>NC_060060.1:26209057-26843685 GCF_020283565.1 Trifolium pratense
CCCCTAATGCTTCCGCCAAAAGAGGTTCAGCAGTGATGTCCTCTCTTTTGCAAGCACTAAAGACTGTTTCACCATTCAAATTACGTAGAACTAGACCCCAAACTGTATGGCCTGAGTTGCAGCACCCTGCATCAACAAACATAGAATTCATAGATGTACATGTACTCCGAGAGGGTTCAGAAATGCTTTGTGAAACTAGAGCTCTTCTATTTCTTGATGGATTAGCCTCATTAAACTCCTGGACAAAACTCAAAGCATCAAGGGCCAAAAAAGTTGGATCCATTTGCCAACCGTTAAAAATCACAGCGTTCCTTCCGGCCCAAAATTTCCACAACAAAGTGCAAAATAATTGGACACCAAGAGGGTCCTGGCACACCAACCATTTCAGAATCCAGTCATGCAAATCAATATCTATAGGGATATGGGAGCCAAGATGAGATGCAAAAAGGGTAAGTTTAAACATATCACACTTCAAGAACAAGTGCTGCGAGGATTCCTCCTCACTAGAGCAAAGAGGGCAAAGTAAGTCAAGGGTGATACCTTTTTTATGGAGATTGGATCTTGTTGGAACTTGCCTCAATATTACGCTGTCTATTGTGGGCCGTATTTTCAGCCCAACATTTCTTTTTTACATGCTAACAAAATACTTTCTTTTTTTATAAGCAATTTACCTAAAGGATAAAGATGTAATTTTTCCTAATAAATAAAACTAATTTATAAATTTAATAACATACTGAAATCAATTTATTTTTTAAAAATTATTAATAAATAAAAATAAATGATAAATAGAGATGGTGTGATGTTTATAAAAAAAAATAACTAGTGTGATTCACAACGAAAATTATGAGTATTGGCTAAATAGTTTTTTTAATAAGTGTCAAAATTTATACTTTTTTGACACTACTAACTAGCTCTGTCAAAGTTTATACTTCGCTAGCTGCATATGAGTGTCTTGATCTACTACGATCATTTTATGGCACTACTGACTAGCTCTATCGGCGATTACTGGTACCATTCAAAGGCGGTGGTATATCTCCCGTAAGACCCATAGTTAGATTTGCTCTTTTCCTTTTTGGAGAGCTCCTCTTGCTTATATATATCATTTGAGCCAGTAAAAATAAAGGGTTGTTTGTGTTTATTGTTCATTCATCGAATAATTGGTTTCCCAGGTTGGAGGATTGCTGAACGCTGGTCATGTGATGTGTGTGTTCACAAGTTCACAACAGCACCGTTTAGTCCAAGAACAGGCTATCATTCAACAACTCATCAAGGAGGCAGCAATGCAATTGGTATTGTTGTGGGGTTGCTTTTTGCAACTCGTTAATTTGTGAGAGTTTTAAAAAAACAAATATATATATATATATATAATATTTGAGAGAGTTTCTACAAAATAATAATAATATAATAATAATAATAATAATTTTTGAGATATTTGGGATTTGCAATAATATTGAAGTTTCAATAAAAAAATAATATAATATTAGAATTTCTACAAAAAACATTTTTAGCATTTTTTTTTTTTGTTTCTATAGTCTAGTGACTAAATTCACACCTCACTTATTTGGACGCAATCAGGTAAGAAAAATGCAAAAACTTAATGGAAAGCTAACTA
Organism: Trifolium pratense; assembly: GCF_020283565.1. Lineage (NCBI taxonomy): Eukaryota > Viridiplantae > Streptophyta > Magnoliopsida > Fabales > Fabaceae > Trifolium > Trifolium pratense. The sequence continues at coordinate 26,210,670 of NC_060060.1, forward strand.
ACTTACAGAGTAATCCAAGTGATCAATAAAGTGGCAGCGAGACCATCTTAAAACTTAATACACTTATTATATTGTAAAGTGGCACTTATTATATTGTAAAGTGGTAGCGAGACCATCTTAAATATTTTTTTAATAAAAAATAACAAAATACAATTTAAATTTTAAGAAGGAAAAGGCAAAAATCAACTCCGCCCTTATTGTCATGCCTAATTTTTTTTTTTTTGACTACTAGATAGTCTCTGCAAAATTTATAAACTTTTAAAATGGTCCATAAACTAGATTTTTTGTTGACATGTCAAATATGTGATGATTTGAAGTCTACTCAGCATCTGTCAAATTATCAAAAATTTAAAATGTTAGCAAAAAATTCAGCTCGTGGACTATTTTAAAAGTTTTGAGACTTTGCAAACACTAAAATCAATTTTTTTTACAATGACCAAATTGAAAATGAGACATATTTGCTAGGAGTAAGTATCCTCTTCATTTTCTATGATTTTCATTTCTTCCATTACCAAAGTTTTTTTAATATTTTGGAGGGTATAAAAGAGATTTTGAGTAAGCCGAACTGAGTTTAAAATGTGAAACTTGTTAGCTTCAGAGTTCTCTCGCCTCTCTTGTGAGCCGGCCCTAGTTTTTCATTTTAAGTTTTCTCCTTCCTCACCTGTTAGGGGTGGTTTGAGGTCATTTTTGACTTAAAATCACCCATTTGCATTTTGTTTCCTTGCTTTTAATTTAAATAAGTTATTTTCACATAAATTGAGTCTTTTGGTTGTTTTCTTTGTTATTTGTGATTTCGACGTCTGAGTGCGGCGTTTGTGTTGGTCGTCGTCTTGTTACGGCGTTGTTGTATTTTTCGTCTTGTCGCCGTGTTCGTTTAATTCATATCGAAAGATCATCTTCAATCAATTGTAGATTCAATCAATGATTTGGGCATCAACGTTACAGATCCGGAAGCATGGACATTCCGGTGACTTTAATTTTATCATATTATTTGTAGGCATTTTGCCGTTGTATGCTATTAACTTGGATGTTGTGAGTTTGTTAGCAGATTATGCAAGATGGCTGGCCTAAAGAAATACTAAGTGGTGTACAAAATCTCACTGAAGAAATGATTAATGAAATTTTAAATGAATTTCTAAAGGATTATAAGGAGGGTTCACTAGAAACCAAAGGTTGACCTCTAACTATTGTTTCAAAAGTTGCTCTTAATGCCTACACAAGAATTTTGGTCAAGAAAGTACCCTTCTTTTTGCATAAATGCAATTTATCATGGTTTTGTGAAAACTGATATGAATCATGGTAATGGTGTTCTAACACCCGATGAAGGTGATGAACCTATTGTGAGATTGACAATATTGCAAGATAGTAATTCTTCTGGTCTCTTTTTCGCTTGTGGTGAAGAGATATCATTTTGATCAAGGTTTAATTTACGCTAGAAAATATATTTTTTGTTTAAAGAATATATTAAAGATAAGAATAATGCTAGCAACACACTCTTTAACAAACACACTCCAACACACTCTCTTTTATTGGTTGAAATTCACATGGGTCCCATAAAAAAATGTGGACCCATATAACTTTTATGGGACCCATATAAATTTTAACCAATAAAAGAGAGTGTGTTAGAGTGTGTTTGTTATTGGAGTGTGTTGCTAGCACTCCTCTAAAGATAATAAGTTTAAACTTTGTAGTCATGTTTGAAGGAATAATATTTCTTTGTGATGTTAAAATTGTTTTACATCGTCTAAATAAATGTATTGGAAGCATAGGCTAATGTTACGGTGCACCACCTTCACAAGTTGTCCACCGGACAATAAATATGTATACTACGTATGTTGATTGTTGGGTTTCAAGTGCGAGTGTTTAAGTCTCACATCGACTATGTGGGGGAAAAATGTTGGATTTATAAGAAAGGTGACCAATTAACCTAACACCTTAAGGTTTTGGATTGGGATGTGACATCTCCCTCTCTTGTGTGGTCCTGGAGCATTGGCCAATTGTTTCTCCCGAGCTCCCCCGGACTCCGCAACAATGTATAACTATAATCCTCTTATCATAAAAAAAAGGCTAAATTGCAGTTTTGGCCCCCACGTTTCATAATTGTGCGATTTTGGCCCCCCATGTTTCACATGTGTGATTTTGGCCCCCCACGTTTCATAATTGTGCGATTTTGGCCCCCCACGTTTCAAATGTGCGATTTTGGCCCCCCACGTTTGCTCCCTTTTGCATTTCTTGGTCCCCGTTGACTATTTTTGACCAAGAAATGCAAAAGGGGGCAAACCTGGGGGGCTAAAATCGCACATGTGAAACGTGGAGGGTCAAAATCGCACAATTATGAAACGTGGGGGCCAAAACTGCAATTTAGCCTAAAAAAAATTAAAAAATGTGTATAATTGTACAACAAAAAAATATGTGTATAATTATTAATTATATAATATATATATCGCGGGTCCATATTAATAATAGTTTAAATCAATCTCAATCTAAATGAATTGGTGATAATGCGTCCCACGATGACATAAGTTGACTATTCAGTCTTGGCAACCAAACCAACATCAATGTTTGTTATATAAATAGATTAACGATAAATATATGATTGTACAAATTAGGAAATAATAATTGAATTAAATTAAATTCAACTCTGTCTCTACTCTACTCTACTCAACTGCAATCAAACCAAACCAAAACGTTTTGGGTGGCAACGCATCAATGGATTGGATTCAACAACTTACCTCCGTTGACTGGCAACATGAATCCTTCCCAGCTTATCGTGATTTCTTCCTTCTTCCTTTCTTCGCTTTCTTCTTTCCTTCTCTTCGTTTCTTTCTCGACAGTTTCCTTTTCGAGGTATTCTTCTAAATCTTCTACTACTTTTTACTCTTCTTTCTTTTTTCTAATGTGCTAAATTTTATTAGTAAAGGTAGTTTCATTTTATGAATCAATTTGAGTTAGGGATTTCAAGAACCCTTTTTTTCTAACTAAAATAAACAAATTACTAATTAGATTAATCCTTCCGGGGTGTGGGGGGGGGGGGGGGGGGGGGGGGGGGGGGGGGGGGGGAAGGAGTCTGGTAATCCTCCTTCCGGGGTGGGGGGGGTGGGGGGTGGGGGAAGGAGTCTGGTAATCCAGAGTTCGGATTAGGAATCGAACTCGGGTTCGACTGAACGATTGGTTTTATAGGGAGCTTACTTGGTTTTATTTCATTTCATTTCACTCTAAAGTTGTGAAATCAGTTAGTGAATTACAAGGATATCATAGGACCATGTATAGATAGAGAAATAAGGAGATATTACAAAATCATTATTTTCATTTCATAGATTCTGAGTGAAACTGTGAAAGGAGAGATCCTTTGTAAACTGTACAATTCTTTTATCAATAATACTATTCTTCCTTCCGATTCGATTTTCTTTGTTCCTAACACAAATGGGTTAGATAGTTTGTGAGTATAGTTATAGTTATATTTTACAATAGGGAATTGGAATACTTGAACACTTAGGGCCTGTTTGGATTATAGGGTTTTTTTATTTGGTATTAACGGGAGAGGCCCTGGTAATCCAGAGTTCGGCCATTAGGTTAGTAAAGTTTGGCCAAGAATTGTTTCCATGAGGAATCGAACTCGGGTTTTCCCGAACGATTTGTCCTAAAGGAGCTCATTAATCACTTGATCTCAAGTACTTGGTTAGTTTAGTTATAAGCTATATTCATAAGGTATCATTGAGAGATTATGAAAATAAGCTAAAAATAACTTATGAATATGTCATAATATGTTTTTATATGTTCTCCTAAACAGTTTCTCACATGTATGTTTGCATCTGGATAAGCTTAAATGAGTCAATCCAAGCAGACCCTTAATAGTTAATCTATGAATGTAATTGTATATACTAAGTTTTGGCTTTGCAAGCCTTTAAGACACTAAGTTGGTGGGTAAAAATGCTAAGGGATTGGACAGTGATGCATATTTAAAGTTAGGGTATGATAAAAGCAAGGTTGGTGTTGTTGTTGATAGGACTTGGAAAGAATGATTTGGTTGGTATTAGAATGGTTGGAAGATAAGATAGTTGCTTTTAAAACTTGTCATCGACTTTATCCTTTGTCATATGTGGGGGTTGTTCCACAACTCCACTTAGTAAGCAATACTTGGTCATCATTGTGGATGGTTGCGCAGGATTTGTTTGGATTTGCCTTATCAAGTCCAAGTTAGAGGAGCCTTACTGCATTCAATGTTTCTTCATAAAATTTCTCTCGCAATTTGAGAAACAAATCAAGGCCATCTTAACTGATAATGCAAAAGAGCTTTGTTTAACCTCTTATCTCCTAAATGTAGGTTCTCTGCGTCAGTTTTCTTGCTTCTATAGGCTTTAGTAAAACTGAGTTGTAGAAACGAAACATCTGCATTTGCTCAATGTAGATCGAGCACTTTGCTTTAAGTCCAAGATTACCTACATTTTTCGGGTGAATGCATTAACACTTATGCATTTCTGATGAATAGGACTTCTTTTGAATTGTTATTCCATGTGCTCCAAATTAATCCTATTAGTTTCTAACTCATACTTCACCTAATGATAAAATTTACACTAGATTGACATGATTAGATAGAGTTACATGATTGGCTTATCTTATCATGCTGCAATAATAAACAGTGAATAAAGACATGATGTGATTGTTTATCGTATTATATCTATCTTATCCTGATCTTCAAACAAACCATATAAATGTTTCACAATTATTATTGTTTCACAATTATCTTCACAATTATTAATTGTCTCTTTTCATTCTTTTGTCTAATTTTTATTTCCCACGGCCTAATTTTCATTATTGTCTTTCTATGCATCTATCATTTTTTGTGTGTGGATAATTTGATTATTTTAGTCAATCTGAAGTGAATGGAATGTGTAGAAATTGGCCAGACGATTCATTTTTGGAAAGGGACATGAGGTGCTTGATTTTCATACAGATGATAGCAGAAAGAAGATTAGAAAATTTAAGGAATCAGCGTGGAAATGCGTTTATTTTCTATCCGCAGAAATTTTTGCATTGTCTGTAACCTACAATGAGCCTTGGTTTACTGATACAAGATATTTTTGGGTTGGGCCAGGGAATCAGAGATGGCCGGATCAAAAAATTAAGTAAGATTGTTGTTTATATTCCCAATTACTGTTGTTTTTCAGTTGCATGCAATTTCAATTTAACAGTCAACTTAAGTTGATCGATTCAGCAGTAACCATTTGGCATTTTCAGATTGAAATTGAAGGGGCTATATATGTATGGTGCTGGATTTTATTCATACTCCATACTTGCTTTAATATTCTGGGAAACAAGACGCTCTGACTTTGGGATTTCAATGACACATCATGTTGCTTCTCTCAGTCTCATTGTGTTATCCTACATTTTTAGGTACAACTTCATTGCCTTGATGCCTTTTACCTCAAGAAAACTGTTAGTGTCTCTACAGAAATTAGTTTTATTAACACATTATGGACTTTTGATGCTGTGCTATTTCTATTTTATTTAAGGAAAATGCTTAAACTTACGAAGCTAGTTTTCAACGAAACCAAAGAATGACACGTAGTTCTACGTGTAAAAAATGTTACCTTTCTTATTCTTGCAACACAGAAGATACGTGCGAAGGCCGGAGAGTGCTTAAGCAATAAATCCTGTTTTGGGTAGACTGTTGCAGCACTATCGAATTTCTTTATTTTTATACAAATAAAATATTAAAATTAAACCAAAAGGTTAGTAAAGTATGTGACTTATCATATGGTCTTGCATTTCGTGTGCGACCCATTCGTACTAAATAGCTGCGCCGTTTATTTAAATATACTTCACTAGTTCATTTTGATATTTCATACAGTATATTTGCTATTCTTATTTGTTCAATACACTCAGGTTTGTTCGAATTGGATCAGTTGTTTTAGCTCTTCATGATGCTACTGACGTGTTTCTGGAGATAGGGAAAATGTCCAAATACAGTGGTGCTGAAAAAATAGCTAGCTGTGCATTTATTCTTTTTGTGCTGTCTTTCACCATGCTACGTGTCGTTTACTACCCATTCTGGGTTCTTCGAAGTACAAGGTTTGTGTTAAATCAGTTCCCAATTTGTGTTTTATTTTCTTTCTGTCGCCTGTTAAAATTTCCGATCTTTGCCTCTGTAGTTGCTAATCTAGGTGAATTATATAATGTGTGTAAGCATTTAATTGGAAGTTAAAAGTTCCCAAATATACATTAATCATAGGTACACTTTTCTTTCTTAACAATTGGAAGTTGTGCAGGTTAATTTGTATTTTACTTCCCTAAAATGAGCAATTCACTTTAGATGATATAGAAAGTAACCTCAACCATTGATATTATGTCAACATGCATGACGAACCATGGATGCGTTAGTTTATCAACAATTGAATTTCTCATCAACAGTTTTGAAATTCCGGTATACAGTAGACAAGTGTTGTCCACGATGTTTAGACACTTGTCGTAACACTTGTCTTAGCAGTAAGAACAAAAAATCAAAGTATTAAAAACGTATATTGAAAAGCATAAACAACACACCAGAATTGTTAACCCAGTCAGCATAACAGCCTACTCTGGGAGCATGCCAAGCCAGGGATAAAGTCCACTAAATAGTATCAATTCGATGACCACACAGCAAACTCCTCGTTTACGATCTTCTCACTTAATCACTACCCGTGCTATACTTTCTACCTAAGACTCACCTAGGTATGAAGCCCTCCTCAACTCCCTCTTCAATCACAGACAGCGGATGGATCAACAGAACAATTCTGAATAATCAAGAAGACACACTTCCATGAAACTAATACCTAGCCAACACCCTTGACTAAGTTCACAATTTGGAGTTGCTTAAAAGCTTCCTCCAAGTACAATACTCAACTCATTACCTACAGGTTTCTGAGTGAGGATACAATGACCATCTCACAACCCGAGTGGTTCACTTTACACCAACTCTCCTAGAGAGTGGCTCAAAGACACGAAACCCTAAAAGACTACATCTTTGATATTCTATTTCAGCTTCGGTTTCGGTGAGTAAAACAGGGTTAGCAGCACCCTTTAAATAGCAGTGGAATAGCTTGGGCTCCAAGACAGAATTAGGTCTTCAAAACCTTGCGGCAGCAGCAGACATATTTTTGAATCAAATAATATATTTTCTAAAGTTATTACATTCCTTTAGAAAATAGAACTAGGGTTCGACTGCCTTCAGAAACTAATAGACCACGTGCGCCTTGTTGTATAAGTAACCACGAAATAATTCTTCAAGCAAATCTTCAAAAGATTGAATATAAAATAATAACGCAAGCTGGCGCGCAATCAGATCACATAGGTGTTGTTCCAATATGTGTGTACATCTGTCTCAACATTTGATGTAAGCACATATGTCCCAACACTTTGGCTAAATGATGTGTTTGCAAAATGTAGCCAACATACAAAAACCCAACAAGTTTTATTCCTCTTTACTGAGTAAAGTATAAAGTCTCGACCGTTGAAGAATAAAACAACTATTGATTTTGTGTCAACATGTGTTTGTTTATCAGCAGTTGACTCCTCTGTAGTGAGTAAAGTATAACGTCAGACAATCAAGAGGTTTTAGCAAAAAAATAAAAATAAAATCAGTTATAATGCATATCTATAGTGATAATTGATAGTGCTCATTTTATACCGTAAAGTAAGTCACATAGTTTAGAGGAGCCAGATCCGTTCACATATCATTTTATTACTCTATCTAATTTTTATTTTTTTGTGCAGCTATGAACTGGTTGAAACCTTGAAATTTGAAAATCATTGGGTGAAGGGTTATATACATTATTATGTATTCAATACTCTTCTATTTTGCCTGCTTGTTCTTAATATTTATTGGTGGGTGTTGATTCTTCGGATGCTTGTTGGTCAAATCCGAGCAAGAGGAAAAGTTAGTGAAGATATTCGATCTGGTAAGTTGAAAGATTCATTGCATATATGACTTTTTGGTTGGAAAAAATACCATCTGCAATAATTGATTCCTCTTAAAATCTATATGGAATTAAACACACACACATGCGCGATATAGATATGCATGAAGTGGTAGTAGATGTGATAAAAGGGCATAGATAATTTAATGATCCATAACATTAGAAATTATCACCTTTCATTATATCAATCTTGATGTGGAAGATCCATCTACATAGCCATAGTTTTATTAATGGCTTTAGCCTGTAAAAAGCTTAACTGGTTGTCTAAATGTAAATTACTGCTTGTGATATTTTCTTTTATGTGCAGATTCTGAAGATGAACATGAACACGAAGAATGAGCATGACAACAAGATTGACGATTATCACGCTTTATTTGAAATGGTATCAATTTTTTTACACAAATAGTCACATTTTATGTGATGACAATGTAAAATTAACCAAAATTCGTTGGGAAATACCAGCAGAAATTCTCTCTTATGTGAAATCAAAATAGACTCTAAGCAGTTACAATAGAAATTATAAGAGAATCTGCTACAATATAAGCAATTTTAGGTATTGTACAAACCAATGCTCACATAAGACTTCTCATAACAGGAGAATAGGGTATCTTCTTGCTCATTTCATCTTTTTCCTCTTCATTCTTTGGACATTTTGTGACCTTGTTTGAAATGCTCAATCAATGGAACACACAAAGGTTTGCATCGTGCTTGTTTGAATCTTTCAATATATGTTAAGACGGCCACACATGCTGGGCCGTCTCTAAGATTTTTGGAAATTTTCTCATCCAACCCACTCACTTTCTCCCCTACCCTCTAGCAATTCGGAAAACGTTTTCCGAATTTTTTATAGTGTAAATTTTACACTAGAAAAACACAGTTCGGAACGTATTTTTCGATTTTTTTTTGCGTGCTAGGGGAGTATGCGAGAAAGTGGATGAGAAAATTTTAGATTTTTGTGGCCTAAAGACGAATTTATAATTTGGGCCTTCGAAAATTATAGTTTTGTTTTTTTTTTTAAAGGGCTAAATATATGTTTAGTCCCTACAAACTCAAGCGTTTTTAAGTTGTCCCTCAAAAAAAATTATTCACTTTTAGTCCATATTTCCATTTTACATGGACTATTTTGAAGATTAAAAATTTTCATTTTTTGTAAAAAGTTTTCAAAATTGAGGACTATTTTTTTGGTCACGTCCAAATTGCAACATTATAAAGGACTAAACTTACCATTAAAATTCAACATGTACTAATATGCGTTGCTTTTAAAATAGAATTTTAAAGTTCAATAGAATTTTAAAATTCAACATGTATTAATATGTGTTGCATAGTCAATAAAAATTGAACTTTTAAAATTCAATTTCTATTTGGCTATGCAAATTTCTTGTATGGTTAAATGTTGCATGGATGATCCTTGAGTATAAATTTTATTGGCTAGATAAATTCGATTATATGGTTCCTCAATGAACCTTAATTAATTGTTGCCTCGGTGACCCTCTTGTCCAATTCGTATTGATTTTTTTTTTTTGATAAGCAATTCGTATTGATTATATAAATTCGGTTGAATATTGTCTCAATGACCCTTATTAAATTTTGACTCGATGATCCATAAGTCTGATTATTATTACCTATATAAATTGGGTTAAATGTTGCCTTAATGATCTTTAAATAAAAAAAACTTTTTAGAAACCTAACACACTTTGAAAAATATTGGTTTAATTCAAAATATTTATGTCACAATGATGCTTAAGTCGAATTTCCGTTGGCTCTACAAATGTTTCATATGATTAAACGTTGTCTCGATGACTTGTAAATCAAAATCTTATTGGCTAGATAGATTCGATTAAATGTTGGCTCGACGACCCTTTTTTAAATGTTGTCTCAATGACTCTTATTAAATGTTGCCTCAATGTCTTTTATTAAATGTTGTCTCTATGACCCATAAGTCCAAATCTTATTAGCTATATAGATTCGATTAAATGTTGCCTCAATGACGCTAATTTAAATGTTGTCTCGATGACTCATAAGTCCAATTCTTATTTGCTAGTAAAATTCGGTTTTATTGTGTCTCAATGACCTTAAGTCCAATTCTTATTGGCTATATAAATTCAGTTACATGTTGCCTTGATGTCCCTTATTAAATGTTGTTTCGACGACCCTAAGTCCAATTCTTATTGGCTACAGAAATTCGCTCACATGTTGTCTCGTTGACCCTTATTAAATGTTGCATCGATGACACATGTCTAATTCTCATTGGCTATATAAATTCGATTAAGTGTTGTCTTGATGACCTTTAATTTGTTTAGTTCGTTAATTTAACACTTATTATTATTATTATTATAAAATATATATATGTTTTTTTTAAAGATATAATTTTTATTCATACTCTCTTCAGTCTTTATTATAACTTTAATAGAATGTTAAACATATCTGATCTATATTATAAATTAGATATATCAAATATTTTATGAAACTAAAAATTAAACTTTTTTTTTAATAAGAACCATAAATTATAAACGAAAATACACTTAAAAAAAACTCATATTTGAATCTTTACTTACAATCCATGGAAAATGACAAAAATAAATAAATAAAAAAACTAAATCGTTATTTAAAATTAACTTAAAGGAAATAGAGATTACTTTCAAATAAGATAAATGTATCTACTTCTATCCAACAAAGAAATAGCCATTCAAATGACCAGAATACCCCTCACCTTCCACAAGCTCAAAAAAAATACACGTGGCATATGCATTAAATGCTACCAGCTTCCCTCTACTTTCCTAAAGGTCTTCTACTTTAATTCAAAATTCAAAAAAGTTTTCCCCCTCTTTAGCATTTTTTATTTCTATATAATATATCTTTCCTTTCACTTTTCACATATATACTTTCTTCTTTCTCTTATTCCTCACTTTTTCTTTGCATTTGCATTTTTTCATCTTTCTACATATTACTAACATCTTATCTTTTCTCCTCATTTTGTAGAAAGAAGAACAAAAGTCAAGTGAAACTCTCATCCTCTTGACAAAGGTATGAACACAACGATTATCAAATTCGCTATTTTTCATGTTCATATATCTCCTTTATTTTTTATGTCCTTCATATCATTGTGTTTTTTTTGTAAGGCAGCCAAATTTATTAGAAAACGATCTCATAGTATAAGAAATACTCAACAAACATAAATTTGTACATAAGTAACTACAATGATGCATAAATAATTAGGAGACTACTTCAACAACTATAAACTAAAAGGTAGAAACCACACACTACTGCTTATTTGTTTTTTCTGCATTTTTTCACTATTAACTTTTTGTTGTGTTTCATCCTAGAATGAATGGAAAGAATGCCTACAAACCAGTTTGCTTCAGCTGCATCTTTTCATGTTAGTGAAATTCATTCTTCCGCTTTATTCTTTATTGCTATCATATCTTTATAATCTTCAACTTCATTATATAACAAATCAGTTTTTTCTATTTGCAGCAAAATTTAATGCTCAACACAACAAATATCTGGGTAGATGTTAATAATACTGTTTATTTTATGACTCTCAAGGAATGAGCTTAAAAAAAGTGACAGGGACGAAAAAAACAAAAATCAAAATAAAAGAGAGTATTGACATTTTTGTCTTTCAAACTCCAACTTTCACATTAAACTTCATTTGGTGGCCATTCATCAGTTTAATCGTTTCGCCTCAAAAAGATTTTTATATTTTAACTTTTTACCGTATAAAAAAAATTTATATTAGAAAGGAAATGAATTAACTTTTTTTCATCTCAATTTCTAAATAAAAAATAAAACACATAACAAAGAATATGGAAATACAGTATAAAACATTAGATCTAGAAAGAAAATAAATTATCTCAAAACAAGAAACTTTTTTAAATAAAACTTCGGTCTATATAACATGATAATTAGAAAAAAAGAAAGAAGCCTAAACAAATGATAATTAGAAAGAGAATCGAAAAAATTAATATAAAGAAAAAAGAATCAGAGAAAAAAATAAAAACAAGATATAGACAACAAAATAAACTCATTCAAACCACTCTACTTAGATTAAATAAAAACAAACCGATTCAAAGCAGATATGGTTTTATTCATTCTTTTCATGTCCTAATTAATTTGTTGTTGTTCTTGCATGTACATAAAGAATGGAGATGACGAAGTCGCACAGTATTTCCGGTACGGTTGTTTCACTTTCCGGTACGGTGGTTACCGGAAAAAGTATTTCAATCTTCATTTTTATAATGTGGGTTTTGTAGAGAAGGTCGAGAAAAGTCTCTATGACGACGATTTTTCAAAAATTGGTTCATGGTGTCTAATAAATAGAAAAGAAGATGGTACAAATGTGTTTGTAGCACAACATGATGATGTTGGAGGTATATTTCCGGTTCCAATTGAGCAGCTAGGGTTTGTTTATGAGAGAGAGAGCTTCTTTGGTGTGAGAGAGATTATGTTGAACAAATGAGGTGTTAGAGAATAGAGAGATGAACTCTTCTATATTGTGGACTTCAAAAAAAAATTCAATCAAGTTAATGATGGACTTCTAGATTGTGGACTTCAAAAAAATTCAATTAAGTTAATGATGGACTCTTCTAGATGGTGGACTTAAAAAAAATTCAATTTAGTTAATTTTTAGTACTATGAAGTATGAATACGTGATACGATACCGATACGGTGATACGGGAAAATTTTTAAAATTTCAGATACAATACAGCTTAAATACGTTATTTATAAATTAAATTTAAAATTAAATATATAAATGCACAATATATAAACATAACTAAAATCGATAATGATAAAAAAAAAATTAACATTCAAACTATTAATACTATAGTTGGAATGATATAAACATAACTCTTAAGTACTACGCAAAAATGACGATTAATACTATTCCAAAAAACATCATCATATAGTATCTGGAATTCATCAATTGTAGTTTTTTTTAAAAAAAAAAAATTCATCAATTGTAGTAGATCTACTGTATTAATCAAAATAAAAAAGTATTGACCTTTTATCTTTCAAATTCCAATTTCACATTAAACTTCAAAAAGATACAGAACAACAAAGATGGAAATAGTACCGTAAAAAAAAAGATGGAAATAGTGATAAACAGTATAAAATATTAGATCTAGGGAAAAAAAAGGAATATTTTTAAATATAACTTCATGTCTATAAAATAATAATTAAAAACAGAATAAAAAAACCCAGATATAGACAAAAAAATACTCCGTTCAAAAATCACTATAATTAGATTAAAAAAAAATAAATTGATTCAAACCATATCTGATTTTTTCCTTCTTTTAATGTCTTTAATTATATTGTTGTTCTTGCATGTACAAAAACAATGTATGACGAAGTCGCACACGGTGGTTTCACTTTCCGGTGCGGTGGTTACAGAAGAAAATATTCTAATCTTCATTTTTATGTTGTGGGTTTTGTAGAGAATGTGGAGAAAAGTCACTTTATGGTGATGTTTTTTCAAAAATTGGTCTGTGATTATCTAGATCTAACATAGAAGGTGGTGGATGGAGTGTTTAATAATCTCTGATTTGAAAATAAAGATGGTTAATTGAAAATAAAGATGATTAAAAATAGTATTGTAGAAGATTTTTGTTACTTTTATGAAGAATTTTTATCGTCAATATATACGACTAATAATACGGACTTTCATATTTTATCAACAATATACAATATATGTCAGACATTTTTTAAAGTTTGAGTTTGTCACGGGATATCCTGAACATATCTTAAAGGTGAATATTTAAAAATAACTATTATAGTCAAAACATCTATTATAGTATTTTTAATTGAAAATCGTACAGTTGAAGATTTTCGATACTTTTTATGAAAAATTTATGTCTTCAATATATATATATATATATATATATATATATATGAACTAATAGATTATAGACAAAAATTATTATTAGTCGGTAGAATATTTTCATTACTTTTATGAAGAATTTATGTCTTTTATATTTTACTAAATAATATATGAGATACATTAGACATTTCGTAAAGTTTAAGTTTGTCACGGGACGAGATATCTTAAAAATAAATATTTATAATAACTATATTATAGACGAAAACCATTATAAGTGCACATGTTATAGTCATTTTTAATTGAAAATTGTATATAAATATGTCGTCAATATATATAATTAATGATATGGACTTTCATATTTTATCAACAATATATGATATACGTCACACTGCATGTCTTAAAGTTTAAGTTTGTCATGGGATATCCTGAACATGTCTTAAAGATGAATATTTTAAAAATAACTATTATAGACAAAAAATCATTATGAGTGCCGCCATTGTAGTAAAGTTTTAATTGAAAATAACATAGTAAAAGATTTTTGCTACTTTTATGAAGAATTTATGTTGTCAATGTATACGACTAATAATTTGAACATTCACATTTTATCAACAATATATAAGATACGGGATATCCTGAACATGTCTTAAAAATGAATATTTTATCAACAATAAATGAGTCTTTTATATATATGACTAATAATATGAACTTTCATATTTTACTAATCAATATACGAGATACGTTAGACATGTCTTAAAGTTTAAGTTTGTCACGGGACAAGATATCCTGAACATGTCTAAAATAACTATTATAGACAAATTAAAATCATTATGAGTGCACCTGTTATAGTAATTTTTTATTGAAAATAGTACAGTAGAAGATTTTTGGTAATTTTATGAAGAAAATATGTCTTCGGTATATATGATTAATAATATGGAGTTTCATATTTTACTAAATAATATGAGATACGTTAGACATGTCTTAAAGTTTAAATTTGTCACGGGATAACATGAATATGTCTTAAACATGACTATTTAAAAATTACTATATTCTAGACAAAAAACCATTATGAGTGCACCTGTTATAGTCATTTTTAATTGAAAATTGTATAGTTGAAGATTTCCGTTACTTTTATGCAGAATTTATGTCGTCTATATATTTGACTAATAATATGGACTTTCTTATTTTATCAACAATATACGATATATGTCAGACATGTCTTAAAGTTTAAGTTTGTCATGAGATATCTTGAACATGTCTTAAAGATGAATCTTTAAAAATAACTATTATAGACAAAAAATATTATGAGTGCACTTATTATAGTAATGTTTTAATTAAAAATAGTACAGTAGAATATTTTCATTACTTTTATGAAGAATATAAGTCGTCTATATATATGAGTAGTAATATGGACTTTCATATTTTACTAACCAATATACGAGATACGTTAGACATGTCTTAAACTTTAAGTTTGTCACGGGACGGGATATCTTGAACATGTCTTAAAAATAAATATTTAAAATAACTATATTATAGACAAAAAGAATTATGAGTGCACCTGTTATAGTCATTTTTAATTGAAAAATGAATGAGTCTTCTATATATATATATGACTAATAATACGGACTTTCATATTTTACTGACCAATATACAAGATATGTTAGACATGTCTTAAAATTTAAGTTTGTCACGGGACGGGATATCATGAACATGTCTTAAAAATGAATATTTAAAATAACCATTATAGACAAAAACCATTATGAGTGCACCTATTATAGTGTTTCTTACTTTAATTATACAACAATATATATTTTCCATGATGATATATAATGTTTTTGAATTGTAATTCTAGAATTTTAAATAATTAAAACCCGTGCGAAGCATGAATAATATATTAAATATTTTATATTGTCTTTACTTTTGTTTCATACTTCATGAAAAAAAAAATCATACGAAAGTCAATTACTAACATCGTTAATGTTTATAACATTCTACTTATAATAATCATTTCCGTATTTACGATTCATCTCTTCAAACATTTTCAAATAACTAAGTTTCAATTTTCATATAAGGTTTTTTCATTTTTATATGTCGTTAATTTTTTCAAAATTATCAAGCAATTTCAACGCACGGGTTCATAACTAGTTTTTTTAAAAAAAAATAGATTAAGGTGAAAGTTGAAAAAGACAGATGACATCACACTTCTTCTTCCTTCCAACCGATTCCAGTCATTTGGAATTAATTGGAGGTCAGTCAGGTCATGTGCTCCACGCTGACAGTTCATTCACTCTTGCCAACCAACTTAGGTGTACTTACTTTTATTTTTTGGTAAACCTAAGCCCTTAGGTGTGTACTTACTTTATTTAATTTAAACACAAGTAATAATAATAATAATAATCAATATTTGTTCAAGTCAAAAATAGTAATAATAATAATATTTCTTGAACAAAGCTTAGCTGTTCATTATTTTTTGGGGTTTTCAATCAATGGGTTTGGTTCAACAATTGACCTCTGTTGACTGGCAACAACAATCCTACCCTGCTTTTCAGGATTTCTTCCTTCTTCCTTTCTTTGCTTTCTTATTTCCTTCCCTTCGTTTCATTCTCGACAGGTTCATTTTTGAGGTATTCTATTATCTATATCAAACTTTTTTTTTTCTATATTATTATTATTCACTTAACTTTGCTGTTTTAATGTTTTGTCTTTATATGCTCTTTCGAACTTTTTTAAAAAATAATTTTGTAATGTTCTGTGAATCTAGTTAATCTATAAGGTGTTAGTTTTTTTTTTTTTTTTTGAACGGCTCTATAAGGTGTTAGTTGAATGGTACGAGCTTTAACTTTCTAACTCCGAGAGACGTGTTGTTGGGAGATAGTTTGTAATTGTATTACTCTTTCGAGAACAAGAACTTGAGTTTCATTTTTGGAGTCCCCTATTTGATAAGTTGTCCAAAGTTCAAACCCTGAGTGTGTTTGGACGAAGGAATATTTCGAGGTAATATAATTTTTTGAGGAGTTCAAATTTTTCTTTGTAAAATTTACTTTACCTCAAAATATTCCTTCATCCAGGGTGTGTTTGCGAGTTGGGTTTTGGAGGGTTTTGATTTTTTAAGAGAAAGGTTTTGGAGGGCTATGTATATATTTTTATATTTAATAAAATTTGAAAAAATCACATGATACATGAGCATAAAATATCATGTTCTTTTAATTTTTTTTAAAAAAATATCAAAATGTATATCAAAATATAGACGTAGCCCTCCAAAATTCTCCAAAAACCAATTGGCAAACATACCTTAGGAAAAATGACCCGAGCCATATGGATGCTTGTTAAGTTAAAATAATCCTTAGCAAATAATCAGAAGTGAGATTTTGGTTAGACCTGTAGAAGGAATTGAAATTTTTAAAGGTTTCATTGTAGGAATAATATGTTTAAAATAGAATTTTTTTGAATGATGTTTAAAATAGAAATGAACACTAACCATTCATATTATGACTATCCAATATCACACAGTTTTTCCCTTAAATATATTTTATCAGTAAAATATCCAAATTGGTAATTTTGTTCAATTTCACTCTATTTTATCCTATTCCCTCCCTTACCCCTTAAATTAAGTTGTAAAACCAGTTAGTGAGTTACAAGGACATCATCATGTCTAACTAGAGAAATAATGAGATATTAGGAAATCATTCTGTTCATTTCATAGATCGTAGGTGGAAGGGGAGAGGCTTTGTAAAGCGAGAGATGCATTGAGAACTTAACGTTGAATCCGTGAAAGTAACTGACAATGTAATTGTGTCGACTGTGAAATTTTAGATTTAAGACACCAAGTGGGTGGATAAATATGCTGAGGAATTGCACAATGATGCATAATTGAAGTTAGAGTGTGAAACTAGGTTGGTTTTATTGTAGATAAGACATGGAAAGAATGATTTTTCGATGTTTGAATTGTTGGAAGATTGGATCATTGTGTTAAAACTTGTCATAGAAAATAAGTATGTAGACACCCCAAACCAGCGGTACATGGTGTGTGGATCATTTCATGTCAATGGCTATTTCTATATAAATCTTCTGTCATAGTGCTTTCTCTATAAGGATTGACTCACCTTATAAGCTGCTAAGAGATGTGTGCTTATATGCAAATAATAATGGTTGTTTATTGTCCATGTGGTGTGGAACCATGACATGTTTTACGGCTAATATTGTTTTTTCATTTTTTCCCTAATTTTTCTTTACACTGTAATGATGCCTAAAGTATACCTGTACTTATATGCATACATTTATCAATTTTTTGTGGATATTTTGATTTTGTTTAATCAATCAGAAGTGAATGGAATTTGCAGAAAGTAGCTAGACGGTTGATTTTTGGAAAAGGACATGAGGGGCTTGATTATAAGACAGATGATAGGAGCAAAAAGATTAGGAAATTTAAGGAATCGGCATGGAAATGCATTTATTTTCTATCAGCAGAAATTTTTGCGTTGTCTGTAACATATGACGAGCCTTGGTTTACTGATACAAAATACTTTTGGGTTGGGCCAGGGAATCAGATATGGCCGGATCAAAAGATTAAGTAAGATTGTTATTTACATTAAATGCCAAATTGTTATTGTTTTCCGATGACTTTAGTAGTCAACATAAGTTGGTTCATTAAATAGTAACGATTTACAACTTTCAGATTGAAATTGAAGGGACTATATATGTATTGTGCTGGCTTTTATTCATACTCCATACTTGCTTTAATATTCTGGGAAACAAGACGCTCGGACTTTGGCATTTCGATGACACATCATGTTGCGTCTCTCAGTCTCATTGTGTTATCCTACATTTTTAGGTATGGATATTGTGTTATTTGAAATTACATCACTATTTTATTTTGATATTTTCACTTTGTATTTTTTTGCTTATTTGTTCAATACACTCAGGTTTGTTCGAGTTGGATCAGTTGTTTTAGCTCTTCATGATGCTACTGATGTGTTTCTGGAGATAGGGAAAATGTCAAAATACAGCGGTGCTGAAACAATTGCTAGCTTTGCATTTATTCTTTTTGTTTTGTCTTTCACCATACTGCGTTGCATTTACTATCCATTCTGGGTTCTTCGAAGTACAAGGTTTGTCTTACATCAGTTCCCAATTTACATTTTGTTTTCCTTCTGTCACCTGTTAAAATTTCTGACTTACATTTAAAGGATGACTATCAGCTTGTTTGCGGCGTTAGTAGTTCGTCATCAATACTTCGTATTCTGAAAAACATAGCCCAGTATTGATTAACTTCTAACTTCTAGAAGCTGCGTAATTAAAGTAATTAAGTTATTGTTCTTCACTTACAAAAAGTTTCTTATAAGCTTATAAATGTTCATGAAAAATTTATCCGAATCTGTGAAAAATTAGTTGCAAAAGATAATTCCAACTTATACAAAACTAATGTTTAGAAAACTTTTGCAGCTATGAAGTTGTTGTCGCTTTGAAATCGGAAATGAGTTGGGTGGATGCTACAATATATTATTATGTATTTAATACTCTTCTATTCTGCTTGCTTGTTCTTAATATATTTTGGTGGGTGCTCATGCTTCGGATGCTTGCTGCTCAAATCCGCGCAAGAGGAAAAGTTAGTGAAGATATTCGATCTGGTAAGTTGAAAGATTTGTTACATATATGGCTTTCTAACATGACATTGATTTTGTGTCAAAAAAAAAAAACATGACATTGATTTGAAAAGATACCAGTTGCAATAATTGATTCCTCTTGGAATCTATATGGAGTCAAATAAACAATTTGGAGCATACTGCATACCTATAGCTATAGACATGCGCGCGCACACACACACATGCATACCAAATGTAACGAGTGAGAAGGAGAGGTTATTTATGTGAGATTGGGAGAGATCTTGACCGTATAATTATATATGGATGGTCAATACTGTCACATGATCACTTACACGATCACATTACTTTTTAAAAATGTTACATGATTTTTACTTTAATATTTTCTTAATCACATTCATGGTTATACTAATGGTTATGATTTACTAAATTAATTCACTTATGAAAAAGCTCTCACTTGGTACATCCTCCACACGCACAATATACATATGTTTGAAGCGAACTGGATTTCCTGCAGTAAACTGCAGCACGCAGTAACTGATCAGAGCCGTCCGATTTCAAATCTGCGTCCGATTTCAAATCTGCGTCCGATATTGCATTGCAGTGTAAAACTGAGTCTTAATCTGAACTGTTCAATTTAATACTAATGGCTGCGATTTAGTATAGCACGAAACTGTGTGTAATATCTACAGCAGGGAATCTAGATCCATCTTTGAAGTAGTAGTGGATGCAATAGAAGGGGATAGACAATGATGTTGATGTATTATATGATGCAAAACATCAGAAAATATCACATTTCATTCAATCGATCTTGATGCGGAAGACCGATCTACATAGCTACAGTTTTAGCAATGGCTTTGGTCCATATAAAGTTTAACTAGTTGTTCGATTGTAAATGGCTGCTCTTTACATTTTCTTTTATATGCAGATTCTGAAGATGAAAATGAACACCAAGAATGAGCATGAAAACAAGATTGAGTATCGTAAACGTTGTGAAATTGTAGGAAGAGTTGGATATATGTATTGGATTCCAGGTTAATATTTATGGATTAGTTATATAGTATTTAAAATTCACTGCGTCAGAATTACCATTATCAATTTTTTTTTGGTAGGTATCATTATCAATATTTTTTTACCGTAAAGTGCTTATCTCATTTCATTAATCATAATATGGTAAATAAATACATTAAGCATATCAATAAAATTAGGGAAATTAGCTAGCAATATAGCCGTCCTGGTAAGCCTATGAGCAACTTTATTTCCTTGTCTCCTAATAAACTTAACATGAGAGTTCACAAGAGTAAAAAAAAAAAAAAAAAAAAAGCTAAAATAATTTTACAATCACATAAGATAGCACGCACCAAGATCAATATGTTGCAAACTCTTCATGTTATCATGTCATGTATATACTGTTTCATTTAGTTGAATGAGATCAGAAGTTCATTATATCATCAATTGCATATTGTTTTGGAAAATTTCTACCGTTACATTTACTTTTTAAATTAATAGCTAAAAAAACTATTTTCTATCATTTGAAAAATTATAAAAATTAAATATTATTTATGAAAATTGTTAGCAAAATAAAATTTAGTTTTTTTGAGTTTTGGTAGAACATATTGAGTTTTTATTACTCATAATAGAAAATATTGAATGTTTTTTTTTCCATAAAATCTAAAAAAAATAATACAATGCTTATAAACAATGTTTTTATATGATGAAATATTATTTTCTATTAACATAAAAAAAGAAGCATCCAAGGCTACCCTCCAATATATAGCCAAGAAAAAAGATGTGGTTCCTGGAGATAGATACTATTACTAACTCAGTCAAGATTGACATCACACAAACAGCTCCAGAACATGCACCTCAAAATTCAGGTACTGCAGAACCTCTTTTGGTTGAGTTTCATGACAGCCCGATGTCTTTGGTTACTCAAAAACCAATCACGACTGACGTTGTTTCGGTTGTGGACAATAACAGTCCAAAAACACATGCGTTGTTTCGGTTGTGGACAACTAACAGCCCAAAAACACATGCTACAACTTCGACTTCCTTTAGTATGGCATTGCATAATGTTCGGGATGAGATTGTGCGGGCTGCGGGGGGCATTCACAAGCAAGATGTGATTCTTGACGGAAAAAACTTGGCAAATGAAAACCATTAGCGTGTATTACAACATTTTTTTGATAAGCTGTATTACAACAAATTGATGAGCAGGTGGTGACACAAACACAAACCATTGATGATGAGATTAGTGAAGATGGCGAGGAGATAATTAATATATATTTGGAAAACTAAAGTTTTTATTTTTTAAATTTTTTTGGTACATAACATATTAATTTTTTGTGTGCATAATATATTAAATTTATTGGAAAGAGAAAGTGTGTGCAAAAATAAAAAACAAATTTATTGGTGATTAAAATAATGGTATAATAGGAAGATAATGCGCAAAAATACACTTTCTTAATTTCTTGTTTTTTTTTTTTTTAAAACGATAAGTAATTTGAAACGGATGGAGTACTAACAATTTGCTTATAAAAAAAAATAAGACTAAATTTTTTTTTGACTAAATTTTATAATACTAAATTAAAATTTGAGATATTTGTATGCACCAAAAACACTTATTTAACTCTTAAATAAATACGCAATACATGTCATACTCATCCTTGTAAAATATATTTACACTTGATCGATCCAATTATAGAATGTTAAACGGTGCTCCAGAATAATGGTTAAAAATTAAAGAAACAAAAATGAAAATAAAAGAAAAAGTTAAGTAGAAAATATTATTTTTAAAAAATTTAAGTAGAAAAGATTACTTTTTAAAAATTCAAGTACCATTTTCTTATTGATTAAAAAAAAGTACGATTTTCTTATTATTCACATAAAATAAAAAATAATGGTCTTGATCAAAATAAAATAAGGAAAATGCTAAACAGTGTCCCCGGGGCACTAGTTAAGGATACAAATATATAAGTTTTATCTCGTAAATTGTGCATTCAATGTTTTAATGATGTGAAAAGTTATTCTCTCTCATCATTAACTTTATCATTTGTTTCCTTTTTTAGTATGCTTAACTAGTGCCCCTGTGACACTGTTTAGCATGACCCATAAAATAATGGTAACATTTGAATTTTTTTTCGGAATAATAATAGTATTTTTTTTATACAATAATGATATTCCTTGTGATCCTTAATATAAAAAGAAGTTCATTTTTTTAAATAATGTATCTAAAAAATAAATTTCTTTTATATTTAGAACCACAAGGAATAATAATTTTAAAGAAGTAACAATTCGGAAACTCAGTGTCCTCCTCGATCTCCTAGGTCTGAAGAGCGGCTGCAAAGAAACAGCTTGTGCACAAAGCCATCCCCCATAACCCCAAACAAACAAACCACAGTTTGTGTGATTCATTCAGTGAAAAAATAGAACAGAAGCTAACAAAAAATGGAAGATGTAATAACAGAAGCAGCACCACCATCAAGATTACTAGAAGAAGACCTAAACAATTTCACACAACCTTCTCCACTTCTTCCTTCACCTTTTCTCCTCTTCCGCCACCCTCAACAACCCCTTAAACCTAACCTCCTCATCATCGCTATCTCTCCACCTTCTCTTTCTCTTTTCCACAAATTCCTCACTCCTCAAACCCTAACCGCCTCACTCATCCTCCCTGAACTCCCGTTCTCCAATCCTAACAAACATACCCTCGACATTCACTCTCTCTCCTCAAACATTCTCATCGCCGCCGTTCGCAGTCCTATTCCTGATGTTCGTGCTTATGCCGTTGCTGATGTTCTTCTCAGCGATAAGATCCAACCGGAGTCGGTTATTATTCTTGATTCTATTAAGCCGATGAATCACCGCGGGATGCTTTCGTCGGATGAGGCGGTGGCTTTTAAACTTGAGAGCTTTGCTGAAAGGAATGTGGATGGAGAGAAGTTGTTGGATGGATTGGAGTATTATCCATCTGGAAGTGTTGTTGATGGTCTTGGTGCTGCTATTCTTGGGAGATGTCAGATTTTGAAAATTAGGGCTGGTTTGTGTGTTTCTTGGCCTCAATTTGATTCATCTGTTGTTTTTTTGTTGAAGGATTTGCTTCGTGGTTTGAGAGAGTTTGATTTTGGTTTGAGTGATGATGAGGTTTTGAAATTTGGGAGGAGTAAGGATCATGTTTTTCAATCTCACTTGTATATTTGATTTTTACTTGTTATAATGTGACTGGCTCTTTAGAATGTTATTCTGGATGATTTCAATGTTTTGATTTTTATGTTAATTTTGGATGTTTGTAGCTAAGCTTATTTGAGAAAATGATATAATTCAATGTAATCGTAAGTGTCGGTGTCGAACACCAATGTGTGTCTGACACTTAAACATATGGCTAATATGAGGAGTGTCTGTGCTTCGTAGGTTCATTATAACAACTGGTTTTGGATATCAAAATTGCCTTGTGATTCATGTGATGCAATAATTATCTAATGTTATGGTGGATCTCTGTTGCTGTTGAAATCACTATATTTGTATTGTTAGGTCAATTGCTTGCAAAGTTTATAGGTTAGCTAACTCAAGTTATGTTATGCTCTTTCGAATTGAATGTTGCCTCAGTTGTGTTTTCATTTTGAAACTACTGGCTGGTTGAAATTGTGACTTTGTATTGTGTGATGATACTGTAATTGTGATTGCTGTTAATGTATTCTGCATCAAGCCGTGCTTGTGGGCCACGTGGCCACAGCGTGATTATAAAGGCAATGTGCTATGATGTAATTTCTTTTGAGGACATGCATAGTATAGTCTAAACAAATATGCAATATCCTGAACTATGGGAAGAGATTCTATGGCTAATGCCTATGTTAGTTTCAATTTATAATAATCTTTTCCTATGATTGGGTAACTATTACAATAGGCGATGGCTATAGGCTATAGCAATTGGCCGTGGATTCATTTATGTGATATATTTGTATTGTTAGGTCAATTGCTTGCATAATTTATAGGTTAGCTAATACAAGTTATGTTGATCTTTAGAATTGAATGTTGCCTCAGTTTTGTGTTGTCATTTTGAAACTACTGATTATTTTCATTGAGCATGAACAAAGGATTGAAATTGTGAACTGTTTTGTTTGATTGCCACTGTAATTGTGATTGCTGTTAATGACTTAATGTACTGCATCAAGCCATGCTTGTGGGACACATCGATACGTGGCCACCGCACGATTGTAAAGTCAACGTGATATCCTAATCATAACCAGTAGATATGATTGATGCACTTTATTTTGAGGACATATGTATAGGTCTAGTCCAAACAAATTTTGTTAGTTCATCATAGAACAAAACTTTCTTTTGATGCTACTAAAGTTATTGTAGATGCTAGTAGTCAATGAATCATGGTGATTGAATGATAGTAGATATGGAAGACAAATGGACAATGACTATAATAGCTGTGTTGAAATGTAGTTTTCTTACCATCTCTTGACACTGGTGGTGTTTATTTTTATAAGCAATGACTATAATAGCTGTGTTGAATTTTTTTTCTTCTTTCTTTTCGATCCCATATTGACACTCAACATCCTTTTACTTCTGTTTTTAATAAAAAGTAAAACTTCTGTTCATAAAAAAGAGAGTAGAAGTAGAACTTCTAAACTCAAGTTGGGTTAGTGTTGCTTGATGATGACCTGTTAGCAGCTTATTGCTGACACTGTCTCCGTGGCCGTGAGCATAGTTCAGTTGATATATGCAAGGCTAAGAGTTTAAACTTTGAACACTTCACTTATTTGTGGAATTATATTCACTAGGCTACTTAATAGTAAAAAAAACACTTATTGCCATGGCTGAGTAAAATATGTTAAGTTTTAGCCAAATTTGCATTCTTGTCACGAAGTATCTAGTTTTGATCTGTCTTCAACATTAACACAATACAATCTAGATGGAAATGGGATTAGAAATAAGGGGGAAATGGGTTTATATGAGAGAAAGTCAATAATATGGATGAGAAATTTGTAGATATATGGTATATATTCTTGCACGGATATATAAAGATAATATAAAACCTTAATCGTGCACTTCAAAACCATGGTTGAATTTGTATTAGATTTTTCTTTCTTATGTAAAACCTGCAAGAATTTGATGAAGTCCATATGCAGTCTTATTCTTGGAGGAAAAAACAAGGCTAACATGCAAATTGACATCATATAAAATTATTACTATTTGACGTGTGGAAATGTATCATACTGTTAAAGATGACTTTTTGGTAAGCAAAATTAAATTGATTTCTATATCATAAATTAAATTAAGCTGATGTAATGCTTGGTGGTAACCTTAAACCTAACCTATTCAACGTAGGGCTGTTGAAACCAATCTCAAAAACGACAGAAAGATGATAACAAAACATGCAAATAATTTTTTTGCAACATTTCATACCCTGATGGATTCACAAAGGAAAATAGTACAATAGTAAGAAAAAAATTTATAAGGTATCTTCTGCGTACAACTATTCAGACAAATTATTCGAGCTATAAGTGAATAGGACCGGAAAATGCGGCAAAACTCTCCCTCGAGAGAATCTAACATTTCTGTATTCTCATGAGTGAATTTGAACTCAGAACCTCTGGTTAAGCTGGAAGAGATCTCTTACTATCTCAAGGCATCTGACTAGCACATTAGTAAATTTCATTCATAGTAAAAAACTGAAAACATAAACATAAAGTGAAAATTAGCTGTTATTTGTTATTGGTTTGGTGACTGGCCTTAAAATAAATTATTAATTAGTTAAATTGTACATGTTGGCACACAACTTATAATCACTTTTTTCTTTAGCTATACCTGTGTCTTTCTTTCTTTGTGTGTATCTGTGTGAAGAATGTTACTTTTCGTTTAAGAACACTCACCAACTAGGCAATGTTAGTTGCATCTTCTCTTGACTATTGGAAACAATTTTAAGAAACACTGAATAAGCCAATGCATGGAAAAAGTCAAAGGTGCAACACTACACTTCACAGCACTTATTATATAATCTCTTATTCCTATCTATCTCTCCAACCCTGCATTCTTCTAAAACTAAGCTCTAATAATACACTAACAATGGATTCTTCATTTCTTTTGAAATTTTTCTTTTTACATATTGTTCTTTTGTTTGGCTGTTTTGGTGACAATAGATTGTATGCTAGTGAGCCTCAACTAACACTTGATTACTATGCATCAACTTGTCCTACTTTGTTTGATATTGTTAGGAAAGAAATGGAATGTTCGGTGCTTTCTGATCCTCGTAATGCAGCTTCGATCGTTCGGCTTCACTTCCACGACTGCTTTATTCAGGTCTCAAAAATAGCTTTCTTTCTCTTGTTATTAGCGTTTACATGTTTTTTTTTTGTTTTGAAAACTCGGTATCCGGCCTAAGGACCGACTAATTCGAGGGGACCAATCCCACCGCCCACTTGCGGGGGGCCCGTTTAAAGCCAGAGTTTTATGCTTTGTATGGTCTAGACTCGATTACCAAAATTGGCACTGGGGGGAATCGAAACTGAGACCTTGAGAGGAGCACGCTCCAAGGTCCAAGCCAACACCACTTGTGTTTTCATGTTCATAAAAGTACTAATGAAACGAGATATTATGCGTTCAGGGATGCGATGGATCGATCTTACTTGATGATACATACACACTTAAAGGTGAGAAGAAAGCAGCTACAAACATCCACTCTTTAAAAGGCTTTGAAGTTATCGATAAAATCAAGAACTTTGTTGAATCAGAGTGTCCCGGAATTGTTTCTTGTGCTGATATACTAACTATTGCAGCTAGAGATGCTGTGATTCTGGTAAAAGATACAATGCCTTCAACAAATTATTAATCTTTTTCTTATAGAAGTTATTAGAGTTATGACATGTCTTTGTCCAAATTTCATTTCTTGTAGGTTGGTGGACCATATTGGGATGTTCCTGTTGGAAGGAAGGATTCTGTGACTGCAGGTTTTGAACTTGCTAACACCAATCTTCCAACTCCTGACGAGAGCCTCGTCTCTATCATTCCGAAGTTTTTTTATCAAGGCCTATCAGTCACTGATATGGTAGCTCTAGTTGGTATGTTCTTATTCTTGTTATACAACTTTGAGAAACAAAAAACATTTTTTCCTTCACATTCCTTTCAGATGTTGAAAACAATCATATGAAAATATGGCACAATTAACCAAATAAAGTTTTGAATCAAAGAAGGAAACCACTGATGATGTCATGAATTACGTTATGAACTATAATTTTTCTGATGTAATTCAGTGAAAATAACTAGTTATTTTAGATGTAGTGTATCTTATCTATTATCACAGACAAGTTCTACAATGAACCACTTAGATATGTGGTCCATTGTGGACCAACACTTGAAAATCTATCGGGACTCAACTACGGCTCACAGTGCTTGCCAGAAATAGAAGTTCATATTTCTGTTCATCCAATTGAGTGAGACGGTGACTTGATTGTTACTAGTTCGAAAAAATATGGAAAAACGAATGAGTGCCTCAAAACTCAATTCATATTTGTTTTTCTTAGTTTTTGCCGGACAGACACTCATCAAGTCACCATGTCGTCACCTATGAGGACAAAGATGACCGTGAATTTCTACTTTCGAGGGCAACATCTATCGCTGTTGGTATTTTATGTGTAATTTTCAAGTGTCATTTATCAAAGTGGTCCACCTTAGAACCTGCCCCTTAACATGGCATGTTCTACAAGACATTACATTTCAGTTTGATCATAGGATTCCTTGATCTGCTATGATCACTCTAGCTAGCATATTAACATTAGTGAATAGAGATGGCAAAGTTTATGTTTGAAGAATATTGTTTTACACAAATTAGTAGGTAGGACTGCACTTTTGCAAAAATAATCCTTACCTAGGCTAAGAGAAAAACCAACGAAATTGCATTGAATCAATAATCGAAATATGAATATTTTGACCACTTCTTCATCTTGCCTTGCAACAAAAGTCAATAACTGGTTTCAAAAGTAATTTTTAATAAACCTTTCTGCATACAGCATACTATATGAATTTCTAACAACAAAGTATGCAGGATCCCACACCATTGGCATGGCAAGGTGTCAGAATTTTCGATCAAGAATATACGGAGACTACGAATCAACTTCCATGAAAAATCCAATCTCAGATAATCAGCTCAACAATCTGAAGTCTATTTGTCCACCAATTGGGGGAGGAGACAATAACATAACAGCAATGGACTACGTGACGCCTAATCTTTTCGACAATTCTTTCTACCAGTTACTGTTAAAAGGCGAGGGAGTTCTTAACTCGGATCAAGAAATGTACTCGAGTGTGTTCGGAATTCAAACAAGAGAGCTTGTCAAGAAGTATGCAGCAGATTCTTTGGCTTTCTTTCAGCAATTTTCAGATTCAATGGTCAAAATGGGAAATATCACAAATTCAGAAAGCTTTGTTACCGGAGAAGTTAGGAAGAATTGCAGATTTGTGAACACATAAAACTTTCATTTTGTGTTTTATGTATCTTTTGTTTGTTTCCACATACAAAGAACCACAAATTTTATGTATTTCAGACATAGCAAATTGATACAATGATATGTCATATATAAGTAAGCAATTATATATTGAACAAATGAAGTAGAGCGATTATATATTGATTTTGAAGTAAAGAAAAATATTGAATTTTAGAATGATAGTTTATGTAGCCAATGTTAGTTTTCCTTACAGATCATACATTTCAAAGATTCAGATCTAATACATAACCTAGTTCATGATCTTGATGGTTAAGCCCTATGATGAACTATTAAATAAACTGCAGACACATTGAAGAACTTTGAGTTGAAATCTTAAGTCAATTTGGGTTACAATCAAGAACAGATCTTTATGTGTGAACTCAACTTGTACTTTTTGTGATGCACGTTTCATTCTTAACAAGTCTCGATAAATGCTTAACAGCACAAGTGTTTCTGATTGTCGAAAACCCAGAGCGGTATCAAAAGATAGTCTCTAACAAGGGACAATTTGCAAGTATGAACTGTATCAAACTCCTTGCATGTTTAAACCTAAAACCAATGCCAATTTTCACCGTCCGAAGTTGTTCAAGGCAACACCCACCGCATTCCAACTCCTCTGGTTGGCCTGTCTCGTCTCCAAACATAAGATCTATGCATACTTACAATTGGAAATAACAAATTTTAACATAAATAAATATCGGATATTGGACCATCATTCAAAATGCAGCATTGCTTATCTTTCAAAGATGCAATGAAAGTGTACGACACACTATACAGTCTTTAAGAGATCGAACTATGAGGCCATGGAAGCTAGACGGTGCAAATTTGTGTAGCTAACATAAGGGCCACAATTTTATCCAACTGAAAAATAACAAAATGGACTTTAAGATGTTGTTTTCTAACCTTATAGCAAATTAGCAATATGTTTCCATAACAAGCCTCTGAACTTCTTCAAAAAAAACAAGCCTCTGAAGTTTTGATCAAACCAGATACCCTGACAGTCTCATTCTCTACTCGATGATCCACGAGTGTAAGATCAATCAAATTCTTTGCATTTTTCAGACTAATTGACTTGACGTTATCTTCAAATTTAATGTGCATGACTTTGAGTGTAGGAGCAGGTAAATCAATACATTCTAAACCAGAACATAATGAAATTGTGAGCTTTTTAAGTAACTGGCAACCAGAAATAAGACTCTCAAGTCCACCAAACTCAAATGTAACTTGTTCTAACTGAAGGTCAAGCACTCTCTTAAGGCCACAAAAATTAGGTGGAACTCACAAGCTCAAGATCTTTAATGTCACTCTTTGACAAAAACAAAATTGCTGTGTTTCAAGTGTGAGTGATTAAGTTCCACATCCGCTATGAATGGGAAAAATGTTGGATTGATAAGAGAGAAAAACCAATGGATGATTGCAACTTAAAGTGGATAAGTGGGATGATTGCAAGGATCATAACGTTTTTCTTTTATTGCAAGGATCAATATCTAAACAAATGTGTCATTAACAGAAAAGATGATTACAACTTTTCCACTTGCATTGAACCATATGTTTCTCATTAACCCCCAATTCTGTTATTTGGTTATGCATAGTTCTCATTCTCAATGGTTACTTTGCCCTATGGACTATGGTCCTTATGCTCTTGGTTCTTGAACTATAATATCATATTTTATCACTCTGGACTTCTTATTATATTTTCTTGTTTTCTTCATGTAGTGATCAAATAAAATAATATGTTGTTAACGTCCTACGTACTCACTATTGAAGGCATTCATTACAAGCTCTACAAGGTTGGATTTGTTTCGGTTGGATTTTCCTGTTTATATCATTGTCATTTTCTCATATTGAGGATAGGTATATTTTCATCTGGTACGCTTGTGACAGAACCAAAGATAAGTAATTTACCCGCCACTAGTCTTAAAATCACTTAGCAGCAGTTATTCCGGTGGATGTTGTCTTGTGGAATAGGCCAATGCACAGGGCTGGTAGAGTTGGGTGAGATGCTCTGGTGTCAGGGTATCTGATAGCATGTCTAGTGCTTGTGAGAACTAACTTGCCATAACTATATATCCTAAGACACTCCTTAGTCCTTCCTTATCAAAGGAATGGAAAATAAACTAAGAACTAGCTAGGCTCAGCAATCCTAAGACACATATTATCTCTTCCTTATTAAAGAAATTGAAAATAAGCTCGTCATAAGATATTATTCGAGCAAACCACTTTAAGCAGTTCATGCAGTCATATGATAACCAAAGCATCAACTGGTAATGCATCAACTGAAATAATACTATTAACAATTGGCTACCACAAATATTAATTGTAACTTAGAAACATTGATCATCTCAAATCTGTGCACATACCAAAGAGGCTAGTAATACTAAATAACTTCAGCTCAACAATTTCGACAGTTGGGAAAGGGAGAGAAAGAACCTTCCAAGCAACCAAACCCCTACATATATACTTTAATATCCCAAAACATTCAGCAGTAATAATCAGATAATAAAAGCTAATACATACGAGAAAAGGACATAATTCTATACTAAGCATCTTTTAGGGAAACCAAAGTCAAGGAAAAAGGAAACACCGTAGGATGTGACATGGATTGTGGCTTGAGTTGCAGAAAAGAACAAGCATGAACCATCTTGTCTTTCTTCATGTCATAGATGTACAACTCTGCTGACACCTTGATTAGCAATTTTCCATCTTTGAAACAAAGAGGATTCATCCATGGATTTGTTGTATCCTCACTACTCTCCAACACTCTATTCTTTAAATTAAAAAAGAAGCGCGGATACTCTACTTCAAAATTCTCCAAAAGTTTGCAGTCCTTGAGTATCCATTTAAACTCATACAAATCTTCAAGGCACCACACATGAAGACCTTGTTCTGATACCTGAACATAATGAAGTCTTCCTTCATATTCTCCGATACATGCTGCAACAATCCTAAACTCATTTGTAGGAGGAACAGGTACTGGAATCAGTAATGACATCTCCTTTTCAACATCAAATGTGAGGATTTGATCACCTTCTGTTAGCCAATGCAAGAATCCTCCAATGTATATGCCTCTATTTTTAATCATATCATCTTTGCAATTGCATATCTCAGTGGATTTCCTCCAAGCTTTGGTTTCTGAGCAGTACAGCTCAAATGTGAAGAAAAAATCCTCCTCATCTCCATTATTGTTCAACTCGATGCGTTTCACTCTTACCAATTTGAATTTTGATGGCTCAGAATCAAAATCAAAAGCAAGTGCTATGCTCTCAGTTATGTCGCATGGAGGAGACCACTTCAATTGAATCCACTCTCTATTTGAAGGATTGCAGACATAGATGGTTGGATTTGGAGAAGGCAAACAGCTACGGCAGCAGACAATTCCTTTACACGATGCCAAAACAACAACATCTTCGGGAAGAAAACCGAAAACCGTTTGGTGAACTACTTTGGCACCATTTTTGGACTCCACCGGAATGTAACTAACCGTTTTGATATCTCTTTTGCTTATCATGTACCTATCTTGAACAATGAAACCGTTTAAATCCAGCTTGGTGTTTTGGAGTTGAGCTTTGATGAATGATCGGTTTGAAATGATGTTGTGCCATTCTCTTGAAATACACTTGATGCTAAGCAAAGGTTTTGCCGGAACACGTGACAGAATATCAAAGATAACATCTGTGTTCAAACACCCCTCGTTCTCATTATCAACCTTAATCATCTTCATTTTCTGAAAAAAACAAAGATTCATGTATTATTCTCTTCACATGTACGTGTGTCTTTACGCTAAAAAATATGAGTCCTATTTATAGGATACAATAAGCAAGTGAATGATCAAATGTATAGTTAAGTCATTCACTAGTTGGAGTTATAGGAACATGGAAGACCAAGGATCAACATCCACTAAGTTCTAAGGCACTAACTTAATTATTATTCATAACATTAACATTGTTTTCATAACATTAATAATTTAGAGTATTATTTTTGTTAAATAAAGATTATAGTACTATATTTCATTTTTTATCAAATTTATAGTGGGACAAATAGGTCAACAAATTCAGACCTATATATAGCTATAGTGAGGAGTAATACTAAAATGAGAGTGCAATAGGCGTGCCAAAGTTGGTTTGCAAGAAGTAGTAAGTTAGTTTCTGTACTAGAAAGACACTTGGCAAGAACGTTAATTAGGGATGGCAAGAATGTGAGTTTGGATAGTATAAAATTCGCACCAGTAGGTACTCGTTGTCATCCCTAACGTTAATTTCTTTTTGTAGCAAAGGATATAAAAAGTTTAAACTAGCAAGAGTTTTTTTTTTTCCTTTTACTTTTAAAAGCATTTTAAATCAAAATATTTATTTATAGTAAAAGGAAAAAGCGTATATGTTCTCTACCAATTTACTTTTCACACTTCTCTTTGCCAAATACTACAATCAGTTCATAATTTGTTGTGTAGGAATGCATTTTAAGGTTTTTACTTAAATTAACGACGATGTATAGTTGTTTTCTTTTTTAATAGTAATAAAATCAACTCATTATATTAAAAATAAGGCTTAAATGCAGTTTTGGCCCCTCAAGTTTCACAATTGCTTAATTTTGGTCCTCCACATTTCAATTGCTTGATTTTAACCCCTAAGTTTCACAATTGCTCAATTTTAACCCTCCAGGTTTCAATTACTCGATTTGGCCCCCAAGTTTATGTCATTTTGCATTTGCTAGCCCCCGTTGACTTTTGACTAAAATTTGCTTATGTGACATTTTTATAAAAAAAATTTAAAAATGTTTTAATTATAAAAAAATTAAAAAATAATAATATTTGCTTTTATAAAAAGTATTAAAAATTGTTTTTTTTAATAAAAGGTTTAATAATTATTTTTATTTAAAAAAAAGTTTACAAAGTTTTTAAAAAATAGTTCATAATTTATTTTTTTTTTACTTTTTTATATGACAAAATTATTTTATAAACTACATATAATAAAAAAAATTATAGTTTAGTTTTTAAAACACAATTTGTAATTTATTTATTTATTTTTAAATACATATTTAATTTTAAAATGCCACATAACCAATTTTTAATCAAAAAATTCAACGGGGGCTAACAAATGCAAAAGGGGGTAAACTTGGGGGGCAAAAATGGAGCAATTGAAATTTAGAGGACTAAAATCGAGCAATTGTGAAACTTAGAGGATTAAAATCAAGCAATTGAAACCTGGGGGGCCAAAATCAAGCAATTTTGAAACTTGGGGGACCAAAATTGCATTTAAGCCTAAAAATAAAGAGTCTCAATACAAGATGAAATCAAATAAAAAAAATATAGTGAGATGGATAGCTCAACTAGTTAAACTAGTTGAGTTAGTTGAACAATTTATCGTTTTATTGTCTTTAAATAAAACTTATCTTAAAATTTTTTTAAAAATGTCAAAAACATTCTACGCCAAACTCGAATTGGTTACGGTTAATATTGGTTGTATCCGAAATATCTTTAACTAGACTCAATAGCCACACTAGATAAATCCATTTGGCTTTCTTTTTTTTCGTTCTTTCTTTTTTTTATAATTTGACTTTCATTTCTTATTATCTTCTCATTGGTTCTCCTTCCAATCTTCAGCAAACTAAACACTTTATACTACAGTAGTAATTAATTAAACATGTAATCAAAGTTCACGACTTATTTGTTTTATGAAATCTATGTATTCTCCCATTGGAGAGACAATGTATTTGAAATTATTCTTCGGCAGTGGGATCTATCTATCTCAAGGGCAGGCCATACATTTCTTTTTATAAAATTAATTAATAAATACTGTTAATAAGGTACTCCCCCGTACCACAATATATGTCACTTTGGGGAAAAATTTTGTACAACAATATATGTTGCTTTATATTACCAATGAAGCATTTAATGATATTTTTTCTATTATACCCTTAACTATTTGTCTATTTATTACTCTCTCTTCTTTCAATTCTTCAATTTATCTTTTTCATACCATAAATGAAGGACAGAACAATTTTGTAAATCAACTCATAATCTCTCTTTTCCATACAATATTAATTATCTTTCTTAATATGTACATGTAAAAGTATCAAAACGACATATATTATGGTACGGAGAGAGTATTATTTTTTTTGTTCAAAAGAGGATCAAAACTCAACAAGATTCTAGAAAATTAAACGAATATATTTAAACATTCAAGCTCCAGAAAAATCACTAAAAATAAATTTATGGAGCTCACTAAGAGGAGTCTCCATTTTAACACAAACCGAGGAATATAATGAGAGGGTAAAGTTAGAATTCAAATATTGAGTGATTTTGGAAAGATATACGTTGACAAAGAAGACATGGTTCTTGATCATTCCATTTTTTATGATTTTAATAAATACATGATAATTTTTTATTTATAAATAATATGAATTGAAACAGTTTGAAAATTTTCTTAAGCGATGATGAAGCTCTGAATGTAAATAGTACGTCACATATATTATGCACAAATTAATTATTAGCACATTAGAAAAAAATAGTATTTTAAATGTATTGTTATATGATTGAATTATTGGACTTTAGTTTAGTTATTGGACTTTATTTCATATATATATTTACATTATATTTGAAGTTTTTATAAAATAATTAAGTATTTACTTTGTCTATGACCATATTTCTAATCATAAAAACAGAAAATTTTATTTAGAATCATGAATTGTGATAAATATATTAAAATTCTTATGTTACAACAAATTTACAATTTATTGATTTCAAATATATGACCTGTGCGAATGCACGGGCAAAACGTCTAATTAAATAAAATATTTGGAATTAAAATTAGGGTTAAATATGTTTTTGTTCCCTAAGTTTTTCAGAATTTTCATTTTAGTCCTTGAAGATTTTTTTTCACACTTTAGTCCCTGAAGTTTTTTCCGTAAATGATGATTTTAGTCCATACTTTTCATTCAACTCGTATATACTTTCACATTTTTGAATGACTTTTTGTATTGATGTTTATAATATTATAAGAACATCTCCGATAAAAGTTTATAATTTTTTAACATAAGATGAATTATTTATGGTTTTTTATGTGCAAAAAACTAAAAAATTCATATTTAATTCATCTTTTGTTAAAAAAAATTTAACTTTTATAACACATATTCATATAATGTATTAAACATGACCGCAGAAAAAAAATTAAAATTTAAAATTGTATGCACGAGTTTAATGAAAAGTAATAAGGACTAGAGACATTGACGTAAAAAACATCAGAGACTAAAAAGTGTAAAAAAAAAATCTTCAATGACTAAAATGAAAATTCTGAGAAACTATAGGGACAAAAAATATATTTAAACCTTAAAATTATCTATGAACACGTCATGACTAGACTTTATGGTGTATGAATATTTAAGAAATGTGGTTGAGTTGTTTAAATAATTTGAAAGTGTAAAATAATATAAACAATTAAATGGGACTCACTTAAAGAATCCATATGGGTGCAATGAATAATGATGCTTAAAGATATTGAACAAATTTTGTGTTGTACGATGTTTGCTGCACAAAAAGTTATTTTGATATTTTAGACTACTTGTACAGAGGAGTGGGGGGCAAGAATTTCAGTTTTGTCTTGTCCTTTGACCCCTGTTTGTCCAGTACTATGAACAATTTTAAAATTAAATACAGTACAACTGAAGTTATTCTGACCAGTCATTTATTGTTTAGCAGATCAAACACATATTCAATTAAGACAATCAATTTTATTTTGTTAGGGCAACGAAATCTGTTGGTATATATTCGATTGAGATTTCATATGACTTTATAAAATGTCCCATAGTATTCAATATTATACGGATTTCAATGAATTCTTTATTGAGGAGAATTTTATGAGACTTTTTAGTTAAAAATACATATACTCCCTCCGGCATCATATATAAGCAAAAATAGGTTTTTTAAATTCATTGAAAAATGAATGTATTTAGTTTAAAATATAGACCAAATACATAACTTTTTCAATAAATCTAAAAAAACTTACTTTTACTTACATATAAGATCGGAGGAGTACTAACAATTTCACTCAAACTCTCGAGTCTCAACTCTAAAAAAAACATTTGCCGTCGCTTTTCTTTTTACCAAAACTTGTTATCGTTCATGGTATATCAACGGTAGAATGGTGTTCATATACTAGTATTGTTTTCTTCTGATCCCTCCAAGTGCTATTATGCTACCGTTTTTCACACACACACACACAATATATATATATATATATATATATATATATATATATATATATATATATATATATATATATATATATATATATATATATATAGTCAAGAATCGTGTGTTCATATATGTACCTCACAACATATGATTAGTTTTTTTTTTGACAAAATATGACTAATTTTCTTGCATTTTAATTTTAAATAATTCTTTCACAATTTTTTTACATGCAGAATCAAAGAATCTCGCATGTTCATGGTTACGATTACGACAATTCTTTAACAATTCTTTTTTATGAAAACCTGGAATCATTTTTTTTTTTTATTATTATTATTATTATTATTATTATTATTATTATTTTAATTTATAAACAATGATGATTTTGATTTTGTTTTACGGTATAATGATTTTGTTATTGAAAGGTTGAAAATTTGCATTGCTTTGATTTATTTTTTATTTGTGATAAAATTCGACCGGGAGGTAAGTAATATTGACAAAAATTCATATAAATTTATTTATCATTTCTTATTTTCCTTTTGAAAAAATTTCCTTCTACAAATTTAATGAGGGTTGACGAATTGTTCGAAAGAACTGAATTCAATTCCTATTTGAAATAACTCTTGGTCAGACTCTGGGTCAATGGGGCAAAAAAAATCCATAAGTACTTTGAAAACTTAAAAATCTATGTCATGAATCCATTAAAATCCTATGCTAAAAATCCTGATTATAAAATGAAAGGAAAGGAAAGACAAAAATCTAATTATAATATTATTTAGTGCATTGTTTCATTTTATTATCAACATCTTTGAGTGCAAATCCACAATTGCAGGGTCTGTAAAATTACAAAATAAAAAATACAATTATTGTCCCTAATACTCCTGCTTTGTTGCATGGAATTTGTGTAATCTCATGTCTAATACTCATTCAATAAGTGGCATGGGCACCAATGGCACAGACTCTAATAGAAAAAGTTCACATCGGTAGTTAATGCATTCATAAAGAAAAGTTTTCTCGTCGGGAACTTTTGGACAATCATAACTGTCTAAACATTTAAAATATGCTGCAATAAAAAAGAAAATATTCTTACTAAAAAAATAAACGATTAATTGTATACAAACTACAATGTAAGAGTGGAAAACTGACTTACCCACAACCTCCTTCGCAATAAGAAATAGGGAAAGAAATAAAATCCAAGTATAAACATGCTTCAGAGTTTTAGCCATATTTTTTTTTTATCACTTTATTATAGCTAATAAAGCTCTCGTGAATTGCTAAAAACAATTAATTATATTTATCGCTTTAACTCGTTAATAAAGGGGTAACATAAAAATCTTACTAATAGTATTTAGGAATAAAATTCTTTTAATCAACTTTTCAACCTTTCGTGATAGCAAGGAAAAATATATAATTTTAAAATTAGGAAAATGCTAAACAGTGCCCCCGGACACTAGTTAAGGATACAAATATAGAAATTTTATCTCGTAAATTGTGCATTCAATGTTTTAATGGTGTGAAAAGTTATTCTCTCTCATCATTAACTTTATCATTTGTTTTTTTTTAGTATGCTTAACTAGTGTCTCAGGAGCACTGTTTAGCATGACCCTTAAAATTAATAGACCATGACAAAGTTGTTTGTACAAATAATATATACAATGGGCGTGAAGACGTAGTTTATCTACACATTGAATTGTTGATAAGTTAAAAAAAAAATTCTTCTTAAAACATAAATCAAGTGTAAAAATTCCTTTTGTGAAAAGTTTTTCTTAATCCTTTTAGTCATTTAAATATCTTTTTGATCAAATTATTTAACTTCATTAGAAACAAGTTGACAACGTGAAGTTATATTAATTATAGAGTTCGAATGA
Organism: Trifolium pratense; assembly: GCF_020283565.1. Classification (NCBI taxonomy): domain Eukaryota; kingdom Viridiplantae; phylum Streptophyta; class Magnoliopsida; order Fabales; family Fabaceae; genus Trifolium; species Trifolium pratense. The sequence continues at coordinate 26,249,581 of NC_060060.1, forward strand.
GCAAATAAACAAAAGGTTTAAATATGTAAAAGATCCTTGCACTTATGGGTCATTTGAGTTTTAGTCCCTGTATTTTAAAAATATTTCGTTTTGTCACTGCACTTTCATTTTACTTTTAAAATGGTCTTTGGACCCATTTTTTGTTGAAGTGGTACATTTTTTATGATGTGCCACTTTCATTTTACTTTAAAAAAATTAGTTATTTAAGGGTATTTTGGTCCATTCATCGTAAAACTAAATGAGTCATGAACTCTAAAGTTCAATCAACAGTGATACATGAGCAAAAATGTGTCATTTCAGCAACAAAAAAAAAGGCTCAGAGTTAGAAACTTGTGTTATATGTGAAATCCATGATCATGGGGGTGTTAAAAATATATATATATATAAACTGTCATAACTTGCTTGCTTTTTGATCACTAAAACTCCAAAAATAATCATCATCATCATCATAATTATCATCACCACTTCTGTGAACTTTTCAAATAAATTTCCTTGAATCAAATTGTACTGTATTACTCATTAGTCCATGTGAATGTGATATTCTTTTTATTACGACGATATGGTCGTGCACTTGCAAACGTGTTACCTTAGTCTAGACTATATATACATTTCACTTGTATGACTTTTAACAACTTTGAAGAAAACACTTTTTATGTGAGTTTAGAAAAATGCTCTTTAGGGTTCTTCTTTGATCCAAACTTGAATCTTATCAAGAGTCTCTTACTCTTGTGCTGATTCTACCTTGACCTTATCATTTTCTTGTGGAGTGTGGCGAGTTATTTCATTTCTTTCCTTCTCCACATTTTCTTGTTTATGTTTCTCCTTTTTTTTTTTAAATAGCAAATTTTATTAGAAAGTCTCAAACAATGCATGAAATATGCCAAGCGAGGGAACATGATATAAAAGGGACAAAAGAAAAACAATGAGCTAAAAAAGCCTCCTAAAACACCAAAAAACACCAAATCTAAAGGGGTACACCAAACAAGCCTCCGCACACCAAAAGGAACCACATCACACCACCTAAATAGTCTTGCATGATGCAAGACTTGTAGGAGTTGTGCACGGTAGACCTCGCCTAAATACGTTAAAACAAGAATTTTCTTCACCACTATTAATTTCCTTTCCAAAAATGACTTAATCATTGTTGAGATTATGCGCTTTTATTCCTTGATAAAGTGTTTCTTTGTCAAATTTCCAGTTGATTTGTAGAAAAACACTTAAATCAAAATGTACGTTTATGAAGGATGTGAGGCTTGAAATTGAAAACATTCTCTAAAAGTTTTTGATTTGATAACATGATTTTTAAGAATTTGTTATTTCTTTGCATTTGTTTAGCTTAAGTCACCCAAAAATAATTGTTAGATAACAATGTGATCAAAATCATATAAAATATAATTAAAGATGTTTTTAACATCAGATTGAGATTTTGCCTTAACAATATCTTTTTTTTATGATGACAAGCCTCCCTAAATTAGATTTTAAATTGAGATTATGCTTATTTAACCAAGAGTTCCCCATCACTTTATGCATTCATTTATCAAAATAACCGGTGAATATTTTGAGAATTAAAATTGAGTAAATGAACACAGTTAAATTTGAATCATGTATTTTCATTAATCATTCAAGGCTCAATCAATGAGTATTACAAACATGTTTTTTTTTTAATACTCCCTCCGGTCTCATATATAAGCAACAAAACAAAAAAATTGGAAGTCTCAAATATAAGCAAAAACTACTATAATCATTATATTTATCATCAATATTCCAATTTTACCCTTAGTTTACTTTTACCCATAACATAATATATAGTAATTTAATTTATTGTCAAAAAAAAATAGCAATTTAATTTAAAACTAAAATTGAAAATGACATACTTTATCTAATCATTTACTCCACTTTCTTAAAGGATGCGTTTTTTTTTTGTTGCTTACATTCAAGACCAAATGGGTAAGTTAAGAGAATAACAGATATCAAATGAACTTTAGAGGTAACCAATTAAGGCACACCCAAAGACCCTCATCGTCTACCATAGTCTCATAATAATATATAATAAAAAAGAAAAAAAGTATAAGAGAAAAAGGAACTAGGAGACATATTAAACCTGACCTAGTAAAGTGCAGGTCAACCCAAATGGGCAATACAAACATTTAAATCAGCACAAATGAAATCAACCTAATCGATACTAGCAGATCATCATCCTCAAGCAAATTGGCGAATGAAGAACCGACTGCCAACATAGACTGATTCACATTCCAACAGCCCCTTGTGACAAACGACAACAAGCATTCAAGACTCTTTCAAGCCAAACAGTCCCTCATCAACTCGAGAGAGTGACAGGGATATAATAGAGACAATGAGACCTTGCTATCAAACTCTGACGAATCTTGTATTGTTGAAAATCTAGTGATGCAAAGTTTTGTGGGAAAGAAGGAAATGCATTTTGTGGCCTCGAATATTTTCTACATTATAAAAGTTAGACATTCGATCCCTCTAATTATTACTTTCAATTTAGATGATATGAAACTTTATTAAAAAAAACGTGAATTTGTCCACTAAAATGATACGACAGCCACATCAGATCTTGCCCTATAAAATTTCTATTTTTTGTTCCTAATTTATATAGGTTTAGCATAAGATATAGTCACAATTCCCGTGAATTTAACTCAGTTGATAAGAACGTCCCATTTTATATGCATGGGCCGGATTTTTCCCGTGAATTTAACTCAGTTGATAAGGACGTCCCATTTTATATGCATGGGCCGGATTTGAACTCTGAACACCTCACTTATTCATCTTAAGCGTGAAATTTTAGCTAACCAACTATCCGACAAAAAAGAATATAAACATAATATGATAATATAGATGCTTCTTGAATATAAAATAGTGATAACATTACATTAAAATAAACATAAATTAGTTATATGCAGCTAAAAAAACGCTAAATTTGATATGAACAAAAAATATATTTTAACTAATTATAAAAAAAAAAAATTTAACCTTTCTATTATTATTCCCATTACCCTTTTTAAAGTTTTTCTTTTATTATTCCCATTACCCTTTTCAAAGTTTATGACCATTATAAATGTTTCTGCTACACCCAAACACCAAAATATCTAAAAATTAGCGAACAAACAAGTGACAACAAATTTAGCTATATCCCAATTTTCCAAATTCCATCATCAAGATCCATGCATCATACCTACACTTGACAAAATATTTGTTCATGTCAAAAATAAAATCAAATAGATTAAAATTTACTTGAAAAAAATTATTAAAGTAAAAACAATATAATAGTAATACAATATTAATTAATTAATTTTTTGGTACAGTTACCTTTTCTTTCCTTTCTATTCTTCGGAAGATTTTCATTCTTTCCCGTTGCAGATTCTGTAAATTCTACTAATCCCGAAAATATCCCCGCAAGATCACACATTCCTTTAATTTCGAGAAAAAAGGTTATATACCCTGATTGAATATTAATTAGTTAATTAATTAATTAATAAATTAATAATAATATATATGATGATTATATTATATATTGCAGAACCGACCTTGAAATAATGGGTTCTCTTCTGGATTATTGTTGCTGAACACACTCTTAAGCTGTTTCGGTGAGTGCTCTGATCATCACAACTCTTCACATTTTATCAATTTCGATTCGCATTTTCTTCTTCGTTTTTCATTCTTGTTTATTTATGCTATTGCTTTTCATATTTATATCGTTGATTTCGATCCATAGTTCTTGTTAGAATAGAGTTTTTTTAATCTCTTTTTGTGGATTTTGATTTGTTTCAATGCATTTTTATATTGCTTTCTGTTTCTGTTTTGTTTCATTTTGATTTTTTTGCCGCTCCAGCTTTTTTAATTATTATTTTTAGGGTCATCCTTTTAAACCTCTTAAAAGTTGTTCGTACTTTTTTTTTTTTGGTGTGTTTTTTTGTGGAACAGTGGTTTTTTTTCTTAGGTTAGACAAAGAGTTTTGTCATAAAAAAAAAAAAGAAGACAGAAACAGTTTCTTGTGTTATGTTTTGTTGGTATTATTATTATAATTAATCTTATGTTTGATACTAGGGAGTTATATGATCATATAGTCTAGGGAGAGGAAATTCCTGCACCTGTTTTATTGTAGTTTATCGTTTCTGCATCAACGTATGTACATAATGGCCGGTTTGATCTGCTAAACAAATAAAGGACTCGACAATGTGTTTGATTTTAAAACTATTCACTAGACAACTGGGGTCATGAGACTGGGCAAAAATTCAAATTCTTGTCTCCACTAAACCACATGACAACTTTTTGTTCTCTGCACAAGTTGTCTAATATAATAAACTACCATCTTTTCCACTAAACATTGTATAAGACAACAATTGCTCAATACATTAAGCATTTGTCATGTGCTGTTTTGTCCATTATTTAGCCTTTGCAAATCAAACAGACCCGATCTTTGAATTTTACTCTTTGGGCCAATAGAATCTTCTATTGAATGCACTTTATAGATAGAAGTTTGTATTTATAACCGTGTTTCGTTATATATATATATATATATATATATATATATATATATATATATATATATATATATATATATATATATATATATATATATATATATATATATATATTATCGAGTTTAATGGAAATACAATGTCGGAGTGAATCGGTTTTACGCTAGGATCCAATGAGGGACCTCCATTTGTCCATGTCATGGTTTTACTGCATATATTCCAATTTTGTAACTGCTTTTTTGTGATATTATGATATACAAAAATAGAGGTCTATCATCAGATGTCAATACAAAACAAAATGTGTCGAACATTAAACAATGTTGCTTTCGATCAGACGTGTCGGTTCTACAGTGATTTACACCGACATCATATCTTTAAATCCATATTTATTATGTATTTTATAATAATCTCAACCTTTGATCTTCTAATCAATGATTACAACGCCGCACTTTTTCTTCACTTTAGTATTATTACTTTTGAGACGAGATATCATGTTTAGCTATGACATGAGCTAACAAGGGTTCCTCTAGTGATTCTGTATTGGGGATGATTGTTAGCGATTGTGTTTTTTTCTCCATGTTTTGTGAATTCAATTTCTTCCAATGTTAAGATTTTGCCTAGAGTATTACTAGTTTTATAGGTTGTTGATAATGAAACAAAACTATATTATCGATGGTTAGTTATTTCTTAAATAACTTGTGTTTTTACAGTAGGAAGTTTTTACAGTAGGATGGATTAAATGAGAAGAACTACAGTTGCTGTGTTCAAAATTACATGAGTACTGAAAGGATAATTAAAATCTAAGGCTAGTTTCTTGATTTATGTCGGAAAACTACTGTTGTAATTAATAAGCTATAATGCTAACTTCCTTGTACATTGGTGTGTAAGTATACGAGGATATGTCTGTGGCTAGGTAGTTAATAGCGGCAGATAGTGCCGCGATCGCGCTGGATTAGAGCGAAGCGGCAGCAGTCTGTGACAGCGAAAGCAGGTGGGCGCAGATTACGGGTGCGCCCACACAGAAGAGATCGTGCTTGGATGTAGCAGAGCGCATCACGTTTTTTGTCGTGTTCTCTTCCGTGACATTGAAGACAAGAGGAAAACTCCCATTTACCCTTAAAATTCCTTAAAATTTAAAACATGAGAGGGGTATTTAGGGCTTTTCGCACTCGAACCCTAGTCTTATTCTCTTCTCCACGTTCGATGATAACATTTCTCTCCCTTCTCTCCCCTCTTCTACGAGCTTCCTTCTCTGCGTCCACAAGCTATCATCTTTCCTTCTGTGCTGTATTGTTATTTTTCCTAATCTGTTTTTATTTTTTGTTTTTCCTCCTCTCTATTTCTTTCTTGTTTTTATTTTTTTTCTTTTTTCTCTACCTCTGTTTTATTATTGTTTCCTTTTTATTTTGTATTTTTTTACCTCTCTGTTTCATTAATTTAAGTCTTAAAGACTTGGGCTTCTTTGTTTCCTTAACTATTGTTGCTATTTAAGTGTGTGTTTTGATCAAGCTTTATGACTTTTTATTGCTAATTATGAATAATTATGAGCTTCCAGTTATTTATTTAATTTTACATTACATGTGTTTATAGTATTATTTATTATGTAATTTGTTCAAAAATATTATCAAATAGTGGTCATCCAGTTATATGCTATTCTGCCATCCCACTTTTGTGGTCGGCCGCTCCGCGCCGCTATCTGGGATTGACTACCTAGATCTGTGGCAGTAACATTGATCTTGTTATATGTTTATTTGTTTTTTTCATTTAAGATTAGTTAACAATATCTTCATCTGTTTTTTAAAGGAAGCGAAGAGTTGTTCGATGGCAAACGATACTTCTAGTTCGGATTCCCATCATAAACGTCTTGGTCTTTTAAAAGATCAAGTTCATTTGGTTAAAAGGAAAGACTGTAATCGCTATGAGATTGCTTCAATACAAGATCATCTATCATTTGAGAAGGGGTTTTTTATAGTAATTCGCGCATGCCAATTGTTAGCCCAAAAGAATGATGGAATAATATTGGTTGGGGTGGCAGGACCTTCAGGAGCAGGAAAGACTATATTTACTGAAAAGATACTCAACTTCATGCCCAGCATTGCTGTCATTTCAATGGATAATTACAATGATGCTAGTCGAATTGTTGATGGAAACTTTGATGGTAAATTATCATCTACTCATATGTGTTCCTTTTATCATTCTTTCTGTGGTTCATTATCAGGATGCAGACTTTATAGCATGATTAAGTATTGTTCTTTTCCGAGGACGTTAGTGTCATTGTCGCTTCTCCCTAAAAGAAGACTAAGTTGTTAGATAAATTTTTTTGGTGGTTTCTTAGAAGTGAATTATTATTATTTTTTTTTTGAGATTATGATGGTATACCCCAATGACTCAGCTATATGGTGATTACAACTGGTACAATGTAAATCATGCCATATGCTACTGACTTTATATAGGTATTTTTAAGGTCACTTGTTTTGTTTATTCAGAACTTCAAGTTGAAATGTTAAATCCTTTTGTAGAATGGCAAGGCTATGACTTAGAAGTGATACTTGCACTAAGTGGATGCTTGAAATGATGGAAGAGGAAAATGTTATAATAGAAGACTTAATCTTTAATAACTAAAAATTAATTTTAAACAAATGAAGGAACCCCCATACTAGCTCCCAATATATGAAAATTGAAAAGTATTGTTAAGATGGTACAATTCCAGTCAATTACTCTGGCCTTTGGACTCAAAATTAATATGATTTTTTTTTCTTTCTACTTTTTACCATTTCCAATCATTTGTTAGCAGCATGTTTTGGAGAGGTGAGCTAGAATGTATGCATATATTTGTACATGAGTATATGAGTATATCTCTGACGCATAGATTTCCCTGATCCACAAAATCAAATGTCTCAGTTTCATGTTGGTGCTGTGGTTAGGACACAAATCTCTTGTCATTCCTGTTATCTCTTTGTCTTGTCATTCCTGTTATCTCTTTGTGCAGATCCACGCTTGACTGACTATGACACATTGCTCCAGAATTTACATGATTTAAAGGAAGGAAAGACAGTCCAGGTTCCGATATATGATTTCAAGTCCAGCTCACGTATAGGATACAGGTTAAATTCAAAGACATCTTGTGTACTTGCTCTACACAATTAGCATATTTTCCGAATTGAATTTCATTTTTTCTTGTGCCAGTGTTCAGGGAACACTATTTTTTCTTGTGCCTTCAATTCCATGTTAAAGTCTATCATGCTTACAGGACTGTAGAATCCCCGAGCTCCCGTATTGTGATTATAGAGGGTATCTATGCCTTGAGTGAGAAGTTGCGGACTTTGCTGGACCTTCGAGTTTCTGTAACAGGTGGAGTTCACCTTGACCTTGTAAAGCGAGTGATACGTGACATACAACGTGCAGGCCAAGAACCTGAAGAAATTATTCATCAAATATCTGAGACGGTTCATACTTCTATAATTCCCTGCATCCTTTAAACAGATTTTGAGAGTAATTGTGTCCGCAGAAGTATTGAAGTTCAAACTTTTGCAGGTATATCCAATGTACAAGGCTTTTATTGAGCCTGATCTTAAGACGGCACATATAAAAATCAGTAACAAATTTAATCCATTTACTGGATTCCAGAGCCCTACTTACATATTAAAGGTTAGTTCCAATGTAGCCCATTTGATGGAAAGGAAAAATGGACAATCATATTAGTTCTGATGCTTATATGTGATGATGAATTAAAGACGACTATTAATCTGTTGTATTATTTGTTTCAGTCAGCAAGAAATGTAGCAGTTGATAAAATTAAAGCTCTTCTCTCTGATGATTTTAAGGAAACAACCGAGCAAACTTATGATATATATCTTCTACCTCCCGGTGAAGATCCAGAAACTTGCCAATCATATTTAAGGATGCGAAACAAGGATGGGAAATACAGTCTCATGTTTGAGGTTTGTTTCGTTGTTATATTCCATATTCTAAATGACCTGGTTGTCTGTACAACATGATATCAGATTTTCTTAGTAGCACATAATTGAATTGAAATATCAGGAATCATATAATTATGACTACGAATGATTGGGTTAGATTGATATATTATATTTTGATAAAAACCATTAAAACATATTTATGCTATTATTTTAGATAAAGTATTAGTGTGGCAAGACCCCAACCTTACAAGATTATAGTAACATGACACTTAACATATGAAAAACCTTATATGCTAGCTGATATCTGTAAATATTTAATAGAGTGGTGCAGAGAAAAACATTCTCACATAGTTGGCTGCAAGTAACTAGAATAGATTGTGTTTTCACAGAAGGCAAGGGAAATGGATCTGTGGAGCAGAAATCAAGTAGCTAAAATTAAACCTTGCTCGTTATAGTTATATATTTTACGGATTTACGGTTCTTGTGTTAATATGTGCTCTCTAATATGAAGAGATCTAAATTTTTGTATTGGACTAAAAAATGTGAGATTTGGAGTCTTCCAAGAGTTTGCGAAATGTTAACTTTTCTGATGATAAACAAATAGTTTCGGGTTGCATGCTTATGGCATTGATAACATTTTGTGTTTCTGAAAAAAGTTACCAGTATGTTACATAATTACATTTGATGCATAGACTTGAGCATGCACTCTAAATGCAGAATTTGAATCCAGTGTTCACTATTGAAGTCTTATTTGGCACTTAAATCACAATTGCTCTCATAATTGGAGAAAAAACTAATTCAATATTCTAAGCTGTAAATTCACAATTTGACTGACATTGACAACTATTATTTAGTACCTTGGTTGTCACCAGTAACTAACCGACACAGAGAATATGGCGTGTATCATTTATCTCTACAGAGGGAGTTAGCGGCATGTAGCAGTGGGTAGCAGCCCCCACACAGAACAAGGAGGCTCAGAATTGAGTCATGGCCATGCTCACAAAAAAGCCTACTCCATCTTCTGTTTCGCGGACCACATATGCTTCTTTTTCAATTTTGCGAGCCCCATCTTTTTCTTTCTCATTCACACTCTCCTTATGTCGCACATGCTGCCGGGCACACATCCCTCTGCTGCCGTTGCACACGCCTCCATCTGTCACCATAACACCCCTTCCTTTTTCTTTTTTTTTTTTTCCTTTCTGTTTTGTTCGAAGGTCCTCACAGTCCCTGTTCATATTACACACTCCTTCCCTGTTTTTGTTTCTGTCTCTGTTTTTCAACAGGCTTTGTTTCTTGCTTGGTTTCTCGACAAGCTGTCTCTGCTATATCTCAACAAGTTCTGTTTATGTTTCCAGCAGCCATGACAACTCCTAATAATTCTTAACAATCACCAATCAGTGGTTCAAATGCTTCTTGTGTGATAACATTGACATAGCTTGGAGGTGCAAAAGTTTAAAGGATAAGAAGTATAGGATGAAGGTTACATATGATTTTTGTGTAAAGTACTTCAGGTGGAATTACTAGGGACAAAAGACAACAAATATCAATAAAAGGAGATGTAGCCTCTTGCATCAAAATACTGGAGAACAAGGAAAAATAGAAACTTTCTTGGGTGAGGTGCTTGAAGATGAAGAGTTGCGTGAAATAAATATGACTCAAAGTGGTTGATAAGGCCACTTTATTGGTTTTCAAGAGGAGTACAGAAGGCCCCTTGGATGCATTGTTTTACCGGAAACTACGGCCAACTATGGGAAAAGGAAAAAAGAAGTCAAGCAAAACCGATGCTTGTGACAAGGGAGCAAGTGTGATAATTTCCCCGTATATAGCTAGATTTTTTTATAGCAATGGAATTCCTATAAAAATATCAAATTGATTATTGAAGCAGTTGGTAACTATGGTCCTCATATACAGCCTCCAGGCTATCATCAGTTGATAGTTTCAATGCTTAAAAAGGAGTAGAAATATACAAAGTAAATATTGACGTGTAATGAGAGCAACAAGCAAAATATAGATTTTCAATTATGTTAGATGGTTGGACTGATAAGAAGAGCAGAAAACTGATAAATTTTTTGGTTGATTCTTCAGAGGAAACAATTTTGTTGAATGCTTCTTCATACTTGAAATTTTAAGAGAAAATATTTGAGCGTTTGGATGGCTTTGTTGAGATTGGTGAAAGGAGTGTTGTGCAGCTAGTTACCGATAATGGAAGTAATTATGTCTTGTCATGGCTGGTAAGTACTATTATTAATATAGTTTCATAAATATAAGCATTTATTGTGATATACAGATAAACTTCTAATAGTCAAGCGACCAAAAATGTTTTGGACTCCATGTGTTGCGCATTGATTAGACTTGATTCTAGAAGATTCTAGAAGATATCAGAAAAATCGTATTGTCAAAAAGGTTATACAAAAAGGAATTAGTCTTGCTGACTTCATTTAACGACTCATTGACTTTGAACTTAATGAGGTTATACTTTAGGCTTTTGATGCTTAACTGGTTTGTTTCCTTGAACTTTGTTGGTATTTATAAGTATCTTTTGCTTAAGACTTGTGACTTTTATTTCTAATTATTAATCAACTATGTCTATCTCAGTTAATCAGCAATTATGTCTATCTCAGTATTAACTCTGCAATAATTCGTAAATATATCAAACGGCGGCCATCTCACACCCACTATCCGGGACTGACAACATAGCGTTCAATTGTTTGATCCAAGAGTCATTTAGAAATTAGACCCACTATCAATTATTCAATTTTAACCATGTCAATCTTCAATTAATTGCTTACAGACTTATCTTTTGGTTCTAATCATGAAATATATTTCTTCTGATTGAAAACACAAGATAAATAGATAAATGAAGAATGGATTTGTGTTGTTTAGATACCATCCTCTGAATATTACAGCTGTACATAATTGCATAGAATAATAACATAATTGCATCCCTTTATAAATTATAATTGCGTAGAACTAAAGATACAAAACCAAAAAACAAATGCTAACAGGAACATCCCTATATATCTAGTTTAAAGAGGGCTTTGATCTACATTTTAAATGGCTTGCCTCTGTTGATAATTTTATGCAATTGGCTCAGCATCTTTTTAGGGATTCAATTGTGATCAGAAATAATAAAATATGACTAAATAAGAGGCAAAAAAATTGTGAAGCACGAATTATTTCACCCGTCCTAGGGACTGACGCTAATAACTTAAAAATGTGTTTTGGTAGGCGTTGACACTCATTACAAGGTTCCTGAATGTAAAAGATATCTCTTTATTATTTGCGGATAGTTATGTATATTAACTTAGGACTTCATTAACTTATCTATCATTCACTTGCATAAGTTAGTTCTATTTTTAAATGTTAAAAAATAGTTAATTTAAGTCTGAAAAAACTAAAGATTGCTGGAGTGAGAGGGATGCAGTTTATTTTAATCTGATGCAAAATACAGCAAGGAACATCTCTGCAAATTTAGTTAGGGCACCCCTTTAAGGCTACAATTTGATCTGATTTAAAAGACAGAAAGTAATTTTATCAAAAGTGAGTGCATCTATATAGAAAGTACCCATAGAAGTTCCTGTAGTACACTCTATTCTGTGCACCAGATTACTGTGTATACGGAACATATGGCAACAATTTTTTTTTTTTGCCTCCTGATATTCTGTACTCCAGGTTTGCCAATGAGTTATAGTAGTTGTTCAGATAAGATGCTTGAACATTTCTACACAGTTTCTCTGATTTTGGTTTTTATTAAACTTGAAGTTTGTAGTGGAGTATATTTGAGGATTTTTAGTGGTAGAGTGGTGTTTTTTTTTCCTTTTCTTTTTGGCTTCTTTTTCTCCTTGGACCAATGATAATGCTATGGTAGCATCTAATTGATGCCTCACAACTAATTGATGCCTGGTAACTTTTCAGGAATGGGTGACAGACAGTCCCTTTGTCATATCACCAAGAATTACTTTTGAGGTCAGTGTACGCCTCCTTGGTGGACTAATGGCCTTGGGATATACGATAGCTACTATCCTCAAGAGAAACAGCCATGTCTTATCTGATGATAGGGTTTGTGTGAAACTAGATTGGCTTGAGCAACTTAATCGACATTATGTTCAGGTAACTCTATCATACATCTTTAATACTATCTTCCTATGTTGCAATTCCTTAGAATGTTCATGTCCATTTATCCTTTACGAGTATTGATTGAACATGTCAAACTTGCTTGATTTTAGAAATTATGGGGTCAATGAGTTTATATATTTTTTGCAGTGTTTTCCAATTTATCAGTTTATTCTTCAATGGTAATTAGTTTTATGTTGCATTTTTCTAACAAAGTTGTAAATTGAAATACAGCTGTTTGTTGTCAAACTTTTAACCTATAGCTAAAGAGATGTGACTTTTCTTAAAACAAGCATATCAAATATTTGTTTCCTCTTATTTATATATCAAGATAAGGGAAAAACTTCCAAAGAAAAATAAATTTGCCAAAAAGAGCAACCAGGTGTTATAAAGCTTCCACCATTTGTTGGGTCTAGAGTAAGGGTCCAATACGTTGAATATATATATATATTCGAGGAACCCTCACCAGTTCACTTGCATTTTCATCATGGTTTGATCACTAGATCCATGATCTTCTAATCACATGACAACAAATCCAGCAATTTCATTAAGGATCTCCTCCAAAATAATTCTGTCAAGTGAAAAATTTATTTATATTTAACCTGACTTCACAGTTTATTTCCATGTTGACTTGGATTTCTTCCTGTAAATTGTCTTTACTTATCATCTGACACATGGCATAACCAGTTTTCTCTTCTATCTCTTTGATTTTACATTTTGAGTTTTGGTTGATAGCAAATTGTGTGTTTCCCTGATTTGTTTGGAAATTTACAATAAACAGGTACAAGGGAGAGATCGCTCAATTTTGAAAGACATTGGAGATCAGTTGGGTCTCGAAGGTTCCTACATTCCTCGTACATACATTGAGCAAATTCAACTTGAAAGGCTTGTGAATGAGGTTATGGTATGACTCCTAACCATCTGGTAACATATAATCCTATTCCAATGTCAACAGTCACTCTCTAACCGTTCCACAGGCCCTACCAGAAGATTTGAAGACAAAACTCAGCCTGGATGAGGATTTGGTTTCAAGCCCCAAAGAAGCACTTTCTAGAGCCTCTGCTGACAGGATTGCCATGAGAAATAAGAATATGACGAGGTAAATATTTTCAGTCCAAGTACATTCAATGATTCTACAAATGATTTAATTTTGTATAGAATTTGGAAGTCTTGACTGGTCCATTTAGGTAACCCTAATTATTGGGACAAGACTTGATTGTTATTGTATCAAAATCAATTGGTCAAATTTCATGGACATCTATAATTTAGTGGTTAAAGCAGCTCAAAGGAAACCTACATCAGCGAAATTATTCACCACTATATTGAGTGAGAAAATGAGTGACCCATTTGTAAAAAAATGTCCTAAAATTAATGACCCTTTTGATTTTCAAGTGAATTTTAATTATTTGTTTCCAAATTCCAATTCTACCCTTCAATTAATACTGCTTTTATGACTTTCAAGTCAATATATTCCACTATGCATTTGATAATGGTTAATGGTGATTAACCAATACATGATAAAGGATAATTTAGTAAAAATATCACTCATTCTTTTTTACACATTTTGTAATCTGTGTGAAATGGTCAAATGACTCATTCATTTTGTGACGGAAGGAGTAATATACATCTTGCAATTACCTAATTCTGTGTGTTAACAACAGAGGATTGTCACAGTCATATACAAACCAAAGGGACAAAAATGCAGCCAAAGTTAATGGATATTTTACCAACAATCGAAGGTTTGGTGAAAGAAGTTCAGATTCTTCGACAACAGAAGTAAATCAGGTAATTCCAAATACTTGCGATAATTCTTATTTCATGTAACCATACTGAACTTAATCATCTTTTCTATGTGGTAGGGAGCCATTAGTCAGCTTTCAGAACAGATTTCTGCCCTCAATGATAGAATGGATGAATTTACAATTCGTATTGAAGAGCTTAATTGCAAGCTAACCATTAAAAATAATTCTCCAAGCCAACAAAATCTGTCAGCTCAAGCTGAAGCTTGCAATGGTTCTGCTCCTACGTCTTACTTCATCAACAGTTTGGGCAATGGTAGCATAACTGGTTCCAAGATGCAACATTCCTCGTCTTCATCGCAATTAAATAAGGATTCTCCCTTAACGGATGAGGTATGTTATTCTCCTATTTTTATCCTTGAAGTTACACTTTTGACCCTTTTTAAGTTGATTTTTGAGAAGTTGATTTTTGGAGCTACACTTTCCAGAAGGCAAATATTTGATTGTGTCCTTTATAATGAAACAACTCCAATATCTCTTGTGATTCAAAATTTGGATCCTGATAAATACTGTTATATGAACTGGAAAATTAACTTGAATTGATACTACATCACTCTACCAGAAGGATAAATTCTGTTAGAGTATACTTAAGAAACCGAAATGAAAAGATAACCATGAATTGGAGCAGGGCACCTTACAAAATTGTACTGAAAATAGGGACAAAAACAAAATTGATAATATACCTTCTGGAGAAGGAACCCTGTGCTCTTCTCCCAGACATGCCCAACCCAATTTTCATTTCAATTCTGGCTATCCTTCTCTCTTCCCTCCGAGTATCTATTAACCGTCACTTAATCCTTTTCTAACTAACCTGCCATGTGGCTAGTTTGTTACAACCATCCTCTGACGGTCCAGATAAGGGGTCTCTATCAGATCCCTTATCTTTAGAGGGGTCAGGATGGTGAGAAATGAAAGACACGATTTCAGCAAAAAAGATTAATTTTTCTCATGTATATTAGCTTTGTGTGAATTGTTACTTGACATTCTTTTTATAGGGCTAATTCATGATTTTAGTGGTCTAGCTTAGCGGAGTGATTTGAACTGAGGAACATCAGTGAAGCTATGAGAATTCAGAATTTCCACCTTGTTTGATATAGAGCTTACATATTATTTTCTAATTGCCCAACAATGGTTTCGTGTTAGTTGTTGGGATACATATCTGCTCAGTTATTTTTCTCTACATTGCTTGTTTTGGATTAATTTTCTTGGCTGAATAAATAATTAAAAATGTTCCAAAATAAAAACAAATACTCCCTCTGGTCTCATATATAAAGATTCATTTTTCAGGTTCATTGAATAACTGATGTTGTATCTTGTCCATTATATTCGATGAACCTGAAAAAGGAATATTTTTTTTATATGAGACCAGAGTGAGTAGGTCTTGTTACTAGTTTTATACATTGTGTTTAAACTGGTTTTCTACTGGTATTCTCTGACCAGTAACCAGTGTAAGTTTGGTCCTGTTATTATGGCCAAAGTGTATGAATTTGGAAACAATGGCGTTATCTCTATTGATTCACTTGACTGCTATGTGTGGTCAGATATCAGGCATTGCACGTGGCCAGCGTCAGATTATGCATCAAATGGACAATCTTAATAATCTTCTCCGGGGTAGCTTAGTGGAGAAGTCTCAGCAAACAAGAACCAACCAGAAAAGCATAAATACAGATTCAAATTCCAATACAGCTAGTGTTATAGTGGTAGTAGCAGTTGGTTGTTTGGGGATCTTCTTGATGAAAGGTTTTTGGACCAGAAAGTGATTCCAGACATGCAAATGACAATTTTCCTTCTCTGTGACAACCCTTCTGGAAGGAAAGGAGTTGAAGCATTCATTTAAAAGACAGAAAATGGAGACAATTTTTTTTGGATCAGTGAAAGGGTTATACCCACTTGAAATTTTGCAACTTATGGGCTTTGTTAGCACAGTTTTAAGGCATTTTTAACCTTCAATTGTCTAGAAATAGTCTTTTTTTAGAATCTTGATCAGGTGGTTGATGATAAATTTCGCAAGTGCACGAAAATCACGTAGTAATAAAAATATCGATCCACAGGGATTGTGTGATCAAACTAGTCGAACGGTGTTCATAGACATTATACAAAAAATACACATGAATTGGGGGTATGTTGAGTAATGAATTGCTAGAAAATGTGCTTTGATATATTGGAAAAGCGAGGTAGAATCATCGGAATCATCTAGTCTATAGCTAACCGCATGCAACCTACAATGTCATAAGATCTACTCAAGTGTTCACAACTAGATCGACAAAATAGTGAATCGCAATCTCTTGTCAAAATCCACTCTATTCGTTGTCGATACTTCCCCGATCTCTCGGGCGGAAGCTACCTACAACGAATGATGTTAACGCGCGTCAATCGTTCGCTACACTCTATGCCTCAATCTCTCGACCGGAGACACTCGAGTGCTCAATACAATTCAGTTCAAACATTAAATCAATACTCTCGCACGTGACTTAACTCAAAATCATTATAACACTAATGAAGGATTATAAAGCATTAGAAACAGACTTGAATTGAATGAACACTATAAAGAGAGTATGATCTTACACAATTGCAGGTTACATTCAATGAACTACATCCTAAACTATCCTAGATTCTACCTCCGAGGGAGTTTAGCTCCTCATCGTTCTTCGTACGCTTCCTCGCTTCATCGCCACGGCTTGTGAATCCATGATCTCATGCGCTTGGAGCTCTCCGCTGGAGTGTTGAATCACGATCTTCAAGTTCCAAAACCAGAATGTAGTGAAAAGATGCAGAATTTTCCAACCCGAAAACAGAATTATGCAGAAAATATATATACAGAAGGCAACCACGCCGCGCGCCAGATCTACCACGCCGCGCGTGGTTGCAAATCCATCACTATGCTGCGCGTAGTAACAGAATCACGCGGCGCGTGATCAAGTCAGAGAGCAATCTTCATCTTCATCAAGGCTTCACGCGGCGCGTGGTAAGGCCTCACGCGGCGCGTAGTCAAGTCAGAGAGCAATCCAGTTCCTGAACAAAGTTTCACGCCGCGCGTGGTCAGATATCACGCCGCGCGTGATCAGAGTCACAATCTTGGCTCTCTGTGAACTCCATCACGCGGCGCGTGATGGGCTACGCCCCCAGCGTAGTGAAAATCATTCAAATCCTGCAGTTTTTCCTGTTTTCTTGCAAAACAAGTAATCAAGCAAATGGTTAGATTTCTCTTATATTTATTGCTAAAAACCTACTAAAATGTATCTAATGTTGCTAAAATAGGCATGGATTAGAGAGTGTGACGATTTGTCATCACAACCCCAAACTTAAACCTTTCCTTGTCCTCAAGGAAACAACTTTTACCTCAAGCTTTTATGTCAAGACCTTGGCATTTTCCTTGAATTCACTCGAATCATACATACGTGAGACTCACCTGATGATCAATGATCCACCTGCAAACAATGCTCAATTGCACAACCGTTACCGCAAGACATTTTCAAGTAGTTCACACTTTTCGACCAAAGCTCTATGGTTTCATCACACTACTCACATGCACTCTTCAGTTTGGGTAATTCACTCAAATCAACACATCAATGCAAGTCAACAATAATTTTGCAAGTAGTCTAAGAATTCATTCGGTTCACTTTGTGCACACACATTAGAGGTCTTTTAGGGTTATAACGTGGCTTGGCTAGGGTGGATGGTGACATTTTGGGATAAGTAGTAGAAAAACTTGGAGTTAGATCCCCCTAAGGTCAAAAATATTTCAAAAACCAACCCTTTTCTTTTGCAATATAGTGGACTAGAGAACTTTTTCAAAACATCAAACAAAGTTTTGCAATTCTTAGAACTCAAGGCTATCACTTCTTTTCTCAAATTTTTTTTTTATTTTTCACGTTCATTCATCTCTTTTTTCACTTTTGTTTTTTTTTTCTTTGCCTTGCAAAATTTGAAATTTTTCTCAATTTTTCAAATCAAAACTTTTTGTAAGTTCTCTAGTACCCTCACCCCAAACTTTATTTGTTGCTAATTCCAAAGAGCAACCCCAAACTTAGTAGTGAGCAATGCGCATCAACCACTAATTAGGTGCCTAACCTCCAAGAAAGTCATTCCTTTTTTCATCAAAAATTTCTTAAGGTTTTGCAAAAATAACATTTTCTTTTTCAGCTCAAATTGGTTAAGCAAAGGATAAATATGTAAGGGTGGATAGAAAGGCTCAAAGGTACCAAGGAATCATGCCTCGTGTGTGCTACAAGAGTACCAATCAAATAAAAAGACGACAAGCAAAATCGAGAGACAATACATGAGTGGATATCACACATAGAAAGAAAAGTAGTGTTTGGCTCAATACCTCACGGTTGGGTCGAATCAAAGAACCGGTCAAAAAGTGTGCGTTCCCCTCCTTTGCCTCTTGATCACATGAGTGCAACAAGCTATTGCACTGCAAGTTTCACATATCACACACGGAGAAAATCAAGTAATTGATACTCAAGTAACTAGAAAGAACATGCCAAAATATTGAAACAAACTCTAGGAGTAAAAACCATTCCACAATTAAACAAAAGAAGATTCAAATTCAGAGTACACAATTAAAACATCCAGCCAATATCCAAGCAACATCAGAATATTATTACAAACCAAGCAAATAAAAGACAAAAAGTAAAGATAGAGATAGAGTAGCAGAATAGTAGCAGCAGCAGCAGAAGAACAGAACGCCGAATGGCCCTTACTTCACAGATTTTTTTTTTTTTAAACTTCTTACCAACAAAAGTGCAAAATCGAGATAGATGGGTGGATCTGGGGCCTAAAACCAAACACCAGACTGTATACCTTAATACCTGCAAGAACCCTCATGAGATTGAATTAATGAAATGAAGGTTACTGGATTCACTTGCACTGATTTTAGGCTTCACATCGCACTTGAGAACTTAGTGAAATTGATAGATCTGAAGCCTAAAACCAAGCAGATGAATCTGAACCTTGATGAATGGTGAGTCTTTAGCTAGAATTCTGAGAGTTTAAATAATCAGAACAAAGTCACCTGATGACGCCGCGCGTAGCTTACTCCACGCCGCGCGTGATTTAATTCAAAATTTCTCTCTGACCCCAAAATCCAACGGTCATGTTGACCAAATTCAAACGGTCAAGTTGACTATATCACGCCGCGCGTAGCTCTCCTTACGCGGCGCGTGATGACTTTAGCAAAACCACCTTCCTCTCTGCCTTGGGCACGCGGCGCGTGAAAGATACCATGCCGCGCGTGATCACAAGTCAGAGAGCTCACTTATCCACTTCCATCATCACGCCGCGCGTAGGAAGCCTTCATGCCGCGCGTGATCGATATTCCAGAGGCACCTCTTTCCTTCACTTACACGACGCCGCGCGTGACGTCACCACGCCTCCAGCGTAGTTCACTACACAGTCCTCTGTTTTTGCTCTGTTTGCTGCTGAAAGCTGCGCACCTACCTGCATCTTGCAAAACAAAACAACTAATCATTAGAACCCGTTGGGTTGCCTCCCAACCAGCGCTTGTTTAACGTCCCGATGCTTGACGTTCCATGCCCCTAAGGGTCTTGGAAGAAAAGAGCCACATTGTGCCGAACGAGCTCTCCACCACGATAAACTTTCAACCTTTGACCATTCACCTTAAAACTCTGATTCTCCTCCCCTGATTTGAAGATTTCCACAGCCCCATGTGGAAACACCTCCTTAACTATAAAAGGACCAGACCACTTGGACTTGAGTTTACCGGGGAATAACTTGAATCGAGAGTTAAATAGAAGCACCAACTCTCCTTCGTGAAACTTTTTTGGAACTAATTGCGCATCATGATAGCGTTTAGTCCTTGCCTTGTATAGCACCGCATTTTCATATGCCCTTTCGCGCCATTCCTCTAACTCATTGAGCTTCAACAACCGAGCTCTACCGGCGAGTGTGGCATCCATGTTCAGTTGCTTAACAGCCCAGTATGCCTTGTGCTCAAGCTCCACGGGTAAATGACGTGCTTTTCCATAAACCAACTGATACGGGGAAAAACCGAGGTGGGTTTTAAACGCAGTACGGTATGCCCATAACGCGTCGTCGAGTTTGAGTGACCAATCCTTCCTAGAGGAGGAAACCGTCTTCTCAAGAATCTGTTTCAATTGGCGATTGGACACTTCAACTTGTCCGGAAGTTTGAGGATGATAGGGAGTAGCAACCTTGTGCTTAACATTATACTTCCTCAACAAATTTTCAAGATGCTGATTAATGAAGTGCTTCCCACCATCGCTGATTAAGATCCTCGGCACCCCGAATCTTGTAAATATGTTCTTCTTGAGAAACCGCACCACAGTGGCTGAATCATTGGCTTGGCAGGCTATAGCTTCGACCCACTTTGTAACATAA
Organism: Trifolium pratense; assembly: GCF_020283565.1. Taxonomy (NCBI): domain Eukaryota; kingdom Viridiplantae; phylum Streptophyta; class Magnoliopsida; order Fabales; family Fabaceae; genus Trifolium; species Trifolium pratense. The sequence goes on from NC_060060.1 coordinate 26,270,281, forward strand.
TCCACACAGACCAAAATGTGCACATTAGATTGGGACGAAGGAAATGGTCCCATAAAATCAATCCCCCATACATCAAATGGTTCGACTTCAGTTAGGCCATGCTGCGGCATCTCATCTCTTTTAGACACACCCCCCGATCGTTGACATGCATCGCAAGCTTTTACAAATTCCATACAATCTTGAAATATCGTTGGCCAAAAGAACCCACATTGTAAAACCTTCGCAGCTGTTCTTGGGCCACTATGATGCCCGCCACAAGGCGAGTTATGACAATGCCACATAATACCTCTGATCTCACTATCGGCCACACATCGACGAATCATGCCATCATTACTCATCTTGAACAAAAATGGATCATCCCAGAAATAATGTCGCGAATCCGCGAAGAGCTTCTTCTTTTGTTGTGTCGTCATTTCTTCCGGAATGAATCCACTAGCTTTGAGGTTGGCAATGTCACCGAACCATGGAAACTCAGATACGGCCAGCAATTTTTCATCCGGGAATTCACACTTAATAGCTTCTTCCTTATTAGTAATATCCGGATTGCTTAGCCTTGAGAGGTGGTCAGCCACCACGTTCTCTACCCCCTTCTTGTCTCGGATTTCCAAATCAAACTCCTGTAAAAGCAACATCCATCGCAACAACCGCGGCTTGGAATCGCCCTTTGTCAACAAATACTTCAAAGCTGAATGATCTGTAAAAACAATCACTTTTGACCCAATTAGATAGGAACGAAACTTTTCCAAAGCGAATACCACCGCTAGCAATTCCTTCTCCGTTGTGGTGTAGTTAATTTGATTCTCATTAAGGACCTTGCTAGAGTAGTATATCACATGGAAAAGTTTGTTATGGTGTTGGCCTAGGACTGCACCAACCGCATAATCGCTTGCATCGCACATCAATTCAAAAGGGAGATCCCATTGTGGCGCAACGATCACGGGGGCAGTCACCAACTTAGTTTTAAGACAATTAAACGCAGTCACACAAGCCTCATCAAAAAGAAACACCGTATCCTTGACTAGTAAGGATGATAAGGGTTTTGCAATTTTTGAAAAATCCTTAATGAACCGCCGGTAGAACCCGGCATGTCCGAGAAAACTCCTTACCCCCTTTACATTCAACGGTGGAGGTAGCTCTTTGATTACCTCAATTTTGGCTTGGTCTACTTCAATCCCCCTTGAGGAGATTTTGTGACCGAGAACAATCCCTTCTCTAACCATGAAGTGACATTTTTCCCAATTTAAAACCAAATTGGTACTTATACATCTCTTCAGCACATCATTCAAATTAGAAAGGCAAAAATCGAAAGACTTACCGAAAACCGAAAAGTCATCCATAAATACCTCCATTGTGTCCTCCATCATATCGGCGAAGATGGCAAGCATACATCTTTGAAACGTCGTTGGGGCATTACATAATCCAAATGGCATTCTTCGATATGCAAACACCCCAAAAGGACAAGTAAATGCCGTTTTCTCTTGATCTTCCGGATCGACGGTGATCTGATTGTAACCTGAGTAACCATCAAGGAAACAGTAGAACTCTTGCCCCGCTAACCGTTCCAACATCTGATCCATGAATGGCAAGGGAAAGTGATCCTTCCTAGTAGCGGTGTTGAGTCGACGATAGTCAATGCACATACGCCATCCCGTAACAGTCCGAGATGGAATAAACTCATTCTTATCGTTCTTCACCACCGTCATTCCCCCCTTTTTCGGCACCACATGCACCGGAGATACCCAAGCACTATCGGAGATAGGGTATATCATGCCGGCCTCCAATAGTTTTAGCACCTCTTTTTTCACAACTTCCTTCATGGTAGGATTGAGTCTTCGTTGAGGTTGCACAACTGGTTTAAACTCCGCTTCCAACTTGATTTTATGCATGCAAAAAGTGGGACTTATTCCTTTCAGATCGGAGATAGTCCACCCCATTGCGGCTTTATTGGACTTCAAAACTCTCAACAGTTTCTCCTCTTCCAAATGAGTGAGTTTGCTGCTAATGATGGCTGGAAACGAAGCATCATCACTTAAGAACACATACTTCAGATGTGAAGGGAGTTGCTTCAGTTCGGGAACTTTCCTCTCTTCTTCCATTTGATCCTTGTCCCTCACTTCAAGGAGGTTTTCAAACTTAGGACTTTCATCTATCCGACTAGCATTCAAATTGCTAAGACATAACTCAATTTCTCGCTCCCATTCGTCTTCCACATTATCCAATGAGTTAACTAACACCTTTTCAAGAGTAGAGGAAGAGTGTTGAACCTTAAAGATATCTTCAATGACCTCGTCAACCAATTCAATTCTGAAACATTGAGTGTCATCGTCGTGTTGTTTCATAGCTTCAAACACATTAAAGAGGATTTGTTCACCGTCAGTCCGGAACATTAGTTCTCCCAATTCCACATCAATAAGGGCGCGTCCGGTAGCTAAGAATGGTCTTCCTAACAGCAAGGGTTCCCAATTCTTGTCTTCTTCCATGTCTAAGACAACAAAGTCAGCCGGAAACACAAATCCGCCGACTCGCACCAGAACATCATGTAAGATACCTTCCGGATACACGATGGATCTATCCGCCAAAGAGAGACTCATCATTGTCGGCTTCGCTACAGCTCCTGGTATCTTCTTCATCATTGATAACGGCATCACATTCACACTAGCACCCAAGTCACACAAAGCCTTTCCAATAGTAAGATCCCCAATGGAACAAGGGATTGTAAAGCTCCCCGGATCTTTCTTTTTCTGAGGTAGCTTCCTTTGGATGAGAGCGCTGCACTCTTCCGTCATACTTACCATTTCATCATCTAATGGTTTTCTTTTCTTTGTGAGCAGCTCCTTCAAAAACTTTGCATAACTCGGCATTTGCTCCAAAGCCTCAACCAATGGTATGGCCATCTCAAGCTTGTTCAACACCTTCATGAACTTCTTGAACTCCTTCTCCCGCTCAAGATTCTTCACTTTCTTTCTCCTAGGAAAAGGCATCCTAGCATACGGCGATTCATCAACTCCTTTACCTTTCTCAACCTTCTTACTCTCTTTTTCTTTTATCTCCCTCTGTTTTTCAACTTCTTCTATTTCATCCTCACTAATCTCAACTTCTTTAGGCATATTTTTCTTTTCTACTTCTCCCTCATGTCTCTCATTTTCAACTTCAACTTCTTGCTTATTTTCAACTTCTCCCTCATTGACCTTCTTTTTCAAGGGCTTCTCCACAGCTGGCCTTTCCGGTATCTCTCTACTCCTCAAAGTGATTCCATTACAAGTTTCATTTTTCGGATTATCATGAGTGTTTCCACCGAAACCTCCTTGGTTTTGCAACATAGAAAACTGTCTTGACAGCTGACCCATTTGTACCTCAAGATTCTTGATAGAAGCTTCATGATTCTTGTTAGAGGTTGCTTGACTCGATTTCATCGCTTCAAAGTTGCTTTGGGTCATGAGCATGAACTGATTTAGAGTCTCTTCCATCCTTGATGGAGGCCTTTGCTGCTGTTGCGGTGCACCTTGACTTTGCATACCATTCCCCCATCCGGACCCGTTGTTATTGTTGTTGTACGGCTTCCGAAAATTGGCTAAGTAGCGAGCCTCCTCTGAACCCTCCGGGAAGCATCCGCCATTTGGGTGGTCCTGCAAACAAAAATCACAGCGCACATTGTCAATTTTACCTATTGGAGAAGATTGAACTTGTGGATTGGATAGCAACTTCATCATTGCTTCCATTTGGCTAGTCATGAGCTTTTGCTGTGCCAATAGTGCTGTTTGAGTATCCACTTCCAACACTCCGCCTTTCTTTTTGGCTCCCCTATCATTAGTAGCTCTATACTCGTTTTGAGCCATGCTTTCCACCAATTCTCTTGCTTCAGTTTCGTCACGGTTCTTCAACGAACCACCGGCTGATGCGTCAAGTATCATTCGCGTTTGAGCCCTCAAACCTTGGGTAAACATTTGCATCTGATTGTGGCCATCGAAACCGTGATTCGGACACCTTTTAAGACAAACTTTGAACCTCTCCCAAGCATCATACAACGTTTCCCCATCCGCTTGTTCGAAGTTGCTAATTTCAGCCCTTCTTTCTAGAAACTTATGAATAGGAAAGTAACGATCTAAGAACTTCCGCTCCAGCTGTCTCCAAGTCTCAATAGTTCCGGCGGGTATCGTGTCTAACCAATCTTTAGCACGGCCGGTGAGAGAATGCTTGAATAACCTAAGTCTTTTGTCCGACTCGCTCACCCCCGGTGGATCGGTATAGTCGCAGGCTTCATAGAAGTGAGACAAGTGTAAATTCGGGCATTGAGCTTCCGAACCTGAATACGGATTCTCTTTTAAGGCGGAAAGGACCGTGTTCTTGATGTCGAATGAGACAGGATTCGCCGGCTGAAAGCCTTGATTTGCCAACGCGTCATTGTCTCTCCTCCCATAATCACCAAGGGTACGCCTTGGCGGTTGAGGAACCTGTTCTTCCTCCATTGTTGCTGCAGTCCTTTCTTGACAGTCCGGTGTATCCCTTAGCAAAACTGTTCCCCTTGAAGCTTGAGCTTCCCTTGTTGCCTTTCGAATTGCGCGAGCTGTTTTTTCAATCTCCGGATCAAATTGCAGCTCTTGAGGACCTGTTCTCCGCATGCACAATGAAACACACAAGTAGAACGCTCCGGGAGAAAAATATAAAACAGAAAATGATAAAGAAACACAGAAAATATGAACACTATTGCCTAGTTGAATCAATCACAATCCCCGGCAACGGCGCCAAAAACTTGATGATAAATTTCGCAAGTGCACGAAAATCACGTAGTAATAAAAATATCGATCCACAGGGATTGTGTGATCAAACTAGTCGAACGGTGTTCATAGACATTATACAAAAAATACACATGAATTGGGGGTATGTTGAGTAATGAATTGCTAGAAAATGTGCTTTGATATATTGGAAAAGCGAGGTAGAATCATCGGAATCATCTAGTCTATAGCTAACCGCATGCAACCTACAATGTCATAAGATCTACTCAAGTGTTCACAACTAGATCGACAAAATAGTGAATCGCAATCTCTTGTCAAAATCCACTCTATTCGTTGTCGATACTTCCCCGATCTCTCGGGCGGAAGCTACCTACAACGAATGATGTTAACGCGCGTCAATCGTTCGCTACACTCTATGCCTCAATCTCTCGACCGGAGACACTCGAGTGCTCAATACAATTCAGTTCAGACATTAAATCAATACTCTCGCACGTGACTTAACTCAAAATCATTATAACACTAATGAAGGATTATAAAGCATTAGAAACAGACTTGAATTGAATGAACACTATAAAGAGAGTATGATCTTACACAATTGCAGGTTACATTCAATGAACTACATCCTAAACTATCCTAGATTCTACCTCCGAGGGAGTTTAGCTCCTCATCGTTCTTCGTACGCTTCCTCGCTTCATCGCCACGGCTTGTGAATCCATGATCTCATGCGCTTGGAGCTCTCCGCTGGAGTGTTGAATCACGATCTTCAAGTTCCAAAACCAGAATGTAGTGAAAAGATGCAGAATTTTCCAACCCGAAAACAGAATTATGCAGAAAATATATATACAGAAGGCAACCACGCCGCGCGCCAGATCTACCACGCCGCGCGTGGTTGCAAATCCATCACTATGCTGCGCGTAGTAACAGAATCACGCGGCGCGTGATCAAGTCAGAGAGCAATCTTCATCTTCATCAAGGCTTCACGCGGCGCGTGGTAAGGCCTCACGCGGCGCGTAGTCAAGTCAGAGAGCAATCCAGTTCCTGAACAAAGTTTCACGCCGCGCGTGGTCAGATATCACGCCGCGCGTGATCAGAGTCACAATCTTGGCTCTCTGTGAACTCCATCACGCGGCGCGTGATGGGCTACGCCCCCAGCGTAGTGAAAATCATTCAAATCCTGCAGTTTTTCCTGTTTTCTTGCAAAACAAGTAATCAAGCAAATGGTTAGATTTCTCTTATATTTATTGCTAAAAACCTACTAAAATGTATCTAATGTTGCTAAAATAGGCATGGATTAGAGAGTGTGACGATTTGTCATCAGTGGTATACCAAAATATACTATAATCCTTTCATTCCTCCTTTTAATTCATTACATAATTTGGTAATATTTAATTGAGTTTTGGGGTCAATTTTACAACTTGGCGACTGGAAGAATATGCAAAATTTAGAGGACAATGTACTTTGGTTACTTCATTTACCTGTACAGTAATGTTTATTTTGCAAACTCGTAAGGGTTGTTCTGGTGGCGTAGACTTGGAACTTTAGAGTTTACTTCTCTTTAGGTCTTAGGTTCAAATCATTCTGGTGTCAATTTTTGTATTAGATTACTCTAGATAGTGCCTGTTGTTGGTGCTACCTATGCTATTGGACGGTAGAGTTGGTCTTCAAGATTTTTTTTTTGACAAAAAGTTGGTCTTCAAGATTAAGTCCTCATAAAAGGGATTATTTTTACCATTGGAGTTTGTAAGGGTATTCCCTCAATTACTAGAGCTAGAAAATAAAATTCAAATTTTCGCCGATAACATCTCAAAGAAAGGAACTTTTTTTTTTGGTACAAAGAAAGGAACATTTTTACTATTGGAGAATCTCATCTTTGTAATATTTTTTATAAATTCGGTTTATTTTCTCACACTTCTCATTTTCTTTTATCTCATCATTTCTCATATTTACTTCTAAACTATTTGAGGACATGAATCTAACAAATATTGTCTCCATCATATATGTGATTAATCTTGGACACAACAGGAAGAAAAAAAGCATGTGACGAGCTAGCAAGGAACAAGTAACTAGGGAATCTAAATAAACTATGATTCTCTATAACTTGTACTCCAAGCAATTTGAAGATCATGAAAAATTCTCAAAAGCTCGATATTCAGAGCACTACAAGTACCAACCTTTGCTGCAACAAAGTTGCCTAAATGCGATGAGTTGTCTTCGGCGACCACACTTTCATCTCAGAGTAAGTGCTTTATGGTTGAAAACAAGAACATTCATACACCACCATATAATGCCTAAAAAACTCAAAAAACATATATTCCACTTCAACCTCAAAATCTGATCTTGGTTGGTTATATTATCCAGCGATCACAATAGAAGAACTCCTTGAATCTATCTCCAAGGCAAGATTGTCAAACCTTCTTTACTTCACAACAATCATGATTCATGATGCGAAGATGTTCCATTTTAGTATTGTATCGCGTTTAACATCCCATATTTTACATAATGTGTGTGTGGGGGGATTGCTAATATACTCCCACTTAAAAATATTAAGGTACAAGTTAGCAATTGGTACCTTGTCCATTTAGATTAAAAAAAAAACCTTAATGATTACTAAAATGAGCACCTTGTCCATTTAGATAAAAAAAAAATTAAATTGGGGGTTGGTTTTTGTAAGTTTCATTAAATTGTTTGCACTCACTTTACTAATTTATACCTACATATGCGTTCCTCTCATGGTAATTTGAGTATTCCTAGTTTCATAGATCGTTCTGATATTTTTGTTAAAGCTAGAAGGAGAGTGGCTAGGGAAGGGTGACAATTGAAGCTATTCTGCCCCTACCTTCCTAGAAGGAAGCCACCTAAATTAATTAGGCCAATTAATTAAGTAACTTTCCTTTTTTTTTTCTTTCTCATCTTATGAACAGTTAAAGTAATTTCATGGCATTGAGGTGAGTTTGTTGGACCAAATAGAAAATGAGTGATTTGTTAATTTGAAGGTGGAAATTAGCAATGTCACCATTTTCTATTTGGTCCAAAAAGTCAAACCTTTCTTTTATAAAAACAATGAAAATTTGTACTATCATTTTTATTATTTTTAAAAATCACAACTGAGCCAAATAATTTATCTGTTTTGTTCCCACCCCCCTCTTCTAATACTCCAGAATAATCCATTAATTCTTTTTCAACTATATTTTCAATTTTTTTATAATAAAGAGAGCTATAGTCCAAAGAAAGAAGAAGAAAATTACAAGAAAATTAAACGAGGGGTAGAAATCTCCAATACATGAAATGCTATGAAAATATTAGTAAATTTTATTTTCAATATATGAAATTATTCTCAATCTAATTTTAAATGAAAGTTCCTAAGCTTTTAGGTTATAACTAATAAACACATAAAGAAGGGAGGGTAATTAACAAGGAGCGTTGTTAATTGGTACGATGGCTATATACAGGGGCGGAGCCCTTCATGGGCTGGACAGGGCCCATGGCCCGCCCCAGAATTTTTAATTTTTTTTTCATAGGTATAATATTTAGCGGCGGTTATCAACCCCCGCTAAATAGTCTGCGTAGTTAGTTATATTTGTTTTGCAGGGGTTTCAAACCATAAAATCCAGTATTCTTTAACAGGTTTGCATTTTAGGGGGTTTCAAACCCCCGCTATTTTACGTCCCAGAAATCAAATGATTCAAATATACTTTTTAATTTATTTTTTTAAGCATTCCTTCTGATGTTTTATTGTTTAATAATTTATAGATGTCTTAAAATGTGTAATTTATTTTGTCGAAGTATTCAAGTATATTTTTTTGGAGAAAAAAGTACTCAAATTTTTATTTAAAATAGAGTTTGTGCATAAAAATTCATATTTGATCAATCTTTTGTTAAAAAAATTTAAATTTTTGTTAGAGAGATGCATATAATATTATAAACATAATTACAAAAGCTAATTAAAAAGTATGAAGTTTACACATTTGACATAAAATATATTTCATAATATATTTTTAAAATTTATTTAATAAACATGTTAATGGTCCACCTTTTGACTATTTTTGAGATATCCATACTAGACAGACTCTCAATATGATATGTCTTTTTTTTAGTAATTTTTTTTTACATATTCAATTTATATTTGTAGCGGCCCGCCCCAATTTTTTGGACTAGCTCCGCCACTGGCTATATATAAGAAAAACAAGAATTACACATAGAGAAAAAAAGACAAAAGAACAACCACATTAATCTAGGACGTGGCAGAAATCACGGGAAGGTTTGGAATAAATTTAGTAATCAGGATATATTCTTCAATTTCTTTAGATTGTGATTCGTAACAATAAGCATTTCTGAAGTAAAAATATGGCACGGATTATCACTTATTCTTGCATTTCTTATGCATATTGATTCGTAAGAATCATCATTTCCCATACCTTATTTGACTTCAAAGACTCGAGTAAAGTTTTTTAGAAATTCATAGAACGCATGAGAAAAAATGTGGGTGCGAAAAGAAAAGGTTAAATAATATTAATAGGCCCAATCCACTAAGAAATGGCAAAAGGCCCATTACTACCCAGTAATCGCCCTCGCCCTCGCCCTCGCCCAGTCGTCCACTCCACATTCCCACTCCCACCGGCGTCCACCACACCACCGCCGACAGTGCTCGCCTGAATCCCCTCCACGACTGCGTCGGCACATCTGAACGAAAAGGAAAAACGAAATTTAAGGTGAGTTTGCTATTTGCTCAGTTTTTGTTCTTCTTCTTTGCTAACTTGTGATTTCATCTTTAAGATGGTTTGAAGTTTTGTTCTTTGGTGTATCTGTTTCGCTGTTTGTGTGTGATTTTATTCTTTAACTTTATCATTTTTATTCTTCTGTGAAATTCATCATATTGCCAACAATTTTTTATATGAAATGTTGATTTGTTTGAGTATTTTTCTATCAAATGGATTTATGAGTATGGTTTAGGAAGTATGATGAGTATGTTAGTTTGATATTTTTATTTTTACCTAAGGAATATTATAAGGTAATCAATGATTGATACATGAAAGTTTTTCAAAATTATGTTAACAGTGTTTTGGTTATCAATGGTGCTTAGTTAAGAAAGTGTGTTTTTAGCTCCTAATTACCGTTTCGGCTGAGTATGCATCCACTACTGAAGAAGCTAAGCCTTGCTATGATTGATGATTTTTGGATTGAACTGTTTATGTGTATTGTCAATTTCTCAATACAGCTATAGAAGCTTGATGATTTAACTGATATAACTAAACATATAATCCATTTTTTACTTTAGTTTCCGTTGTTCCTTTCTTATTACAGTTGAGACTTGTGGTTCGGACAACTTCACCTTTTCATTTTGTAGGATTTTTCCATAAGGTCCATTTATTTGCATTAAGGGCATAAATGATCTAAAATGGAAGTAGAATTCAAAACAACCATATCATAATTAAGCAAGCATGGAACATGTAAATTGACTTTGAATTTATTGGAGGAGGGATGTGTTGAGGCTTAATAGTTGCACTATACATGTACATGTACATTAACTTTGATGTTATTGAATGTGTCTCTTTTTTATGTTATTTACAAGGAAGACTCATTATGTTGATTTTGTTATTTACAAGTTTTTGATGTTATTTACAATTTAAATAAAAGACGACTCCTTTTGAATTTGTGTGCTTTTTATTAGGGGCCCAATTTTTAAGATTAGAATAGTGCTTCCTAATTGTTTGGGATGGCCCTGAAGGGAATGTAATTTTAAAACTTAACAAACACACCCTAAAACAACACACCCTAAAACAACACACAGTCTTAAAAATTTGGTCCTCATAAAAAAACTCGCTCCGTAAACAAACAAACAATCAGAATCAGTCACTACCGCATTAAACTCAAGTCTCAAACAAAAACTCAACTGGCCGGTAAACGCAGCGGAGTTGGGTTGGGGATTCCCGGAGTTGGTCGTCGTTGGAAGAAGCCACCAGAAACTATCAAACAGACCAGGTTTTCATTTTTTTTTCTTCTGATTTTCATGTAGCGCCATTTTCGGCTGCGATAGCCCCCCTGCAAAAGGCATTCTCGTAAACTGTGATCTTTAGTGTAATTATTGAATAAAGTGGTAGCTGGTGCGTAAGTGACAGAGAGAATTTGGTTTTATAGTGAGAGAGATGGAGGGAAATGTTTGTTCATTTGGAGGGAAAAATTGTTCCTAAAGTGAGAATGCTTGTTTGTTCCTACTTGTTATCCTACTTGTTATCCTTTATCTTGTAGAATGCTTGTTTTGTCAATTTGGAACAATTATGTCTTGGCTGTGTTCTTGTAACTTGTACTGGAGCTTTCTATGGCACTACTTGTGCACAGTCTTTTATTATTAATATATAATTTTGCAGTATTAAAAAAAAAAAGAACTGATTCACCTAGATAAAAAACTAATTTGATTCAGTTCTTATGACATAGAAGGTCCAGTTCAGTGTTGTTAAATGGATGCCATGGCGGAATATCATGGCCGATTTTTTGACAACTAAAATAAGCAATTTGTGAAGGAATGTCTATTATGGCGGTGCCATAGGCTGCAATGGCGTGTTTATATGGCGGATTTTCGGCCTCCTACCTAAATCCGCCATCAATAGCCCTGATTCAGTTCTGTTTTTCGTGCTAAACTGAACTGTGACTGGGCTGTGGGCAACAAGCCAAAATAAATAAGTAAATACCACCTTTAGGCACAATCTCCTTTAGCCCAAACATTATGTTTGTATTTGCAAAGCTTCATTTTCTAATAATTTTTTCATTAACCAGTAACCATATTGTAACTCCTGCTCAATTTTTTCAGTGATTGTCTCCCCCGAGCTTTCATACAAAGAAAGAAGAAGCATTGTTGCATTTTTACAGAAAGGATTTCCAGAAAGCAACCATGGATGGTATGTCATCCAAGAGACACATATTATTTACTTCATTTTTGTGTTAAGTTGTTTTGATTCAGATGTGAAAAATAAAAGGAAACAACAATGAGGTGAACATGTTAATCAACTTACATATGTGTGTTTCAGTCGATTCACAGCCAACTATGGAGGAAACAATTTTGGTTGGTGATGATCTAATGACGGGTCCTCCATCACCAATAGTACCACCAGACATAGCTTCCCATGTGCTCGAAGGTGTTGATCTATGTGATGTAATTCTGAGGAAGCTATTTTTGTGTAAGTCTTTGTTATCCCCTCTTTAATAAACTAGTCGTGCCTGTAGCAGTTCTTTGCTGTTTGTTCCTTTGGTTTACATAATATTAGAAATCTTTTGATTGATGCGAATCTCCATGCATCTCAAAATCGATACAGATTGCATAGACTAGTTACTTTTGTCACCAAAATCAGTTTTCTAGCTGGGCTTTAGAAATTATAGAAAAGAAAGAACACAGAGAAACCCCTATTACTAAAGTGCGGAAAAATTAGGAAATAAAAGAAATCAATATGCATTGATAAAGAAATGAAAATTACTGCACATTAAAAGGAAAGTATTATTTAATTGTATTCTAATTTTGATAGTTATATCATGCAACTAAATATAGTTTATATTATATTTAATAATGGATTATTGGTGTTGTATCTAAACATTCACTATTAAAAAAATACGTTTTCTGATCCCCTCTTTTTGAGATGTTCATAAAAAAGTTAAGTCTAGTATGGTCACAAAAAATCAGATTCAAGATAAAATTGGCTCTAAAAATGCTGCTGCTCTGATGAGCTTTTAGTTAGAATGGACATTTACAACTGCAGCAGCTTCTTTCTTTTTAAGAGGAGTACTGGAGAAAAAGTCTAGAATTAGATGGCACACTCGGGGGCAGAAGTACTGCCTTTTTTCACAAAGTAGCTTAGACTAGAAATGTTACTAAGAAGAAGACATTGAAGATCATGTATTGCACTACTTTAACAACTTTTTTGCTTCGGAGAATAGCTGCCAGCTTAGTGACCCATTGTCCTTTTGCTTTTCTGTATCAGTGAGGAAGTGATGAGCAGAGGTATTTCTAAGTTAGTTGAGGATGATGTTCTCCCTCCGATGGCTGGTCCTAAAGGATTCATTCTGCCTAGCCATATTCTAATGTATTTTCTAAACAGTATGAACTGGCACTGTTGGGTCAGTCGTGTCACATACTAAAGGAGCGTCTGCACCAGATGCATTCATGGAGAAGACACTGTGTCACGCGTTGTGCCGTTGCAGCACATCTTATCTGTGATAACGATGATAGTGGAATAAACCACTTTTGTCCGTAAAAATTTTAGAAGTTTGAGGAGTATTCTGTGTATTTCGCGCTTGAACGCTACTTCTTGGCGAATGCGGAGACCTTTTCATTTTCCCTCCTGCTTCCTTTCAATTTCTGCAAGACAGCCACAGACATGTTCACCCCCATGCTGCCCTAGCTCAGCCCAACGCCACCGTAGATCAGCGTTGGGCACACCAAGTTCCGTTTTTTCTCCTTTGTTGTTTCCAGTTTTTTCTATTTTCGTTGCTCTCTGTTTCCATTTTTCAAGTTTTACTTCCTCACTGTTTTTTTAATTTTCCTTTGTTAATTTTTTTATTTGTTTTTCTTCCTCTGTTCTGTTTTTATTTTTCTACCCGGTTTTTCTCGTCTGTTCTTATTTTGTCTGTTTTTATTTTTGTTTCCCTCTGTTTTGCCTATTTCTCTCATACTTCTCTGTTTTTCTATTTTTCTATGCTTTTTTTCTTTGCTAATTCTGAATGTTTCATGAGTTGAGTTATTTTTTTAGTTTTACATTAACTATGTGTTTATAGTATTATTCATGTATTTTGTCCAAAAAATGATCAAATAGTGGACATCCCGCTTATCCCACTTTCGGAGTTGGCCGTTCTGCGCCGCTATCTGGGATTGACTACCTAGATAATTGGTTATTTTGCATGCCCTAAAGAAGTTTCTTACTGCTTAAGTTAGTGATTTTATTTGTGATGGCAGTTGGTTTATTCTTGATTTGATTCTTAACTCCTTTCCTGCTCTTCGATTTGAAGTTGAGAAAGTTATAATTACCCTTCACCCTACTGTTGATCGAATGATGTGGAGCAATAGTGATTTGGGCACTTAGTTAGACTAAGGTTTACTTTATTTGGAATGTTGCATTCCCCCTTCGTGTTGTTTTCTTGAGTGGAGAATCATTCATTATCAAATGCCTATCGATGATCATCTCTAGCATCCTGGTTGCATGGTTGTCTCAATGTATAGCTTATGTGGCACTACAACAGGGTCTGCCACTCATTTAATTTTACTTGCCCGTTTGCTCAATTCCTGTAGTTATAAATTGTGGTATTTATACCTATCTATTCATGACATCCATTCCATATGTGATAACTGGTGGAGCTCTCATACCAAAGATTTGGTAATGGCAGGTATTATCATTATCGTTTTGGCTATTTTGCACTGTGGGAAGAAAGCGACATTTGATAATACATCCGTTTGTTCCTTTTGGTGTAGCTATTAATCTGGTTGTCGCAAATGTTCCTCATTTTTGCAAGTGGCAGTACCATGTCTTCTATTTTTGAGTTTATGCTTCTCAAATCCTTTTTTGTGGATTGCCATCCTAATCCTGCATCTTCTATTAAAAATAGGTTCTTTGGAATCCCCCTCCGAAGGGTTCCTTGGTTTTGTGGCCAGTGGGTGTCTTTGTAGAGATTGTATTGCAACCACTGTTGGCTGTTTTTCTGTTAATCTTGGTATTAATTATGCTCTTTAGTCCGTGTTGTTGGGTACTATGATTGCCATTGAAATAAACTTCTCAGAAGGGCTTGCACAATTTGTGACTTGAGTGGTACTCTCAACTTGTCATTCCTGCTTTGAAAGCTGATCCTACTCTTTCTTGGCTGCTTAAAAATAAATGGTTTAATTGTATTATTTTGACTAAGAGGGTGGATTTATTGCCTCTCACATTTTTCTTGGAGGGAACTTCGTATACGAAGTTGTTTCTTATTGCATTACTACACATGGGTTTATTTGGTTGGACCTCATTCTTGGGTTTCATTTGCGATGAGTTTTATTGCACTAGGTCTTCCTAGTTATAGGGACTCTTCTTTCATGGGTTTGGTTTTGACCCATGTTTCTTGTTTTCTTGCATTTTCCTCTTTTTTAAAATATATGGTGTGTTGCATTTTAGTGTTTGTGGTGTAACCTAGTTGGGATTGCTTCCTCTATTGTGATGCTTTTGCATGTCATTTGGTTTTACCAAAAAAAATAAAAAGATAATAAACTGATAATGGATGCTTTGCTTTATTGATCAAGTAAGCAAACTCAGGAACATCAGGTCACACGATTTTGTATGATTGAAGAAGTGGAACTAAATATACATAAAAACTAAAAAATGAGTAACCACTTTTAGGCCTTTATAATCAATATTTATTGGGTCTGACTAGACTGGAGATGTTAAGGTAGTAAACTTAAGCAAGGCTCAACCTACTGATAAATATGGAAGGTTACATTACATGATTTTTGTTGTTCGTTTTAAATGTTGACATTAGATATCTATTATAGAATTGTTTTATTTTCTTATTCAAATGTCTTATAAGCTTCATTCATATATTTTAGGCCTGCAAATCAATGACATTGAACCATTCTGTCAGGACGAGATTGCTCTGTATAAACAATGTGCTGACAGAAGGGTAAGACCATTTCTTCCAGTTACAGATATTTTTTTATTTTGTTTTTCCTTCCTCCTCCCATTTTAAATACTTCAATTTTTATTCTTTTTTTTTACTGGAACTACTAAATCAACGTATATTTTACCTTTTATGAACGATTTCAACATCTTGCAGTATTTACTCACTGTTAATGTTTGAGATAGAGACATGACAATACCAATTCAGAACTCGATAGATCTACCATCATTTTTACTTTTGAATAAAAATTTGCAGGATAAAGAGATAAGAAAACGGCTTCAAGATAGTGAATTCAAATTGGGTTCATCAATTCCTTTAGATGAAGCCAAGGAGAGGACTGCTCAGCTTGAGGCAGAAGTTACATCATTGGAGAGGTATCTTCAAAATATTGTTATGTGGTTCATGTTTGGTACATTGTCTATAGTATAGAATGTTTTTTCAAATTATTGAAGGAACATGAAGCTAGCTTATAGAAGATCCTTGAAGATGAATTTTTCCTAAGATACCAAACTGCAGCTTCTATTTACATAATTATAATTTTTTAATTATCATGTTTCTGCTTGTATTTTGAGGAAGTCCAGCAACATATTGTTCTTACAAAAGTATAATTGAACTTGTCTTCAAACATGAATGCCACCCGTAAAGCTAGGGAAGAATTTTGCTCTTATTATTTGAATATGATGTTGAAAATTTCATTTCAGTGTCTAGATATAAAAAATAAATAAAAAAACCGCTGTCACATATCTTGCTTTCACACACTAATAATTTCAAATGTACAGGCGCTTGATTCTTGCTAGTGGAGTTGAGGGAATTGAAGGTTTCCGCCAGAGATGGAGCTTGCATGGCCGCCTTACTGATTCCAAGTAATGTTTATGATCCATAATTCTGTTTTTTGAAGCATGTCTTAATTTTGAAATTTTAATCTCACTCATTGCCATTCATGAAAATCTTTTTTATCATATTAGTTGTCATTTGTCAATCATATTAGTTTCTATTAGATGTATATGGGTTTGGTCCATGGATCTTATTGTTTATCGGTTTCTTATGCTGTGTTTCACTGAAGTAACTGATAAACTGGTTAAAAGCTGAAAAGTTGCTGCAAGATGAGAAGCTAACTTTTAACTGAAAGTAGACAGGTTCTAGTAAAAACAAAACTGGAAGTTGATAAGTTACCGTAGTGAATTAGAAGCGGTTGATAAAATTTACATTTGGATTAGTTTATCGATATAAAATAACATAAAAGATGATTTTATAGTATTTTTATATTTGTATGTGTGTGTGTTGATTGCAGAAAAAGGTTGGAGTTCTTAAAGCAGGGCATGGATGGAAGGAAAGGATGAATTCGTTGGGGAATCGACTACCAAAGTGTTGTTCTTGAGGGGAAGGTTGAACATGCATCAGGGGTTGCACAATGTTATGTTACCCTCTGATTTTAAATTACAGAAATGCTATTACTTTTTAACCTTCATTTGTATGAAATATTTAATATCTAATATTATGTATTAGAGTTATTGTCAAAAAAAGAGTATTAGAGTCGTCCCAAGTTTGTGTTTTTTGGACCAAAGTCAGTTATGGCTCTTCTAAATAAAGTGAATGAACTACTTAATTTAAATGTAAATTAAACAATACTAATTAATGAACAAATTATTGTTTTATTTTTACATTGTTTTTTTGGTCACAAAGAGAGAAAGTTGATATTTACATCTGCATACATAACAAGAGAGATTGAACATTAGGGATTCTAGACGAGGACAAGAGAGATTGAACATTAATAAAATAATTCAGTAATATTTTCAGATTTCGTTGCTGGGTTGCATGTATAAAGTTCTAGCCAAAGTCTTATTGAACAGTTTTTAGGTGGTATTTCATGACATTAGGAAATGCTATGAAAATATTAGTAAATTTGATTTTCAATATATGAAATGATTCTCAATCTAATTTTAAAGGAAAGTTCCTAAGCTTTTGAGGTAATAACTAATAAACATATAAAGAAGGGAGGGTAGTAATTAACAAGAGGCATACCACAACACCCAAGAGCCAAAGCCTCGCCGTCTATATGTGCTCCAACAGTTGCAGCATTGTTTACCTATATATACAAATTTTCAATTCAAGTTTCAAATATTGTCAATCAATATGAGCAAAAATTATTATCAAATATTAAGTGATAAATGTTGATATTTTTAAAGAAAATTATATCGTACATTCTGAGACTATTTTTAAGAGGTTCATATATTTGAAACGTGTAAAATCATATACAAACATGAATAAATAATAAAAAAGGATAAGAATGATTTAAAAAATAAAATAAAATAAAGGACTAAAATGTCATCTGAAATAAAGTTAACTGACTAAATATATACGTAATTTTGCCTATTTATTAACAGTAACATTTGAAAGTCTTTATTATCAGCATATGTAGTGGCTAGTGGAGTGGTGATCAGCGACTACAACTAGAGATACAAGCCAATAACTAATGGACATCCACTAAAATATTTATAACATGAACATGTTTTTATTTTAAAATTTAATTTAAAAATTATTATTATAAGAAAATGATGGAATTTATTCCATGAAAATTAGTATTTTGTTATTATGTAAATTGCTTATAAAAAATAAAAATAAAAATTATATTAAGTAAAAAAGAAGTTGGGCTTAAGAGAAAAATTATAAAATACGGCCCACAAGCATAGCTTAATATTGACGCTAAGTTAAAAAGTAACCGTTGCGCCCTAATCCGCGAATATATATATAGATAGATAATGAACATTAGCCACCACTTTCTATTTCTAATTTTCTATTCTCTCTCATAGATTGATTGAATTCTTTTGTTGATCAAAGCTCTCTCTGAGTTTCTATTTCTATTCTCTCAATAGATTCATTCATTCATTCATTTCGCTCGCTATTTTGATAATCAAAGCTGATCTCACTTTATCTTTCTATTCTCTCAATAGATTGATTGATTGATTTATTTCGCTCGCTGTTTCTTTTGTTGATTGATTTCGCCCTAATCAAATCTCTCTCTCACTTTCCTTACCAACCCAACCGCTTCATGGATTCACCGCCGTGTACTCCGACGATCACCACTCCTCCTCTTACTCCGATTTCGCCATCCACACCTCGTACTCCTCCGATCACCACTCCTCGTACTCCGATTTCGCCATCCACGCCTCGTACTCCTCCGATCACCACTCCTCGTACTCCGCCATCGTATCTGGCGGCGGTAGTAACTCCGTCACCTCCTCGTGCACCGATGAAGCAAGGAAAGATATATTCTACCCCGATGCTACACTTGATGGATAAAATCATTCAAGGGGGAGAATTGTTGTTGCTTGAGTATCGAAGGAATCAGAACACCGCTGAAGCCAGGGAAAACGAAAGAAAAAGAAAAATACGTATTTTGATGTCACTTCGATGATCATTCCTTTCTATATGAAAATGGGTGAGTGAAAAGGTAAGAGCTTTATTATGAAATTGTGAAATTGATCTGTTAGAGGTAGGTTATGTTATTTTCTGTTAGGAGAGTGTCTTTGCAGGTACATCAACATTCCTATTCTTGTCAGTAAGATATTAATTTCTTTTTGCCTCTTTTGATTTAGTTTTTACTTTTTATAGTATGAAAAAATGGTAAGGAAAAGGGTAAGAATTTTTTATTGCTATTTTGTTATTATTATGAAATTGTGATGTTCTGAGGTGGGTAAGGTTGGTTTGCTATATTCATTACATTAACCATCATTAGTAGTGCTAAAGCAATGACATCTGTAAAATGCTCACACAAGAGTGGAAACTATCCTCTGTCTTATTGGGAGCTCAATCTCGTCTGCGACCACAACATTTGAAATTGGCAGGTTACTATGCTTATTGAAGGTTCCTTTCAACTATACTGATCAAGTATAACTCATTTGGTACAAAATTGTTTGGCATAATACTCATCCATCACTTTACAATATAATGAGTGTGATAAGTTTTAAGATGGTCTCTTTGCCACTTTATTCATCACTTGGATTATTGTGTAAGTTAGTTAGCTTTCCGTTAAGTTTTCCTAAATTGCATTTTTCTTACCTGATTGCTTCCAAATAATTGATTGCTAATTATGCATTTTTGCTGCTTTTTTTTTAACCTTTAACTTGTTACTTGATGCATTATATTCAACCATCACTGTGTCATTTGTTAGACACATAATTCAATGTGCAAACGTGATAAGTGATAACAATGTCAAAGCTTTGTGCTGCCAAAGACAGGTTTGTATGGTTATTGAGCAAGCTTATGTAACCCTTTACTATGTGTCCTGCTCTTTTCTTTGATAATTATGCATTACACAACTTCCTTATCCTATCACTAGGTTTTTGGATGAACCATTTTGATTTTCATCATAAGATTCATTGCTCTTATGGCGAATCAACATTGAATTTATATATAACCTTTCATAAATAAATATAATTTCTGGTCCAACCAAACATTCAATGAATAAGGTATTGTCACAGTAGTAACTAAAAGGAATGATAAGTATGATTATTAATTAATTTGTAGAATCACTATGTACTCGAAAATTTCCATCTTTCTCTGTGAATTTGCATATCTTACTAGGTATTGCTGAATTCAAGAAGAAGAGTGGAGGTCTTCGAGTGAGACTTGCTAGACAAGCAAACACCGCTATGCTCGGAAAACTGGCTTGGGTACAGAAGATTCATATGTTGCTAATCGGAATTTCATCAACGCTGATCAATAACAAACTCACAACAGATTGCTATGTTTGGAAAGGTAGCCTTGAAAGCTAGATTTGACTTCAAGTAGATTTTAATTTTGCTTAGGGTTTTGATTTTCTGATTCAGTGTTTTACATTAATGTTTAGGATCTGATTTTCTGATTCCGTGTTGAGTATGTTTAGGATATGATATTTCTGATTGTAATTCTTTTCACATTTATGCGTTTTGATTTGATTGTTCGTGCCGCTCGAACGAGACCAAATATGTTGGTGCAGGTTGGACTTGAACATAGACACATGCCGCCTGTTGCAAAACTGATAGAAATAGTCAGCAGAAGAAGCCTTGGACATGATAGAATGGTATCAATTCGGGAGCATCGGTTTCCTTTCTTGGTTAAGTTTAGATTTTATACAACCAATTGAGGTTACATACATTACCTGTTTTGATTATAGTATTGAATAAGCTGATAGAATGACATTAATCATAGGTGAACAATTGGAATCGGTTCAATGTTAATTTTGCTTCATTTTTTCAGTCACTTGAATGTTTATCATTGCAATTGCAATAATTTTACTTCCTTATAGCTGTCTACAGCATATGGATTCCACTTATTTCGAGGATAATGGTTGTTTCTTTGGAGTGTTCCATAACTAATATTTTGAGGATATTTTACTTCCTTATATGACTCAATGATCCTTTTCCAAAGTCACTTAGATTGGTAATAATGGTTTCATTAAGGTAAGTTACTTCCTTAGCATATTTGGATTGTCATAAAATCTACTGATGATCTCTTTACTACTTTATTGATCATTTGGATTATAAGGTAAGTTAGCTTTCCATTAAGTTTTCTTATCCGATTCCGTGTAAGTAATTGATTGCTAACTATTCATTTTTGCTGGTCATTTTGGTTTTATCCTTAACACATCTTGATGCATTCTATTCAACCATCACTATATATCATTTGTTAATTGTTAGACACATTATTTGCAATGTGTAAAGGTGACAACAATGCCAAAGTTTTGTTCTGCCAAAGACAGGTTGGTATGGTTATTGAAGTGCTTTTTATAATAAGCTTAGAGCTTATGTCACACTTTTTTATGTCAGACAGGTTTCTAGTTGTTGGTAGTTAGGCATCCTGCTTTTTTCTTTCATAATTATGCATTACTCCAAATTTGAAGGTTTTTTCAACTATGAATTGTCTTATTTAATTAACTATACTGATGATCAAGACTTATTTAATTTCCATCTTTCTCTGTGAATTTACATATTATCAAAACCTACTGATGGAACTAACATACTTTACTACTTTCTTATCTCTGCATATATTTGAGATATTGCTTAGCTTTCAAAGTTGGATGTTTAGGGCTCCAAAACCAATCAATCATATTGTAGCACATTCATGACTGGTTTCAAAACTGAACTGACAGTCATTTTGGTTTCCTTCACCTGTTGTCAGGTTTGCTTGTACTCCTCCGATCACCACTCCTCGTACTCCGCCGCTTTCATCATCGTCCCTTGCGGCTTTAGTAACTCCGTCACCGCCTCGTGCACCGATGAAGCAACGAAAGATATATTCTACCCCGATGCTACACTTGATGGATAAAATCATTCAAGAGGGAGAATTGTTGTTGATTGAGTATCGAAGGAATCAGAACACCGCTGAAGCCAGGGAAAACGAAAGAAAAAGAAAAATACATATTTTGATGTCACTTCGATGATCATTCCTTTCTATATGAAAATGGGTAACTGAATGAAAAGGGTAAGATATATATTTGTTCCTTTCAGTTGTTGATTGATCTGTTAGAGGTAGGTTATGTTATTTTCTTTAAAAATATTATTTTGAATCCATAATCTGTTAGGAGTGTCTTTGCAGTAACATCAACTTTCCTATTCTTGTCAGTAAGATATTAATTTGTTTTTGCCTCTTTTTGATTTACTTTTTATAGTATCAAAAATGGTAAGGAAAAAAGGGTAAGAATTTTTTATTGCTATTTTGTTATTATGAAATTGTGATGTTCTGAGGTAGGTTGGTTTGGTATGCTATATTCATT
This sequence comes from Trifolium pratense, assembly GCF_020283565.1. Lineage (NCBI taxonomy): Eukaryota > Viridiplantae > Streptophyta > Magnoliopsida > Fabales > Fabaceae > Trifolium > Trifolium pratense. Next base: position 26,292,394 of record NC_060060.1, read on the forward strand.
ACATTAACCATCATTACTGCTAAAGCAATGACATCTGTAAAATGCTCACACAAGAGTGGAAACTATCCTCTGTCTTATTGGGAGCTCAATCTCGTCTGCGACCACAACATTTCAAATTGGCAGAAGGTAAGTTACTTCCTTAGCATTCTATTCAACAATGCCAAAGGCAGGTTACTATGCTTATTGAAGGTTCCTTTCAACTATACTGATCAAGTATAACTCATTTGGTACTAAATTGTTTGGCATAATACTCATCCATCACTTTACAATATAATGAGTGTGATAAGTTTTAAGATGGTCTCTCTGCCACTTTATTGTGTAAGTTAGTTAGCTTTCCATTAAGTTTTCCTAAATTGCATTTTTCTTACCTGATTGCATCCAAATAATTGATTGCTAATTATGCATTTTTGCTGTTTTTTTTTTAATCTTTAACTTGTTACTTGATGCATTCTATTCAACCATCACTGTGTCATTTGTTAGACACAGAATTCAATGTGCAAAGGTGATAAGTGATAACAATGTCAAAGCTTTGTGCTGCCAAAGACAGGTTTGTATGGTTATTTTGGTTTTAATCCTTAACACTTCTTGATGCATTCTATTCAACCATCACTATATATCATTTGTTAGACACAGAATTTGCAATGTGTAAAGGTGATAACAATGCCAAAGTTTTGTTCTGCCAAAGACAGGTTGGTATGGTTATTGAAGTGCTTTTTATAATAAGCTTAGAGCTTATGTCACACTTTTTTATGTCAGACAGGTTTCTAGTTGTTGGTAGTTAGGCATACTGCTTTTTTCTTTCATAATCATGCATTACTCCAAATTTGAAGGTTTTTTCAACTATGAATTGTCTTATTTAATTAACTATACTGATGATCAAGACTTATTTAATTTCCATCTTTCACTGTGAATTTACATATTATCAAAACCTACTGATGGAACTAACATACTTTACTACTTTCTTATCTCTGCATATATTTGAGATATTGCTTAGCTTTCAAAGTTGGATGTTTAGGGCTCCAAAACCAATCAATCATATTGTAGCACATTCATGACTGGTTTCAAAACTGAACTGACAGTCATTTTGGTTTCCTTCACCTGTTGTCAGGTTTGCTTGTGTACAAATCTTTTTTCTCTAGTGAAGACAAGACTGCAACTTCAGACGCCCCTTCACCTGTTCTCAATGGGATACATCGCTTACATATGTTCTTGCTTCAATATCACATCCCTATCCCTTGTTTGTCAAACCAGTGTTCTCAATGGTATTTATTTCTTCCTCAATTAAAATTTAATTATTTTCTCTCAACATATTATATAAATTCTTTCTATGTTTTTTGTCCTTGTTTGTATTTCTTATTGGTATTGATTTATTATTTTTAGGTTGCAGAAGGATTTCATATCAGGTATGAGAGAGAAGAATAGTGGAAAGAAGGAGCTTTGCTGGCAAAGTTACATATTTGTGGTAGCAACAAATGGAGGAAGAATAGTGGAAAGAAGAACTATCGAGATCCAGAAGGCGACAATACCGATTCTAGCATGAAATCAGATTATCCACCATGTCATCATTGTGGAAGAAATACAACCGCTTGGGTCATCAGATTGTAATGCTCCTCTAAGATCTTGGATAAGGCCAGATGTGAAGTGTAACAAATACAACCGCTTGGGTCATATTTCAAAGATCTACAAATTCCAACTGGAAAAGAAGCAAGAAGAAACTCAGATTGTAGATCAAGATTATCAACACAGGTGAAAGTTGGTTTATTGATAATGGATGCACTAATCACATGACATATGATATTGAGTTTTTCAAAGATTTCAACAAGGATTCTGTTTCAAAAGTTAAGATTGGTAATGGTTAATTTGTTGATGTCAAATGAAGAGTATCAATTGTAGCACAGTTGCTTGAAAAGGGGTTCATACTTATCTTTGAGAATTGTTTAGAATACCAATGCAGGTTAAAAGTTTTTCTTTGGGCTTTTTGCAATGTAAGGAAGCTGCTGTTGTAAAATCAATTTCTGATACTGAATTTTGTACTATACTTGGATAAAAACAATCTAGCAGAAGGTATACTAGCATTGGAGAAAAACATGACTAGTTTTGCTCCTCACCAGATTGTTATGTTCACGATCAGAGCAATAAGTAGATTGCAGTTGATACATACAGATCTTAGAGGATCTTTGTCAGAAGCCTCATTGGATGGACCATATATTACATACAGATCTTAGAGGATCTTTGTCAGAAGGATCTTTGTAAATTTAAAAGATGGGTTGAAAATCAGAGTGAATGAAAAATTCAATAAGCTTTATGAGGAGGCTGGAAACATTATGGTGCGTGTGCGGGTGAAAGGGAGTATAGGAGTGTGATGGAAATGGCTAGATGCTTGCTATATGAGAAAAATATCTCTTCAGAAGTTTTGGGCAGAAGCTGCAACAAGTCTGAAGGAAAAACTCCATTTGAAGGATGGTGTTTGGCTGTGTTTGCTTCAGTCGTGTGACACTAGTAACGTCTGATAAGTTTTATAAAAGGTTTGAGGCTGAAATATTCTTAGGCTACCACAATGTCTCTATAGCCTATAGAACCCTTTCAGCCAAAGTCAGAAAAAATCTTCATAAGTAGAAATGTTTGTTTTGAGGAGGAGCAAGAATGGAACTGGGAAGAAGAAAAACCATGCAAGTAAAATGGCAAAAAATTGAAGAATCTCCAGAACTACTATTTCAGGAAGATCACGTCTCTCCACTAGATCATGAGAACATTGATGATGCACCTGTTAGAAGTACAAGATTACTTGCTGATATTTATGATAGGTGCAGTTTTGCTGATACTCTTGGTGCTTAAAAAAGCAAGAAATTGTTGCTCAATCCGCCGCAGAGGTTGAATTCATAGCCAAGTTTGGAAGTTGTTAAAAGATGTTCAAGAGGAGCAGAGGCAAAGTACTAAGAATCTAGTGTTGCATGGAAAGACCCTGAATTCAATGTGAAATCTCATTACAATCTTGGAATTTGGAAGACAGAAGACCAATTAGTAGATATTTTTACAAAACCACTTTCTAAAAGAAAGTTCGAAGTATTGCATAAAGATCAGAGTCTACAGCTACTAAAGCAAGGAGTAGTATTGAGAATTTGAGATAATGCTTCAGTATATATCCTCATTGATAAGATCTAGAAACAGTTTGTTGGTCTTATCTTTTAATTAAATTAGGATGCTTTCTGTTCTGTTTTAGTAGATTAAGTATTTTGTTAGTGGGAAGTTTAAATGTTATTCTTTTTTTTTTTATTTTTATCAGAGATGGTATTACTTCTATTTTAGTAGATTAAGAATTTAAGATAAGAAATTCTATTTTAGAATATTTATCTCTAATCAATTTTTGTATTTAAAGAAGCTTCAGACCAACAAATGGTACAACTTCTCAATCTAACTTAGGTATATCAGTGTATGTGCACACACACATATCTTTTAAAAAGTTTTGAACTTTTACTAGAGTTCTAGTGTTATGCTATAGAGTATAACTAAAATCTCCCTTTCACAGTGATATTTAAACTAATATGTCCTTTGAAAATTTTATTAAATTTAGATTAGTTTCTTTGAAAAAACTATTTGAAAGAAACTTCAAACATATTTAGGTTCAATGATTTTCTTCTTTCAATTATGTGTGAAGAAAAACAGATTGTGATTATCTGTTAGTTGTTAGAACTACACAGTTAGATTAGATGGGAAACATGGACTACTAGCCAGAATCCATTGGCTTAATGTCCTGTTTGGATCATTGCTGAAAGGACTTATCAGTGCTTCTCTTTTAGATCAAGCACGGATGCTTGTTAAAAATGTAGTTGGTTGAATTTTCTTTATCTGCTGTGACTTTAGAAAAAGATCTGAGAAGAACTTATTATGAAGCTTAAACAGAAAATGTCTCTCCTTTCAAACTAAAAAATGAATTTACTAAATTTGAAAGAATGTCCCATTCCAATCCTATCTGAATCGTGTTCCCTTGCAGACAGACTGAAGTTCGACTGTTACCATTTCTTTTGCAGTTCTGCTCACTCTCCGGTATGACTGAATTCACTAATTTGTTTTTATTAGTTTCATTTTTTGGTGACTTAATTGATTGTGTATATACTCAGGATTGTGCTTCTCTGGATATTGTCTTGATGACAATATTGATTATTTACTCCGACACTAATTGGTATTTCAAACACTTGATGCATGATGTTAGAATAGGAAACAATCGCTTTCTTTGGAGCGGATACTAGTACTTGGTCTTTAACAATCACCTGATGCACGATGTTAGAATAGAAATTGAATGTTCTGAAAAGTTCCATTTTGCATGATTTCTCTTTTGATTTTGGATCCATTGAGGTAATGTTAGTAATGTTCTGATACTTATTTCCTATTTCATTAGTTAGTCTGTTATTGAGGAAAAACCGATTATTGAAACTCAGGACTAATCGATCCAAAAAGTGGTCAAGCTACTGAAAGGAAGATGATGAGATTAAACCTATTAATTCAATTTCAAGTTCAAACCACTTGAGGTGCTGTCGAACGAAGATCCTGTTAAAAAACAAAAGAGAAAAAAAAAAGTTCAAACCACTTGATTGTATTATGGTGATTTGAGTTAGAACAATATTGTTATGCACTGATTTTGCTTTCCAGAACAAATGTTCTAGTCTAGAACAATATTGTTATGCATTCTCTTTTTATTTCTGTTTTGTAATAATCTCATAATACTAAATATCATCGATGAATGAAGGCTTGTTTATGTCCTTCATCTCAATTGTTAGACAATTCAAGCTATCACAGACACTTCATCAGTTGTGATTATGCACACAGCACACCCTTAACTGTTTGTATATGATGTGCAGATAAGTTGTATAATGTTGTACAAGTAGCTGCATGAGTATGGACCAAATATTGCGTCAAAAAAAAAAAGTATGGACCAAATATGAGGTATGTCAAACTGTGATTTTCAAAGTAGTACTTGCACATATATCTGATGGACTCTGATTTAAAAAACAAAGAACCAGAAGCAGGATTCACAGTCCCAACATTCACTGTACTTAGCAAATGCAGTTTTCTTAGGTCTTTTCTTCTCCATCGTGTACTTTCTTTTACACCGGCAGCGTGAGAAGATCAAAACCTCCACAAATTTCCACGTCGTCACAATCTCCAAGATTATCGCTCTAGTTTCCCACATAGCTTCTGTTATCTACCTTATGACTTTTTTCGGCATTGCCTTTATTCTTCATTATGATGAAGAAGATGATGCTGACATAACAGAAACTACCAGAGTCGTGTCGAAGCTACCTCTGTTACAACCTAAAATCTCTATCCATAAAGTTGCACCGGTGCCTGGACTGCTTTCCATGGAAGATGAGGAGGTTGTCCGTGAGGTGGTATCGGGATCAATTCCGTCTTATTCTCTTAAATCAAAGCTTGGATATTGCTTGCGTGCAGCGCTGATTCGGAACCAAGCGGTGGAGATTGTTGGCTACAGGTCAAGATCCAGCTCAGAATGTTGAGAGTTCTCATTATATGACGGTGATGGAAGCTGTGAATGATGGGAAGGTCCTTCATATATTTGTGACTATGCCTTCCATTGAGGTGGGCACAGTTGGAGGGGCACACAACTTGCATCACAATCAGCTTGTTTGAATTTACTTGGTGTTGAGGGTGCTAATAAAGAGACTCCAAGAGCAAATTCAAGGCAACTAGCGACTATAGTAGCTGCTTCAGTCCTTTGCCAGAGAGCTCTCACTCATGTCTGCAATTGCTGCTGGACAACTTCGTTAAGAGCCACATGAAATACAACAGATCTACTAAATATGTCACCAAAGTTTCTTCATGAGTTGGTAGGGACATATATAGCCTGCAAAGAATACTTCATTAAGATATGGTTTATGTACAGAAGGAATTAAATAAGATTTGTTCTATTCCTCTTATTTGTTTTTCGAAACAAAATATCATTAGTGTTGTAGTATTTCTCAATTCTCATATAAAGCTCAAATATGTGGTACTACTTTAGTCTTTTGATCTTTGATTTTGCACACTGTATTGGATTTTTGTTGAGGAGTGACTCTCAATGTCCGCTTTACTGTGACACAACACCAATGTACTAAGTTGCTTTGGTTTTCTTCTTCTTTGGTGATATGGGTGCTTAACTAAGTACACATTAACTCATGGCTCCTTGACTGACGTACAATTTTAGATCGTTTAATTTAGCCAAAAGACTCTTTAACACTATGTGTGTAATGATTCGGAAAGTAAGAAATCAGCTTGAATTTTACAAAACAAGTTTTAATTCCATTGCTGCTAACTGTGTAGACTTTAACACTACGCTTTAAGCTTAGCCATCACTGAACTATGATGCACTGGTTTAGTTTATACAATTATACTGCTACTAGTTTGTTTATACAATAAAAAAAAAAAAGACAATTTTTTTTCTCTAGGTCAAGTGAGAATTTGAGCTTTAAGTTTATGCATTCTCTTTTTAGGTGAATTCTAATATGAACAAGTGAAAGATAAGGTTCATGTTGATTATCACGGTCTATTCACACCAAATCTAATTTACAGAGGAGTTCCGGAGGGTGTTCGGGAAGTGCTGTCGGACAGGGCACCAAACTTTTAGGGGCACCAAAATTATTATTTTTTAATATATATATATATATATATTAAAATAAAATAAAAATTGAATAAGTAATATAAATATCTTTTAGAATAAGCATAAACTCTAAAAACAAAAGGTTTACACTAACCTACAATACAAAGGAGGATAGATTGCCCACATATGACATGCATATTTAATTAAAAAAACTATATAATTACTCCGTAACATATTATAATTAAAAAAAAATGGGCATAAGTTCATAATAAGAACAGGGCACCCAAAATCTCAGGGACGGCCCTGCTAATCTACCCATGAATAAAAATGATCCATCATAAATCAAGTCATTAGGCTCAAGTGGTTAATGAGTTTCACCAAAAAGGATGAATTTCGGGAGAACCCAGGTTCGATTTCTGGGTGGAACAATTTCTTGGTCAAACTCTTGACTACTAGAGTCCCTTTCCCCTAGGAACCAGAATGTTATAAAACAAAAAAAAATGATCCATCATAAGATTTAGTGTTACAAGATGTCCCTCTTATATCTACTAGTTACTATAATGTCTTATAATGCTTTTAATTTACCTAGAAAATCAGTTATTGTCCTCATTAAAAATGTTCAAATAAATGGTAATAAGGTATTTTTTGAAGTTGAATTTCTCTTTTCTTTTCTAGCTTGCGTAGAAGTCGCTTGTGTCAGCCAATTTTTTTTCCTTACAGGAATGTAACAAGAACAACAAAGCATGTATAAGATGATATGCTCAAAAAGTTTTGATGAAGGATGGATTTGGATCAAGACTTATGTTAGGCGTGAGGGGTATATATGCATTTGGAAACCTATATCTCCTTAGCCAGCTTAGTGAGACTCAACTCCATTTAACTAACTCTTATTCTATCGAAAGTAATTCAAATTAGGAGCACCTTATTGTTTTTACTCAATACTTTTCATTCATCTATCAACACTCTTTTCCACAAATCAAACAAAATCAATATATCCATGAAGTGTCTGTTTATGGTTACAACTTGACTTTTTTTTTTAAGGACGTTACAACTTGACTTTATAATATGAAGAGATGGTGTTCAAATTCTTCAAAGACCATTGTAAAATTCTTGGCCAAAATTCTTGTTAGGCATTAAGAGCAACTTTTGAACAATATATATATATATATATATATATATATATATATATATATATATATATATATATATATATATATATATATATATATATATATATATATGCAGAATTAGCTAGAGACCAACTTTTGATTTTTAGTGAACCCTCCTTATAATCCTTTAGAAATTCATTTAAAATTTCATCAATCTTTTCTTCAGTGAAATTGTATACACCACTTAGTGTTTCTTTAGGTCGTCCATTTGGCATAATCTTGGAAAAAACATAACATCAAATAAGTAAAATTTCAATTTGGCCGATTAAAAAAGTCAAATAAAAAAACATAATCTTGAAAAATTATAACATGAGATAATTTTATTTGACATTGTGTTAGCTTTGAACCTTTTACCAAGTATACATCTTTAAGAAAATATAATTCATATTCATATTTTTTGTTTTCATTAGCAATTACAAAATTAAAATTCCACCTTATCTTCATTTTTAGTTTTTGTTTTCAATGAATCAACATCAAATAAATAATACATATTATTCTTTTATAACCATAAGTAGGAAAAATTATTTTTTTTTCACAACTAAAAAAGAACTAATTAAGTTTTCTATGTAGTGTGCCATACCTCCAACCTTCCAATAGATGAAGAAATATTGACAATTTTTGGTGAGTTGGAACACTGAAGAATGGGAATAAGAACTTTAGCAAATTCTTTTGGTTCCAAAATAGTTTGTTTTAAGGTTTTTCTCAACTAATTCATAGTTTTCAAAAAATGTTGTAGTCCAGTCAACTCGGTTAGGATCTATATGCACAATCCATGATAAAACAAAATCTTAGTTTTTCCCAAATATGTTCATGAGAGATTATATAATATATACTCAACCATTCAAGTTGCAGAATATTAATATATGGTTATTGCGGCGGCAACCATGGCTTTGCACCACAATCGAGGTGTAAATTTTAATCACCTTGCACGAATTACGTGCATCATAACGACAGCAACCACCACATCAAACCATTTAGATATTATTGGATTGGAACACCCTCATAAAACCTCAAGGCCCTTATCAACTTTAGATTTCCAAAAAAAAATGACCTTTTAAGTCTCACAAAGTGTGTAGTCAAAAACCTCTCAACAAATATATATGAAGCAAACTAAAACATTGCTATAGAATTAGTAAACATAAAATTATTTCATAGTGCATTGACCACAGCCACAATTGAAAATTGTGACTTCAACATTGGTTAATATATACTAATTGGTGATGTTATCTCTGAGAATCAGTCAACTTTTGATCACGGTCGATAGATTCTTGATGGTATTCTGGTGGCTAATGAGATAGTTTTTTTTTTCTTACAATAGCTAATGAGATAGTTGATCTAAAACGAGTAAAGAGGAGCTTATTTTATATAAAGTTGATTTTGATAAGGTATATGATTATGTTGAATGGGGCTATTTGAATCCAGTTATGACTAAAATGAGATTCTTAGATAAGTGACGTCGGTGAACTATGGAGTGTATTAGTTCAGGGTTGGCATCTATTTTAGTTAATGGGAGTCCTACGGAGGACTTTCATTTGAGAAGAGATCTTTGCCAAGAAGATCATTTTTCACCTTTTTGTTTCTTATCATTGTCGAAGGATTACATATAATGTTGAAAGCTTCTTTTGATGTTGGTTTGCTTAAGGGGTATTAGGTCAGGGAGAACGAAGATTCTCAGCTTCGCATTATGCACTTATAGAGTTTGCAGATGATACATTGACTATTGGTGAGAAAAGTTGGGTGAATGTTCGCGCTATTAAAGCTAATTTAATTCTTTTTGAGTTTATGTCAGGATTGTGGGTGAACTTTCATAAAAGCTTGTTGGCTGGGATTAATGTGGCGGAGTCTTGGGTGAGAGATGTTGTTTTTTCTAGTTTCATTATTGTATTTGAGGTTGCCTATTGGGAGTAATACTCATTGTTTGTCTTTTTGGAACTGTCTAGTTGGAATAGTAGAAATTTATCCATAGATGGTCGTTTGGTTTTGCTAAAATCTAACTTGTCGTCAATACCAATTTTTTTCTTTTCTTCAGGGCTCCTACAAATATAATTTATTGGGTTAAGTGGGATAAAAGTGTCGTGATAAAAGTTGCTTGGAAGATCGAAGGGTGAAGGAGTTTAATGTTTCTTTGTTGGGTAAATGATGTTGGACGATATTTGTGGATAGGACGAGGTTTTGATATAAGGTGTTGGTAATTCCATTAAATATTTCAGTATTGTTGTTATTGTTGTTGATTCTACTTTATGTTCGGGAGGTTGTGAGACTCAAGAAACTTGTAATCACTTTTTCTTTTGGGTAATATTTTGGGAGTATGGTATTTGGTCGAGACCGGATCCTCTCCAGTAAATGGAGGGTCCAATCCAATCCGAGTCTTTAAAAAATAAATATTAAAAATAATTAAAAGTTGATTTCAATGGTTTGGATCCTCACCATGAGGACATGAGGAAATCCCACCGGAGGGAATCCTTTCTCGTATTTGGTCTATGGTGATTAATATGTTAGGTGTCTCTAGTGTTTTTGCTAATTCCATTATTTCTCATGTTGCTCGGTTCGGAGGGTTTTTTGAGTTTCAGAAAGATACTCAAGATGTTATTCAGGTAGTGTGCATAGTGTGTTGTTGGATTCTTTGAAAGAAAAGAGATAATCGTTTGTTTAATAACGTGGAGCTTTCTTTTAATCAACTCTTTGATCAAGTTAATACGACGTCTTGGTGATGATTAAAATAAGAGTTTTTGTTATGACAAATTTTTATCGGCTTAATTAGTCTTTTGGTCCCTTAAAGATATTTTAGGTTTCACAATGGTCCCTTAAAGAAAAAAAAGTCATGATTGGTCCCTTAAAGACACGTATGTTTCTCAATTGGTCATTTCCGTTAATTTTTTACAAAAAAACATTAGTTTTAGTAGACTGGATTGTGGATGTCATTAAATGTAAGTGGTCCACCAAAAACCTTATTAATTTTTAAAATTTTAACCATTGGAATTTTTTGTTATATTTGGAGTTAAAATTTAACGGAAAGGACCAATATGACAAAAATATATGTCTTTAAGGGATCAATCCGGGCATTTTTTTCTTTAAGGGATCAATCCGGACCTTTTTTTCTTTAAGGGACCATTGTAAAACCTAAAATGTCTTTAAGGGACCAATAGACTAATTAAGCCAATTTTTATCTCTCTTGTATGACTCTTTGTAGGCACTTTCTTCCTTCTTTATTTTTTAAATATATTTGGCTTATTCAAAATTCATTTTGAGGAGTGCTAGCAACACATTCTTTAACAAACACTCTAACACACTTTCTTCTATTGGTCAAAATTTATATGGGTCCATAAAAATTATATGGGTCCACATTTTTTTATGGGACCCATGTGAATTTCAACCAATAAAAGAGAGTGTGTTGGAGTGTGTTTGTTAAAGAGTGTGTTGCTAGCATTATTCATTTTAGAATTAATATTAATATCTTAATTAATTATTATATATAAGAGGTGAGTGTAATTTATACCATGTTATTTGATATCGAAAACAGAAATAAAGAAAAAAAATTCAACTTGATGTAATTTATACCATGATATTATGATCTTTTAACTTGATGTAAAGTTGCTTCAATTTACATCAAACTAAATTCTCAAAGAAGAAAAGATACTACTAGCCATATGTGTTTGGTTCTGCAGTGCAGCAGATAAAATTGATTTTGACAGAATTAATTTTTAAACGATGTACGATTTGAGTAAACGACCACTCGTTGAAAAGCTTAGGGTGTCAAGACTACAAATATGAGTAATTTTTGTTTTGAGGATTAACTATCCAATTGGTTCAGTTTAACCAAATAATGGGTACTGGTACAGAAACATAGCAGAAACTTTTCTCAAACTTGTAGGTAGATGGTGTCGATCCTGTAGTAATTTTTGTCTTCTTTACACTAGATTAAAAATTATTAGCATACGACTTATATTCATAGAGATATGTTAAATTTACCACAAGTAACTCTACAAAAAATTTTCACATAAATCTTTCTTCTTTTCTTAACACTTATGGTATTTCGGTTTATATAAACCAATTTTTTTTCCATGCTAAATTTCAATTTGTAAAAACCGAAATAAGTTGGCCAAATTTTTTCAAAATACGAGGGGCAAAATGAGATTTTAGGGGTATAAAATAAACCCTGGGGTCGAGACAGAAAATGTCATAACTATAACATTTGAAACTATTTGGATTCAATGACTTAGGTGGAGGGGGAGTAATCACGATGTGAGGTGACGAATCCCAATCCATTACTCGGACTTGCATCATTCCTCTCTTTTTCATCTTAAGATATATACTTTACTCTGTGTCCAACAAAATAAGCCGGGAAATCTTTTTTTTTTTCTTTCAATGTTGGCAATGAGGATAGAACCTAGGACCTCATGCATACTACCCAAATCGCCCACCAATAGACCAAACCTAGTGGCTTTTAAGCCGGGGAAATCTTAGAAGGCCATGGATGAGAAATTTATACCCAGCTGAGAGAAAGAATATGATCTACCAAAACAAAAATGAAAGAGCATGGACTACAAAGTTGGTAGTCCCAAATCCAATCAAATAACATGGCTGGATTGAGGAAGACAAGTACCAGTAAAAAAGACGGGGAATGTTGGCTATGAGTATGGACAATAGCTAGTTGGACATGGCCAAATATTCATTAAAACATTAAATCTATCGTTTGAAATCTAAACTTATTCAAAATAACTCTTAAGAAAAAAAGCTTAATACCTGTTAATCCTCCAGAGCATTTCAATAAGTAAATTTCATAGTTATCAAGAGAACTAATAACAATGGATAAAGGATAATTCCTTCTAGCTTGATACTAACAACATTATAATGCACAAAATAAAAACCAATATGCCAAAAAAGATCAAATTATAACAAACACTTTGATGTAATTCCATTGTCTCAATTGAAAAGGCAAAACTGATAAAACCTAATACAATGAACAAAATGTCGAGTTTCAACCCTTTTAGTCAAACAAGCTGAAGCCCATGTCCTGTAAAACAAAGAAGACAATGATATATTCATTTGTCAGTACAGAGTCTTGAATTTACCAAATAACAACCAATAGAGTTAAAATTTTAGAAACTTACATCATCGGACTCTTCCTTTTCTTCAACCTTCTTTTCCTCCTTTGCTTCAGCAGCAGGTGCGGCAGCAGCTCCAGCACCTCCACCGGGTGCAGCGGAAACAGCAACTGCGCCACCACCAGATGGAACGGAAGCCAACTTTTCTCTTCCACTTGCAATAAGCTCAGCAAAATCTTTTCCCTTGACTTCGCTCAAGAGCAACTCAATATTCGAGTCCTCACCCTCAACTCCAACTATAAATAACCAAGAAAAAATAAATTCATTATAGACAATTCATCAAAATTCAATTATTTTCATTTAAGCTACATCAAATTTCAATGTCTTGCATTGGCTCACTTGTTTATAGAGAAAAAGCCCAATGGCAAAGAGAATATAACCACAGATAAATCAAAATTCACTTTTTTGTGTTAGGCTAAATCAAAATTCAATGATTGCACACTTCAGCCTCGAGTGTTTCAATATAAGAAGCACGGTAACTGACATACTGCCACGCCTGCCACGCCAACACCGATAATAACTTTAGAAAATGACATAATTGAATGTTATTATATTTGTCGGTGTCATGTTGGTATCGGAGGACACTGACTTGTATCCAACAACACAAGAACATGCCTAATCCAAGATGTGTCCGAGCTTCATAGGTTTCAATACTCGGTAATAAAAACAAATGCTCGAGTTATATTTTTTTACAAAAAAATACTATATACTATATATTGATAAAAAAATGCAAAGAGTAGAAATCCTTGCTTCACTATCAAAATTCAATTAAACCTAATTCATACAATTACACTAAATAAAAACAATTATGTTTCGATGTTTCCAATACAAACAAACAGCAGACATGAATTCTACAAACAATTATCATATTTCCAACATTCAATAATCACTAAACTAATAATCAATTCTACAAACAAAAAACAGACACGTTGTATTTGCATCCTAGAACTAAACACACAAAAAAAAAAAAAAAAAAAAAAAACTACCTAGTAAAAACACAATAAAATTCAAGAAAAAAAATAGCAACAAGAACCTGAACCAAGGATGTTTTTGATATCGGCAGCAGAAGGGGATGCGTTACCGCCCAAAACAGCAAGCAAATAAGCTGCGATGATCTTCATATCTGAAAAAGTTAAGAGAGTTACTGAGATGTATGAATAAGAATGAGGGGAAATTGAAAATGTTACAAGAGAATGAAAAACGTACTTGCTGGATTGGGATCTTGCTGCGACCGCTTGTATGCAAAATGTCTGACTGAAGTATCGAGCAGTGAATTGGGACAGTGGCGAATGAATTTATATGATTAGGGTTTTTCAGTAAGTTGGGTTGGGCCTTTGTCTATTTTGTATTTCCAGAAATACCCTTGCTTAGTGCGTCAACTTTTTATCATTTTATTATCATGATTTTTATTATTTTTTTTTCTCTTCTTAATTAAAACAACAATATTCAATTTATGAATAATGCTAGCAACACACTCTTTAACAAACATACTCCAACACACTCCAACACACTCTCTTAGCACTCCTCTTCTAAAATATATATACATTTGTATTTAAATTGTGCAGTTTATTTATAACAAAAAAATAATTGTGCAGTATTTATTTCATTAAAAAAGTCACTAGGTTTGGTCTAGTGGTAAGAGATTTGAGTAGTATAATAGAGGTTTTGAGTAGTAAACTAACATTTTATTTCATTATTTTAGCCGTTTCTCATTGTATTTTTTTTTTGTGCACAATATTGAATGAAACAATTATTATTGTAAAACAAATAAGTAATAAAATAATTTCACATAATTGTAAAAAATAAAAATATCATTGACACTACCAAAATTTAAAATAATAAAAAAAACATTTCAATTGCATTGCAAAATCAAACAAATAAATGCAAGTCGCTGTGTTGTTGTATTAGGTATAACTAGCAATGGACACTAGCGATTGCATGGAGTCAATAGTTTAGAAATTGTCTTCCGATCTCCCGTATTTCTTTTATATTCCTTGAATTTTCAATTTTGCTTTTGCAAAAAATTCGGTTTCTACCAATCGATATTCTTTTTTGCCTTGAAATTTTTTTCGGTTTCTAGAAACCGAATTTTACTCTGAATTTGTACTAGAAAAAATTCGGTTTCTGCGAACCGAATTTTTCTACAAGGGCAAATTTGGAATATTGGGGGTATAAAAAAATCACGGGGGGTCGGAAAAGAAAACATACTAGAAATTAGAAAAAAAATTAGAGAAAATGACTGTGTTTGCATTGAGTGGGAGTCGAAGAAGGCTTTTTTAAGGTGCCCAACACGCTATGTGTTGTCAAGTTAACCTGAAATGGATATAGGCTTAACTAAAGCCCAATGCCAAGCCGTAGATTACAAATGAAGATGGGTTCCACTAAGCCCTTAACCCGATACAAGATGCATTTTTATTTATTTTTTCTTCAGAAAATTTCTTTGAACGAAGGGATTTCGGGCATCAAGTGTGATTCTAGTCCTTCTTTCGCCAGCCTAAAATAAGGATTAAAATAATAAAAGGACAATATGATATGATTAAAAATAGATTAAGTTTATCTTTTTCTATTGATGCACCAAACAAAAGATTTAACACAAGATAGATTAATAAATAGTATTATAAACACAAACTATCCGGTGCACCAAACAGACCCTAAGTATTTATAAACACATATAATAAATAGTATTAATTAGAATGTAAAATAAAAAAAACATTAATACAGTATTAAATATATTTTTTTTTACAAAAATATTAATATTATATTAAAATCTGAAAATGTCAATTATTGTAAGACAAATTTTTTTTTCAAAAATGTCACTAATTTTAGCGCGACGGCCCGTCATATACTCACCAATTTTCAATTTTAGCGTTTTAGTTTCTTTCTACTTCTAGAACAATCCACCAGTATATAGCAATAGCACGGTTCTGTTTCCAGCGCATTGCAGCACGCTACTGGATGTCGTCGTCGTCGTCCCACTCTCAACTGTAAGTCTTTAGTCTTCACAATCAACCTTCTTAAATTAGGTTAGGGCATTCAATTTAGTAGTTCCAGGCTTCGATTTTAGAATTCATTCAACACAACTTATTAGAAAAGTTTTCTGGTAGCAGGTAGTTAGGGAAATTAGAGTTCAATAGAAATCAAATGTGACTAAGAAGTCTCACATTATTGGATGTTAATGTTAGTGTTTAGGAAGATGTGGTCTCGGACTTTGTTCGCAAGTTGATTTTTTTTTAGGGGAGGGAGAGATTATTTTTCTTTTTTAAATTAAGTACACTGGAAAATTATTCTTTAAAGTTATCTAAATGTGA
Organism: Trifolium pratense; assembly: GCF_020283565.1. Classification (NCBI taxonomy): domain Eukaryota; kingdom Viridiplantae; phylum Streptophyta; class Magnoliopsida; order Fabales; family Fabaceae; genus Trifolium; species Trifolium pratense. Next base: position 26,308,568 of record NC_060060.1, read on the forward strand.
TTTTAGTAACTGCCTTTTAAAGGTGCAACACAATGATTTCCTCGAGGTCAGGTCACCCATCATAGTATGACTCGCTTATCTGACTGTGACTTGAAGTATTATATGATCATTTATCATGCTCTTCTTTCAATTATTTTAAAATATTAACTATATATATCAAAATATAGGCCTCCAAAACCCTCCCCTTCAAAACCAATTCGCAGACAAAGTCGACTCTCCAAAGTCGACTCTCCTCTAGGTCTGTTTGGAGGGGAGGGTTTTGTGGGTAGAGGAGTAGAGGAAAAAATTTAGAAATCTTTTGATAAATGAGTGTTTAGGATTAATGCATTTTTAATATTGAGAGTATTATAACAACAAAGATTGTATTATGAAGAATGGCAAACCCCCTAAACCCTCCATTCTTTCCACTTCATCCTTTCTCTCTCTCTCTCTCTTTTTTTTATAAGTAATTATCTTGTTATTTAATTTGAGTTTAACTCTTCATATTTGTCTCCTAAATTTGGCCTTCAGTCGTTTCTTAAAGATTGAATTCTTATTCTACTATCTGAATGCTTCGGGTAGTTTTCTACACATTGTTTCAGCATTTACTAAGGCTCTGTTTGGCAAAATTAAGCTATAAGCTAGCTGATAGCTGAAAAACTAACTTATAGCTAATAGCTAAAAAGCAACCCGATTGAAATTAAAGTGTTTGGTAAAATTAGCTTTTAAAATGATTGATAAATATAAAAAGACATAAAAGGACATGCATAGTGGGTAGTTTTCCTCTTTAGTGGGTAGTTTTTTATTTTATAAAACATAATAAAATTAAATTAAAGGTTAGAAATGGAAAAAACTGTAAAAAGCTATAAGCTATAAGCTCAAACGCTACTTGAAATAGCATATCAAAAAAAGCTATAAGCTAATGAGAAAAGCTTTTTACCAAACACATTTATTTTTTTCGAACAAGCTTATAAGCTAGTCCAATAAGCTATAAGCTAACTTATTGGACTTACCAAACACACCCTAAATAGATAACTTTTGTAATTTTGGAAATTAAAGGTAATACATACGGTATGATATGTTTATATCTGATACTGATTTCCTGTGCCTGATTCTTGACTGTATTTGACGAAAACATCAAGACCACACAAATGAAATTTGAAACTGTACCTTGATAAATCAGAAAGACAACTGGTGGAATCTCCTACCATGGTCGAATATGGGTGCATATACTGCATGTACTTTTGCTAATTTTTTTCCCCATAATTTTTTTACCATGGTTGCAGTTCACTTATGACTCTGTCCGAGGAGAAGGCACACCACGGAGAACTGATTGATCGAATCAGTGACTTACCATGTAATGTCATTGATGGCATCCTAGAACACTTGAACATCCAAGAACTAGTTTGTACCAGTCTTCTGTCTAGAAATTGGAGGTATGTGTGGCATACAGTCCCAAAACTTAGGTTTTGTGAGGACTTTTTCTTTAGGTTCGACGATCTCGATGACCCTGGACCTGAAATTAATAGAATTATCACTGATGTTCTTTTCCAACACAATGGGCCGATATATGAGTTTACTCTTGAAATCCCTTTGGACTCCAATTTCTTGATCTCAACTGAATACCTCAATAAGTGGATTTTGTTTTTGTCAAGGAGGGGCATTAAAAAACTTGACCTTTCAAATTATGGAACATTGTCCGATAAAATCCCATCTCATGTCTTCTCTTGTCAAGAATTGACTCACTTTTGGTTTTCCGGATTTAACTTGTCAGTTCACCCTAATTTCTGTGGCTTAAAAAGTTTGCTGGGCCTTTACTTAGCAAATAATACATATGAATTTGGTGCACTTGAGACTCTTACATATGGTTGCCCATTACTTAAGATGCTTACGGTGGAAATACTTCAAGATATCAAGTCAATTTGTCTCGAGAAAGCAAAGAATCTGACTGATCTCCGAATCATGGTTAATCACGAGAGCGTATCTGGTTTGATCAAAAGTTTGCCAAAAATTCAGAGGCTCACTCTAGTTACATATGTTTTCGACAAGGTTAGGAAACAACATATCTAATATCAGTCTATTTATTATGGTTCTGTTGGATAATATTCTGACCTGTATGTTTGCTTGGTAAATTTGATTTGAAATAGAGAAGAGCATAATGTTCTATCGACATATCCACTTGTTCTCTCTACTTACACAACTCTGCATGGCATCATTTTTTCACAATAGATGTAACCAAACTTTGTTACAAAAATAAAACCCAAGTTAATAACAGCATAATACATAGTATAATGTTATCATTCCAATCTCAATATGATTGTTTCTAAAATCACTTTTATCTAGCCTGCCCTCGCAGTTTAATCTTTTAAACTTAACTGTTATTGTATGTTGATGGTTGAATCCATTGTTCCCAATACAAATATATCTAATAGCTTTGTTGTTTATATGTGTAGACGTTCTATGCAGATATCATTCCTCCTTCTCAACTAATAAGCTTAAAGTATCTGAAATTAGAAGGTGTGAATTTGGCTGAACGAGGAGAGCTTTTGTATATTGTCAGTGTACTCAAAAGTGCTTCTAACCTGGTGGAATTTGTTATAGAGGTGACTATGAATACCCTATGCTTTCTTATCTTGTCTTTTTATTGTCACATTTTGACTCATTTATTTTTTACAATTTAGAGTTACAGCGATAATTGTGAACTAGAGCCATACCAACTGGAGGGGTTAGAATGCAATAGTTGTTGCTTTAGTCAACTTCAGACAGTGAAAATCAAAGTTGGATCCGACAACTTCAAACATGCAATGAGTTTGATGCGGTTCATACTTGCAAATTCCTCATCATTAAAGACTCTTGCTTTTAAAGTTCATTTTGGTAAGGACTTGGATCCAGTTGTGCTGTTAAGCATTTCACGAGATTTGTTATTGATGGAACGAGCATCACAAAGAGCACGCATTGAATTTACTTACAGAGAATAGATGTTCAATTGTGAAATGTATTTGTTTTAAGCTTTCAACACCACAATTTCCAACATCTGTAAATACATGTGCTGAGCATGTTTTTTGTGATCTTTTCGCAATTTAAAAAACCCAGCTTGTCCAAACACACTAGAGAAGGGTCATTTTCGTCATATCTTTAAAGTCCTATGGCTCGGAGCTCCTATCCTACTGAGTCATCCACTTCTATTGCTTCTTAATTCTTATATCTCATATCTATCATGTGTAATGGGAAATTTCACATGAGATTAATTAGGATTTTAGGCTAGGTGTAGTAGGTTACACATGAACTCTCTTTTGTTCTGGAGACAATTTGAATATTTTGTAGATTATACTTGATTTTAATGATTCATGTCCTTAATTCTATGTTCAGTAGTTTTCTTACTTGATTTTAATGATTCATGTCCTTGATTTACAATTATCAGCTTTTATTTATGATAAATTATTGTTTGCAATTTTTCTCTTTAACCTTTTAATAATTGTTAGCATGTCGGTATGATATGATCTGTCCCTCATATATTACTTGAAATTGATTTTGTGTAAAGTGCGTTCATATACCTTTAGAAAGAAAAAAAAAAGCCATGAATTATGATCTGTTTATGTAGGAATAGCGTGTACAAGTACACCTTTATTTTGTTCTAATGATCTACCTCATTTTAGTACATCTTTGTAGAAGAATACTAGGAATCAAAGTTTGGCAAATCTAGCTTTGAGTAAAACATAAGTGATTGAAGTTGAACACACCCAATTGATGTTCCATCACTAGAGGACACTTTCCCCAAGTTGGGTCCATCGTTATTGTGCAAAGGTAGCAAAGTAACTTATAATCAACTATTCATGATAATGTTTTTTTTTTGGTTTTTTTAATCAACCACAAATAAGAAAGTGTCATTAAATATTCAATGCTTCTTCATTTGTTTTTGTAATACAATGAAACTCTCAAGGATGTATAGTTTTCAAAGAAATCAAATGATGAAGTTTCAAAGGAAAACAAGAGTTACCTCTTCAGTGACACTTGGTAATAATGTTCAAGAAAAGGTGATATTTGAGTGTGGCTCTTTGTCATGTATTGTTAAGAAATTATTTTTTAAGTTGAAGAATTGTTGGAAACAATCTCTTGGGTGGAAAAGGAGCACTCCACAGTATAGCTATGATCTTCAAAGCTATTGTCTTAACTTTGATGATGGCTCTTCAAATGAACGTATGGTTCCATTTCATGTTTGTTGATGATCTTTTTGCTTAATCTTAATTTTTCTTTTTGTGAATTATGATTAAGTTGATCTATTGTTTGTTGTTGTTCTGTAGTCATATGATAAAATAGTATACAAAGTGTATAATTGTAAATTGACTTCAGATCTTTGTTATCCAATAATTTTTGCTTAGTGACAGGAGTTTGGTTCAAACTTGGAAATAATGTTTATTATGTTACTTTCAATTTCAACATTATTTTGGTTTCTGGCAATATGAAAATTATGAAATTGTTTTTAATGTCTCATACGGTTTTTTGCAAATCTTTCTAGCAACATTTTTTTAATGGCAAATTATTAGTTTTTTTTACACCTTATCAGAATTTCAATCCTGAACCTCTAACACTTTCAATCCTTGTAATAGCGCCCGAGCCCCTTTTCTAGGTATTTAGTAGGCAATCTCGGCTGTCACCTCACGATCTTCTCCACCCCCTCTCTAGTGGAGTTTTTGTCTTCCGGTTCTCAAAGCACTTTCGATGCCAGTTCGATCAATTGCAATTGTATATCAATCACCAAGCTTATTGTGTATCAATGTTACATTGAGCATTTGACATTGTATTAAAATAATACATCTAGTATCAATTTGAATATAGTTTAATTTTTCTGTTAGTTTTGCGATTTTGATTGTATTATCTTGTAATTCTCATAATCTTGCATTATCTCATACAATTGTTCCAACTCGTAAAACTCGCAAAATATTTTTAAAAAAAGTCTTTCGCTACCTAATCATCATGCTTAGTAGTGCATCAACAATCTGATGAACAGGCCCTCCAGGTGAAGACCAATGCGGGTTGAAGCAATACATTCTTTGTGTTGCCGATACCATAAGTTTCATTTTGGAAAGGACTCCATAAATAGGGGTTCCACAAAAGCAATTTAACAATTAGGATTAACATAGTTGGGTTTTCGTTTGTTAATGTTTTTTGTAACTGGTTGAATTCGTTACTTAAGTAGTGAATTACTCTGATGCTGGTAATCCTTGTTATATTTGTTGTGATCGTTCTAAATGTTGTTTTATTATTTCAACATAAATGGAACAACTTGGTCCATCATGTCCTATAGGAAAGGGCGCCACGACGTCAGTACAACGACAAAAAGAGAAAGCACTGTAAGCGATGTGCAGCAAATTTGCAATGTTGAAAATTATGCACTGCAGTTTCGAAGGAGGGATGATGGAGGGGTTATGAAGTAGTCTCCATTTGTAATAGTTTTTTTTTTTTTATGTTTAATAATTATGTTTTTTTTGTTTCTTTGGATAATTACATATATTTTGTAATGACATCTTTTGGATAAAATGTTCGCCGAGAATTAAAGTCCAACAAAAGGACAGGTTCTGGTTGCAGGTTTCTGCTTCTGGTTATATATCACAGAGTCATCCGCTACTTAAATAGTGGACTAGTTTTTGTAGGGAGTTAGATCGTCCATTACTCAAGTCGCGGAGTGTTTGCGTAGGGTTCCGTTACTTCAGTAGCAGATGACTCTGAGACACAAACTCAAAAACACAAAAGCAGGTTGTGAGACTGCTAATTAAATAAACTAAATAGCCTCTTGTGATTTTTTGTCCCTGAATCACGGAATGAAAAAACCTAAACTAATTAAGCAATGTTTCAAATTGTGAGACCTCACCACCTGAAAGCCTCTATTTATAGTCATTTGGCCGCACAGGTGGCCAATTAAAATTGACGACTTAACATGTCTTTGACTAATGTAGGGGAATTGATGACCAACTATTCAGCTACCTTTAATTTATGAGATCGAAATGAAATATAAAATTAACTTAAAGGGACTAAAGTGTAATTTAAAAAGTGCAATGATCTATAAAAAAACCCACCATTTTTCAATTTTCAGGAAAAATTAAGTCGTCGCTCACTGTGGCCTGTAAAAGTTTGTGTTTCTTTCCAGTTTACTCTACTCCACTCCAGCATTAGCATAGCAAAGGTCACAAGAACGCATTGCAGCAACGCCACTGGATGTCGTCATTGTTGTCTCACTCTTAACTGTAAGTATAGCAATTAGTTAGGGCATTCAATTTGGTATACTTTTAGTGGTTGATTAGATTTTAGAATTCATCCATTCAATACAACTTATTAGAAATTGTTATTAGTGTTGATAGATACAATAGAACCCTCTCTTTAGCGATTCAATGAAAAGGGTTTTCCATTATGTAACTAATAACTAACTACTGTGTGTGTTGGCGGCAGTAGTTAGTTAGGGCAGTGTGTGTGAGATTCAGGTAGTAGAAATTAAGGGCCTGTTTGTTTAAGCTTTAAAAAAAAGTGATTTTTTATGAAAAAAATCTCGAGATTTTTTTGTAGAGATTTTGAAGAAAATCTAAAGCTATTTTCAGTTTGTTTACAATCATAAAAATCTATTTTTTTAGAAAATGATTTAAATAAAAATAGATTTTGAAGAAAGCTATCGAAAATAGCTTTCCATTTTGAAGAAAAAAAATGATTTTTTTCACTAAAATGATTTTTGAAAAAATCTGAAACAAACACAAGTAAAATAAAAAGTGATTTTTTTGCTGAAAAATCTGAAACAAACAGGGCCAAAATTATGGGAAAAGAATCGATTTCAAAATAAAAATAAAATGTGAGTAAGAAGTCTCACATTATTGAAAGGAAATATCAGTGTTCAAGAAGATGTCGTCTTAGGCTCCTCTCTGGGTCTGTTTGGAGGGGAGGGGTTGAGTTGAGAGAGCTTTGTGGGGAGAGTAGAGGAAATAGTAATACTGCATCATATGTTTATATCTGATACTGATTTCCTGCAGCTGATTCTTGTCTGTATGTGATCTTAATTGTTCAAAAACTTTATGCAAAAGAAAAAAGGAGAAATATGTGAAACGTTAAGACCATGTAGAAATATGTGAAATACTGAAATTTGAAACTGTACCTTGGTAAATCGGAAGCTAACTAAGGGAACTTCTTCCATGGTTGAATATATATGGGTGCATATACCTGATGTACTATTACTATTTTTACTCCTAATATTTTTTACTAGTTTTGCTTGAATTTGCAGTTCACTTATGACCCTGTCCAACAAGAAGGCCAACTGCGCTGATCACATTGATCGAATCAGTAACTTACCAGGTAATGTCATTGATGGCATCCTAAAACATTTGAACATCCAAGAACTAGTTTGTACCAGTCTTCTGTCTAGAAAGTGGAGGTACGTGTGGAATACAGTCCCAGAACTTGGGTTTTGTGAGGAATTTTTCTGTAGGTTTGAGGATATCGATGACCCTAGCCCTGAGATTTGTAGAATTATCACCGAAGTTCTTTTCCAACATAATGGGCCGATATATAGTTTTACTCTTGACATCCCGTCGTTATCCAATATCTTGATCACAGCTGAATACTTCAATAAGTTGATTCTGTTTTTGTCAAGGAGAGGCATTAAGGATCTCGCGATTTTCAATTATGGACTATTTTCCAATAAAATGCCATCTCATGTCTTCTTTTGTCAAGAATTGACTCACTTTTGGTTTGCTGGATTTAACGTGTCAGTTCCACCCAATTTCTGTGGCTTAAAAAGTTTGCTTGTCCTTCACTTACAAAATAATACATATGAGTTTGGTGCACTTGAGACTCTTATTTCCGGCTGCCCATTACTTAAAAAGCTTCGCGTAGAATTATTTGGAGATATGAAGTCAATTTCTCTCAAGAAAGCAAAGAATCTGATTGATCTTCGACTCACGGTTAATCAAGAAAACGTATCTGGTTTGATCATAAGTTTACCTAATATTCAGAGGCTCACTCTAGACTCAGATTGCGACAAGGTTAGGAAAGAATATCACATCACCAATATCAGTCTATTTATTATGGTTCTTTTGGATAATATTCTGACCCGTATGTTTGTTTGGTAGATTTGATCTGAAAAAGAAAGAGCATAATACTCTACTGACATGTATACTTGTTCTCTCTAGTTACATGGCATGATTTTTTCACAATGGGTGTAACCAAGCTTTTTTTTTTTGTTTTTCACCACCAGTTTAATCTGGTTCGGGGGTCAGTTCTGGCATCAAGTGGTTCCAGCCCACTCCCAATCGCAGTTGCAGGGGATCGAACCGCGGTCCTCCCTACCAAGTTCAGCGCCAATCACCACTGAACCAACTAACGATTGGTTGGTGTAACCAAGCTTTGTTGCAAAACTAAAACCCAAGTTCAATAATACATAGTATAATGTTACTTTGAATATCCCAAACTCAATTTCATTGTTTCTAAAATCATTTCTATCTATCCCGCCCTTGCAGTTTGATGTTTTAAACCTATCTAATATTGTATATTTGAAAGAAAAGCAATGTTCCATTTCTTTGATGGTTGAATCCAATGTTTCTAATACTTACATTGAAAGTTGTGTTATCTCCACTTGAAATATTGTGCAAATATATCTCATAGCTTTGTTGTTTATGTGTAGATGCTCTATGCAGATATCATTTCTCCTTCACATCTGATAAGCTTAAAGTATCTGAAATTACGTTTTGTGAATTTAGATGAAAGAGGAGAGCTTTTGTATATTGTCAGTGTACTCAAAAGTGCCTCTAACCTGGTGGAACTTGTTATAGAGGTGACTATGAATACCCTATGCTTTCTTATCTTGTCTTGTTATTGTCACATTTTGACTTGTTTGTTTTTTGTAATTTAGATCAACGACATTAACGGTGAACAAGAGCCTGACCAATTGGAGGAGTTAGAATGCAAAAGTTGTTGCTTTAGTCAACTTCAGACGGTGAATATCAGAGTTGGAACTACCAACTTTAAACATGCAATGAGTTTGATACGGTTAATACTTGCAAATTCCTCATCATTAAAGACTCTTGCTTTTAGAGTTGATTTTGGTCATGAGAAATTGGATCCTGCCGTCCTGTTGAGCATTTCACGAAAGTTGTTACTGATGGAAAGAGCTTCACAAAGAGCACGCATTGAATTTAGTCACAGAGAATAGATGTTCAATTGTGAAATGTACTTGTTTTAAGCTTTCAACACCACAATTTCCAACAACTGTAAATACATTCTAAGCATGTTTTTCTGATCTTTTTGCAATTTTTAAAAGCCTAGCTTGCGCTAACACTAAAGCTTGGATAGAATACCTTCAGCTCATCCCACTGAATCATCTACTTCCATTTCTTGCTATCATGTGTAATGAGTAAAAAAAAATTAGGTAAATTAAGTGTATGTCCAAGCAATATTATAGAAGATCCAAACTAAGATGGAACCTGTGACCCCTATTTTTTTTCTTTCTTCCTGAGCCTTTGAATAATATTTAGTACATTTGATTCTTTGTCATTATTAGATGCAATAAGTTATTTTGCATAAGCTCAAAAATAAATAAATCTAAACAGACCTTCTTCAAAATTAGGGCTTAAACCTAAGGTGCTTGTAAGCATGACCAAGGACGATATCTCGAATCACCTATCATAGTTACCACTAGAGGTAATCGTTGATTGCAAAACTCCTTCAAACGATTGAAAGATTGGTGCTATAAATGATAGAATTGTACTTTTTGCGTCCCCTGAATATCCTCGGTCACCCACTGAAATTACCAAACTAACCCTCTCGCTTTCTAGAATGCGAGCACTTTTTCGCACTCTAAGTAGCGAGTGTCAATATTTTTAGCTCAAATCCACCCCCTAGAATGAAAAAAATCATGAAAAAAGGAGTTCACATTCTAGAAAGCGAACTCAGCTGCAGTTTGCTATCTAGACGGCGAATGTAGCTGCAGTTCGCATTCTAGGAAGCGAACTCAGCTGTAGTTTGCATTCTAGAAAGCGAACTCTCCCCCCCCCCCCAATTTTTTCTATTTACACACTCGCTTTCTAAATAGCGAGAGAGGTAAAATGGAGTTTTCAGATGGTGGCCATGTATGTAGAGGGCGCCAGAAGTAAATCTCTAAATGATAATGACTCAACAACTAGGAAACAAAATGGCCTAGTCCAAATATCTTACGGATGACCAACAAAGAAGCCCACAATGGAAAGGTCACTAGGCCCACCAATGTGTCCAGACCCAGTTCATAACTTAACCTCGAGATAATTTCTCTTTCAACCCTGAGGCTTTCTTTTATATTCCTAAAATCTCATTTTGTCCTTCAAAATTCAAAAAAATTGGAACACAAAATTTCGGTTTTTACGAACCGAAACAATTGGAACACAAAATCTTTCGATTTATATTAACTGACATTATTTGACCAATGTTTCTATACTCATGATATTGGTACGAAATTTCCGTTGTCGTTAGTTAATGATGACTAATTTTTATCGAGAAATTTATGGTACTATCTTTGATCTTTAATATAAGAAAAAAATTACTTTTTAAATTGGATAACTTATATTTGACCTATATATTTAAAAATGCAACTCATTTTAGGATAACGGAAAGAGTCATTTAAAATATAAAAAAAAAATAAAAAAATTCAATTTCCAATCACTTTTTTTTTGACAAACACTACATAACTTCTTTTTTTTACGATAAAATTTTCAGTCATAAAATTTAGGGTAAATAGTGTCATACCCCCCTGCAAAATAGGCGAGTTTTGCGTTACCCCCCCTGCAAAATATTTTTTTGAGATTACCCCCTGCAATGTCAAGATTCCTTGCGTTACCCCCCTGGCTCAACAAGTGGGCATATGACATGGACGAATCTTGACGTGGCATGACACGTGGAAATTAATTTATTTTTTAATTAAAAAAAAATGAAAAAAACTTTTTTTTTACGGTAACTTTTTTTTTAAAGAAATTTTTTTTTTTAAAAAAATTTTTTTTAAAGAAATTTTTTTTTTTTAAAGAAATTTTTTTTTTTAAAAAAAAATTTTTTTAAAGAAACTTTTTTTTTAAAGGAATTTTTTTATTTAAAGAAACTTTTTTTTTCGCTCCGTTCATATGCAGCGATTGTTCTTCGTTTTCAATTTCAATTTGGGGTTAGGGCAAAGCGATTGTTCTTGCGTTACTATGTGATTGCAGTTTTTTTTTTTTGGTTACTCTATTATTATTATTATTAGTTTTTTGGTTACTATTATTATTATTAGTTTTTTTTTCATCTTCGTTTTTTTTTTGGTTACTCTATTATTAGTTATTATATATATATAAGAATTTTTTTTATATATATATAATAACAACTTAGTCAAAAAAAAAAACTTTCTTTTAAGTAAGTTCATAAAAATATAACAACTTTTAAGTTTTTTTTTCATTTTTTTAATTAAAAACTCACATTAATTAATGAGTTGGCAATTAAAAATAAATAAAAAATAAATTAATTTCCACGTGTCATGCCACGTCAAGATTCTTCCATGTCATATGCCCACTTGTTGAGTCAGGGGGGTAACGCAAGGAATCTTGACATTGCAGGGGGTAATCTCAAAAAAATATTTTGCAGGGGGTAACGCAAAACTCGCCTATTTTGCAGGGGGTATGACACTATTTACCCTAAAATTTAAACACTATAACTTGTCGCTCACTATGGCTATGAACGTTTGTGTTTGTTTCTAGTTCTAGTTGTTTTTAGAATAAAAATAGAATCCCTAAAAATTTGTAGACTGGACTCACTTGGTCAGTTAGAAAGCAACAAACAGGCATTGCAGCAACGCCACTGGATATCGTTGTCGTCTCACTCTCAACTGTAAGTCTTTTTTTTAGTCTTCATAATCGCAAATAAACAAATAGAGATTATTTAGAGTTCATTGAACACAACTTATTATAAATTGTTACTAGTGTTCATAGAATAGAATAGAATAGAACCCTTCCTCTAGAGATTAAATGAAAAGCGCTTTCCATTATGTAACTAAGGCCCTCTTTGGATTAGCTTATTTTTCAGCTTATGCAATATAAATTAGGTTTTATGCTATTTTATAAGTACACACTGGTGAAAATTGTATTTTTTTAAGCTATTTTATCATAAACTACCTTGACAAACTTATAATAATACATAAAAATTATATAATCTGTTTGCATAAGCTCAAAAATAAGCTAATCCAAACGGGGCCTAATTACTTAAGTTGGGGCAGCAGTGGGTGTGTGATTCAGGCAGTAGAAATTAAATTAAGGTAAAAGACTCGAGATCGAAATAGAAATCAAATGTGAATAAGAAATCTCACATTATTGAATGGAAATTTGAGTGTTCAGGCTCTCAGACTTTGTTTGCGAGTTGGTTTTTGGAGGGGAGGTAAAGTGAGGGCTTACTTATCTAAATGTGATTTTAAGTATTATATGATCATTTATCATGCTCGAGTCTTGTAATTTCTTTAACTTAATTCATAATTCAATTTGTATACTCTTTGAAGTTGTTCTCAAGTCTCTGTATTATGATTCGAGTACTTTGATTCCCGAATGACAACACTTCCTCTTCTCTATTCTCATGTGAATTGACTCTTTTATGTGATTGGTTTTTTCAAGAATGCTGAGAAATATCATATATAAAAGCATTTTGTGATATTCACACGCAGAATAATCTGAAATATGACTCGGCATTCTGCAAAAAGTGTTATGATCATAATATATAGGATCAAGTATTCTGCAAGTTTGCTCACTTTTTGATTTCACATATAGGAATTGTTTTTTGTCTCAATAGAGTTCGGATCCATGTCATTTACAATGGATGGAAATAAGAGGCAGAGAAGAGAACCAAACTGTAATTCACTATTTTGTTCCAAATTGAGATGTAGTTTATCTTATATTATTATTAACTAAAGTCTGAATGAATTATTTGTAAACTAATGAATTGATTAGAATACATAATTGAGTAAAATAATATATTAAAATAACAATAATGTCAACTATTATGTTCCTCCATCTATCAACCTTTTTCAATTATCTCAGCATGATTTAATTATCTGGTTTTTTTCTATAAGTAATTATCTTGTTATTTAATATGAGTTTAGCTCTTCAGATTTGTCTCTTAAATTTGGCCTTTAGTCATTTACGAAATAGATAGCTTTTGTACTTTTGTTAATTAGAGGTAATACATATGCATGATGTGTTTATATCTGATACTGATTTCCTGCAGCGGATTCTTTATTTGAAGAAAACATTAAGACAACACAAATAAAATTTGAAACTGTACCTTGAATGTTTATTAATTTGCTTGAATTTGCAGTTCACCTATGACTCTGTCCAACAAGAAGGCCAACTACGCTGATCACATTGATCGAATCAGTGACTTACCATGTAATGTCATTGATGGCATCCTAAAACATTTGAACATTCAAGAGCTAGTTTGTACCAGTCTCCTGTCTAGAAAGTGGAGGTATGTGTGGAATACAGTCCCACAACTTGTGTTTTGTGAAGACTTTTTCTTTAGGTTCAAGTTCAAGGATCTCGATGATCCTAGCCCTGACATTAATAGAATTATCAACGAAGTTCTTTTGCAACACAATGGTCCGATATATAGGTTTACTCTGGACATCCCTTGGTTTTCCAATATCTTGATCACAGCCGAATACTTCAATAAGTGGCTTCTGTTTTTGTCAAAGAGAGGCATTAAAGATCTTGCGATTTTCAATTATGGAATATTTTCTAATAAAATGCCATCTCATGTCTTCTCTTGTCAAGAATTGACTCACTTATGGTTTGCTGGATTTAACGTGTCTGTTCCGCCCAATTTCTGTGGCTTAAAAAGTTTGCTTGTCCTTGACTTACAACGTAATACATATGAGTTTGGTGCACTTGAGACTCTTATGTCTGGCTGCCCATTACTTAAAGAGCTTAGCATAGAATTATTTGGAGATATCAAGTCAATTTGTCTCAAGAAAGCAAAGAATTTGATTGATCTTCGACTCATGGTTAATCAGGAAAGTGTATCTGGTTTGATCAAAAGTTTACCAAATATTCAGAGGCTCACTCTAGAATCATGTTGCGACAAGGTTAGGAAACAACAACACCACCAATATCAGTCTATTTATTATGGTTCTTTTGGATAATATTCTGACCCGTATGTTTGTTTGGTAGATTTTATCTGAATTTAATTGTTTCTAAAATCAATTCTATCTAATATTGTATATTTGAAAGAAAAGCAATGTTGCATTTCTTTGATGGTTGAATCCAATGTTTCCAATACTTACATTGAAAGTTGTGTTATCTCCACTTGAAATGTTGTACAAATATATCTAATAGCTTTGTTGTTTATATGTGTAGACGCTCTATGCAGATATCATTTCTCCTTCACATCTGATAAGCTTAAAGTATCTGAAATTACATTTTGTGAGTTTGGATGAAAGAGGAGAGCTTTTTTATATTGTCAGTGTACTCAAAAGTGCTTCTAACCTGGTGGAACTTGTTATAGAGGTGAGGTGACCATGAATATCCTATGCTTTCTTAGCTTTTCTTTTTATTGTCACATTTTGACTCGTTTATTTTTTATAATTTAGAGTAACAACATTAGTGGTGGACAAGAGCCTGACCAATTGGAGGAGTTAGAACGCGATAGTTGTTGCTTTAGTCAACTTCAGACAGTGAATATCAGAGTTGGAACCACCGACTTTAAACATGCAATGAGTTTGATACAGTTAATACTTGCAAATTCCTCATCATTAAAGACTCTTGCTTTTAAAGTTGATTTTGGTCATCGAAAATTGGATCCTGCCGTGCTGTTGAGCATTTCACGAAATTTGTTACTAATGGAACGAGCATCACAAAGAGCACGTGTTGAATTTACTCACTGAAAGATAGATTTTCAATTGTGAAAAGTATTTGATTTTAGTTTTCAACACCACAATTCCCAACACTTATAAATAACATTTTATAAGCATGTTTTTGTGATCAGCATTCCTCAGGAATGGTTTTGCAGTCATCAAAGTCTTGATCTTATGCCTCCTAAAAATTTTCCTGATCATCTTTGTTAGTTTCTTAACATAAATCTAGTGAAGCCTGAGAACTTTATCTTCCATGTTTTCTACCTGTTTCAGTAGGCCGGTCAAAATTGTCGATTTTATTGGCAAGTTCATCTTTTATTTCTTGGTTTTCTCCTTCAGCGGATGATCTATTTGCACTCTTGAATTCGTACTCGGTATCTCATCTTTGAAATTCCTTTGTATCTACTTATCCGGCTACTTAGCGATATAGAAATGCTTCTTTATCATTTTATCCTACCTCGGTGAATTACCTTTTCTATTGTAATATGTACGACATTTATTCGATGAATAACCAATAGCATGGCAATCAGAGCAACCCAACATCAAAATTAAAAGCAAATTCAACTCTTTAAACAAGAAGAAAATTGGGCAAAATTTCTAACAAATCAAGATCTAACAATTTGTTTTTGCATCATATCTAAATTTCTTGCTACTGGTTGCTTTCTCTAAAGCAAGAGGAATACCAATACCTCTGGCAATTGCAAAAAATAAAAAGAAAATTGTGGCCTCCAATATTTAGCATATGTTTTTGCATCATATCTTTAACATTATTCTTTCATGGAGGAGATTTTTGCAACTAATTAACAATATTAACAACATAATCATCCTCCGAAATCTTTATGGCTACTGCATCCCCCTTGAAGCAAAGTGTCGATAGTTGGGTTAAAATAATGTCACAGATGATCTTCAAAACTCGAATGTTTTTTGTTGATTGTGTATAATACCACGAATCTTCTTCAAAATCGGGGTTTAGAGTAGTGTTGCTCGAACCATGTTGGTGGTGTTATTATGATTATGAACCTGAGGTGCGTGTAAGCGTGATATAACCATGGAATATTTCTTGAATGAGCTCCCATGGAATATCTTATAATCTCTTTTTGTTTGTGTCACTCATTTCTACTCTCCTTGGTTTTTTCCAAATATAATTCATCAGGTACACCTTACAGGTTGCTTCCTCTTTGCACTATGTCATTTCTTCAGCGTGGTACTACAAATGCAGAATTTGTATTACCTTGACGTCGGGCTGCACTTTGCACATCCAATGTCTTTCCTTAAGTTTAGGGCTCACATCACGGTTATCTATACCAACTTTATTAATTCACGACGTTAACTTCCTCCTTACATCGCATTTGTTACCATGTCTCCTCTTATTAGTTTAACAACGATCCTTACTTCAATTACTGACACTACTCATGAATTAGGTCTTTTTCTAAATCTTCAAGCTTCACTGACCATCCTTTCAATTGAGTACTTTCTCTGACTCACTAGACTAGATTGGTATCTCACCTGGTTTACTAGGTTTGAATTCACGTCGATTCCTGGAACACCGAGTGATTCTATAAAGTTGAATATTCAGCGTATTTTCTAATAAAAAAAACTATTCTATCTTCAAAATTCCTCGTTGTGGACTTCACAAATCTTAGGCGAGATAATGTTTTCTATATTTGAAAATAAAATAGATATTTTCGTATTTTTTATAGTTGTAATATGGGTAAAAAGTTCTCATGTGGTTCAATAAAGGCACAAAAATTCTTGTTTTTATTCTATCTATTGTTACTTATTTTGTTCAAACTCATAACCAATTTCTAAATCAAATACTAATATAATAAACATTGTCAAGTGCAATCCCATATTTTTTAACGGATGAAACACAGAATGAATATTTGATACAGTTCATACTTGCAAATTCCTCATCATTGAAGACTCTTACTTTTAACATTTCTGATGGTTATGAGAAATTTGATGCACCTTTACTATTAAGCAAGGTTATCAAAACCGGACCGGACCGGCCGGTCGGACCGTGAACCGGTCATGAAAACGGTTCGGTTTTGAGCAAAAATCGGATAGGAAACCGACCGGCAAAAAAACGCGTGAACCGAGGTCGAACCGGGTTGAACCGGCGAACCGATCGGACGGTTCAAGCGGTTTTGCAGATTTTTATTTTTTTTTTTAAAAAAGGGCAAAACGACGTCGTTTTAATTTTTTTATTTTTAAAAAAATCTGAAACAAAACAACGACGTTGTAGGAATAGGAAATGTTTTTGTTTTTCATCTATTTTTCATTTGGTTTGAATTATAAATTTTATTTTATTTTGACTTGTTACATTTTATCTTTTTAATGTGTGAAATTATGAAATATTCAACAATTATTCATATATATTTATTTATATATTAATTAAAATATATATTTAATTAAAAATGGTTCGACCCCGATTGAACCCGGTCCGACCAATTGAACCTTGAACCGGTGAACTCGCCGATTCGATGACCGGTCCGGTTCTGACAACCTTGCTATTAAGGATTTCTCGAGACTTGTTACAGATGAAACGAGCATCGCAAAAAGCATACGTTAAATTCCTTCACGGATAGATGTTCAAATAGTTCAGTTGTGAAATGTATTTTGATTTTAGCTTTCAACATCATATTTCTTCATTATTTCTATGCTTTATTTGATTTTCTAGGATTGGATTATGTATTGGGTATTCTACTAGCCTACTTGCCCAATTGGTTTATTAAATGATTCATAAATTGTATTCACTGCTAAATTTATTTCACATCCCACTACCCACTTTCTCACCACACCCCTGGAAATTCCATTTTTGCCCTTGATCAAAAAATTCGGAACTTGTTTTCCGAATTTTTTTAGTTCAAATTTGGAAAAAATTCTGAAAACACATTCCGAAATTGTTTTTGAAGGCAAAAAAATTCGGAAAACGCGTTCCGAATTTTTTGACCAAGGGCAAAATTGGAATTTCCAGGAGTGTGGTGAGAAAGTGGGTAGGTGGGATGAGAAATTTTCAATTTTTAGACAATTATTATGGTTTATTAAACCCAAATGTGTCAAGTAACACTAGAGAATGGTCATTTAAATCCCTTCATTATTGGATTTGGATTGTCTAAAGTCACATTTTCCTATATTTGCTATATTTTTTAGTTAAAATTTTAAGGTATTTTTGTCTTTACAACATTCATGATGTGTTGATATATTATTGGATGCATCAGAATACACAACAATTAAACTTTAAATGTACGCTGCATTTTCTTTTTCTTAATAAACATTTGCTTAAATGTAGGATAACTTAAGGAACTCAAATGTAGATAGTCCAAATTCAACTTTTATGGTGTCATCCAGTTTAACTCCTTTTATTTATAAATATCATGTTTAATGTAGATTGTTACTTGATTTTAATATCATTCGTGTTTTTAGTTTGTATCTGTTCCATCTATTTAAGAGTCCAGTTGTCCAGTCCCTTTCACAGATTTTTGACATGTGTCAATTAAAATTTTCAATGGCCTTGTTTAGAAGTTTGAAAATCAGTATTTTTTTTAGGAAAATGCTAACTAGTGCTCCTGGGACACTGGTTAAGGAGCTAAATAAGATATGAATGTATTGGAAATTGTGTAATCTACTTTTTATAAGTATAAAAAATGCTCTTTTCAATGTAAAAATTACTCCTTTTGGTATCCTTAACTAGTGCCCCGGGGGCACCGGTTAGCATTACCCTTTTTTTTAATAAGGGTAAAATATGTTTTTTGTCCCTATGTGAATTTTAATTTTCGTCCCTATAAAAATAAATCACTTGTTTTTATCCTTATAATTTTTTTTCTTTTGTTTTTGGCCAAGTGGTTAATTTTTGTTCATTCAATATTATAACTTTGTTATGTTTAAAATGCGTCTATATATCATGTTAAACATATATAAATTCATATTGTGTTAAAAAGAAATGTCAAAATTTTATCCATTAGGGACTAAAAACAAAGAATTTTTATTTGTAGGGTTGAAAACAAATAATTTTTTTTCTATATGAATGAAAACTAAAAGGCTAAATTGCATTTTTGGCCCTCTAAGTTTTACAAAGTTGCGATTTTAGCCCCCTATGTTTCAAAATAGCAGTTTTGGTCCCCTATGTTTGCCCCCTTTTGCAAAAGGCCAATTTTGACCAAGTCAACGCTGATGTGGCAAATCACTTAAGTGACTCAGCTGCCACATCAGCTTTTTTTACCACCTAATACTTAACAAAAAAAATTAAAATAAAAAAATAAAAATGAATGGAAAGGAAGCTTCAATTTCACACACACACACACATATATATATATATATATATATATATATATACTCTGTCAAAAAAAATTCACATATTGACACATTCCGGCGCCATAAGCGGTGGTGCCCTTAGTACTCAGTACTCACAATGAAGTTGAGCTTCAAATCAACTCTCCCAGATAGAGTTTAGGGAAAAGAGAAAGATTGGACATTGGATGTTTTCGGTGTTTTGTGGTGTTTGTTTATGGGTGTTCTTAAGATTTGTGCTAATGGTTATTGAAAAAGCTCAATCTTATCATATAACTTTAGTATCTTTTTTGTATGATTATTGTTTCTTATGAAATATTTAATTAGAGATTTTGAAATATTCAATTTAATCTTTGAAAGAGTTAAGTTCTGTACTTTTGTAAATTTGGAAGAGTCAACATGGTATTACTAATGCTAATACTAAGTTTTCAATTTGCATCTTCTTGTGAGTATATTGGTTTTAGTTTCTGGTTGCGTGGAATTATGTCTGCCTTTATGCAAGCTACTGAGTCGTTTGGAACAATATAGGAATTGTTTAAATTTCTCAACTCTTGCAGTATTACCTTGTCAACTATAATGAGCTTAGAGGTAGAAGAAGATGAAGTTCGGTGACTTCTTTCCATTCCTTTTTATTTTTTTTGTTAAGTATTAGGTGGCAAAAAAAGCTGATGTGGCAACTGAGTCACTTAAATGATTTGTCACATCAGCGTTGACTTGGTCAAAATTGACATTTTGCAAAAGGGGGCAAACATAGGGGGTCAAAAATGCTATTTTGAAACATAGGGGGCCAAAATTGCAACTTTGTAAAACTTAAGGGGCCAAAAATGAAGGGATTTAAGAGGGGTTTTTCATAAAAATTAATCCTCTTAGCGGAACAATCCCGATGAACGGATCTTGATTAAACCATTAATCACAAATCAACGAACACAAAACCACAAGTTTATGTGTTTACCTCTTGAAGTGCAGAACCTTTGAAGTAGAAACTATTTCTGATCACGAGCAAAGCAAGGTAGCGATGCATCTACTCAGTCCACACGAACAGAACTTCTCCGATGACCGGTGCTAGCCAATTCCACCAGAGATTCAGAGAGAACAGGGTTTAGAGAACGGCGGCTAGGTTTCTAAAAATTTTAGGACTAACTCTTAGGTTAAAATTCAGCACATAAGTGTATTCTTTTTATAGACTTATTTGAGTATCCACCGTACCTTACGGTGTGCTGTATTTTACTTAAGTGCACCATACTTTACGGTGTGCCGCGCTTCTCTAATTAAATAATAAGTCATACTTAATTATTTAATTACTAATAAGTCCTACTTATTATTTTATAAATAAGTCTTACTTATTTATTTCTCTCATCTATCTGTCCTTTGTGTGTGACCCTATAGGTTCTCGTAACGTTGGCAATAATATTAAATCACATATTTAATATTATAAACAGTGAGCGGTATCTAGCAACACATCACTGCTACCCAAGTGACGAGAATGTCATGTGATCTGACGAAACCTTTCCATGATAACGATCGTGTGTATAATTACCCCTTTGCCCTTATATCTATATTGAACACAAGGCATAGATCGTGTCATCCTTGTATGGTTCAATATCTTATTTCTTGATCCCAGAATATACTGAGTAACGAATAAGCTCAATATCTCATATTGACTTAGTTCGGCGTGGCCACGCATTTTATCAGTCATATTCCATCAAGAGGCCCGTAGATATTACTCCTGTTATGCATGAGGGGCAAATTCCATCTAGGTCACTCATGTCCCTCAGCATGATTTGTGGAGTACCCATCAACCGACTTTATAGTCATCCTGTTACGGACAATGTTTGAACGGCAACTAAGTACTCTACTCCACATCTAGGGTCCATAGTGGTTTCAGGTCGAAGGGTGGTATACACCATTATCACTATGAGAATAACTTATGACATTTTTCATAACACACTATGTAGTATTCTCATGGTGGGTCAATCCAATATAAATATTACTCCTAATATTTATATCTATGTGAAGACTTGATATCTCATATCCATGACACGTGAGATGAGGTCATCAGTCTACTCACATAATAGTCTCTATGTTTTACTGTTATCCCACATCACAGTAAAACTTGACTACGGATACTTTAAGAATAATGTCCTTATGTTTAATGGAGTCTCACTATTAAGTCACACTTAATGTTCCATTAATTAGACTAGCTATTCTAGGGACTTTATTAGTTTGAAACAAACATAATAAATAAATGCCTTATTATATATATTAAATATATAAATCAAAGTCATGATACAAAAGAAGATTCTATCAAAACAGATTGGCTTTTAGGGCTTACTCCAACAATCTCCCACTAGCACTAAAGCCAATCAGATATTAACTCAACATCTATTGGACTAGCGTGATCATCAAGCATATTCTATGCAAGATTTTCAATTTGTGGATAAGGAACTCTTTCCTGTGTTGATAACCGACACATCTTCCAATTTACACTTTCGATCTTCTATCAAAAGGAAATAAAGTGTCAAAACTTATATTTGAATCGTTGGTGAGATCTAGTTTTCCCTTGCTTGCAAGATTAAACCGTTACCATCTTTAATGAGGTCAAGGGAATCTGCAACATAAGGAAAACAATTTCCTACCTCATCTTATGAGATAGACGATTCAAATCATATATTTGACCTTTGTAATAGATATATCAATCTTCTGAAGCTTGTAAGCTTGCAGAGTTGACATCCGAGCATAAAGTTTATTCCAGACTACAACCTGGGTATACTGTTCTTCGATTTGGAAAATCAGTATCATTGTAACTCATTTACAATGATCCTTTCCAGATCTGATCAAAAGTCCATCCTTAGTCCTTTTAAGACATCCATGGATAATCTTATAATTATCTAGTGATTAAGACTAGAAATAATTTTGGTACCTAATCTTTATGCTAATAGCATATAAGATATCTGGTCTAGTACATATCATGATGTACATGATCAATCCAATTGCCAAATCATATGGATACTTCTCATGTATCCCTTTCTCATCCAATGAGGTTGGATATTGTCTTTGAGACAAAATTACATCATGTGACGTATGCATTAATTTCAATAAAATTAAGCACATGAGGTGTCTGTATACTTCATCAAATATGTACATAGGCTAAGGTTGAGATATGTCAACAATCTATCTCTATAGATCATGATTCCTAACTTTTAGGAAGTCTCACCAAAGTATTTCATCAAGAAACAATTACCTAATCATGTCTAACATGTGTAGCGTATGAAAATTGTCTTGATGATTAATATGTCATCCATATACAATACCAGATTAATTTAAATACTCCCACTAACCTCCTTGTGTGCACAAGATTTATTATTTGTCAGTTATTAATTTAAGTTTTCATAAAACTTCATTAATAAAAGCAAACAATTTAAAACATCAGGAGGCTTGCACTAATTCATAAATGAATTTTATAATTTTATATACTTTTCTGACATCCTTTAGATCAACGAAACCCTATACATATGTCAAATACATATACAAGGTCATTCCAATTAAAGAATATAACCTCGTTATCTATCCGCCAGAAGTGTTATGGTGAGGCCATGTCCTTCAACTTTTGATAGGACATATTAGACTCATCTAGTTCTTGTGCTATTCGAACCGATAGTCCAACAACAACCTTGTGGAATTGATTCGTGTTCCAATTTTGAAAGGACATGTGTTTTGTGTTACTTGAATTTACTCAAGTTTTACGTCACTCCCACTGTCTCTTTTAGAGACATATTTCTTCTAAAGAAATGTTTCAGTTCATGTAATAAAACAACTTTTATCCTAGAGAGTGTCGTAAAATTAGTATCCCTTAGGTACTTCCACAAATACACATTCATTCAATTTGGGATTAAGTTTATCTAATAAACCTTTACAATCTCAAACTATCATAAAGTCAAATCAGGTACTCTTACCTCCATATCAAATATGGTGTCTTTATATTTATTTTATCGGAACTTGTTGTGGGTAAAGAATAACTGTAATTAAAATAATTTTCAGAAAGAGTCGTTGGAGATATTAACGAACTATCCTATTTGTAAACATGTCAAACATGATGTAATATAAATAGTTATTATTATACTCCTTATTTAAGTATTTACCATCACGACCTGTTCGTACGGTCTTAATACTTTTCAAAAAATTTCCTTTACTTCATTCATGAATTCTTTGAACAAATTCAAAGAATCATAGTTTGTGTCCAATACACATATTCACATTTACTAAGCTTATTAGTAATGTAAATGAAGTAAGAGAAATAAAATTATATCTAGCAAATAAGTTTAGTGGTCCATATACATCTCATATGTATATAGTTCCAATAGATCAAATGTCACTTCACCTTATTTGGTAATTGACATACCGAGCTATTTTCAAAAGTGGAACTCACATCTTTCAAATGATATAAATCAAATGAGTCCAAAACTCATATCCATGGAATCTGGAAATGTGTGTCTCACTTTATTAGTACTAAACAATATTGCCACTAATATACACAAGGTCCAAATCTAATTTGATCCTTATTTATGCTTGTTATAGATAAGGTTATCAAGTTGATGAAACTCAATTTCATTACTTGATTAGAACACTGGAATAGAAAACATTTTGGATAATGAAACAACATTTGTCTATTATTCAAACAAGTGGTCCTTTTTCTTGTCAATACAAGGTTTAGGTTCAATGCTTCTATTATTAAATGAAACTTAATAACAATTATTTGGTTCCATGTCAAACTCAATTTCTACGATCAATGAAACTATTTCATTCTAAACGTAAGTTGACTTTATCTATAGTCAATTTTTCACTTCTTTCAAACAACTTCATATTTCAACAAATATGAAATTTGCATTTGGTATCATATACCTAAGATGCAAAAGTGAATAATTTAACTTTCTATAACAAAATGTATGAAGAAGTCTTACTTCTTTCTTTCATTTTTACTCTTTCAAAATCATTAGTAGTTTTTCTCGTATTTGAGAGAACAATTCTCAATACATGTACCAATTCAGAAACTCCTTTCTGAACTATTTATCCTTCGTAAGGACATTTTACAGTAAAATATAAAATATATGCCAAATATATCTAACTACGAAAATAAGAATATTTGTATCATGATTAAAACATATTTAACTAGGTCTTTAATTAAATATGCTCCCACTATTTTACTCAAACCAAATGACCCTCGACATTTGATTCGGAAAATCCCGTTGGAAGATTTTCTAGTGGGAATGAGATCCATATTTTACTATGTTCTAAGTCAGCGTTGGACTGATTACACAAAACATAGTTATTTTAGGTAGGAAACTCCTTTCCAATTGTATCTCATACAACTCTCATATCCTTTCCGTTGGGTGAATAACACTTATTCTAATCCATCATATGGAGTAACCCAACACTTGCTTCTAAAATCATATTATATTTCTTTTAGTTAAGTTAGACCCAATGAATAGCAATCGGGTAAACTGGTTACCTCACTGCAACTTATCAATATAGACAATGCACTTTACGTTGGCAAAACCTACATTGATCGATATTGATCTTGAAGGGTGCTAAATGTTGGAAAGCTTTCAACTTAATATTTATTTTAAGGGATTTTAATTAAATTTAATCTCACCGTATTTTGTATCTCATACAAAACGTGTTTCAGTTTACATGACACTCATGTAAATATATGTTTAACAATTATATTAGCAGGTAAATAAAGCACAAAAAGAGCATACATGCTATCATACATTAAAACATGTTAAGCATACATCTCATACATGCACTAACATAATTAAATATATAAACACACATTTCATGCATCACATACATAAAAATAAAATAAATTAGGTAGTATGGTTATGACCTCCTAACGCGCAAGAATTAAATAAACTAATTTATTACAATTCTTTGACCCACGAGCAAACTTCTCAAGCTTCTCCGTCGGTATCATCATTTGGCGTCGTCTTCTCTTGAACTCAAGAAATTTCATTATTTAAATAAATAAATAAAAATGCACGACACGCAGGCCGTATTTAAAATAAACCACGACACGCAGGTCGTATTTAAAATAAAATAAATCACGACACGCAGGTCGTATTTAACCAAATAAATAAACGTAAAATTCTAAGGTCATAACCGCATACCATATATTTAATAATAAATAATAATATTAACTCTTTATTATAAAAAAAAATCTTAATTAAATAATTCCTTTTTAACCCAATTCAGAAAAGGGGAATATCTTGCACATAACGATCTTATGGATTAAGACAAAACTGTTTGCTAAAATCAAGACTCTCTTGATGCGTAATTTAGGTACAATTAGTTGGCGATTAAATGCATCATATATGCATAATTGGAAATTTATAGATTCAAACCATTTTGAATTATCTAATTTCCGTAACAATTTTAAAACTTCATTTAAAATAGAATCAAACCTTTTGATTCATCATCATCTTTAATGTACCGAATTAACTAAATTTGATTCAGATCCTTTTAATTCAAAATCAAATATTTTGAATCAAATATTTGTTGATTCTCTAATCATCAAATATAGAAATATAATTAAAACTCCTTTCTCTTGCTTTTGAATTTTGAAACACCTTTCAAATAAAATAAATTATTGATATCAAATATCAATCAATTATCATATCATTGAAATCATTCAATTCAGAGAGCAAATCAGATTTGCACTCCAAAACATTATAATTATATCATCAAACTTAACAAATCAAATTTGCATTCCAGATCAATATAATTATATACTGCACATAAGAACAATAATAAACCGTATATGATCATTATCAAATGTCAAGGCTTACGTATTGGCAATTTTAATCACATGAGTATAGTCATTTGAATCAACTAATTCATTCAGCCAAATAAAATAATATTCTATCCACAAATCACGTGAAAGTATACTGCTAATGCGATCCATTAATTTTTAAAGTAACCGATTCAATTCTTGAAAAATTCAGTAGCACTAGCGATGCACTTATATCTTTTAAAAAGCAAATATGACTTTCATATATAGCACACTCTTGCAAATCATAGTCGAATGCAGTACACAAACATACGAACGAAAACATGTATGTATAGCATATTTTGAACAAATTCGAAACACGTGATTAACGCATTCAATCAAACAAACGCATATAAACATGATCATATCATCATATAACCATCGATATGCATAAAAGAAAATTTGAATTTAATGATTTAATCGGAACCGATGCTCTGATACCACTGAAGGGATTTAAGAGGGGTTTTTCATAAAAATTAATCCTCTTAGCGGAACAATCCCGATGAACGGATCTTGATTAAACCATTAATCACAAATCAACGAACACAAAACCACAAGTTTATGTGTTTACCTCTTGAAGTGCAGAACCTTTGAAGTAGAAACTATTTCTGATCACGAGCAAAGCAAGGTAGCGATGCATCTACTCAGTCCACACGAACAGAACTTCTCCGATGACCGGTGCTAGCCAATTCCACCAGAGATTCAGAGAGAACAGGGTTTAGAGAACGGCGGCTAGGTTTCTAAAAATTTTAGGACTAACTCTTAGGTTAAAATTCAGCACATAAGTGTATTCTTTTTATAGACTTATTTGAGTATCCACCGTACCTTACGGTGTGCTGTATTTTACTTAAGTGCACCATACTTTACGGTGTGCCGCGCTTCTCTAATTAAATAATAAGTCATACTTAATTATTTAATTACTAATAAGTCCTACTTATTATTTTATAAATAAGTCTTACTTATTTATTTCTCTCATCTATCTGTCCTTTGTGTGTGACCCTATAGGTTCTCGTAACGTTGGCAATAATATTAAATCACATATTTAATATTATAAACAGTGAGCGGTATCTAGCAACACATCACTGCTACCCAAGTGACGAGAATGTCATGTGATCTGACGAAACCTTTCCATGATAACGATCGTGTGTATAATTACCCCTTTGCCCTTATATCTATATTGAACACAAGGCATAGATCGTGTCATCCTTGTATGGTTCAATATCTTATTTCTTGATCCCAGAATATACTGAGTAACGAATAAGCTCAATATCTCATATTGACTTAGTTCGGCGTGGCCACGCATTTTATCAGTCATATTCCATCAAGAGGCCCGTAGATATTACTCCTGTTATGCATGAGGGGCAAATTCCATCTAGGTCACTCATGTCCCTCAGCATGATTTGTGGAGTACCCATCAACCGACTTTATAGTCATCCTGTTACGGACAATGTTTGAACGGCAACTAAGTACTCTACTCCACATCTAGGGTCCATAGTGGTTTCAGGTCGAAGGGTGGTATACACCATTATCACTATGAGAATAACTTATGACATTTTTCATAACACACTATGTAGTATTCTCATGGTGGGTCAATCCAATATAAATATTACTCCTAATATTTATATCTATGTGAAGACTTGATATCTCATATCCATGACACGTGAGATGAGGTCATCAGTCTACTCACATAATAGTCTCTATGTTTTACTGTTATCCCACATCACAGTAAAACTTGACTACGGATACTTTAAGAATAATGTCCTTATGTTTAATGGAGTCTCACTATTAAGTCACACTTAATGTTCCATTAATTAGACTAGCTATTCTAGGGACTTTATTAGTTTGAAACAAACATAATAAATAAATGCCTTATTATATATATTAAATATATAAATCAAAGTCATGATACAAAAGAAGATTCTATCAAAACAGATTGGCTTTTAGGGCTTACTCCAACAAAAAATGCAACCTTCTTTTATTGAAATTAAAGATGCTGTCTTTGACATGGATGCCTCTTCAGCTCCAGGCCCTGATGGCTTTGGAGGATGCTTCTTTCAAAGCTATTGGGACATAGTCGGTAACAATGTTTTTAATAATGTTTCTCAATTTTTTAGATCTGGTTGGATTTTGACTAAGGCAATAATTATAGTTTTTAATTACTAAGGCAACTTTCAATTTTTTAATTATGTTTCTCAATACTAAGGCAACAACTATTACATTATAATTATCGCGGTAAACGAAAGCCAAATCAACTAGAGGAGTTAGAATGTAATAGTTGTTGCCTTAGCTTTCAAGATCATTTTTCTTCATTATGTCTTTGCTTTATTTGATTTTCTAGGATTGGATTATGTATTGGGTTTTCTACTAGCCTAATTGCCTAAGAGGAGTGCTAGCAACACACTCTTTAACAAACACACTCTAACACACTCTGTTCTATTGATTAAAATTTATATGAATCCCATAAAAGTTATATGGGTCCACATTTTTTTATGGGACTCATGTGAATTTCAACCAATAAAAGAGAGTGTGTTGGAGTGTGTTCGTTAAAGAGTGTGTTGCTAGCATTATTCTTGCACCCGATTGGTTTATTAAATGTTTCAAAAATTGCATCCACTATTATGTATTTTCTAGGATAATTATGGTTTAATAAACTCAAATGTGTCAAGTAACACTTGAGAAGGGTCATTTCAATCCCTTCATTAAGTCCTAAGGCTCGGAGATGATATTGCAACTTTTATGGTGTCATCTACTTCCTTTCCTTCCCTTCATTAAACGTCCAATACAAAAAGGAATAGATTCAAATATATGAAAACTAGTTTAAGAATTGAACGTCCTTAATAAGAGTATGATCAACTAAATTCATTTATATCCTAATATATTTTACTTCAAAGTTTACGAACAACAACTTAATATGAATAATATTAGCAATAATTAAACTAAGCTAAAAATTGCTTATTTGCTTCAACCGGATTGTATCTATCAACGATTGAGAGTTGCTTTCAAATTTGAACATGAACAAAATCTTGAGTGCATGCTTCTTCCATTGCACAAAATAGAGCAATAAAAAAACTATCATTCAAATTTCTTACATATTAGAGTCTATTTTATAAGATTATAACTAATTACTTGTATCATGGTGTGGATGAGTTTATTATTGATTAAATGAAGTATTTTTTTTGTTGGTAGATAGATTAAATGACAATAACTATTAAAAAGTCGCGCGCACACACATAAGTGAAAAAGTCGGAGTTTGAACCGATCATGACGTTCAACCTAATAATTTTGACATTTTTACAACTTCATTAAAATTTGTGTACGAAATAAAATATTATTTAGAAAAATGCTTTTAGAGTTTAGGATTTATTTTGGTCCCTTGAAATTGTTTTTACTAAAATTGTTTTTACTTGTAGAGTTGGGGGCACTAGCTAAGAAACTTTAACATAGTAAAATAATTTTAAAACTTGTGTAATTTTAAATATAAAAATGTCAACCAAGTTATTGGGCTCAAGTGGTTAATGAACTTAAAAAAAAATGACGGATTTCGGGAGAACCCAGGTTCGATTCCTAGGTGGAACAATTTTTTGATCAGACTTTACTTACCTCGCAGCCGAACTCTGAACTATTAGAGTTCATTTCCCCTAGGAACTAGAGGATTATAAACAACAAAAAAAATGATTTCAAAATTATGTGAGTTTAGCTTAATAATTGTACATTGCATTAAAGGTGAAATTTATGGTCCTTTAAAAAAAAAGTTACCATTACCCTTTAAACATATTTAGTCAAAAAATAAAGTAAGAAATATAAATAATTGAATATTTATTTAAAAAATTGTTAATTAATGGTAAAATTGGGGATATAAATTTCACATTTTGGTTCTTGATTTGTGTGAAGTGAGCCGAGCAAAGAAAGGAATTTGATTAGGGTTTATCGTTGTGTTGTGTTGTGTGGGTTCAGTTCTTCAAATCTTGTGGTAATCCTCGCATTTCCGTCTCCAGGTACATCTTCCTTCTTACTCGTTTATCAATTTTATTCTCTGATTTGGTTTAGGAACCCTAATCTCACTGATTCTCAAATATCAACAATTCCATGAATGATGTGTGGGTGTTTTCTTCACATTGTTAGTTTTTTATTTTTGAGGAAATGAACAACGTTTATAAGTGTGTGGTTTTATGTAGTGATCCTAACTTCAAAAACTTATTGCAAAAGAAAAAATTGAAAAATATGTGAAGAAAAAGTTAAGTCCACATGATTGAAATTTGAAACGGTACCTTGGTAAATTGGAAAATAACTAGAGGGATCTCATTCTATTATTGAATACTGGTGCATATACTTAAGCTTTGTTTGTGAGTTTCGAGGGGAGGGGAGGGTTTTGGAAAAATGGAAGGAATAGAGGAGTTTGGGAGGACTTTCGCGGGTTCATTTTTCTTCATAATACGAAATTCTATTAATTTGGTGGAACTCAAAAATTGAATTTGAGGTGATTTTGGTGTTATAATATTCTAAAAATTAAAATTATATTAATCATAACTATTTATTTATCATTCTCTATAAAATCACTCTAAAAAAATGTGAACGATTTCTCTATCTTTTCCTCTACTTATCTCCCGCCAAAGTCCTGTCATGTCATCGCTTCCAAAATCACAAAGAAAGTTAATGTACATTTACTCTTTTTTTTCTTTCATAATATTTATTCTTTTTCTTGAATTTGTAGGTCACTTATGACTTTGTCCAACAAGAAGGCTAATTGTGGTGATCAAATTGATCGAATAAGTGACTTCCCGAGTAATGTGATTGATGGCATCCTAGAACACTTGAACATCCGTGACCGAGCTAGGACTAGTATTCTGTCAAAAAAGTGGAGGTATATATGGACTTCATTCCCACGACTTGAGTTTGACAAAGAATTTTTTGATCTGTATGACGGCGACTCCGACCAAGAGGATTTTGTGGACCATAAGCCTAACATTTCAAGATTTATCACGGAAGTTCTTTTACTCCACAATGGGCCGATATATAAGTTTACACTTTTCATGCATCGTCACTTCAACATCAAAATTGAATTCCTTGTTAAGTGGATTCTGTTTTTGTCAAGGAAAGGTGTTAAGCATATTCAGCTTGTGAACAATACATATCATTCCTATCGTATGCCATCTCACCTCTTCTCTTGTCAGGAATTGACTCACGTTCGAATTCGCCACTTTAACATGTCAGTTCCACCTAATTTCCGTGGCTTTAAAAGTTTGTTGCACCTTCACTTAGAACAAATTAAATTTGAGCTTGGTGCACTTGAGAGTCTTATTTCGGGCTGCCCCTTACTTGAAGAGCTTTGCATTTTAAACTGTTCTGGTTATGAATGCGTTGATTTATCTGCTTCTCCTACTCTCAAGGTCTTCCACATTGAATATAATCATGCGATCAAGTCAATTTGTTTGGAGAAAGCAAACAGTCTAATTGATCTTACACTCATAGTTTATCGGGATGGAGTATCTGGTTTGAATAATATTTTGCCAAAAGTTCAGAGGCTTACTATGGGATTAGACTCCAAGGTCAGTTATTTTGATTCATGATCATCATCCAATCCAATGTTTCCAATATTTACATTGAAAGTTGTGTTATTTCCACTCGAAGTGTTGTACAAATATATCTCATAGTTTTTTTGTTTGTATGCATAGATGTTATATGCAGATGTCATTCATCCAACACCGCTGATATGCTTAAAGTATCTGAAATTAAGTACGGTGAATTTGGAACAAAGAGAAGAACTTTTGCATATTGTTAGTGTGCTCAAAAGTGCTTCTAACCTGGTCGAACTTGTTATGGAGGTGTGACCATGAATACCCTATGATTCTTTGCTTTTTTATTTTTTTATTGGCATAATATGACTCTTTATTATTTTATAATGTAGACTTGTTGCGACAAAGATTATAAGACAGAAGTGCCAGATCATGCTGAAGAGTTAGATTGCAGTAGTTATTGCCTTAATCAACTACTGACGGTGAATATCAAAGTTAAAACCAACTTTAAACATGTTATGAGTTTGATTCGCTTCATACTTGCAAATTCCTCATCATTAAAGACTCTTACTCTTGACATTGATCTTGGTTATAAGAAATCAGATGTGCCTATATTGTTCGGCATTTCACGAGACTTGTTATGGATGGAACGAGCATCACAAAGAGCACACGTTGAAGTCCTTCACCAAAGAATAGATTATGACTTTAAGGATTATAGGTACTACTGACCTAGTCCAAGAGAAACTAGAAAATGTAATCGTTGTTTTAATTTCTTTATGTTCGAATTTATTACGCTTTTTTAAGACAATTACACATGAATGGCCATCATTCATGTTGAATGGTTTATTAAATGTATTATCTTTTAGGGAAAATCACAATGAAGAACAAGTGTTTTATTTTCTAGTGTAATTTTTCTTGTTGCAGTAGAAATCTTCCTAATAACTTGGTGATTTCATTCTTGCACTCAATCTCTCCAAGCTGCTACAACAATTAGCAACGACAACCTCACATTTCAAAATGCATGTTTTTCATAGCTTCACTCCAAGAGCTCGTAGAGTCACTATACCTAAAACATTGCAAAGCATGAATCAATCAAATTTATGGACTATATTTATTAATGCTTCCCCCAAATATCTCCCCAAGCCCTTTCTAAAGAAGATTTGATGAGCGCGAGAACCACCATAAGAGAGAAGAAATTCAATTATCAAGGACACCTTTGCAACCACCGGCGCCATGTACGTAAACTCAATCACTTGCAGTAATCATTCGAGCCTAACAGGATCATGATGGTTTTTTTTTTTTTTGACTTGCACGATCATGATGGTTAAGCACTGTTTTAAGGGGAATTCAGATCTTATCCCGGTCCAAGTAGTAATAGGGATTCCCAACAAGTCACGTGCCATTAGAGACAAATCTGAAAATTGGTGACAGCTATCCTTCCACCATTTTTTTTTTTTTGATAATATCCTTCCACCATTTTCAGACATCAAAGTTCTCATAATGCTGAAAATCCAAAGTTGGCTCAGCTAAGTACATATCAAGTTCTGACTTTCCATGCTTATAAGCAAGCTTATGATTGTGAATTTTTAATCCCTATTAAAGTTCACAATTGAAACAAATGAAAAGAACATTAAAGCAATAATGTTATTTTATATGTATATGGTTACAATTATCTAATTTTTTGTATGCTTAACAAATGCCCACGGGACACTGTTTAGCATGACCCGGTACATGTAGGGGATACTCCCCTGGTACGCACTGATTTCGTACCTGCGTGGTACACCAATCCAAAAAAAACACGTTTTTTTTTTCCTTTTTCTTTTATTCGTTTTTGTATGGGAAGATTTAGGTTTTTTATTTGTTTATAATATAAAGATAGCTATTACTGCTAATAAACAATAACAAAGTAGCCGCTGAAATTATTCATTCATTAAAAAAGAATATACTCAATTCAAAGAGAGATGAAAATCTAGTTTTTATTCTGTTGGAGATTTGTGTTGGCCTCATTTTGCTAAAACAAATATTCAAGCAAGATGTTGGATAGAATGCTTCAACATTGGATACAACATTCAGTGTGCTCATACAATGCTTCATCATTGAGTACGACATTCAGCATGCTCTGTTTTCGCGTCTGAGTTCGTTTTATTTCTGCGCGTAATCTTTTGAAGATATGGTTTAAGAATTGTTTCGTGTTGGCTTGTTCATCAAGACACACGTGGTTTATGAATCTTCATAAGGCGGTTTACTTGGTTACTTGTTCCTCAAGATTGTCATAAAATATTAAGAAATAAAAGATTTGATTCTAAAATATATTTTGTGAAGATTGTTGCAGAAAATATAAAAGATTTATTTCAAATAAATCTTTGTGGTTCAAGGAGATTGTTACTGAAAATATATTTATGGACAATAAATATAATTATGGAAGGAATAAATATTTGGTAAAAATATATTTGTGGAAAATATATTTTTCTTCTACAAGGTTGCTTGGGTGCAGTCCGTTTGCTCATCAAAGCCCATGCTGCTCATGCTATATATTGAAGACTCAAGACCTAATTTTATTAACCGAAACTAGAATCAAAATAGAATATCAAAGATGTAGTTTTTTAGGGTTTCGTGTCTTTAAGCCACTCTCTAGGAGAGTTGGTGTAAGTGAACCACTCAGGTTGTGAGATGGTCACTATGTCCTCACTCAGAAACCTTTAGGTAATGAGTTGAGTATTGTACTTGGAGAAAGCTTGTAAGCAACTCCAAATTGTGAACTTAGTGAAGGGTGTTGGCTAGGTATTAGTTTTATGGGAGTGTGACTCCTTGCAGATTGTTATCGATTGTAAACACGGGTTGTGTTGATTGAGGGAAGTGAGCGGAGGTTCTCATATCTAGGAGTTCCTAGGTAGAAATTTCATCAAAGTAGTAAACCCTTCCAAGAGTAACATGTTTGATCTTCCATTATTGTTCAAACTTGGCTTCTTCTTCAGGATGAATGAGGGGAACTTCAAGTAGTTCATCTTGAGGCCTTTTTCTTCTAGCAGGTTCTTCTTTTTAGGTGCTTTGATTGCAGTAGCAGAAACTTTCTTGATTGAAGCAGGAGAGGTTTTGAGAGGTACAAATTTTGAAGAGGTGAGGGGTTCAAGCACAATTTTTTCAAGTTCTGAATCTGAGATGATGTTTTCAGAGTCAGAATTGTGAATGACATGCACAGTGTTGTCAATGATAGGTTTCTTTCCAGTACCAATTCCTGACATGATTCAGATGACCTTCTAATCTTTGAGGAATCATATGATTTGGCCTTTTTAGATTTGAACATGTTAGGTGGAGTATCAACTTGACTTGGTACAACAATGGTAGGATTAGGAGTAACAGTACCATCAGTTTTAGGGTTTGGATTTTGGGTTAGCTGAATGGTTTCTTCTTCTGAGGGATTGTTCTCAGAAGGTTCAGTAGAAGGTTCAATAGAAGGTTCAATGGTTTGTGTTGGGAGAATTTGTGACATGGGTTGAAGATCTAAGGGTTCGGATGAGTCAATAATGGTTGCATGTTCCTGATTTTGAGAGTTGGAAACAAAATCAGAGGTTCTTTGTGGAGATAGGGGTTGAGGTGTTGATGAAGATGAAGGTTGAGGGATGACTCTTGTGCTTCTTCTTCCTGGATTTTTTGTTCGGGCCATTTTTGTGGTAGAGAAGGAAAGATGGTATGGAGAAGGTGAGATGTGATGAAATGATAAGTTTAGGTGAGTGTAAAAAGAGGTGGAAGCTTGGGGAAGCGGAAGAGTGTAGTAGGTTAGGTGTACTTGATGGAAAAAGGTTAGTAGTGTTTTAATGTAATTGGTTTTAGTAAAAATGAGAGAGAGAGAGAGAGAGAGAGAGAGAGAGAGAGAGAGAGAAACTGATCGTTGTAAGCTTCTAAGGGGGGAGGTAAATATATTTCCTTCAATGCTTGTCAAAAACATTTATTCGGTACGTGTAGGGGATACTCCCCTAGTACGCACTGATTTCGTACCTAATTTTTTTTTTTTTGCAATTGGCATGCGCGCAGTACACCAATCCAAAAAAACACGATTTTTTTCTCCTTTTTCTTTTATTCGTTTTTGTATGGGAAGATTTATGTTTTTTATTTCTTTATAATATAAAGATAGCTATTACTGCTAAAAAACAATAACAAAGTAGCCGCTGAAATTATTCATTCATTGAAAAGGAATATGCTCAATTCAAAGAGAGATGCTAGTAAAAGGAAGGTTGAGTTGTTCATAGGCAAGCATTTTGATGATGTGTCACTCTAAGAAAATGTTGGATATCAATACATAGCACAATGATAGAAATACTCTCAAAGATTGAGTGAAAATGTCAAATATTAAGATTTAGAAATGAGTAGAAAAAGAATGTGGGGTGGTGGTTATAAAGAGTGAGAGTGAACCTATTAGTCACTAAACTTTCTCATTTTATAAGTTATATTTGGAGAAATGTAAAAGGTATACAATTATGATGATTTTTTTGGTTACTCATACAATTATGATGATGCTAATTTAGTTTTTTTTAGATTTAATTTAATAAATTAAAAGAAATAAGTAAAAGATTTTAATAGAGATTAGAAACATTTTCTTAGAGTGACACATCATCATAATGCTTGCCTATGAGCAACCCAACCTTCCTTTTACTAGTAAAAGATGGGTAAAAGTTGAAAACTATTCTGTTTCGACAATATGATTTTTTTTAAACAAAGAATATAAATAGAAAAACAACTTTATATAATACTCAAATTTTTTGACAGGATTATTTAATACTCAACTTAAAAATAAACACAAACATATTAATATAATATAAGATATTGTTTACCGATTTATACTTTAAAAGAGGTAAAATGTAATTAGACATAAACGGAGCGGATTCGAAAACGGGTACAAAATGGGTATCAATATCCCCATATCCTCTCCAGTCTCCACCCCCCTCTTTCAAAATCAAGAAAAATCTAAACTCAAACCCAAAACACAATCATTTGAATTTTCACCGTCAAAATCGAGGCAAAACAAACGGACACGCGAGTTTGGATTATATTGCAACTGCAATGTCTAAATAAAAGTGCATAAATTAAAGCGGTTGCATAATATATTTTACCGCGTAGTAAATAAAAGAAGTACGTAATCAGCAGTGTTTAACGGCGACTTTGTCCTTTTCTCCATCCACCGTGATCTAAATCCCACCCAACCCAAAACACATAACATAACAACAATAAATAGATCGATCATAATTTTGTTCTTCTTTTTCAACCTTCATTCTTCTCCCCTTTCTTAAACCAATCCACTTCACTTCCCTCTTTTCAATCCCAGATCTGCTTCAAATCTGGTTAGTTTTATTTTCTTTTCTCAATGCTACCAAATTCATTCTCTGTACCTATGTTTTTGTTCAATTCAGTAAAAAAAAATGTTCACTTTATTGCAAAATTGTTTTTTTCATAGCTCCTAGGTTTTGCTACATTTCTTCAGTCATGTATCAAGTTCTGAATTTTACATTTAATAATGAATGATTTATTTGTTTATTATGTGATCTGTGTGGTAGAATTAGAATTGTTAATTTGCAAATTGAGTTGATTTAGGTTTTTTTTTCCCCCTTTTGTTGGTTGTGTTTTAGCTGAAGCATAAAAAATAATGGGTGATTTTTCGGGTCCTGATTTAATCAGTGACCTTCCACAAAGCATTATAGAGACAATTTTGATACAACTTCCTATAAGAGATGCTGTTAGAACAAGCATTTTGTCGCGAAAGTGGAGGTATAAATGGTCGACAATTACTCAGCTTGTTT
The DNA here is from genome assembly GCF_020283565.1 of Trifolium pratense. NCBI lineage: Eukaryota > Viridiplantae > Streptophyta > Magnoliopsida > Fabales > Fabaceae > Trifolium > Trifolium pratense. The sequence continues at coordinate 26,345,828 of NC_060060.1, forward strand.
TCGATGAAAAATGTTACCCTAATTGTCACGATCGAGAAGCTGTTCAGAAAAGTGTTGTTGAGTTTATTACTAGATTGTTGTTTCTTCATCAAGGACCAATTCATAAGTTTCAAATAGTTAATACAAGTTTGCAGAATTGCTCTGCTATAAATCAGTGGATTCTTTTCCTTTCGAGGAATGATATTAAGGATTTGGATCTTGAATTAGCAGAAGGTGGTGAATTCTTTAGAATGCCTTCGTGTTTTTTCGGTTGTGAGAAATTGACTCGATTGGAGCTCTCGCGTTGCGAGTTGGATCCGCCTGCTAGTTTTAAGGGATTTTCGTGTTTAAAGAGCCTCAATCTTCATCAGGTTTTGATATCCCCAGAAGCAATTGAAAGCCTCATTTCAAGTTGCCCTTTATTGGAGAGTTTATCACTGTCATACTTCGATTGTTTAGCTCTTACTGTCTGCGCTCCAAACCTCAAGTACTTGTGTCTTGAAGGCGAATTCAAGGAAATTTGTCTTGTAGATACTCCACTTTTGGTTGAATTATCTGTTGCTATGTATATGACTGACGATGTTGCCGAGCACATGGAGCAAAGTTCAACTTGCAATTTTGTCAAGTTTCTTGGTGGTGTGCCTAATCTTGAGAGGCTTGTTGGTCTTATTGACTTCACAAAGGTAACATTTTGTTGTTTTTTTTTTTTGGTTTAGTAGCCTAGTGGCTAGACACACTATAAGTGTGGAGAAGTGGGGAATCCAGGGTTCGAATCCCGGCCCCTCCAAAAAATGTCCCTAGTAGCTACCAGCCGAGCTACCCTCTTTTTGTATATATATAGTTTAACCATCACTGTGATGAACAAAGCAAAGGTGTTATGTTGTGATGTTTGGCTAACCTCTTTCTTTTTCATTTTTGCACGTTCTTGTAGTATTTGAGCATAGGTAATGACCTAGGGCGTCTTTCTATAATGTACAACAATTTGGAGACTATTGAAATGTATCAAGTAAGTTTTGAGGATATGAAAGAGATACTTGTAGTCCTTCGCTTGATTACAAGCTCTCCTAATCTAAAGGAACTTCACATTTCGGTAAGTCCTAACTCATAGCATAGTTTGGTTATTATTTTTATATGTCATTACTATAATCAAGTATTTAATGTTTATTACTGCATGCTTTATGGAATTGACTTCGGCAGGGTTCATCAAACATATCAGCTGCCACATATGCTGCAGGTTTTGAATTTTGGGAAAAAGAATGCCCTACAGACTCTATACTTAGTCAGCTTAAAGTTGTGAAGTTGACAGAAATGAGTGGTGTGCCGCATGAGATAGAATTTATCAAATTTCTGCTTGGCTGTTCACCTGCGCTGGAGACGATGAGTATCATTCCTTCTATGTATGATTTGGAATGTCAATTGAAAATGTTGGTCGAATTGATGAAATTTCGAAGAGCTTCTACTAAAGCAGAAATTTATTTCATCCGCGGAGATTAAAATGGTGGGCTATGTTGCCAAATGCATTCTTTTATGTCCTTCCTATTGTTTCCATTGTTACTTATTTTATTTTTACAATTAGCATACAATTATGTACATACCCTTTCATTGTACTATTTTTGTACCTGTAGTTGTTTGATAATAGTTACTCAATTCTTATTCCTCAGTTGTTCAAATACAATCTCTTAATTCCCTGATTTGCATGGCTTTCCTATCTCTTTTGCAGGGATGCAAGTTCTTTCAAAATAAAATGATTTAACTCGTTGCAGGTGTTTTGCTTGTCCTCGGAATTTTATGGAATATGCTGAGAGTTACTTGCCTACCACAGTCCTGCATTTGGTGTATTGCAGCATAAGTTATTTGATGTTTTTCATAAAATAATGATAATGATGTTTAAACCTACAATTGTTTAATGCTGGCGACTTTGTTTAAGGAGCTTATTTCTTATACCTTGCAATGGTTCATATATGTTCATGGATAATATGAGAATGGCCACATGAGTACCAGTGTGTCCAGTTTATTTCAGCTCTTTCCTTTACAAAGTTACATTGCTTTATATGATCATAACAGTAGATTTATGTTGCTCTGCCTACTAATTGATTCAATTCTTCGAGCCTATCATTTTCTTGGAAATCCATCTACTTCAATAATCTGAGTACACACATAACTAGTTCAGATGATTTTCAGCAAGCAAAAGTATCATATTTGTTTTTTCTTTTAGTTGTCAACAAACAGATCAAACTTCTTCCTTTGATAGATTATTTTTCACTTGCATTTGTAGTCAGTGAATACATTTTGCGCAAAGCACTGAAACTAACAATTAACTAAAAAATATTGTTGGTTATGTATTTAATTTGCGCAATTTATATATTTTTTGAATGGGGTTGGCTGGAAATTGTTTCAGTCAGTATTAACCTTTTAGTATATAGATGTTGGTGGTGTGGTAACTGCCAAGTGAGAAAAAGCATGTATGGGAGTATGGTGGGGCTCATATATTGCTGTTGAATTGTATTGGTAAATCTTGGACATCAGCTGATGTTTTAGGCTTGTAGTTACACGCATTAGTCGATCTCGGCCGTCGATTTATGATCAAATGATTTAGATTTGTATGCAACATAAATTTAATAGTTTATTACAGTATTTGATCTACACCATTAAAATTTGATGGGACGGCCAACAGCAGTTACCGCGTGCACGCAGTAAGTGCGTTAAATCCAAACCCGTAAATCATGTAACACAAAACAAACCAATTAAGTTAAACTCCAAAGGCTTGCGTTTGACCTACTTATTTTCTACTTCTCTATTTCTTTTAAGGAGAAGGGCGGTCAAACACAATTTTGATAAAGTTGTTAAAATAAACCAAACCAATCATGTAACACAAAACAAACCAATTAAGTTAAACACTAAAGGCTTCTTACCAAAAAAAAAAAACCAAAGGCTTGCGTTTGGTCTACTTATTTTTTACTTCTCTATTTTTTTTAAGGAGAAGTGCGGTCAAACACAATTTTGATAAAGTTCTTAAAATAAGAAGTGTCTTTTTTTGTAGTGAAGAAAACATAATATATAATATAAGTGGCTTAAAAAATAACGATATTCATTCATTTCAATAATTGATAGAGTGCATCAAATATAAATACAAATTCAACATCGTTTTTTTAAGTTTGTATTATTAGGATAATTATCTGTTATTATCTTTTTTGGTCTTTGTTATTATTATCTTTTGTCGATGTTTATCCAAATATTGTTTACATCGCGTTTTAAATTTGTTATTTATAAAATAATTATCTTTTTGAAATCACGTGTCTACATAGTATAATTTATTTCTTTTTATTAAAAAAACATGAATTTCATAAGCCTATTATTTATGATTAATTTGTATTAAAATATCAAAACTTTTATAAAAATATTTTACCAAACAGATTTTAACTTAAAAGTGATATTTAAATTGAAAAAAATAATAAATACCAAACAACTTAAACTTTAATTTTAAATTTTTAACTTTATTCTTAAAGTAGCTTTTAAACTTTTAAAAAACAGGTCAAACGCAACCTAGGTTGATTGCCATTTTAAATTTGACTCCCCTAAAACAAATAATAAAAATTGAAAAGTAAAAAAAAATAAAAAAATAAACATTCATTTGTTTTTTTTTTTTTTTTTGAGAATAACATTCATTTGTTGATAAATTGAACCCCCAATTTTGCGGAAAGAAACAGATTCCATGTTTATTCACGCAGTGTTAAAAAAATACCGTCTGATTTAAAATTTGAGGTCGAGATAGTTTTTTTTTTTTTTTGTGATACGAGATAGTTTTAATTGATTTTATAACAGAAATAATCTGCACCGCTCTATCTATAATTAATTGTCCAAATTTAAACCGTGTGAAAATCAACTGCAGTCAAATCTTAATCCCAATTTTGTCTGTCACTGTTTTTCAAATAAAAATATAAAAGGTATCTCTCACATCACTCTCTTCACTCGCAAGTAAGGTTTTGACTGGCGCTCTCCACCACGCGCAAGGGTTTAACTCTCCGTCCTCTGTCGCTATCTCTGTGCCAAGGTTAGGACGTTATTCCCTAATTTCATCAACCTTTCTATGTTACTTTCTTTAACAACCGCTTTCTTTCTTTGACTCTGTAGCTGTTTTTTTAGATATTAGCATGCTAAGCGCTTATGTATAAGCTATTTTTATAACAAAAGATCAAATAGTTTATGAACAATGTCATAAGCTGTTTTCATAAGGCCAAAATCAGTAATAATTAATTAGTTGTTAATGTTAGTATTTTTCTCCTTTACAGAGAGACTTGAACCCGGATTCTTTTACACCTTACAAGTTAACACTTTTAACCCTTGGTTCAAACCAGTTAAGCTACCTACCCCATCCTTAGCTGTTTTCATGAGTTTTTACAAACAGTCTCATAAAACTATGTTAGTAAATAAGTTTAAATAAATCAATTTAAACAGGCCTGTGAAATAGCTTATATAAATGTATGTATCTCTAAGTGCATCGTTTTAAATTGTGGTATGAATATGATATACAATTGCGATTTGCGACTGCAACATAACAGTCTTAGAGGTATACGTAACAGTATTACAACTGCAATTGCGTCGCATCAGCCACATTAACCATGTCTCTAAGTATGCAACTAGATGTCAAGCATGCATCTCAACTAGATGCTAGCTAAGATAACCACTGCATTACCTTTCTATAATAGTAAAAAGTAAAGTTACATAAACTCCTATAGAATAAACATGAAATATGCATATTAATTTGAATGACAGGATGTCAATATTTAATATCTAATTTCTATCCACAGTCCCTGTAAGTGTAATGCTTAATCATAAACTGATGTTTTTTGGAATATTTGTTTTGTTGCTTTATCAAATTTTGATTGCTCTTGATAGCAAATGTAGAGTTTAGAAGTCATATAAAATGATATTGTGTAGTGATTAGAATAGATTAGAATTTACCAACAATGAATTGGTTCAAGTGGTAAGGATCTTGGGTCTCTTAAGCAAGTTGTCAGGGGTTCGATTCCTGACTCTTGTGTATGGAGAAAATTCAGTTGAGAGGGGAGAACCCACCTTGTGTGTTCCGAAGGTCCCCCGACGGAGATTAGTCACTACTATATGCCGGTGAATACTTTGTACCTGTAACATCCCAAACTGCTTTCAGGATAACCGACTGACCCCACAAACCAACACGAGTCTTTTCAGCATGCTTTGTCCTCACTCGCACGCTTTCCGGGAAAACTTCCCAGAAGGTCACCCATCCAAAGACTACTCCAAGTCAAGCATTAACTGTGGAGTTCTTATCGAATGAGCTACCGAAAAGAAGATGCATCTTGTTGGTATAGGTAGTACCCATCAATCCTTATAAGCCTTCCTTCGACCATGCAATTTGAAACCTGCACAGCCTCAGGATCCCTCTCATTCCGATGTGATTCGTTTTTGCCTAGAAGCTACCAGGAGCCGCTAATTGTCATGCCTCATGCACCGACAACCACTCCCCGCCCTCGTCAGACCCGGGCGTTACATGCCCACCAGCTTCCGCTTGGTTCGTCCCCGAACCACATCGTACTGGGAGAGGTCTGCTCTGATACCATTTGTAACATCCCAAACTGCTTTCAGGATAACCGACTGACCCCACAAACCAACACGAGTCTTTTCAGCATGCTTTGTCCTCACTCGCACGCTTTCCGGGAAAACTTCCCAGAAGGTCACCCATCCAAAGACTACTCCAAGTCAAGCACGCTTAATTGTGGAGTTCTTATCGAATGAGCTACCGAAAAGAAGATGCATCTTGTTGGTATAGGTAGTACCCATCAATCCTTATAAGCCTTCCTTCGACCATGCAATCTGAAACCTGCACAGCCTCAGAATCCCTCTCATTCCGATGTGATTCGTTTTTGCCTAGAAGCTACCAGGAGCCGCTAATTGTCATGCCTCATGCACCGACAACCACTCCCCGCCCTCGTCAGACCCGGGCGTTACAGTACCAATGTCATGGTAACCCAAAAAAAATAATATATTAGAATTTAGAAGTGGAATAGATAGTCTACAAATCAATTTATGGTGGATGGAGGGTTATGGCAGCGAGCAAAAAATCCGTCATATACATATGGCTGATGGCGTAAGCCTACCTCGGAAGCATGATCATGTTTTTCCTTTTTTCCTACAACAGCGCCATGTTCAATATTTGCGTAGCAACTATCGTTGCCCCAGCATACGGAAACTGCAATGCCACTGACATTTTACATTGGCAGTCTGTCAAAGTTCTGCCATTGCCAACCACCACGGCTGATTTTTATAACCCTACTCACAAACATAATATATAAATGGGGTGATGGAGTTGAAATTTTTTTGAGGAAAGAGGTTTCTATAACCTTTCTTTGTATTTTATTGTGTAGTTCCCTTGTTACTTGTCAGTAATGTCTATTTTAATTTCTCATAATGCTTTAGTTTGAATAATTCTTAATGCTTTTATTTAGTTAGATGACAACGTTTATATACACATTGCTTAATCACTACAATATTTTGCATTTGAATATTGTGAAGTTTTGTTTTACAAACCGTCATTGTTTACTTATACAGGTTCCGTTACAAATGGACAAATCTTGGATTTCCAAGCTACAAAATACAAATGATTTCAAAATTAGTTTGAGTAGAATGTTAGATTTTTCTGTTAAGAATAGTGTTGTTGGATTCATAAAAACAGGCGATGTTTTGTGTCCTGATTTGATCAGTGACCTTCCTGAATGCATTATAGAAAGCATTCTGATAAAACTTCCTATAAGAGATGCTTTGAGAACAAGTATTTTGTCAAGCAAGTGGAAGCACAAATGGTCTTCCATTACTCATCTTGTTTTTGATGAAAAAAGTGTCCCTATCTGTTACGATCAACAAGCTCTTCAGGAAAGTGTTGTCAAGTTTATCTCCAGGGTGTTATTTCTTCACCAAGGGCCAGTTCATAAGTTCGAAATTACGCATTTTTTCTTGCAGAGCTGCCCTGAAATAGATCAGTGGATTCTTTTCCTTTCGAGGAAAGATATTCAAGATTTGACTCTTGAATTAGGAAATGATGAATATTTTAGAATGCCTTCCTGCCTTTTCACTTGTCAGAAATTGACAAGATTGAACCTCTCGTGCTGTGAGTTGGATCTTCCTCATAGTTTTAAGGGATTTCCGTGTTTAAACAGCCTCAGTTTTAATCGTGTTTTCACACCCCCTGAAGCGATTGAGAGACTCATTTCAAGTTGCCCTCGGTTGGAGAAATTTTCACTTATATGGTGTGATAGTCTAGCTCTTACTATCCGTGCTCCGCAGCTCAAGTACCTGTTTCTCAAAGGTGAATTCAAGGACCTTTGTCTAGTAGATACGCCACTTTTGGTTGAATTATCTGTTTCTATGTATATGACTCATGACCTTGCCGAGCATGTCAAACTAAGTTCAAATTGCAATTTTGTTAAGTTTCTTGGCAGTGTGCCTAATCTTGAGAGATTTGATAGCTTTATGGACTTCACAAAGGTAACATTTGATTTTTATCTATTTTTAAAGTTTATTCTTGCATATAGTTTCGCCATCATTGTTACCAACAAATGAATGGTGTTCTTTTATGATGTATGGCTAACCTCTTGTTCATTTTTACATGTTCTTGAAGTATTTGAGCATAGGTAATCATGATCTAAGACATCTTGCAATAATGTTTAACAATTTGGAGAGGATTCAAATGGCTCCAGTAAATTTTTTGGATATGAAAGAGAGACGCACAGTCCTTCGCTTGATTACAAGCTCTCCCAACCTAAAGAAGCTTGGCATTTCAGTAAGTCCCTACTCATTGCACAGTTGAGTAAATTTCACCCGTTTTTACAAAGTGACAATGAATAGTTCTGTTATTAATTTTTACATATCATTCATATAATCAAATATTTGTCTATTATTTCATGTTTATTTAATTGAATTTGGCAGGGTTCATCAGACATAGCAGCTTCCACATCCACAGAAGATTTGGATTTTTGGAAAAATGAATGCCCCTCAGATTCTGTACTTAGCAAACTTAAATTTGTGGATTTGGAAGACATGAGTGGTGTGCTACATGAGATTGAATTTATCAAATTTTTGCTTGGCTGTTCACCTGTCCTCGAGACAATGATTATCATTCCTAGTATACTAGATAAGGAATGCCAATTAAAGATGTTGATTGAATTGATGAAATTTCCAAGAGCTTCTTCTAAAGCAGGAATTAATTTCATCCGCAGCAACTATCCAATCATTTTATCTCCAAGTTCGATCGATTAGGGAGGATACCTTCTACCGGTATGCCAAATTTCTTTCCACAGTCTATTCAATTGGATACTATGAGTCCTAGGCGGCTGCTTTGGCTTATCATTTTTCGAGCTTATAGTGGATATGACTAAAATAGATGTGTTTGGTAATAGGTTTTTCTCACGAGTTTACAGCATTTTTTGATATGCTACTTTAAGTAGCGCTTCAGCTTTTATAGCTTATAATTTTATTTCTCAATTTTACCTTAATTATCGTAATTGAAATAAAATAAATATTAATTAAAAATATATTTTTTGTCATTTCATATCTGTCAACTAGTTCAACCACTACAAATTGAACCCACTAAGCCTATCATCGAGCTTATCCGCTACCCACTATTAGCTAGGTTATCAGCTATCTGCTACTTTTTATCAAAATAGAGCTTTTGTTTAAACTATCCTGACCAAGTATACTCTATCCTTATCAATGTGTGAAAAAATATTTTGATTTTCTATGCAAACTAGTAACATATGTATGATCAAACAAGTGAGAATGTTTTATCTCAATGCAAGCTAAGCTCTACTATGCACTCAATATCTACTATTTTAATATAATAATGGAGAATACCAAGTAAATTAAGCATAGTTACAACTCACCAGTGAAACAAATCCCAAATTAATATCAGCAGTTATGATTACAAACTATTTATAAACATTATTCCAACAAAGCTAAAAGTACTCAATGAAACTTTCCCATAAAAATCTTCACCCTTGGCATAGTTTTATCAAAACACATAACAGACCAACATCTATATACGTTAGTGTCTCCAATCATATTTTGTACAGTAAAACAAAACTAGCATAGTTTTGAATGTTACACACACATAGACATTGTATGTTATCTTGGTCCAGAAAGTTCCATCGCTTGTGCAAGCAATGAAGAGTCATCGGTAAGATCAGAATAACGTTCTGAAGACGAGAGTTCATTTCCTCTACTTCTTGTTGATTCAGCTCTCTGTGAAGCTTCCCATTTCTCTGCAAGTCCATCTCCTTCAAGCATTCTAACAACTTCTGACATTTTTGGTCTGTGACTTGGTAAGTATTGAGTACATAAAAGAGCCACTTGAACTATTTCATCTAATTCTATCCTGTCATAGTTGTTTTTCAGATCCTTGTCGACTAACACGTCGATTTTCTTCTCCTGATGTATTTTCTTTACCTGCAATTTTAGTCAGTGAATTCTATCAGCTATTAAGCACATATAAGATATGCATAGTGTCCACAACTCTGAATTTATGAATCTGTGACTGCTCTAAGTTGTATAGTGTCCATGTCATAGTTGTATATAGTATAGTATATGTTGGATTTGTCTACACAAGTTTTTCACCAGCACAAACTTGTTTTTACCATCGAGTCAATAAGCCTCACCGTTGGATCAAATGAGATGTGATGTAACACATGGATCCAATGGTGAAAACAAGTTTGTACATGGTGAAAGACTTGTCTCACCTGTGCACCATAGACTTGGCCGTTTATGTTGGGACATCTAATCTAGCTTATATATTAACAAGGGTTAATATATGTTTCGAACGTATAAATCACAACTTTTTATGTTTAGTTTCTACATAAATTTTATTTAATATTAGTAGTTTTTACAAAAATAAGTGATTTTACTTCTTTAGAAACTAAATTTGAATAAATTTATGTTAGGGTTAAACTTGTCGATTTATTGGAACTAATAACATATTTAACGTTAATAAAACTCTACTATTATAAATTTGACCCATTAACATGTTTGAGTCTCATAAGTGTTTGTGTCAAATTTTAAAAGTTGTAACCAAAAAATGCTTAAGATTAGTATATATTATAGTTAAAGTAAAAAATACAAATCCTAACTCAAAATAGACAATTAGTATTTTGAAGTTAGCTTGAGTCTTTATAGCATAATAAACTACTGTGGTACTCATCAATAATATATCAGTATAAAAGTTAAAACAGAAATAGAAGTAACAGGGTGAAAATATGAGTATTCAAAGTTTCTTTGAGTGTCTGACATAAACACTATCCAAGACAAGTACGACAAGACAAGTGATATGAACTATTTGTGAGTGCATATTTATTTGTCTCTTAGTTGAATAAAACTAACAAAAACAACAAAAATTAAAAGTACAAAAGAACCAATTCAGTTTTAACTTACCCAATCAAGCATAGCTCCTTTCTGGTTAACAGCTTTCCCAAATTCAAGAGCTCTTTGTCCAGAAATCAATTCAAGTAGAAGAATTCCAAATCCAAATACATCTGTTTTCTCTGAAGATTGTCCTGTTGATAGGTATTCAGGAGCTATGTGTCCTACAGTTCCTCTCACAGCTGTTGTCACATGTGAATCTCTGTGGTCCAATAGTTTTGCTAAACCAAAGTCTCCTACTACAGCTTCACAATAATCATCAAGCAAGATATTTGCTGCTTTTACATCTCTATGAATAATCTTTGGATCACATTGTTCATGTAAATATAGTAAGCCTCTTCCTGCTCCTAATGCTATTCTCTTCCTTGTAGCCCAGTCTAGAGATGGCTTGCCTGTATTTCGTTAAAAATGAAAATTAGTACTCATGCTTTTGTAAACCGAATTTTGAACCAGGGTTTTAAAAAAGGGTCTGCGACTACGACCTAGGCCGCATCAATGATTTTTAAGTCTATGCGACTATATTAAGGTACTTTCTACGCATGAGGAGCGCTAATAACACACTCTCTGACACACTTTTTAACACATTCTCTTTATCGGTTAAAATTTACATGGATCCCACCAAATTATGTGGACCCTATATAATTTGGTGGACACATAATTCTTAACAATATAGAGGATCGCGGTGCTAGTTATAAACAAGATGATACATTTGGTTACTCAATTAATGTCAGTTAACACCACTTTTCTTATTGTAGTTTTACTTTTATGTAAGTTGGAACTATGGTTTTAGAAAAGGGTCTGCAATTACGATATAGGCTGCATCACTAAGGTTTTTTATGTCCCCGTAGCCGTGAGACCATAGTTGAGGCTGCATCATCCGTATTTAACCACAATTATCAACAATGTAAAGGATGGTGGCGCAGCCTCAACCAAAGCAAACACAATAATAATCAATAGCTGTTTATTACTTCTTTTTACTAATAGAGATGCATAATTTCTGTTACCTTTTAGACGAGAAGCAACACTACCATTAGACATATAAGGATAAACCAAGAGCCTCTCTGTAGCTGTCGTGCAAAATCCATACAGGCGAAGAAGATTCCTATGAACAGCTAAGCTTATCATCTCTAGTTCAGTTTGGAATTGGATTTCACCACCAACTGCATTACCATCTTTGAGCCTTTTTACTGCTATAACTGTACCATCTCGGAGACTACCTTTGTAAACATTCCCAAAACCACCTTTTCCAACTAAGTTTTTGCCGCTAAAGTTATTCGTAGCAACTTGAAGTTCTCTGAAATGGAACTTCTTCAGGTTTCCAAGGCAAATCTCTTCGCGGTATTGTTCTGAAAATAATTCAGGAAAAAAAGATGATTAAAATATGCACACCAGATTAGCTTCAGTTTATTTTGATTCCATCACTAACCATTCGTGTCGAAGAATATTTGCTTGTTATATCTTCGTCTCCACCACAGAAGGAAGCCAAATCCCAGAATTAGTAAGCAGATGCAGCTTAGGCTTGAAGCAAAAGCTAAGGCAGCTTTGTGACTTTTTGGTCTATTAGAGGATTGTAAATCTAAGAAGCATTTCAAGAAACTGTGTTAGGTCTGTTTGCATAAACAACTTAATTAAGCACTTATAGCATAAACACTTATCATATAAGTAGTTATATATAAGTTATTTCTATAACAAAACATAAAGTCAAACTGTTTTCAAATAAGCTATAAGATGTTACATAATCTATCCTAGAGAGGTTACATAAATAAGTTGAAAACAGTTTATAGATATTAAGCTGTTTTCATAACCGAAACAATATCACAAGTGCTTATTACTCGAGGTAAATTCATGCTGACAAATAAATATAGAGGTGGAGAACTGTGGAAGCAATCATTATATAAATATGAAAAAAAACTTAATAAAATGAATACTAGTTTTGAACAGTGACTCATGAAATAGATTTGAAATCCAAAAAGCACTAGTTAAGACTTAGACAATCATGAATGAACTTTTAAGTCAAAATAAAAGCACTTTATGACAGATAATAAAAGCTTCAAATGAAAACATCACGAGTTTGGAGAAGTACAAAGAAACCATGATTACCTTGAGAGTTATTATTCATAACAGAAGAAATTAATGTTGTTCTAAAACAGTTTTGTTCAACTTCAGTTGCACATATCTGGGGATTGCCTACAATACTGTTACAAAAGAATGATAAAATACAATTATTCAAAACATATGAATAGAATTAATTAGATTTTTATAATTCAAATGAGGAAATAAAATAATTAATAAAAAAATCAAAAACTTACTTGAATGTTTTAGCATTTAATCTAGGTACAGGTCCACTTAAGTTATTAAAAGAAAGATCCCTAAACAAAATTCAGAAAAAACCAAATTATTAATTGAAAATCAAATAGAAAAAAAAATAATGATTGAAGAGTTGAAGGAGAGACTCACAGAAAGACAAGCTGTGACATGTTAGCTACTGATGAAGGAATTGGTCCAGAAAGACTGTTATTGTTTAGCCGCCTATTTCGATTCAAATTTCTATAATCAGATTCTTAACATTCCCGTGTAACAAAACTAACTATAGATGAATTAATTGTATTCTTAACATGGTTTATCTGTTCTATAGTATAGACTAGATACATATATTATTCAGTGAATCTGAAAAATTGACTTTTGCTTATAATTGTGGTCGGAGTAGTATGTATATAGCATTCTTGAACTTACAAATAATGAAGACCCTTCATATGAGAAAGAGAATCTGGAAGTTGACCGGTGAAGAAATTGTCGGAAAGATCAAGAGTTTGAAGCTTTTGAAGCTTTCCAATCTCAGAAGGAATTGGTCCTGTGATATTATTATCCTGCAGCAGCCTGCAACAAAAGTTGCTTAAGAAAAACTTGATTCCATATGCTTTTTTCTCACCATAGCTTATAATTGGTTACTTACACAGTTTGAAGGTTTGGTAAGGAACCTATGCTTGATGAGAGAGTACCAGATATATTTTGGCTTGGAATTCCACTGACAAATATGAAAGAAAAAAAAAAAAGGATGAAACAAGAAGTAAAATAAAATCTTAAACAAGAACAAAAGCTGAAAATTAAGTATTTTTTTTGTTCTAAGTTTTACTTACAGGGCAACAACAGAATGATCAGGAGAAGGAGAACAAGTGACCATAGCCCAGTTACAAGGATCAACAGACTCAGCATCCCAATTATTCAAAGCAGAATGAGGATCCACCAAAGAATTCTTAATTCTAATTAAAGCTTGAACTGCATGTTCAACAAAGATATATACATAACTATCAAACTCATATTTATTAGTATGTATGAAGCACTAAACCAGATACAAATACCAGATATGACACTGACACAGACTAATGTCGAACACCTAACACGCCTTTCCTTGGAAGTGTCGGTGCTACAAAGATTAGTATTAATAATTTAGTACTTGAAGTGAAGAAAGTGCTCTTAGCTAAGTCTCACCTTCATAGTTGACACCTTTAGGAGAAAGCAAAGCAGTTACTGAAGTCCACATGAAGAACAAAGCCAAACAAAACAAAGCTATATCTCCTTTCCTTTCCATTGAGTTGAAAACTTAATACCAAAACAAACTTGGTCAAATTCTATTCCTATCTTAAAGGAAATGAGTAAGTAAAGAGTAGGTTGGTTTTGAAAGATTCAATTCAACTTGGTCATGTTTACATCAGAAGAGGAACAAACTAATAGAGTTGCACTCACTTTAATCCTTGTTTGTGTCAGAATTGAATCAGAGAGGAAGTAGTAAAATGACTTGAAAAAAGTAGCAGTATAGCATCTTTAACCAATGGTTCAAAAAAAGAAAGCAAAGCAAAGAATATATAATTAAAGTAAAGAGCCACTACACCATTAACCACTTTCTAGATATATGCAAAAGATGGCTGAAAAAGAAAATTCCTTCAATCATGCATTGGTCTCTACACATTAGTAGTACTTTTATTCTATTCCTTCACTATTTGAAAATAATTAAAATAATAGCTAGTGAAGTATTATCTGTTAAGCACTGTGAAAGTTTGGATTCAGTGGAGCTTAATTAGAAAATTAATAACTAGTGTATATTTTTTTTTTCTCTCTTGGTTTAATTTAAATAAGTGGATTTCACATAAATTAGAGTTTTTATGTTTTGTTTTGTACTTTTGTGATTTTTCCGTCTCAATGTAACATTGTTTAATTTTCCGTTTTCATGCGGTGTTCGTTTGATTTCTGTTTTGGTGCGGTGTTCATTTGCTTTTACGTCTTGTTGCAGTGTTCTTTTGGTTCAGATTGACAGATCACTTTGATCAACTACTAATTCAACCAATGACAAGGTCGTCAATGATGCAGATCTGAAGACATGAGTATGTCGTTTTATGCTATTAACTTAGATATTGTGAGTTTGTTTGCAGATTCATCTTTTTTCATTTTGGGCAATGTTGAATTTGTGTTTGTATCTAATGTTCTCTATAAGTTTGAATGAATGGATATCTTGTTTTAGTCAAAAAAAAGTTCTATTATTTTAAACATCAATAAAAAAAATTAATTAATTTTACAACTCCTCCTGTTCCCTTTGAACCAAACATATAATTATGTAGCTAAAATTTATATTACCTCGTCTCCCCTCCTCTATTTTGAACCAACCACATAAATATAAAATCTTCCCTCCTCTTCCCACCCCTCCATTAAAATCCCTCGCCTCCTCTCCATTCAACCAAATGTAGAGTGTTTAGCTGGCAAAAATGAGGAGAGAGAAATAATAGATGCGGCTATTTTGGAAATGAGATTCTCAATTGTCAATGTTAAAAACCATTTGGAGAATTTGTGACCGTGTGATTTTGATCAGATGGTTTAAGAGCATATTTTATTTTATAATTTAAAATACTAAATTTAAATTGTTTGATCAGATGATTTAAGAGAAAACATATTTTATTTTTTATTTTATAATTTAAAATATTAAATTTAAATCGTTTGATCTTGATTGAATGACGACTAATATCTAAAATATATAAAGTGGAAAGAATGAATGCATGAAGTTGTATCTCTGATTTTGATATATTTCCTTTGATCCTTTTTATAAAAAACAATACAATTTTCATATTTATTGAATAATTGTAAATGAGTTATTTAATGAAAATTATTTCATATAAAACAAATAAGAAAGAGTACATTAGTTACCGTAGAAATAGGGATGGCAACGGGTGTCCATGGGTGCGGGTTTGACACTTACCAAACTCATACCTGAAATCATCACCTAAGCCCAAACCCAAACCCAAAGGTTGTTCGGGTGGTAAAACAACATCCACACCCACACCCATTGGGTTCGGGTTTTTTCCACACAAACCCAAACCCGCAGCACATTTGAAAATAATTTGCAAATTTAAGAAATTAAATTTCAACATAGACTTTGAATTAAATTACAACTAAAGTTAAGGTCTTCCAAGGAAATTCAAACATAGACTTTCAAGAAATTACAACATAGACTTTCAAGAAATTAAATTACAACTAAAATTTAAGGTCTTCCAAGGAAATTGAGGGAGACTATGGGGATAATTAGGTAATTATAAAATATTTCGGGTGGGAGTATGAATTTCGGATTTGGGTTTGACTGATATCAAACTCACACCCATATTATCGGATGTCACCCGAACCCAAACTCAAACTCAGTCAAATCGAGTTTCGCCCGTTGATTTGGGTTTGGGTTCGGATGAGTCTCTCGGGTTTGGGTTTTTTTGTCATCCCTATGTAAAAAATAGAATCCAGACATTCTTTGTCCTAAGGATATGCCATTATCTTAAATACCATAAACCAAACTCCACTTTGTTATGTTTTTATTCAATTATTTATTAGTATTACGAGATAAAGTGAGAATCCCAGAGGATTGAAATGAGGTTGAGATTGGTGATGCAATAGCTCCTTGTCGCGAGATCTTTGTTGGGTCAACAAGACAATCTCCAACTATTTTTTTTGGTACAAAGACAATCTCCAACTATAGTACGTACTCATGATATTATTAGGTAATATCATCGTAGCAATATTCATTTGAGTATCTAATAGATACTGGTTTTATAATAACTATTATTTCCTATTTTGTTTTTGTGGGTTCTATTTATAATGATGTATAGTTATTAGTGAGATGTATTATTTGTAGGGTCTATTTAGAACTTTTTAAGAGATGTGTGTTGGAGGGATTGAGTACTTATTAAGTACTATTATTAAAAAATTATAAATAAGTGATGTGTACACGTGGGGTATAATTAAATACTAAAAATGAGTATTTCCATTGTGGATGCTATTATCTCTCTCCCATTTAATCAATTTTCCTTTTATTTTCTTTGGTCATTTCTTATTACATACTACTTATATTGTTCTGTAATTAATTAATCATAGTTGAATTAGCTTTATTGATTCTCAATCACTTATTTTGTCTCCAAATAAATCACATTCAACAGACAATTCCTCTAATAAACAAGCCAAAAGCAACTTACTTTTAAAAGCAAAAGCTGTTTCTCACATTATTATGAATTCTCTCAAACTATTCTTTTTATTTTTACTATCATTGTTGTGTCATGAAGGAGAGGGTGTGTAATGTCCATTTCATTCCCGCTTTTATAGGAACTTTTATTATTATTTTCAACAAAATTTTGCTAACATAACATCAATTTTTTTCTACTTAGATTTTCCAAATTTTGCTAAAATCATCAATATTGTTTTTTATCAAAATTTTGCTAACATAACACAAATTATTCTATCTTAACCTTTGTTTGTGAATTTGGAGAGAGAGAGAGAGAGAGAGAGAGAGAGAGAGAGAGAGAGGAGTTTTGAAAAACAAAGAACAAATGAGTGGAAAGAAAAAGGAAGTTTAGTAGAGGAGAATTTTGGTGGTTTTATTTTTGAGTTTATTTGAAATAACTTAGTCAAATAAATAAAGTTTATGTATTATTATAAGTTTTTTAAGCTAGTTTATGAAAAAATAGCTTATAAAAATACAATTCTTGTTACTGAAAATTTATGAAATAATATAAAAAATTATTTATTTTCATAAACTTAATAATAAGCCATATTCAAATAGGTCCTTATTTGCACTAAAGAATTTCTCACTCTTACGACGTAGTAATTATTCATAACCATTTTTTTCTTTTTCGAATAAATTATTCATAATCAATTTGAATGAATGAATATAGTTTGGTTTTAATAAATAAATAAAAATTATCCACATGCCGACTGAATAATACAAAGTGTCCTTACATCAAAGTAATTATGGTCTCGTTTGGATTAGCTTACTTTTTAGCATATACAAACAGATTATGCAATATAAATTAAGTTTTATGTTATTTTATAAGCCCACACACTAGTGAAAATTGTATTTTTATAAGCTATTTTATTATAAACTACTTTGACAAACTTATAATAATACATAACAATTGCATAAGTTGTTTGCATAAACTCAAAAATAAACTAATTCAAACGAGGCTTATATATGGAGAATTAATATGGCTATTGGAAATTTGAAACTCTGAATAAAATAAAAGAAAGAAATAAAACTAAAAGTAGATTCAAATATGATTTCACTGTCTCGACTTTCAAAAGAGGTTCACTTAATAAACTAGTCCCACACTCGTGCGATGTACGAGTGTTATGCGGTATTTTATATTATAATGTTGAATTCACTTCTTTCAATCACTTGCCCAATAATATCTAAAAAAATTAAAATAGAGACATATTATTTAGATTAAAATATCAATCAATATATGAGATTTAAATTAAAACGAAAGCTAATAATCATTACCAACTATTTTTTTCTTCTTCGGTTGAATTCAAAATATCTTGAAATGGCATAAAATCAAAATGGTTCAATGAAATGTGTGGAGCATCGATCTTGGTAATGTAGTAGTAAACATGCAATTCAACTTATACTTATGTGATGTAATTTTGTACTTATCACTTTCTCCAACCAATATATTTTCAACCTTATATGTTGATCCTTCTTCAATGATTTTTTTTATCTTTGACATCAAACACTTTCCCACAGTAGCAAGAATCTTATCACACTGGATGATCAAAGTAAAAAAAGGGGGAAAATCAATATAAAAAAAAAACATCAATAGAGATTTTGTGAAAATGTGAAAAGTATATTAAGATAGTTCATCACATTTTCATCAACAAACAACATATTCATAGATGTAACCTCAATTGGTTTGTATTTGTCTGTTACATTTCACACATGAACTATTCGAACTTTCAACTTTAGATTTGCTTTTCCAGCTACTATAACGGACACATGAGTGTAGATAGGAGTCATGGTTTGAAAGAGTGATTTTTTTTTAACTAAGAACTAAACTCAATAGAAATGTATGCATGGATAAAGAAGTAACTGTTATGCTATTTATATATAGTTATATAGATCTCTAGGACTCAGGAGTCAAGTAATAAGAGCAACATAATAATGTCTTCAAGACTTCAATATCGTTTTGTAACCGAAGAATTTAAATAGGGTTGTAACAACCCGAGTCTAATTAATAATAATGGTGTTAGTTGAGGATATTTTATTTGAAGATAAAAATAGAATAACTTTCAAATGAATATAACTTACTACTCGTAAACTTTTTTAAATATGAAAATATAATTAAGGTTTCACAAAATGATGTTTAAAAGTTTTAGTAAGAAAATGATATTTTTATCTTAATATATTAGAATATGAAAGTTGGGATTAATTCTAATGATCATAAATATATTTATAGAGTCTTTAAAAAATATCCATGAAGCAAAATAACTCTTCAAAAAGTCTTACAATAAAAAGTTATGTCCGTTGTTAAAATCAAAATGGTTAATGAGTGTAATGGTAGTAAAATTGAAAGATAAAGATAAAGGAAATTGTATTGAATTTTCTGGAAAACAAATCCAACTCGAGTGAGTGGAACAATACAAAGATTTGAAAATATAGAGTTTAGAGGGAGAGAGTAACAAACTTCACAATTCACATAACTAACACAATACCCCTATTACAGTCGGTGGCGGAGCCAGAAATGATATTAAGCCCGGGCATAATTTTAACCACAAATGCACAAATATTTATTGGTTTAAGGTTTTCGGATCGATCAGATGGGTTTAAACTAATAATATATATATTATTTATATACTTAAATTATAATAAAAGTAATTAATTTTAAGAATTTCATCTAAATATTTGATTCATAATAATTATATAAGTAGAAGTCATAAATTCTCCACAATCCTACATATAAAAGAAAGTAGAATTACAACATATTTAACATATTTGAGATTAACACAAAAGAATAATATTTTTTTGGTATTTTGGGTTATACTTAAGCATGAGGTAAAAAATTAAAATCAAATAAAAACAATAATAATATATTTGTTTACTATTTTTACCATATATAAAAAGGGAAACAAAATTGATATTTTTAGTATTTTTTATAAAGATTTTTTTGTGATTTTTAGATATGTTTAATAAAGAAAATAACATAAAATTAACTTAAATGAAATAAAGGGTAATTTTGATAATATATATGTAAACAAATAAAGAAAACAAAACCAAAATAAACATAAAGTTTTGAAAAATGATAGAAAGTTGAGAGTTGAACACAGGCACCCTATGGGACCAATTCATCTCTCAGCCACTGAGCTAGTGCACACGCTTGTGTCTAAATGAGGCTTCATTAATATATATAAATATATATTAAAACAACCCTTTAATCTACTGTTCATCATCTTCAACTTCCAAAACAACCAAAATCATAAATCGAATTTTTCAATTCTAGCACCAAATTGGACAAGTAAATATACCATTTTGCTCAGAATTTCATGAGGATTATGAATATACACTTAAATTTTATTAATTCTTACTCAAACATTCGAATTTTCAGATCAAAGTAACAACCCTAAAAAAAAAAAATTAGGTGCTGAGCCCGGGCACGTGCCAGGGCATGCCGGGTGGTGGATCCTCCCCTGATTACAGTATTAATAGTAACTAATTTCTTCACATAGTCTCATTTCTTTGACTGAAGTTGACTAACTCTTATTTGGGTCTATCCAATTTGGTGGGTTCATTACAATACATTCCCCTTTAAAACCAACATTGTCCTCAAGATTGTAGAAATTGCACTTAGCACAAATTTTACCCGGGTCCCATTGCTTGAACTGTGAGAACCTAGTTGATCCATACATATCCAAATGTTGGTCGGGATCCCATTGTTTGAAGTGAGCACAAGAAATTAAAAACTGATCACAAATGATCCAAATGGATGTCTTCCCCACCTCACTAAGAAAGTTGATGTTTATGCAAATATCATTGAGATCAACATCCTTTCTAACTTGGTCCACATGAGCAAACACACAATAAAAAGAACAAGGAACTTGTCCAAGCTTCAAAGAAAGAGTGGCATGTATCCTCATAAATAGAAGAAAATATAATAGCAATAAACTTCGCCTTGGCCTTGGATCGTCAATATCAATACCCGTAATAAAGAAAACACCACAAGCATTATCCCAAGCATAAACATTTTTTAATTGACCCTGTGCAAGTTGAATTTTAACTTTAAGGATAATGTTAACTTGTGCCCTTAAGGCACAGGAAACAAAAATAGAAATTATTAAATGTTAATTTGTGCATTTTGACTTTTGAAGCATTAAATTTCTTGTTTCATTAAATATTGAATTTCTATTTTGGTATATCTTAACTAGGGGTGTATGTAGGCCGGATTGGGTTGGGTTTGACCAAAACCAAAATCCGAACCACATAGGATACTTCGAATTGGGTCGAGGAAAATAACCACCCGTTATAACATTGGGCCGGGTTGTGTAAACCCACTAATTTACTGGTTAGATAGTTTGCTACCCAAATAATTTTTTTTGTTTTTTTTAATATCAAATAACTAAATGATGAATTATAATATATGTTCATGAAAATTATTCAAGTTTTTCTTTTTATTTTTTAAATAGTGGGATAAATTATCATATTTGTTTATAAAAATTATTCAATCTTTCTATTTTCTTAAAAAATAGTATAACTTATTTTCAATATAAAAAATATTTAATGATCAAATGGAAAAATCTTTAGTATTTTCATAAAAAATATTTCAAAAAACATAGCACTAGTGCGTAAGTGGGTTTTTTTGGTTGGGTCCGGTTTTACCTGTAACCCAACTTTTTTTATGGGTTTTTCATTTTTGAAATCCATACCCACCCACTTGCCCGACCCAACCCACTTTTTTGGGTTTGATTGGGTGGGTTTGACCGGGTCGACCGGATTTGCCCAACCCATGTACACCTCTTAACATGTAACAAGACCCTAACTTTAATTTGTCACCATGTACCTTTTCACCATTTCACAATCTTGTTCAAGTCGGTAGTAAGCAGATTCAGAAGTCAAAATTGATCTCAATCTTGCAATAATGACATAAAAGTGATCCTTAGATAAGATGCAACTAGATTTAAGATTATGGCACATTATAAGGGGTTTCTCATCAATAACAGCATGAATCTTGCACAAATTAATTGTTGGATCAATTAGTCCCCATAGTCTAACTTCACACATGACAAACATATTGGAAATATCATGGCAAGTAACTACTGCAACATGCTTTCTGATTTGGAGGGGAGAGGAGGGAAGCTCATTATCATTCTATTAAATTGTCATAATTATCCTTGTTATTTTCCTTAATTCCAACATTAAGTACAATTTTCATTGAAAATAACAACATTTTCTAAATGAATATTGAAAATTATAAGATAAATAATCCAAATAAAAAATTCCCATAACATGCACTTTATTTCATCGCAAAGTTCAAATGAAAACAACAATGAAGGTGTACTATAAACCTTCCACACATAAACGGAAACACAAAATAAAAGACAGGAAACGAAAACAATGAGTTCAACCTTAAAAAGGCAAACACTTATTTAATAGAAACAGAACATAAAGACACAAAGCTACTCTTCTTCATCTTCATCTTTCCAGCACTTGAGTGTTGATCTAGGCGAGCCACAGTCAGAATTCCCACCGTCGGATGTCTTGACAAATTTCTGGTAGACAACAGAACCACCCATTCCAAGCCCTTCGTGGCTACTCTCTTCACGACAGTATCCCTTAACATCCAGCATACAGACCTCCTCAAATGACTTGCTTGCATTGTCGACATGAACAGCTACAGAAAACTCAGTTGGTTGGAAACAAGCCAGCACCCTCACCATCAATTCATTCAGATTCATATTCTTCAAATCATATCCAGCAGTCTCAAAGCTTGCATAACTGAAACCGTGTTCTGGAGTAATATGAATGGTAGAAACAGCAGCACCCTCAACAGAGTTCATTGAATAACCACAAGGTTCAAAATCAAAGTCGCATATCTCAGAATTTGGAAGAATTTTCCTAATGCCAGAATTGTCGGTCATTTGGGCTGCTGAATCTGATTGATTTTTGAAGAAAACTGATGCTTTCTCTCTGTCTAAGCCGGTCATGCACATCTCGAGTGTGTAGACAGAGTCAGTTGGGCAGACGGAATCTGCAGAGGCAGAGTACACATGCCAGTTCTGGGCTTCATCGGATCCACCCATGATATAAGCCTTGCTGCCTGTTCCAAGCTTACCAAAGTAGCCATCAAGGACAGCCACTTCTTCGGAAAAGTGGCGGTGAGGGTAAGACTGGGCACCAGGGAAAATGAAACTGCCTCGGGTGTACCTCACAGATCTAACCTTAAGGGAAATGGACTCGGCCAATTTCAGTATGGGTGGGATTGAAAGCAGTAACTTGGTAGTGCCACAGGTTTTGATTATGATCTTGTAGGCATAAACAAAAAGGCTGGACTCAGATAGAACATAAGAATCAACATCGTCATTCGCTAGGGAAGAAACAATGGTGCACTCAGCTGGTGCAAGAATCTCATCCAATTGGGATCTTGTGAGAGATCTTAAACCCCTCCCGTGAGGGTCAGAAAATAGTCCTGGGTCGGAAAAGGATATTTCCAACCTCTTTTCAAATCCTTCGAAACCAATCGCAGAAACTGCCATGGCCATAGTTCAAACAGGAAAAAAGGCAAAAGAAACAAAGAGAAAAACAAAGAGTACAATCGCAAAGAGAGGGTTTGGAAAGATGTTTTTTGAAGGAGAGCAGTGAATAAACCTAAACGAAAACAAAAAAAACTAATAATAAACTGCTTGCATGCAAGGGAACGAGGATCAGTAGAGAATATCAGGATGGCTTGCGAGCGCACTGCAAAAGAATTATAACAAAGACAATTATTAACAATCAAAATTACAGAATCCAATACAACAATATACATTATTAACATTATTCAAATGAAAGAAAACTTACGTTTGAGTAAGCAGCTGATCTGAATTTCTTGATTCCACCGTTTGGACGAATGTCTTCAATGCTGTATCCGAGGGGGGCTTCGTAGAATAATGATGATGAAGATTTACTACTACTACTGGACTTCTTTTTACCTCCTTTAGACTCCATTAGCTCATTCACGCTGTTAGCAACAATATAATCAAAATAGAGATTAGAACAATAGTATGTAAAATCACCACAATACATAGAAACAATGAGATAGAAGATGGCATATAAAAACCACAACAAAATTGCACAAAACACCAATCCAGGGTTTCAACTTTCACTCTTAAAACCAAGCAAAATAAAATTATAAAAAAAATTGTTTTTTTTACTAATATAAAGTAATTTTTTAAAAATGGATATAGATGAAACCTTTTAAAATAAAGACCATTCAAGAAAAATCAATGAAAAAAATAAATAATCAAACTTTCAAATCAATAATGAAAAGTGTGAGTACATAAAGTGGTGATAAAGATTTAAGGGTGGAAGGAAACAAATCCCAACAAACAATACAATGGTAGGTCCCAACTAATCAAATTGGATATGGACATAACAATCAAAATCAAATACAGATCCATGCACATGAAATTGAGTACATCAAGTACCCACCAACAAACATAAAATTCTAATTGACAAATCAACATATATACTACTAATAATCACAAAATTCAATAAATCGATTTAAATCAATAAATATTAAAAATCAATCCTTGTTCAATAAAACAAACCATATAAATGAAATTGAGTATATCAAGTACCCATCAACAAACATAAAATTCTAATTGACAAATCAACATATATAATACTCATAATCACAAAATTCAATAAATCGATTTAAATCAATAAATATTAAAAATCAATCCTTGTTCAATAAAACAAACCATATAAATGAAATTGAGTATATCAAGTACCCATCAACAAACATAAAATTCTAATTGACAAATCAACATATATAATACTAATAATCACAAAATTCAATAAACCGATTTAAATCAAAAAATCAATAAATATTAAAAATCAATCCTTGTTCAATAAAACAAACGATATAAATCATAAAATAAAATAAAAAAATAAAATAAACAAATATCATCAGATCCAAGTAAACAAATAAAAATTAAATTCAATGCTTTATAAAAGAAGAAGAACAACGTAAAATCTGTGAGAAAAAAAAAGAGAAGAAGAACATGTACCTGTTTTGATAAGATCAAATTAAAATGCCGCAGCTTTCAATGCCTTAAACCCACCGAGATAAAATCGAACAAAATCTACAAAAATCGAAATCAAAATAAAAAAATCAGAAACAGTAAAACGTAAAGAAATGAAAGGAATTGGAAAGATAATAGAGGTTGGAATTATTGGAAAGGAATGATGAAAATCCTTACGATAGGAATGGGTGGGAAGTGGGAAGAGAAAGCGCGGAGAAAACGAGGATGAACGAAACCCTAGAAAAGGAGGATCTGAAATAAGATAGGATCGAAATGAGAGGGCTGCGCTGCGTTGAATGTGTAAAAGAATTGTGAGGTGAGTGTGTATTTATAGGGTTAGATTGTGGGGCGAGGGTTTGTTTGTTTAACAGCCGTCCGTGACCGTGAAAAGCGTCTGAGTTGTTCCAATTCAAATTACCGTCTTGTCCTTACTACTTTTCCTAGACGTTTCATCATATCATATCATATCATATTCTACTCATTTATGACCTATTATTATTATTATATGACCTTTTATGATTATTATTTGAAAAAAAAATATGCACTTACATTGCTAACCAATATCAATCATGTTTTCTGCCACATTATTCCACTAAACTTCATTTTCTTAATATGATGTGGAAGAATGTTTTATTCTTATTCGTTGTGTATACTGATGGTGCATAATCTTTAAACTCTTATTATTATTAAGGTCATGTTAAACAGTGTTTCGGGGACACTTGTTAAGCATACCAAAATAGGAAATAAAAGATAAAATTAATGTTGGGAAGATAACTTTTTACACTTTTAAGTTATTAAATGCACAAATTTTTAGTCTAAATTTTTAGTCAAATACATTAACTTTTTTTTGATCAACTTTTCATTATATTTTGGGACGGAATTGTATTCTTTCTCCAATTTTACCCTCATTTCATCTATTAATACTCTCTCCGGTCCTATGTATGAGAAAAAATTTGTTTTTTTACATTCATTATAGAATTGATGTATCTATACCATATTATAGTCTAGATGCGTAAATTTCTACAATGAATGTAGAAAGTAAATTTTTCTCATACATAGAACCAGAGCGAGTATTTATATTCTTTTTTCAAATAATTTTAGCATATGCATTATTTCTCTCTCATCAAATTTTATAGAAAATGGTCCAACTTATAAAAAATACACAGTAAATCACTTATAAAAAATTTAAAATGGTCCAACTTAATATTGTTCTATTATATCCTCTTTTTTGTTCCATGATTTCAGGTTGGGTTATATGGTTCATGTGCTTTTTCAAAAAATTGATTCTTATTCATTCATCCTCCACTAATGTGTACCTTTTGATTTGTGCGGCTAATAGACAGATCAGGTTCATAAAGTAAACCTGCCTGAATGATTTTGTCATTATCACATAGAAAATTAAGTATTATTCTTTTTAAGTTTATATTTAAATTTCTTCTTTTTCAGCAAAATAATGTGATACAAGTAGTAGATACATAGTCCCTTTAACAATTTTGGTATGGGTTCGATACTTGGCCAGTGGGTGTGTAAAAATATTTGTTCGGAGAGGTCAACCCCTTAAATGAATCTTAGTTAACTCGAGGGGATTAATATCTGCAGTTACGCACGCAGAATACATTTGGTTTACCAAAAAAAACAACTTCCTTTTCTATGTCGATAGACCAAATACCAAAACTATTATAAACTCACACACATAAGTGAGGAAATCGGGGTTCAAACCCGGTCATAACATTCGACCTAACAATTTTGATATATTTATCGGTTGAGCTAGAATTTATTGAATATTTAAACTTTTTATAGTTCTTATTATAAAAAATATTACTTTTTGGTTCATTAATTAATTCATGTATTTATTTTATACTATACTAGTGAGTCATGCAGACGCGAAATATGTCTTATGTTATGATGAATTTGTTAATAAATTTTTTTGTTGCTAATGTCCAAAAAAAAAAAAATATATGTCATATATTATGGTCAGTTTGTTAATATAAGACTTTTGCTGCTAGAGAATACATGAGTTTTGGTGTAAACTTTTCATAATACCAACAATACCCTTGATTTTGTTAGTAGCAACAAAAATATTTTATTAACAAACTTACCAAACTCTCATCCAACATTACGATTTGAGATATCGGACATGTTTTAAGAAAGCTCACAGATTTAATGACAGCTAATAATTTTTCTCTCTCCTGAGTGAACTAACCACTAATATTTGTCTATAAAAAATGTGGTCACTAATTTTATTTTATATTCGGTCAACTCTCCTCCTTATTTTCTCTTTGACTATCTTTAGATGAGATTATGTAATTTTTTCTAATAGTAGTATAGATAGATACAGAATAGACATAGATAATATCTCATTTGTCAAAAAAATTCTCAAAAGTTTAGTTGATTTATACAATGGTCAAAAAAATTAATTTATACATTAATTATTCTGAATTACAGTAATTTAGTTATAGTAAGCCCTACCTAAATCATTGTAAAAATATTATCATTACCCACCACTTAAAAATCAAAAGTAAAATAAATAAATAAAAAAGAAGTGAATGGAAAAATATCTTAAAATTTATAACTATTAATTAATTAATTTAAAAAGCTTAAAATTATTTAAGCTGATCATCATGTATATTAAAAAAAAAATACATTTTTTCTTATTTTGTTAATGTTTCAAAAAATGGAGAAATAAATAAAAGTAGAATGTTTGTTTAATATTATACAATAGTATTGTAACCAGAAAAAATATTATACAACAATGTACATTTTATTTTAATAAAACTAAAAATGAGAAAAACATAAAGTAAAAAGAAAATTGAATGGAAAAATATTTTAATTTCTATAACAATTAATTAGGTAATTTGGAAAAACAATAACTACGTTAATCTGGTATCCAACCGAAGAACCGACTAATTCGAGTAGATCAATCTTACCGTCCACTTGTGAAGATCCCATTTAAAGTCAAAGTATGTTTTTGCTCATCTTATCTTGTACTATATTAATAAAATAACATTCATTTTGTCTTATTTAATTGATTAATAAAATAACATTCATTTCGTCTTATTTAATTAATGTTGATGATATAAAAAAAATAAAAGTAGAATTTATATATTTTATTTTGTCTTTTAAATGATCATCTAATTTGGTAGAATAGTTTCCACTTTTGCAATCAAAATGTAAAACACGATTAGACCATTCGATGGACACGTTTTAATTATAGGTGATTATAAGGAACATGTGGACCATCTGGCACTACCGTCCTGCCATCAAACAACACGTGCCACAATCACATATGTAGAAGAATATTCTAGGTCTTTACAACCCTAATTATTTCCTTATATAAGGATTGTCAAATGGCTACTTCAAGTATGCAATATCTAACCCTTAGTACCTCCCACTCTGTGGCGCTTACTGACTTGATTGTCGACGTATGCGTAAGTATCACCCCCTTCTTCAATATGGAGTTCAACCACCAACAACAACCAGCTATATAATCAACCAATTAAAGATTGATCTAATAACAATAGCACTTTAGAGTGTAAAACGCTATTAAAGATTGATCTAACAATAGCACTTTAAAAAGTGCTATAATAGCTACATACTTACAATAGCATCCGCCTCAATAGCACTTAAAAGTGCTATTAAAGCTAAAAAAAAGTGTTATAGTAGCCCCTTTTTGTTGTAGTGCAATGTCTCATCACTGTAACTCCGGGTGCCTTATCATCCAAATCTCAGGTCTGGAGAGGATCATTGGCGACTTCAATAGGGATACAAGGAAACACTTTCAATAGGGATACAATGTCTCATCACTGTAACTCCGGGTGCCTTATCATCCAAATTCATAATTTTTTTAATAGAAAAGAGGACACCGATAGGGACACTTGCTTGAGTAGCAATTAAGGCAACAACTGGTCTTTTCACATTCAGGGACTAGAGTCATTAAGTACTTTATCCATCATTTTTGGGGCATCAAGAAAGCATTCATAATGCATTTTCCTCAAAGGTCATTGAAGCATTCATCCATTACAAAACTTATGAAACATTAGCGACAAGGGTCATCAAGTTCATAATGCAAAATCACTTTTAATTGCAGTTGCAGAATTGTTTATGGACTAAGGGTCATCAAAGCAGAATATATATCCATTCGTGCATAAAAATTCACAAGTTATGTAATAGAAAAGAGGACACCAATAGGGACAATTGCTTGAGTAGCAATTAAGACAACAACTAGCTTTTTCACATTCAGGGACTAAAGTCATTAAGTAATTTATCCAGTATTTTTGGACATCAAGAAAGCATTCATAATGTTTTTTCCTCAAAGGTCATTTCATTCATCCCTTACAAAACTTATGAAACATTAGGGACAAAGGTCATTAAGTTCATAATGCAAAATCACTTTTAATTGTAGTCGCAGAACTAAATTTAGGGACTAAGGGTCATCAAAGCATAATATATATCCATTCATGCATTATTATGAAAAAAAATTGATAATTTTTTTGAATAGAAAATAAGACACCGAGACAATTGCTTCTTGACGAGCTTGTAGGATCAAAACTATTTTGCAGTTGCTTCAAAAGACACCGATAGAGACAACTCGTCCAATGTCTACTCAATATTCTAATCAAATCTCCATTGATATCACACCAATGGTTTCCAATCAGGCAGCCATTACTTAGACATCGCTAGAAACAAGCCACAAAAAACTGCATTTTTCGTTGAAGCCGAATTTTGTAATAAATATGTGTTTATTCATAGTATTGATTCAAATCTTAAGTTATTAGGTGAAATCCCAAAGTTTTTTTAATATCTAATGGAAATAAACCTCACTAATTTTGTGCATAAATTGATTAGGAAGAGTGCACGCAAGGAGTAAACTCCAAACCATATCATCATAAAGGCTCTAATAGCATGCGAAGGACCAGTACCAACTTCCCTATAAACTTAAACTAAAGATGAAGGGCCAAGCATTTATATCTATATCGCTGACATGTAACCCAAAAATGAAGGAACAGTGAATGAATCAAGATAAAATTGAGATAAAACTATTTATCTGATCAGCATAAGTGTTTCCAAAATATTAGTAGAACCAAATTTTTACGCAAGATAAGGTGATTACCAGTGACCTATTTATGCAAACTAACCTTCTCACATGCAGCCATCAAAACATCCTTTGGCAATACAGACTGATCAGGTTCTGAGATGAAACCAAGGGGGAAGCCAAGCATTTCCCTAGTCTTCAACCAAGTGGGGCACACTGGCGAGCTATACTGAGGAAAACTAAGATGAAGAAAAGCATCATGAAATGTAGAAAAATCGCGACAACTCATAATGAAAGTAATGATTACAGGATTACAATTGCAACTTTGGGATGGGCAGCTGCCTTCATTGCAAATTCCCTATGCATCTGCCCATCATCTCATGCCTTATTGAATTGAAAAACATATAAAAATTTGAATAGTACAGATGATCAGAGTAAGAGATGCAATACAGTATAAATATCACAGAGGACTCCAAGGAGTTGGTTTCTTTATACTTTGCTTCAGTTGATTCATTTCTTCCTTAGAGAATTCCTTTGAAACCCATATCAGTGGGCCAATCAAATACAAGGAAACACTTTCTTTTGCCTTTGCAAAATCACTTCATACTGTAGCTGCAAAATTGCATTTAGGGACTAAGGGTCCATCAAAGCACAATAGATAATAATATTTAGGGACTAGGGTCAACAACCAGCTTTCACATTAGGCATCATCCATGATTTTTGGGCCACCCTTACAAAAATCAGGGAACAAAGTCTCTCCATCCACATTTTGAATAAATTTCATATTAAAATTACTTTGCTTTGAAAGCCACCATCCAACTTTTTCATTATGAATAAAGAATTCATAATGCATTTTCCTCAAAGGTCATTGAGGCATCCATCCCTTACAAAACTTATGAAACATTAGGGACAAGGGTCATTAAGTTCATAATGCAAAATCACTTCTAATTGCAGTTGCAAAATTGAATTTAGGGACTAAGGGTCATTGAAGCAGATTATATATCCATTCATGCATTATTATGAATAAAAATTCATAATTTTTTTAAATAGAAAAGCGGACACAGATAGAGACAATTGTTTTAGTAGCAATTACGGCAACAACTAGATTTCACATTCAGTGACATTTAATCTCTTACAAAAATTGTTTTCTGAAGCAGACGATTGAAAGTTCTGGAATACTCAAGAATGAAAAAATCGACAACCCATCATCGTTACCTATATATATATATATATATATATATATATATATATATATATATATATATATATATATATATATATATATATTGATTATAAACCAAACGGGGCAAATATGCAGAAGATTGAAAGTTATTGGGACAGAATATCTTTCCTCAATTAAAGTTTCGTGTTTTCCAGCAGAAGATTGAATGTTCTTGAAATATCATGAATTAAAAAATTGGTATCATCAATCGTAAACATGATCTTGTCATAGAACCCATTTTTGCACGATTAAAGGTTTTTTTTTTCTCAAGCAGAAGATTGATTGTTCTTGAATGATCAAGAGTGAGAAAAATGGGTAAAGTTATACCTTTAATCAAGCAGAAGATTGAATGTTCAAAAATGGGTAAAGTTATACCTTTAATCAAGCAGAAGATTGAATGTTCAAAAATGGGTTTTGATTTAGGGTTTATACCCTCATTTTCATCAAGAAAGAAAAAAAGGTTTTGATTTTATGAAGCAGAAGATTGAATATTACCATAGCAAACATAAGAGATTATCGGCATAGATTGAGCATACTAGTTTCTTGATCTTTCAGCGACCCATCGAGAATATTACCGTAGCAAGCAGAAGAATGAGTTTTTCTGTTCTTTTCACAAATTAGCCTGTGCGAGTTTTGAATTTTGTTGAATGAAAAGAAACGTTTGTTAGTAGTTTTTTTTCCCTTTTAATAATTTAAAACATCAACTATAATAAAACAATTTTTAAAATTTTTAAAAATAATAATAGGGACCAAAAATGACAATTTGATAATTTTAAGGGACGTACCAAAACACATTTAATCAAAATTTTTATTACTAATTCTTATATTTTCATTTTTTTATAATAAAAAAATTTAAAATTAACTATATAAAAATGATAATAATAAGAAATACATATTCTCTCAATCAATTAATATGTCAGTGGTAATGAATATTTTGAGGTGCAATTCTATCTTTTATTTGAGCCAACATAGGACTTTAACACTTACTCTATTGATTAAAATTTTCAGCGCATAATGTAAGTTTTTCATTTTATAAGTAAACTTTCTTTAAACTTATAAGAATTATTTATTTTATTTTTATTTTCTTTAAACTCTCTTCATTCTAAATTCTACTGATATATAAGATCTCTTTCACAAAAGCACGAGAGTTAAGAAAGTTAAATTTTTTTTGCATTAAATTTAATTTGGGGTATTTTTGTAAAAATTTAATTAATGCATCTTGAACTTTTAAAATGGTTTTATAAAATGGACTTTACAAAAAGGTCTTCTATATTGAAAAGAAGGCAGCAGTAAATTTGTAATTGGACTTTACAAAAAGAGATGATGTTACTTGAAATATGGGAGAAATCGTAGAGGAAAATTTTGTTTTTTGTCATTTAAAATTTTTTTCGCACTTTTTAGTCCTTAAAGTATTTCTTATCATAATCTTTGGTCCCTAATTTTTATTCAACTTGCTTTTAATTTATTTTTTATTAATTCATTTGATGACACATAGATAAATTAATTACATATAGAGACATCAGTCGAAGATTATATGCACGACTCACAACCTCTGAACCCGTAGACATCCATAATTAGGCATATATAGCCGGACCCACACAAGGACTAGTTTATTTCATACATATTTTATTTTATCTAAAAAGAAAAATTCTAACATACAATATGCTCTTATGACTTATGGCATACTCCT
This sequence comes from Trifolium pratense, assembly GCF_020283565.1. NCBI lineage: Eukaryota > Viridiplantae > Streptophyta > Magnoliopsida > Fabales > Fabaceae > Trifolium > Trifolium pratense. Next base: position 26,378,765 of record NC_060060.1, read on the forward strand.
TTTCGTTTTATATTATAAGTAAAAAAAATATTTTTAATGTCCAAAATTATAAACAAAAAAAATATTATTTTTTTTTATTTCAAGATTTACTTTTACTTATTTTCATGAAATTAAATATAAATTATATTTAATTTACTGTCTCTTCTTTTTTTCATAATCAATAACCAATATAAATTCTTTTTATATCTTTCATGAAACTTATTTAAAAAAATATATGAAAAATCATACTTTAAATTGTCATATTTTGCTTTTTCTTAATAAATGTGAGACGGATGGAGTATCATATATCTTTAGAATATATTTTACGAAAGCAAATATAAAAAATATTTTATTAAAACTTGTATATTAAATTTTTATATTTAAAATTTTAAATAAATTAACATGCAGATGCAGCCTTAATACACTTTAAAAGTACACATTTATATATGACTCTAAAAATAAAATAAACCAATTGTGGCCACTCATTAGATATACTAAGGGTCATGCTAACCAGTGCCTCCAGGGCATTAGTTAAGATACCAAAAAGAGTAATTTTTGTATTAAAAAGAACATTTTTTATACTTATAAAAAATAGGTTACACAATTTCCAATACATTCATATTTTATTTAGCTCCTTAACCAGTACCCAAGGGGCGCTAGTTAGTATTTTCCATATACTAATACTACGACATGTTTTTTTCTTTAAAAAGGAGTAACACACTTTTAAGACGAATGTGGCGTTTGTTGTCCACTAGTACTCTACGTCTGCATTGCTTAATAAAGGACCAGTAAGTTATTTGTGAACCACACGCTTGAAAGAAAATTCGGAGCATATACTTTAGAGAGGTTCTTTCGCTTGTGGTCTAAAGACTCAACATGTCCTCTAAGTTATGATATTTCTTTTCGCGTTATCATTATTTCTCACGCATCTTGTAAAATGATCAAAATATTTTTTCGTTATTTTTAAGTAGCAAATTCATTTCGCAGGTTACTTAACAAATGTTCTATGATTTTATTATCCTTGCTTAGAAAAGTAGATGTTGAGTAAATTATAAGTGAGAGAAATCATAAACCTAATCTCTTAAGTTTTTTTGATAAAATGTGATGTTCAACTCACTTGTGTGATTGATCTTAAATCTAATGTGGATGTTTTCTGGCTGCCCCCTCATAACCTAACAAAGTTGTGTTGACTTTCATTAGCTCAGTTGGCAAGACATTGTTATATATGCAGAGCGTCGTGGTTTGAACCTCAATCATCCCACTTATCCACCTTATATATGGAATTTCCAGTCACTAGGCTACTTGACCAAAAAAAATATTGATAAGAATATATTGTTGATTATGTTTATTTTATAGATATGTTTGTTTCAATAATAAGGATAACATTACTTAACAAAATAAGGATTACAAGACAATTTATAATAATTCCTAATGGACTACTAGACTGCTTACACATAAAGTTCAATACTTAAAACCCTAACAATACTATTATCTAACACTTCCCCTCAAACTCACGATGCATTAACAGATGATCATCGAGAGTTTGACAAACAAAAATGAAAATCATACTAACTCAAACTAAATATTTTATTTTTAATTCTACCCCTCATGTTAAAGTTTACTAAGCTTTGAGCTTGTCACAAAGTGACGGCTAGGTTTCAATAATATCAGAATGACATTACTTAACAAAATAAGGATTACAAGACAATTTATTATAATTCTTAATGGACTACTATTTTTTTTGAAGGTAAACAACATCTTCCATTAGATAATAAGATAAAGAGAGTACAAACATTGAGATACATTTGTTAGGACATTCCCTAACCACATTCTAAAAACAATACAATTTACTAAACCAACCAAGGTTTGGACATCAATAAGCTTAAAGGAGTTAGAAACCAGTAAAATACTACAAAACCAATAGCTTAATCCAAGCAACCAAGCAAGATTCTTCCACACATGATAAGTGGGTTGAGTAACCACAGTCTTTAACTTTATCCAATTACGGATCATTTCTTTGGCTTGTGGACGCACATATCGACTATCCGGGTTCTCGAAATTGTTTAAACTCACCACATGTGAAGGAACCATTTCTTGAGTGGAGAAGATGAGCTGGTTTGCAGCAATCACTATTAGATTCTTACTCTCATCATGAATCCCTTCAGCCAAACATCTTTGAAGCATTTTAACAAACACCATAAGTGCAAACTTAACATAGATTAAACTGGAGAACAAAACACAACACACATAACAACAAGAAAACACAAAAACAATAACAATTGCAAATCTAGAAACACAATATCCCAATACTTATTTTTTCCGATGGTGGTGGCTCCGGTGGAGGCCGTTCTACATGGCCACAAATTCGTAAACAGTTTGTTGAAGTTTGGTTCAGATTTGAGAGCACCATAGCTTGACGGTTGCTGGAGGATTGAACAGAAAACGTGATGGTGGTTGATGGTGGTGGTTGAACAGAAAACGTGGAGGTTGAAGGTGATGGTTGATCAGAAAACGTGGTGGTTGATGGTGGTGGTGGTACAAAGGAAGGTAAAGGGATGGTAAAATAGGAAGAAAAACCCACATACATGGGAGAGGAACCTCCACAAGGGAGGAGACAAACTCTATTACAGAGGGAAGAAGCTCCGATGGCGGAGGGGAGACCCATAAAGAGCGGGCGGCAAATCCACTAAACCCTAATTTTTAGAGAGAGGGGAGAACTTCTCTCTCTAAAAATCATCTCTATGTCCCTCATTCTTAATGGACTACTATACTACGAACAGATAAAGTCCAATACTTAAAACCCCAATAATACTATTATCTAACAATGTTTTAATTATGAGGAATGCTAGGGTCACACCCTCTAACGCACCCCTTAAACACACTCCAATCTATTTATGACACATCACTCATTTCTTTTTAGCTTTTACCTGATGACTGGATTTGCAAGTGAAGAGAGAGAGTTTAACTTTTAATTATTTTTAATATTATTATTATTTGGATTGAACTTCTCATCTTCCATCTTCAGTTTCTCCTCCAAATCTTGTACGCACCAATATCTCTGCAGATTTGGTCTCTATCACTTGGTCTCCTGGTTAATGCATGTCAAAAGACACCAGACCTTTACTTTCTTCTTAGAAATAACTACTCGCTCAACATCTATTTAAACTGTTTTCCAAGACAACAAATGGAAAATCTGTAATGTGAACGAACACCTCCGATCCAAATCTTTACTTTGAACAATATCTTCAAATTGAACTTCCTTGGTGACAAAATTTGTAGAATTCAACTTGGTTATTACTCATTTTTCTCAATCACTCTCTCACTTTGCAAATATGGATCTGGAAGATGAAAAATTCAGTTTTTGTGATTTCAATTTTTAATTCTATAACTTTGTATCCAACAAAATTCTGTTTTGGGTTGTTATAATGTTTTTAGAGTTTGGATTGTTGAATTTGGAACTTCACACGAAGACAATATTGATGGTGGGAGGTTGCGATTGCAGAAGAAGACGAAAAGCTGAACCAAATAATTAATAATAATAAAAAATAAAATAAAAATGTTACACTTGAAACGGTAACCCGTACAAAAATATAAAAAACTCATGATGTGACAAGTTATAATTGGAGTGTGTTAGATGAGTGTGTTAGAGAGTGTGACAATAGCACTTCTCTTTAATTATTAATTAAGGTTTTATATTATGTATCCCCTGAACTAGAAGTCAACACGACTGAGTTTCCTAAAAATTATGCTAGATGTTGGGAGTCTTTCACGGAAGAATATATTCCTATGTGGCTTGAGGACAATTACCCAATATTGGGAGCTACTATGCAACCCTCCTATACATAATCTCCACAAAAATCTTCATTTTACCACTCTCATTCTCTTGTTCCCTTCATTTAATTGTGCTACACTTATCGTTTTGCAAGAGTTATACTGGTGTTGAAGCTTTGCTGCGCCGGGCACCAAAAAAATTTGTACCCATTGCCGCACTGTTACCAGAGGTTTGGCGTTGACTGGGGTGTTGACCGGCCACCAATCACCACATGTTTTTATTATTTATTAAATTAATTTAATTAAATTATTTATTAAAATTGTGTCATTAAAAATTGAGTTTTTTTTAAAAAATGATTTAGGGACGTGTAGAAAGAATGTTTCAAAGTATGTTTTGGGCCGACCAAAACATTGTTTGGGCTTATTGGAAAAAGAAATTTTAGTTAATTATACAACAATTCATAAAAAAAAGAAATAATTTGTTTTTAGAATAATAATTAAATTTGTTTTTAAAAAAGAATTTTTTTTCTTAGTCCCGTGAGCTTAGCTCAGTTGGCAGGAACATTGCATTATATATGCAAGGGGCTGGGGTTCAACCCCGGTCATCCCACTTATCCACCTTAAGGGTGGAATTTCTAGCCATTAGGCTACTTGATAAAAAAAAAAAGTTGTTTTTATTAATCCATTAATAAATATATTTTTAAAAATAAAAATAAATTAGAATACGGATCGGATGGACATCCAACCATTTAAGATATAATAATGGATGGATTGAATGAATAATATATTTATTCGATGAATTGTGATGGATTAATGAATTTTTTTGATCCATCTATTACCATCCAAATATAAATCCATCAAATTCATCCATTTTGTCACCCCGTAATTGTGATGTTGTAGTTAGAGTACATTAAAGATTGAGTCTGACTCAATACGAAATAACATTTATTTTAAACAAATCAAATATAATAAATGTTATACATATTATTAAGTGTGACTTAAATCTCACATTGGTTGGAAGAATATGTGTTGAACAACATATAAGTGAGAGCACCGATAAATCTAATGCATTAAAACTTTGTGTGATTGTTCTTGGTCCATTTGTGTTGATTCAACCCAACGAAACTCCTATCACGACCCAACAGTAGTATTAAAGTCTAGTTTGATTTTATGGTGGAGCAATAAAAGAGTGGTGATGGATCACATATACGAAAAAACTCACATTTTAAGAGAAATTTTGGAATATAACAAGTGTGAAAAGTGAACACCCAGCATATTAGTGAGAAGATCCATAAAACTAATACTTAAGATTTTGGGTGTACATGTGATGTCAACGGTCACTTTTGTAATTGTTTATAGTCTAATATATTGATCCAACCTAATAAGGCTCCTTTCATCTTAACAATAAAAATATCCTTTAAGTATCACCACTATTTAAGCTACACACAATTCATGACTTCGTTTTTTTTAACATGGCAAAAATTTACAAAACGTCAAATTCAGAGAAACAACATGAAAACCTAATTGATACCCAAACAAGTAATCAAGCTTGACCACTAACCATGATACTCCTTCCGTCCCAAATCTTTGGTCCTTTTAGTATTTTAGTTTTGTCCCAAAAAACTTTGGTCATTTTAAGAAACCAAGACACAATTAATGATTTTTTACTATTTATACCCTTACAAAAAGTAATGCATTCATCATTAAATAAATTTTCTCTTTCTTAATAAAATAAAGATAAAATTGACTTAACAATCTTTATTATTTCTTAATCTACATGCAACTTATGCAAGACTCTAAAAAGACCAAAATTTTGGGACGGATTCATTCAGCTATAGAAGTCATGACTTCGTTGCATAATAAAATGAGTAAATAAAGAGTTGCCACGTATAAAATGGTAGTGACCACTGACCACCATACGTATCTTCGTTGTATACTCTTTGGATAGCCCACCATGTGCCAATTTTTTCAATTCTTTCACAATGACACGCATTGCTATATTTTTTCTTAAAAATCGTTTTCGTAGACACAAAAATGAGAAATTTCCATGTATCTAAGGAAGAAGATTTGGTATTCCAAGTCCAACCACAAGCATAGCCGGCACCAAATTCCCAAATTCATAGTAATATAATTTTTCAAAAAAAAAAAAAAATAGTTTTGATAATATATTTTTTATTCTTAAACTCGTTGACATTAAACTAGAAAATAGTAATGATAATATATTTTTCTTTAGCGTGTATGTGTATCTCACTTCTCTGTTATTTATTTTCTTCAAATTTCCAATATTCACAATTCACTTGCCTAACTTTTATCCTTGTTATAAAACCTCTTGTTACTAAGTAAATATAATCCTCAAAAAACATAACACTTCACCAAATCCTTAATTAAGATTCTTGTGCAAAATCAGTTCATCCTTTTAATGGAAAATTCTTATTCTTCTAAATCCTTGCATCTTCCATATAAAACATTTTCTCTAATTGTCCTTATACTTTACTTCCTTCTTTTTAGTTCTTGTACTGCAATAAGAATTGGAACAACAATGAAGCTGAATGAAAGAAGAGAGTTTCTACATGGAAAACATAGCCAACAAGGTTTTTCATACCAAAGTTTGGTTTTCAACTTCTTCCCTAAAGGATCAGTGCCATCTTCAGGTCCTTCAAAGAGGCATAACCAAGTGGTGGATTCAACACCTCAGAATTAATTAGTCCATTTTTTTTATGATATTTTCAAGAATGTGTTTTTTTTTTTTTTTAATTATTTTTTATTGTTAAGACTTTTGGTTTATAACATCAGGTCAAGTATATGGTGCTCAAATGAGATAAGTTTTTATCACGTACAAATTTATTTTACCTATTGGATCAATAAATCTTACCATTAAATCAAATGAAATATAAAATATTGATCTAATAATAAGACTTAGTGATCCAATAATAAAAACAAAATTACGTGACGAAATATTTGTCTTAGTTGTGCATATTACTTATTAGACAGAGCCATACTACCAAACCATAAGAGATAAGATCTTTAAAAGGGTCTGAATTTTTTTTACTCTTGATCTAAATTACTACACTGTAAAGAAAATATTGTTGAAAGATAGTTGTTATATATGTATATTAATTTTCAGTTGAATCATTCTATACTCTTTTCAATCGTTTTCCGAAATAAATTTAAGGACAAATTTGGAAATTTGGGGGGAGGGGGGAGAAGAAAAATTCCAAAAAGGGGACTAAAGTTCAAAGAGAAAACTAAAAAACTAAATGAACATTCCGAGACATATAAACACCGGAAAATATCATACAAATGAGCCTTTTTTTAAGGTCACGAGGAGGAATCTCAAGAATTGTAAATTAAAAGAGTTCAAGGTTGAACTAAAATTTACTGACCAATCAGCTAATTTGTTTTCTTCTCGTCGAGTATAGCTAATATGAACTTGCCAATAGTTGAGATCCGGAGTTCAAAGTCACGAAAATTTGCCTATTGGAGCAAGGTCCAATGCCTCTTCTTCGCACTTACAAAAGGGAAATAAAGATACCTCTAGCTTTCTTGAACCTCCAGGAAGCTAATGGTATGCCTGTCTTGCTTTGATAATGCCCGAATCCTTCCACCCAAGTCAATGTGCAAGTGATAAAAATGAAAGTTGGGAAACTGTGATGGGGATGTTCCAGTCACAAACTATTGCATACAATAGTTTGTTTATGTCATATTTATTGATGATGTTCGAATGGAAAAAGTAGTGGAAATTTGGAGGAAATGCAAGTTTCAAAATTAGGATTTTTGAAAGTGTAGTAATGGAGTTTTTGAGTGGATTTTGTGGATGTTTGACTTCTTAGGCTTGAGGGGCTTTTATAGAGGTTAAAATGTGTCTTCAGAGGTTAATGGAATTGACTCTAGTTGCTTTTCAATGCTGGTTTGTCTCCAAAGTTACAAAAGTGATTCAAAAGCTTCATGGTTTCAAGATGAGATGGAGTGAACCAGGAGGCAATGTGGGAAGCTTTCTCTGAGTTTAGATGGTTGATTCTGAGCTTTAAGATGGAGTGTGATCAGAAAAAACAATCACAAGGCTCAATGCAAGAGTTGTTGGAGAAAAGCAAACTTTATCAAGGTCACTTGGATAATGCTTCAAGTCTTTGTGTAATGCATCAAGGGCTTGTGTAATACATTAAAGGTTTGTGTAAAACACTCATTTTGCTGAGATTTAAATCAACTCTGCCACGGCTACTTCATCTCTTCGTAACTTGCTACTCAAGCCACATAAATTCATGATCTTCGTACTAATGGAAAGAGGACATGACATAGTACAACTTGTATGTTGAACACTTGAGCTAAATCATCCTGGATCAAGTAGAAAAGTGGCCATAAACAATCAAAATTCGTTACTGAAAACACTTGGAAAAAATTCCCAAGTTTCTGGCCATTTTCACAGCTCTGAACCCTCAACTTTGGAACTTTGTAGCTTCCAATTCCCATGAGCTTTTGGTTTAATATTTCCACATTAATGAAGTATGCCATGTCAATCTCGAATGCGTCCCTCGAGCATGAAAAAGGATTGCTTGAATTGATCACAAATTGTCCATAAAGTCATGCACTTGGTAAGGCCAAAACTCTTAGAAAAAATTCTAAGTGTTTGAAAATTTCAAAAGTAACGAGACCTTGACTTTCCACTTTGATTTCTTCCACTTCAAGAAATCATTTGGCCTCATATTTTCATCCATTTGTAGTATCAAATGTCCTCTTTAAGAGCAGCCATCAAGCATATTTGTAGATTGCTCAAAATTGTCTTGTAAAGTCGGGTAGATGATCATGAAGATTTGTACTTACAAAATATTTCAAAATTCTGTCTTACCAAAGTAGTAAGCACAACAAGATATCTTGTATTTTTTTGTTAGTGGTGCATAAAATGCAAATGATGAGAATATGAGGTGGGATCTTAGGTCAAAAATTGAGGTATGACAGGTCACAAAAAAATAAATAAGTAATTGAAAAACTAATTAAATAATATTTAATTTTTAAATTATTAAATAATATAATAGATTTTGTGAGAGTGACCAAGATGAAATTTCTTGGTCATGTAATGTAACCATTTAAGAATATATCGTGTCTATTCTCTTCTTTTGAACTTTCACTACTCACTTCTTTTCATTTCCATAGTTTAGAGGCTGAATGTGCTACTCAAAGATTAAAAAGAAATATTTGAGAGAAAAAAAAGAAGTATTCGACGAAGATTTAACAAAACCCCAAGTTTTAGTAAAAAAAAAAAAAACCTAAATTACATGTATATGATATATCATTTTTTTTCCATTCTTTTCATTCTTCTTTTCCCCGTCAGATAAAAACATAACTAGACAATATTAAAATAAAATGTTATTTTGTCCACAAATTCTAGCTCAACTGGCAGAAATGTCGAAATTGCTGGTGTCGGACGTCAGGACCGGGATTCAAACCCCGGTCACTCCACTCTGTGTGTGTGAGTTTTCAATGGCTTTGCCATTTCGTCTATCAACCAAAAAAAAAAAATGTTATTTTCAAATTTATAAATTTGTAATAAAAATACTAGTTTTAATAAATAGCATAGTCACTATTTTAAATTTTTAATAAAATGCTACTTGGTGTACGTCGTCTTCCTTCTCCTTCTTCGTCCAGTCCTCTCTGTCCTTGCACTTCCAGTCTTCCACCGACGCCAAACGACCCCTCTCTGGCCACCGCTGTCCACCACCGGATACGGCGCTCCAGTGTCAGTGACGGTCCAATTGCTCAGTTTCCGACAGAAAAGGGGGAAAACGAAATTCAAGGTCAGTTTGCTAATTGCTCGGTTTTTCTTCTTCTTCTTTGCTAATTTTTGATTTCATCTTTACCATGTTTTTTGGACTTTTGTTCTTTGGTTTGTTAAACATGGAACATGTACGTTGACTTTTAATTTAATTAATGAAAATGCGGAAGCATGAACTCTTAATATTATTGGGGTGATGTAGGCAAATAATCGTTTGCACGATTTTCCTCTGTCAATAAAGGTTTTGGGCCAGATTGGCAGGCAAAGTCAGCATCTCATCGATCGATCGCAGTTGTAACTAACTGTACTAATAATGTGAGGTTGTTCACAAATTTATCCTTTTGTTTTTAGCGACTTTGAATTTGTATTGGTACTCTATGAATTTGAATGAGAATGAATATCATTTATTTTAAGTTAAAAAAAAAACTGTAGTAATAAATGCAAAATTAAATGATATTCCATCTGCCACTGTTCAATCCACATACACACACACACTCTCTCTCACAGTAAGTTGTTACTTACTACTACTACTACTACTGCATAGCAATTACAACCACCATCGACCATCGTCGTCATCATCATCGTCGTCGTTCCTTTTTGACTTACCATTTTGTTTTGGTTTGATCCTCCTCTTCCAAATCACGTCACAGGAGGAGGTTAATTAGCTACTACTACTCTTATTTATTTCTTTCTCAACTACTCCTCACTCCTCATGCTAAATCCTCACTTCCTTTCATTTTGTTCATTCATTTTCTATTACTTAATCACATTTTTCCATTGCATTAGAATAAGAAAATGTGGAAGCTCAAAGTTGCCGAGGGTGGTAGTCCGTGGCTTCGGACACTCAACAATCACGTCGGAAGACAGATTTGGGAGTTCGATCCTAACTCTGGATCGCCTCAAGATCTCCAGGAAATTGAATCTGCTCGCCAAAATTTCCACAATAATCGATTCAACCACAAACACAGCGATGATCTACTTATGCGCATTCAGGTATTCTTTCCATTCCATTTCATTACTTACTTTAGATTCATTCAATTCTTTCATACTTTTTTTATATGTAGTATGCAAAAGAGAACCCAATGAAACAACAAGTGTTACCCAAAGTGAAAGTGAATGATGTTGAGGATGTAACTGAAGAGACTGTCACAACAACATTAAGAAGAGCCATCGATTTCTATTCAACTCTTCAGAGTCATGATGGTCACTGGCCTGGAGATTATGGAGGTCCCATGTTTCTTATGCCTGGCTTGGTAATCGCTCTCTCTGTCACTGGGGCTCTCAATGCTGTCTTAACCGACGAGCATAGAAAGGAAATGCGTCGTTACCTCTTTAATCATCAGGTAACAAACAAACAATTTCACACTAATTAATCTATTCCGTTTCTCTAGACAAGTTGTCCTAATAAATAATCAGTTAAATGTATAATTGCAGAACAAGGATGGTGGGTGGGGTTTGCATATTGAAGGTCCAAGCACCATGTTTGGTTCTGTCTTGTGTTATGTTACTCTAAGATTGCTTGGTGAGGGACCTAATGATGGAGAAGGGGAAATGGAAAAGGGGCGTGATTGGATTCTTGAGCACGGTGGTGCTACTTATATAACATCCTGGGGGAAGATGTGGCTTTCAGTTAAGATCCTAGCTTTCGTTTTTTCATCATTTTATTAATAGACATGGCATTGTGGTTATTTATTTCTAGTTTAATTGTTGGTAGGTACTTGGAGTTTTTGAATGGTCTGGAAATAATCCATTGCCTCCTGAGATATGGCTCCTTCCATACATGCTTCCATTTCATCCAGGTTCTTGCTCTTCCGTTACAACTTGCTTAGCGAGAAGATATCAAATTACAGATTATTACTAAATAATAACTGGAATCTTTTGGTTAAAACAATTTTTTGTTATTCAGTCAATGTGTGATTTTATGCTGCAGGGAAACAAGAACTTTTTGACTTCATGTAGCACATATTTTTCTTAAGAGACTTGATATTACTAAATTCATATAAATTAATTTATTGTTAAATTGATGTATTTATTCATCTTACACATTGTTTGATATACCTTTCATCCTTATTTTACGCGTTACAGGAAGGATGTGGTGTCACTGCAGGATGGTCTATTTGCCAATGTCCTACTTGTATGCCAAGAGGTTTGTTGGTCCAATCACACCAACAATATTATCTCTGAGAAAAGAGCTTTTTACTGTACCATACCATGATATAGACTGGAATCAGGCTCGCAATTTGTGTGCAAAGGTTAGTGAAACTGCTTAACTGGTCCTATGAAATTGAAAACGTTGTATGAATATTGTTTCACCTGGATTTTATATTTATGAGGGCCAACTGGAATAAGCTGAACCTGAATGCTGTTGCTACTACCACATTATAGTATATTACTTTGTTTTGCTACTGCACAACCAACTCATTACTAGGATTTCTATTTTATTTCAATGGCAATCATATCCTTAGTACAAACTTTGCTCCCTCTATAACCATTCATCACTATATCCAATTAAGTAATATTTATTTAGAATAATTGGGGACTTCATGATTAACGCGTTGATTACTTGTTCATTGGGGCTTTGATACCATGTCATGGACTAACTCTCCCAAAAGCTTGAGCCATTAAGTGTAGACTGATGAATAATTTCACACCTCTAACAAATAGGACTTGGCGTTTGATTTCTCTACTATTCAACTATCTCTTTAATTGAGCTAGACTTAAGTAAGAGTTACAAAAGGATTACCTTTGTTTTTGTGCAGGAAGACTTATATTATCCTCACCCACTTGTGCAAGATATTCTTTGGGCGTCTCTACACAAGTTTGTTGAGCCTATTTTCATGAATTGGCCTGGCAAAAAATTGAGAGAAAAGGCTGTTGAGACTGTAATGGAGCATATACATTATGAAGATGAGAATACTCGTTATATTTGCATTGGTCCTGTAAATAAGGTAATTCCTGAGAAGGGGAAAGCTTCTATAGGGACTCCCTTGTTAATTGTCTATCAGTATTACTTTCCACTCTTTGAGAAGGAGTATGAGAAAAGTAAAATACTGTTCAATGGTTGCTAGTTTTCCTTCGTCGAGTCCTGGCTATTTATTTACTTTACCTCCTTAATTTATTTTTACTGTATTAATCATACTTTTTGTTTCGATGTGTGAGCTTTAATTCCACGTTCCACTTATATTTTTTTATTTTTATTTGCTAAACCAGGAAATGCTAAGAATACTAATTATTTAGTTATTATTATTAGGTGTTAAATATGCTTTGCTGCTGGGTGGAAGATCCAAATTCAGAGGCTTTCAAGTTGCATCTTCCAAGGATCCATGATTATCTATGGATTGCTGAAGATGGCATGAAAATGCAGGTCAACATACAAGTCAACTTATTTTTCCTTTGCTGGAGTTATCTAGTGATTTCTTCATTCAATTGCACATATTCACCGATGATTAGGAATGAAATTGACATAGATGTTGTCCTGTTATGATTATGTGGAACCAGTGTTACAGCACAATCAACCTTTGCTAAGCTAAAGTCTAAAAAAATAAAATAATATCATAAATTTGTGCATAACCAATTTTTGTTGCAGGGCTACAATGGAAGTCAACTATGGGATACTGCATTTGCCGCTCAAGCAATTATTTCAGCGAACCTAATTGATGAATTTGGTCCAACTCTAAGGAAGGCTCATGCATACATTAAGAATTCACAGGTAATTATTTCTATTTATCGTTAAAAGTTGCACCAATTTGCCTGTGTTGACCAGAATCTTTTCTCTTTCTTAAAAGGTTTTAGAAGATTGTCTGGGAGATCTTAGTAAATGGTACCGCCACATTTCAAAAGGTGCTTGGCCTTTTTCAACTGCAGATCATGGATGGCCAATATCTGACTGCACAGCTGAAGGACTGAAAGTAATTATTCATGAAAAAATTAGACTTACTCATTTGATTCTTTATTGTGATTCCTATTTTCATTTTTCAGGCTGTTCTATTGCTATCTAAAATTGCACCTGAGATTGTTGGTGAACCATTGGATGCAAAGAGATTATATGATGCTGTAAATGTCATTCTCTCATTACAGGTAATTGATTCCTCGTGATTCAAATCAGATTATCCGAATGGTTGGCCTAGCTAACAAATCATGATGATTATTTTATGCTATTGGTTCCGTCCCTACTTATCATAAATTAGGGTTCTTCAAGAAACCCAAAAATACCAATTTGAAAATCCAGAAAAATGTTTGTGGATATATCTCAACCTTAAAACTAGATATTTGTTCAGAGAGAACAAAAAAACTACTTTGTTTAACCAAATTTACAGGCAAAAGCATCAGATGACTTTTATCAATCACTTTACTCTATTGACTCTCACTCCTCTTTCAATGACACTTTCCCATTGCTCATTCACTGTAAAATTAGGTTTCTCTAATATAGCTTTTCCATGCTCGCAATTCACGTGGTCTTCAATATTAGTTAGTATATTTTTGTTGAGAAAAGACCAAGCAAAGTGATTTAGCTTTTCCTTGCTTGCAATACTATTTAATAGGAAAGACCAAGAATGACCCAACTCTATTTTTTAAGGGTCTCCCATCGTTGTCATTTGAATCATCTCTACCTGAACTCTTTCTTTTTGGTGGAACCTCAGCCTTCTCTTTATCATCATCGTCGTCTTTCTCATTGCCATTTTCTTCCAGTTCAACATCACTAGATGCTTCCTCTATTTTTCAGGTGAGTTGGGATTTCTGGGCTTTTCGAAGAAACATAAAGATGAGATCCCATGTCTTTTATTTTTAATAAAAAATTAATTAAAAATAATGACTCAACAAGTATATATTTCCGCATAAATCAATTTGATTTGTATAAAGTGTATTTATATTTTCCAATCATTGCAGAATGAAGATGGTGGCCTTGCAACATATGAGCTCACACGATCTTATAAGTGGTTGGAGGTAGACTTCTCTCATTATTAGGCCTGTTTTCATTTGTTTTAGTTTATTCTCTTTGAAATGTGAAGCATGTGATGGCATAGGGCACATGTTTTAGAAAGAACAAAATCTATACTTTGTGTATGTTTCAATATTTTAATTTAAAAGCGACGCTTCTTTATCTCCCTTTTATATGCTGTGAAATGTCTTACCTCGTAAATTAGTTTTAAGTGTAATCAATCTTCCTTTGATTTCACTTAAAAATTTGGCTATAATCTATTTACATACAAATCAATTATTAAAATGGGAATAAACTAACTAGGCTACTTGAAAATCGTAGAACTTAGAACCAAAACTACTTTTATTCATTCATTTGTCAGGTTGTTGAGCACATGTTTTTTGGATTGATGGTATAAAAGCTGCTACATGCCTACATGTTGAATCATTATTTAAGAACAAATCTTTTGCGGTTCCATTGGGATTACTTTTACATTTCAGATTAGGGTTCTAGTTGATCCTAGGAATTTGGGTAGGTGTTTTTGTATTGAATTTAATTCATTAATACACAATCTTGATGTTGGTAATGCCTTCCCTATTGTCAGATAATCAATCCTGCTGAAACTTTTGGTGACATCGTTATTGATTATACGTAAGCTATCAAATACTTGTTGAATGTCAGTTTTCTCCCATCTTCCATTTATCCACTCCATTTCAAATTTTAATTTTTTTCTTTTTGTATTTCCATATTATGTGCTCTATAGTTATGTGGAGTGTACCTCAGCAGCAATTCAAGCTTTGGCAACATTTAGGAAACTATATCCCGGTCATCGTCGAGAAGAAATACAAAGCAGCATAGAAAAAGCTGCTGCCTTTATTGAAAAAATACAAGATTCAGATGGTTCATGGTTTGCTCCTCCTTTTGCGAAACCACTTCACTTTTTTAATAAGACTTTCTATTGATATTAATATATAATATTCAAGATTTTTTATGTATCCCTGCATCTCAAGTTTGCTGTACTCTATCTTTTTGTCAGCTTCAATTTCGGATTGGAATTGAACTTGGTTTAGTTGACCACTAACTACTCAACCTGCTAAACAGGTATGGTTCTTGGGGAGTTTGCTTCACTTACGGCACTTGGTTTGGGGTAAAAGGGCTGATTTCTGCTGGAAAGAGTTTCAGTAATTGCTTAAGCATTCGTAAAGCTTGTGAATTTCTGCTGTCTAAGCAGCTCCCATCTGGTGGTTGGGCAGAGAGTTATCTGTCATGTCAAAACAAGGTCAGGTTTTCCATTCCTAATGTCAACATCACTTTCTTATATCACAGAATCTATAATAAGCACCAGTTTGTTAATCTATTCTAACCAAAAAAAATTTTCAAACAAAATTAATACCTTGGAACATGCACAAAAACAGTTGCAATGATTTGAAGCATATGGCTGTATAAAAGTATGCAAAATTAAGAATGTATTTAAATCATGAATCTAATGTATGTACGAGTAATAATAGCAAGACTATGTATGCCATAAAAAATCCATTATTTGAATTTTCTTTGCTTGGCACTCCCTTTGGTAGTCATCTATAAGTGGGGAATTTGAAAGTCTAGATTCTTCTTGAGCAATGGCCTAGTTCTTAATCCAATACCACTGGATCTCCATTGTTTTCCTAGTTTGCATCAAATGAATGATTTTGCATGAAGACAGTTGTCAACTAGTGTCGTTAATACCTACGTAGTTGATTTTCATAGTTGGGTTAAATATGTCGTTAGTCTTTCTAAATAGGGAAATTATTGCTTTAATGCTTTTGGTTCCTCAAAAATGTTTGCCAGCTTTTGTTTCCTCGTTTCTTAAAATAATCACAATCGGTCCCTCTTTGTACTCTTTTGTTCCCTCTGTCACACACTCACACTAGTGTCCCACACGGCAACATGTCACCGAAAACTCACCTGAATACTCCTAGCATGGTTGCCAACACCATATCTCCTACTTAATGGCTGATGAATATGTTGGATCTTCCAGAGCTCCATTTCGTTGCTACATGGTGTAACGGATGTACCGCCCCATGTCAAATGCTACATTGGCCACAGACGATTGTTTTGCCAGCTAGATCTGGCTTGTTTAGATAGCCATATTTTTAAACATTGTGGAAGAGAGTTTCTCGCACTTTGATAGTTATGTGATTTAGGGCATTGATATCTTTCATTTAGGGTTTTTATCTTTGATAAGACACCTAGTTTAAGAAATTTTATATTTATTAAGATTATATGTCTAATTAGGATTTGTCTAGAATTTTAGTTCATATGGTATTTTGTTATCCTTTTAATGATTAATTAATTACACTGTTTTCAGAGAATATCTGAATTTGATTTGAATGAGCACTCTACACCTAAGAGTATTTTAGGTATATAAGAGTTTAACCTGCCAAGATATGTCCTAGATTATTCCACTGGGCTGTCCAACTATACGTTGAAGTTGATAGCATCAGGGGATCCATAGTTTAAAAAATTATTGTACATGGTTTGGGAAATTCAGTATCATATCAGATTTTTATGGGATTTAAATTTCAGATAGTTGTCCCTAGCGAGATGAAATCAATGTTAGCCATGTCAAGAAAATATCAAGGGAAGGCATACATAACTCAAGAAGTAAACATTAAAAAAAAAAAAAACTCATGAAGTAAACAAAAATGATACTACAGTTGATTCTAGGAATTGTACTTTTGCATCAATTTTTTAAAATAATACTTAGATTTTTATGGGATTTAAATTTCATATAGTTGTCCTTAACGAGATGAAATCAATGTTAGCCATGTCAAGAAAATATCAAGGGAAGGCATACATAACTCAAGAAGTAAACATTAATTCAAAAAAAAAAAAAAAACTCATGAAGTAAACAAAAATGATACTACAGTTGATTCTAGGAATTGTACTTTTGCATCAATTTTTAAAAATAATACTTGAGTGAGAATATTTGATTACTTTTGACTATGTAAATGCTTTCTTGAGTCATTTCTTTACCAATGTCTCTGTTCAGGTGTATTCAAATTTGGAAAGCAACAGGTCCCACGTAGTAAACACTGGGTGGGCTATGCTGGCTCTCATCGAGACGGAACAGGTATAGAGAAAACTTTTCAACTACTGTAGTGCTTCCATTATGTTAATTTAGTATATTATTGCACAAAAACATTTTTCATTTATTTTAGGATAAAATTAGTCATATTTACAGTCTGGTTAAATCAAAGGACCATTCTGCTACTTAATTCAATAGCTTAGGCATGCCTATGCATCCGGCTAAATAAATCCGTACTAATGATATAATTATTGAATTGTACTAATATGGCCACCATTTTACATTTCTTTAAGGATTGCTATTTAGTTTTCTAAATTTCAAATCCTTTATTGTAAACGTCTATTGTATTTTTGTAAATTTCTAACTATTTATTAATACTTTTTGTTTTTATTTTCTAAGGAAGATTGTTGAAGAGTTATTTTGATAAACTTTTGATAACGATAAAAGTACTCTTTTAACTCTCATAGGCTTGAATCGAAGGTAAATAGATCAAAACAAAAGATATTAGAATTTTGGGCTGAGACTATCTCAACCTTTAACCGGCTTGTAAGGTTAGGACTACCCACCACTTATAGACACATGTTCATGCTAGATCTCATCCAATGCGGGACTTCTCAATTTTTGAGTTTGAATATTGAGCAGTAAAGAGCTAACAACGAAGCCTGGCATAGCAGAGAAGAATATTATGCAAGACATGATATGATTAGGAATATAATCATTTGAGAGAAAACTAGGGTAGCTCCTATTGTAAAAGAACACAGTAAAGTCAACTCTTAGGTGATTTGGGCATGTTTTGAGAAAAAAAACAAAAACCATTGAAACACTTGTGCAGATGGTTGACCAGATGCATGATAGTTAAATATTTAGAGGTATAGAGAGACTAAAAACCTAAGGGTTAATGGTCCATCTTTAAACCTTATACATAATAATTCATGTAATTGACTCAACAATTACTAACAGTGTGCACATTGGCTATTTCAAACAAAAATTCATGTAATTGACTCCTAATAGGAAAAAACGTTGTTTGTAAAATCTTGCAAATTTATGAACACAATAATAATATCTATATGATAATCAAGGTTTTTTAACTTTTCTGTTAAGCTTGCACCATAAATGACGATGATTGCTTTGCTGTTTGCTACTACATTCTGGGTTTCTATCTCAGTAACGTGATTTGACATTTTCCCAAATGATTGAATACTTCGTTAGCACATTGCATCTGATTACATTCGTTTATCTAATCATGATTCTGATGTAGAAGAATAAAAATGATATCCATTTCAATATAATAAAACAGGCCAAGAGAGATCCAACACCGCTGCACCGTGCAGCTGTATGCTTGATAAATTCCCAAATGGAGAATGGTGACTTTCCGCAAGAGGTATTGTTGAAAATCCATATAACTCTGATTTTACTCCCTCTTTCTTTACCCATGTATATATTTTAAATCATGTTACTATTCTATCAATTCAGGAAATAATGGGAGTCTTCAACAAGAATTGCATGATCACTTATGCTGCATACAGAAACATATTTCCCATATGGGCATTGGGAGAATATCGTCAGCATGTATTGAAGGCCTGTTAATCTCGCTTTAGTTAGGACCCGTTCGACTTGTTTCGACATTTTATCATCCTCCTCCATGCCGCCATGATTCTCTAACTTGTGAGTTTGGTATCCTGCTATACAGACAGATCTCAACTAAGTTTATAGGAAAAAAAGTGTCACCCTTCTTTCTATCAATTCAAGTGTCACTGGGAAGAAATTTTAACGTGGTTGGTTTGTAAGGAGAAAGTAGGAAAAAGAACGTGAATTTGGTACTACTATTATATACTAATATAACTATAATAATAATAATAACAGTAAATATTTTATGTGTAGTTCTGTGAGTCATTTATAAGACCAATTGGAGACTGTATCACATAACTCCTCTATATAAGCTGTTTTCTTCAGACGTTACTTGAAGTAGTATCAGAGCTCATATCTTATATTCTGTCTCCTTTTTATTCTCACTACTTTATTTAATCATGAAAGCTTATAGAATTAATTCAAATGAATAAAAAATCAATTTTAAAAGTATATATAGGGCTTGTTTGTTTTGGATTTTTTTAAAAAAGGGATTTTATAGTGTTACATAATTTTGTGTAAAAAAAATTTTCAAAGAAATTTTTTATTAAAGTTTCAAATGAAAATTTGGTTTGAATAGTTATTCTTAAAATGTTATTTTAGGTATTTAATCATTTTATTGAAAAAAAAAATTGGATATCAAAATTTGATATTTAATTATTATTTTTGAGGTCTTTAAATATATAATTTATTAAGAGACATAAAACTTTTACTACCGTAGTGGTTTGGGCTTTAAGTTGGACCAGATTTAATTTCTAATAAGTCATGTTAGCAAAGATTCAATTCAACATAAAAATCGTCTCAATTTCAACAATAAAACCTGATAAGAAGCTAATTTAAATCTTTTTAAAATTGCAGAGTTTCTTAAAAAAAAACATTATTACAAGGATTAAAATGGAATTATGACGTATTTGCAAGATCATTTGTATAATTATTACTACAAGGATTAAAATTGAGTCTTATGCATAAATGTCTATTTTATAGGTGGAGGTTTATTTTTTTTTTGGTAACATAGGTAGAGTTTAGATATAAAACTTATAGGGAAATTTTAAAAAGTTTTATTGTACATGTGCACAAAAAAATGTCAATTAAAGAATAAAACTTCATGAGACATTAACTTAAAAAAGTTTTTTAAAATTGCAGGTATATATATTTAAGAATATTTATTTCAAGGATTAAAATTGAATTAATGCATATTTGTAGGGAGGATTTGCATGATTAAAACTTGTATATAGATTTATTTTTTGTTTAAGAACATTGTTTTTATCATAAAAAATAGACAAAATTAAACTCGTATTCTATATGTTAACCCCAAATTTTGAATAGATCTTTCATTATATTTTCCCAACTAGGTTTCATATTTATTTTGGGCAACATTGTTACAAACATGTTGCTAACGTGTACGTAATAATGCTAAGGTGGCCAAGTCTAAATTATATATTTATTAGTAATAAAATTTATTTTTATAAGATAGCAAGAAGAAAATGCAATATATGCCTATGTAAAAATAAAGATAAAAACTCGGAAATTTTTTAAAAGTTAATTTGGATGAAAAAATCGAGTAAAATATATAGTCTGGATTGATGCAAAATGTAGAGATGATAATAAAAAATTTTGGAGATTTGATTTCATGTATCCTTTAGCAACACTTGCTACTACAACTGCAACAATATCTCTAACCATAATTTAAAGCTATAATTTTAACTCTAATACAAATTAAAGAAATATAGATGGAGTTTTTCAAAG
This sequence comes from Trifolium pratense, assembly GCF_020283565.1. Classification (NCBI taxonomy): domain Eukaryota; kingdom Viridiplantae; phylum Streptophyta; class Magnoliopsida; order Fabales; family Fabaceae; genus Trifolium; species Trifolium pratense. The sequence continues at coordinate 26,399,639 of NC_060060.1, forward strand.
ATGCACTTGCTTATCCTTTTAGACTGTGCATAGGTGTTGACTCTTATGGATAAATATTATCTTGTTTGACTCTGCATTACACCTATATATTAATTATAGAAAAAGGTATATTTTATAGCTAGGTGGAGTTTAATTAGATATATATATATATATATATATATATATATATATATATATATATATATATATATATATATAAATTGGTTAGTTTTAATTTTAATGTAAATATAGGAAAGTTTGCGGCTAATGTTTATCTATTTAATTAATTTTTTCTTTTTTGGCTTTCACCACTAATTTAATCTGGTTCGGAGGACAGTTCTGATATTAAGTGGTTTCAGTCCCCTTCCGATCACAGTTGCGAGAGATCGAACTGTGGTCTTCCCCAAGGTTGTCAGACTCGAGAGTCTACTCAGACTCGTAAAGGGTCGCAGACTCGATTCGTAGACTCGTACGAGTTTATCACGCGCGCACGCACGCACGCGCGCACGCGCGCACACACACAAAACTCAAAGCAAAAAAGCTCCATAATAAAACAAACAAAATAGCAAAGCTCCGATATATATATATATATATATATATATATATATATATATATATATATATATATATATATATATATGATAATGACTTCAAACATCAAAAGCTCCGGTGAATTCATCACCACCAATATAATCATCACCATCATCTTCACCATCATCATCATCATCATCATCATCATCAAACTCTGCCCAGATAAAACACCTTCTTCGTCGACGGCAACTAGTTTCATGGTTTCTAATTCCAAACATTGGGTACTAATGTACTATTACGTATATATAGTAGGAAAAAAAAGTTACGGGTTATCAATTGTTTTATTTTTTAAAAAAAAAATTGTGTTTTGGGCTTTTTATGGGGATTTTTTGTAAAAAAAAAAGTCTTTAGAAAAATTTATAGATTCGTAAACTCGCCAAAAACTCGCGAGTTTATACGAGTCTATGCAAGTCTATTCGAATCTAATCGAGTTTATCAAAAATCGATTCTATGAGCAATTCAATTCGTTTTTGCATCCTAGATACTCAAACTCGTATGAGTTTGAGAGTCTACTCACGAGTTTGACAACCATGGTCTTCCCTACCAAGTTCAGCGCCAATCATCACTAAACAAACTAACGATTGATTATTTAATTAATTCCTTTGTTTATGTTGATTTTGCCAAAGAATAACGGACCTCACACACTGAGGCCCGGTGGGACAGCGCCATTGGCAACGACCGTACAGAACCGTACATATAGATCACAGTGATAACCGTATTGCAGGCAATCAGTCCTCCAAATTATGCACTCCAAGATTGTCTTTTGATCACCAGTTTCTCCACTTGCATAGCTGCCAGCGGTCAGAGTGATGATGATCAGAAGCACAAAAGCCGCAGCAATGAGTTTCGCCATGAAGGTTTGTAGAAGAATAAACTAAAGAATTTGTTGGGTAAATGACTATTTACACCCCTACAAAATTAGGGATTTTTCGTTTACCCCCCTATGCGAATTTGTTTTCTGTTTACCCCCTGCAATATAAAGATTTTCTCATTTTGCCCCCTAGATGGACAAGTGGGCATATGACTGTGCATCTTTGCTTACGTGGCATGCACACGTGGAAATACATTAAATTTATATTTATTTTTAAAAATCCACGTCAGTTAATAAATTATTTAAAAAAATATATATTGTCAAAAAAATAATAAAAATTTCTTTTTAAAAGTTTTTTCTTAAAACTTTATTATTATTTTTTTAATAATTGTTTTATTGTCAAAAACAATAATACTTTTTTTTTTCAAAAAATAATAATTTTTTATATTAAAAAAAACTCTTAAAACTTTATTATTATGTTTTTTTAATAATTGTTTTTACTATAAAAAAGAAATTATTTATAAAAAAAAAAATTAAAACTTTATTCTTATTATGTTTTTTTAATAATTTTTTTTTACTATAAAAAAAAATTTATAAAAAAAACTCTTAAAACTTTATTATTATGATTTTTGACTGTTAAAAAAAATAATAGTAAAGTTTTATGAATTTTTTAAAATAAAAAAAAAAAAAAAGTTTATTATTTTTTAAATTTATTTGTTTAAAATCTTTTTAAATTTAATTTTTATTATTTTTAAAAATTATTAAAAAAAATAATAAATTTTTAAGAATTTTGTTTTTTTTTTAATTATTATTTTTTGGATTTCTTTTTTTGGCAGTAAAAAAATTAATAATAAAGTTTTAAGAATTTTTTTTTACAATTTTTTTTAAAAGAATATTAACTGACGTGGATTTTTTTAAAATAAATATTAATTAAATGTATTTCCATGTGTGTATGTAACGTCAGCAAAGATGCACAGTCAGATACTACGTTGTCCACCTAGGGGGCAAAATGAAAGAATCTGCACATTGCAGGGGGGGTAAACAGAAAAAATATTCGCGCAGGGGGTAAACGAAAAAACCATAATTTTGCAAGGGGTAAATAGGCACTTACCCGATTTTGTTTTATGGTTTGTCTTGATAATACACTAAACCATCATACTATTTATAGAAGAATAATTGATCCATCCATTTAGTTTACGCGTTGTCATCAAGTCAATCACTTTGAAAATGACTTTTAACAACTCTTTAATTTGGACATGGATTTGGTGCACTTAATGCGTGACATGATAATGCATCTGGAACGTCCGATCAAGAACTGATGAATGAGATCTTTTGATGGTTACTTTTTCTATATTTAATCTGAGATGTCCGATCATAAATAGATGACCTAAGTTCTTAAATTAAAAATAGGAGGGACTGAATTTTTTTTTTTGTAAAAAGCAGAGTAATTTGAGAAATTTAAAACTTATACGTAAAGATAAGAGAAATGGAAATTCTAAATAAGAATGAAGTTTTGAAGATTTATGGAAATTCAATTTTTTTTTATAAGCAAAATTTTGAATTATAAGGAGTATAAGGAGCACTCAACCCTTACAATTCAGAGAAACACCATTAGATGTTTTGTATGCAAGCTAATGAGTCATTGCACCAATTAGTAAATACAAAAGAGGATGTATTTCCTATGCGACATGTTTATTGTTTATTTCCTATGCACCAATTAGTAAATACAAAAGAGGACGTATTGGTGGTGGACTCCAATCGGATAATATAATTTTTATTGTTTATCCAAAAATTTCTTAATTTGGAATCAAGGATTCACACCGTAATTTAAGTTTTCAAATAAAAAATTCCAAATTTTTTATCGGATATTATTCAAATTTAAAGATCTTATCAAAAACTTACGGCAACTTGCCAAACAAAAGCTATGAGAAAAAATAGTAAGGGTATTACTGGCATAAAATAAGTCATCTTTATTTCAGAAAGTCCTCTTTCCCAAGAAGAGAACATTAATTAATAATAATTCATGGAATTTTGATCTTTTGATCTCCCTATATTACCTTCAAGCCCCCATACCGACTAAATTATCCTTAATAGCGTTTCGGATCATAGAATCTGAAATCGCTTAATTTCGAAACACAAAATTTAAAGTAAATTGATTCCAAAAACGCATAATTTCATAACGTAAATTCTAAAACATACTTTTTTGAATTATTTTAATTTAAAGTTTAAAATCCCAAATGCAAATCCTATAATCTTAGATTTTGTGTGTTGTTATTTATCTTTGGTACGATTTTTATTTTTTATCAAATTGGTAGGCTTGTTGAGTCAAGGAACTTCAATTCATTGAAAGTGTTAAATGAATTGTTAGATGTTTTCTCTCCCCACCACCCGTGATTCTTTTATACCCCCCAATATTCCGATTTTGCCCTTGCAAAAAACTTCGGTTCGCAGAAACCGAATTTTTTCTAGTACAAATTCAGAGTAAATTTCGGTTTTCAAGGCAAAAAAAACTTCGGTTTCTATAAACCGAAGTTTTTTGCAAGGGTAAAATTGGAAATTCAGGGATATAAAAGAATCACGGGGGGTGGGGAGAGAAAACATCGAATTGTTATTTTAGACAAATTTTCAATTTGAACAAATGGGTAGACCCAAGAATGTGATGGTGCTTGTGTCATGTGGTGGTCAAATGAGGTGGTGGCTTACTGGTTTGGCAGGATAGAATCATTCATTTTGGATCCTATGATACAAATTTAAATTAGTTAAAATTTCAGGGTATTTTTCGAATTTTTGGGAGGCCTAAAGAGCTGTGTCAGGGACTAATTAATAACTTAAAATTCTCTGATTCACAGACCAAGAATTCTCCAAATTAGAGAACCAATAATCGGTTCCGACCCCAGATTTTAAGTGTCCCGTTCGAATTATGAACTTGGTGTTCCGTTTTTTTATAAGTCGTAATTTCACATTTTTTAAGGATCTATAAGTCATATATATAATTGTAAAAAAAAAAAAGTAAAATTATACTGCACGATACAAAAACTACAATAGAATCATGACAAAATTAATCAATTCGAACACGTATATAGCATCACACACTAGCTGCAAATATTAATTATAATTTTCTTATTGCATATGCATATAATCAACAAACTGAGTTTTTTTGTTAGTGTAAGCCCAATTATTTGATTTGAATTTTTAAACACTAGCTTCAAAAATTGATTTTCTTTATCATCTCAGTATAGATTCTTTGCAAAAGTTGTGGGAATGCCTCGAATAATATTGAAGCCAACATGGAAGGTGCTCTATACTTGAGGAAAGTTTATCTGAATATATAGTTTTAGCTCTAATTGGCAAACTTCTTCAGAACTCGAAAAGATGTTCAGTTGTTCTACAATCAGTGAGTTCTTATCTACTTGTTATTAATTTTCTGGCATTCTTTCTTTGCCTTCACGTTTGTTCACATGCGTATTTTTGAATGAAATTGTTGTACTTATTCATGAAACTGTATTGTACTTTGAAGAACATTTTAGGTGAAATACATATGAGCCACATTAGTGATTATATGACATAATTTAATATAATATATGATGAAATCAATGAGTCTTGCAAGACGTTGAGGATAATGAAGAGTCCTGAAGCAATTGGTCTCAGTAACACCGATCACCGATGCATGTTTATATTTAAATCACGGTGGCACTACAGTCGTTCATATTGAAACTTGTTCACGTATATGAATACAAGAGGTGAGCTGCCCTAGAGAGTTCTAGAGCACTCAAGAGAATAACTGTTACAATATACTGTTTTTGACCTAGAATGAATCTACCTTTTTTCCTCCTAAGTGCCTCCTTTTATAGTCCAACATCCCTTGACCTAATGGGCCTTCTCTTGTGTTGAAGTATCCAGACCCAATAAGTATGGCATTGGGATCCATAAACAGCTCGTCCGTACATGACGCGTGGAATTAGAACTCACGTGGCTCACGTCACTCGTCATGCAGGTCACGTGGAGGCGGAACAAACCTAGCTCACGTCACTCGTCCGTGCAGGTCACGTGGAGGTGGAACACGTGAAAGTAGAGGTGGCTCATGATGTAATTTAGCTAGGCCTGTAGGAGTGGAGCTCGTGACGTGGCAGAGATGAGCATGTAGAAGTTGATCTCATGGTGACCTGAATGGTCAAACTGTAATATTATTTCATGATATGGTCTCCATATCAGTCCACAGTCCACCAAGCGTCAAACCAGTTAACGTGTAGACGTTTATTTCTTTATGAGGTCGACCTATACCAGTCCAAAACTCATCAATAATCTCATATTCAAATTGGAAAACAGAATTTTGGTTTTATAAAGGAAAAAGAAAATTGTTTCTGAATTGCTACTATGGAGTTTATGGTCTCTGTACTTTTGTTGTTGAACTCATCTATACTCTGATTCCTGTAGCCCCTCGAGACATGGAAAAGTGCGAAAGTCACAACTTGCAGGATGCAATGTGCCGGTTGTACACTGATCCATAAAGATCATAGGTCACATTGACATCTGCTAATCATAAAATACCTTCTTACATGCTTATGATAATCCTATATACAAGAGTGGAGCCTTAGTCCTAAATTTTATGTTAGAACCAATATATTAGGCAAGTTATAGACTACAAGTCATTTTGGTGTAGATGTTATATTTCCTTGTTTGTTCACTTTAATCACAGTCCTCGAGGCTTCTATTTGTATATAAATTTTGTATTTTGCTATTAACTTGTTCAAAAGTTTTAAGTTTTTCTTCGCTCTCGTGCTCACGCCCTTTGTGCCTAGTTTTCAGACATATCTCCGTTCAATAACATGTGCTGAGAACAGTGGATTCTTGTATATGATTGGGAGGACATAGCTGTTGAATAACTTGAGGCCACTCTGCTTATTTGATTGCAAGCGTGTACCGCATTTCAATAGGAGCCGTGTGAATGTTTACTTCAATTATAACGATGCTACTTTTCTTCTTTTTTGTCTAATTGATTGAAAGAGTGGAGATTTTATGAAATAAAGGAGGAAATGGAAGACTACTCACTGTCAACTGAATAAGTTTTAAGCCCCTCGTTTGCACCCCTTACGTCTGTCGTTCTTCTACACCCTACCCACTGTCGTTAGATGCACTTCATCCTCACATCTGTCGTAGTTCAACGCCCTTCACTGCAACTTTCGCAACTTGAAGTCTTCAGATATCGTACTTATTATTATTGCTTTGATTCATGACTGGTTTGGTTATTCTGACATTGCCAACAATTTTCTGAAGATATATATGTTAATGCCTTGTATCGTTAAGCAATCAGGCTATTCCTCGTCCGATCCCCCTAAAATGCAGCAGGCATTTTATTGCTGGTTTGGTTAGGCTTTGGCATGTGTTCATATCAAACAAAACAAAAAACAGTAACAAAGAATGCAAGAAAGTTCCCAATAATTTATCTTATAATCTTTGCAATATCAAAATGGTTACACTCCAATTCTGTAAAACTTAATGTATGAAAAAATTTCTTCTTAATTAAGAAGATACATAAAATTGAATATGATTACTACAAACCTATGCATTCTTTTCTTTCTCATGTACAAAACATATTCATTCCCATTTTGTCCTTAATTCATGATAGTGTTTGAATGCATAAGTCATTACTATGCTTCCATCTAATCTCTTAATTACAAAAGTCTCAACCAACACATAACATCCAAATTTCTTCCATCCATTAACACTCCCTTCAAATTCTTCCACTTTCTTAACTCTAAATTCCTTTTCTTTTCCACCAATCCATCCAACCTTTTCTTGCTCCCATTTCATTCTCTCAACTATTGCAGTACTCAATCCAACACTGTTTTTTTCTCCAACATTATTGAAACTATTAAACCACATCAAATTTTCTGCTACATCCATCATATTATGATCTACCATAGCTTCCCATCCAGCAATTACAACCATTTCTTTTTGAACAACAGCGTCAACATTCACGGTGTTTCCCATCTTACCATCATTCTCACATGTAAAAACCTGTTCCCATTTTTGCTCTAGTGTCATCTCATAATACATTGATTTTCTCATTTCTTCTTTCAATGTTTTATGAGTTCCTTCCTTGATAAACATAAAGGGACTATACCATTTTCCTACAACAACACTTTCTGAACATCGGTTTGTTATAGAGAATTTGAATTCTGGTTTGCTCGAACGGAGGGAATCATCTACACCTAATGCTTCTCCAAGACATGAATCATTTGATGTTGAAGCACTCACTTTCCATCTTCTACTTAAAAACCTTGGAGGGTATCCATCTTCAGCAACAGATTTAGCTGAGAAACCGCTCCTTAAAGTAACTTTGCTTCGACGAGGATAAATCTCAAACTCTTGATGTGTGTCATTGATATCTAGAGGATGTAATGGTACTTCTGAGACAGAATTGTAGAAACAAAACGTCTCCACGTCTTCCTCCTTTGAGTTAATGTATGCTTCTCTGCAAAAGAAAATGCAAATTACATCAAATATAATACTTAAACATCTCAACAAGACTACGCATTCATGTTAAAACTTAAACAATTGGTTCAATACGAGTTATCTTTGTATCCCAGTGTTAAGAGTCTCACATCAGATGTAAGATGGTTTGAACATGGATTTATAAGTAAAGGCAATCTTCATCTTATAAGCCGATTTTGTAGCCTTGTAGGGTTGAGTTAGGCTCAACTCCAATTCTAAAACTCAAAGCATATCATCTACAGGCATTGAGCCGTGACAGCGGGCTGTAGAACTATTAGATCTGAATTCAAAACTAACTTGTATTCAGATCTAACAGCTCTGCAGCGCGTCAAGAAGATTTTAGAGTAGTAATTATCAAACTAGTCAAGTTTCTATGATACACATATCTAAGTTAAAAAAGTAATTATTTTTCACTAAATTAAGACTTACCCTCTTTTCTTGCCATGAAGATGTATGACATAGTATTTATTGGAAGACAATGGCTGATTAAGAACTGGAATGAAAGCAACATTATGGTAATGAGTAGTTCTGTTCAATGAAATTCCTGATCTATAGAACAACTCAAGGTTCATGTTTTGAGGAAAAGGCAATCCCTTAACTTCATTGTACTGTCCCAAACCAAAACAGGAGGTTGGTTCCAAATCAGTATCTTGAATTACAAGAATACCAGAATTAGGACCTTCTGGTGGAGGCAATGAGAGAGCCTCTTCAGACTTCTTGTAAAATGAAAGAGGCCTAGTCACATACATTTTCTGTATTCTAAATTTGCTTCTTTTTTTTTTAGCTGTATTCTAAATTTGCTTCACTCAACAATACTCTTAATTTTTATGTTCTAACTTAATGTATATGGTAATGAATGCACATCATGAACTTATATATATATATATATATATATATATATATATATATATATATATTAGATGAAGTGTTACTTTGACATGGTCAAATAATTGATAATTTAACTAAACGTGTATAAATGCTCAAGTTTGACTGAGGTTAGTGAAGAAAAATAAAATTTTCTTAAGAAGAAAAAGTATAAGTACTTATTTGGGGATTTTCAAATTTGGTCCCCACATCACAATGAAGGGTCCATTTTGGATTTGTCTATTTGGAATGTTTCAACTAAAAAGTAAAGGGAAGAAGATTCGGGGATTGGCACAGTCAACATTCATGAATGCACATGTAGTCAATGAAATTTAAACCATTTGATCGAGATCGGGAGGTTTATATTTAAAGATCATAATTTTTATATTTTAATTAACTGTATTTAAATCTAATCCATTTGATTTTAATCAGACGATTGTGATGTACTGACTGCATCACAACGCCTGCACTGAACCCATGTCTGATGTTGAGGGGATTGAATTTGACGCAGTTAATGCTGTGAGCCGTCCGATTTAAATTAACGGTTGAGATCGTTGGACTGTGTTATAGTTGATGCATAATCTAAACCGTCTGATCTCAAATCAACAGCTATGATTGAAAACAACGTGTTATTGCATATAACTTGGATAGCAGCCGATCCAGGCCTGATGTTGAGCTGTCAAGTTGAAGAGATTGGACCAAGCATGCAAGTAAAAAATATAAAAAAGTGTTGAGGATGTTTTGTAGGTGGGGTACAAGTAGTTTCAGCATTTTTAACTTTAACAATTCATGATATGGTTGTTGTTGAAATATAGTCCACTTTTGTAATGATTAATAAAATTCGGCCCTAGTATGTTCATTTCTAATTATGGTTGCTTGAAGAGTACATGAAAGCATTTTTCATTTTGTTTAGTTTATGTTTTCTAATTATTTGGTTTTAACTAACCTAAAATTCTCTACTACATGATGCTAGTTGTAGGGAATCAGATTCAATCAGTCGTGACCGCATGCAGTTAGCGATTGTGAACCGTCTGATCAAGATCAGATGGCTTAAATTTTTAAACGGTTTTTTATTTTATTTTAATATAAAATTATGAGTTGACATTTAAACCGTTCGATTAAGATCGTACGGTCTAAATCTGTTGAATGCATGACTGCACCACTATTAAATTCATTGAATCCAGGTCCTAATTGTAGACAACTCTACATTTATCATTGTGATTAAACATGTGATGTTCCTCCATAAACTATTGTAATTATTTTTGTATTGTTAGTATGATCCATTATTATTTTTCTTGAATTCGCTTTTGTTAAAAAAATTCTATATTTTATTTAAAAACTATAGTGTTAATAGGGTTTGTATCTTTCTTTTCCATGTTGCTCATTATGTTATGATCTCGGTCATTTCATTCACTTTTTCTTTTCTCTGTATTTTGTTATTTTTTTGTTACTTTGTGGATCAATCCACTCTTAAATTAAAGAAAGGAGAAAGGACTAAAGTGAAAGAATCGAATAGGATCTAAATCCGTATTAGTGTACAATAAAATGTTGTGACAAAATTGGCTTGTAATTTATTTCAAAACAAAATTAACTATATTACCAAGTTGTATAAATAAATTTCTAAAATATTAGTAAAGCTACAATTCAAACATGGACAAGTCAAAAGAGAAAACCCATCTCAATTTCCTTGTTATTTCTTTCAATAATGCAGTCACCAATGTATAAAGTTGTTGCCACAGTAATTAGTCTTTTTTTTTTTTTTATGTGTTTAATAAACTAAAACCATGATCTATGTCTTGTTGATATAGGTGATAGCAACTAGTCAAAAGTGTCAATTTTGGCAACCAACTTTTGTTGTAGAACTCAACACTTTTCTACATAGAAAATTTTGCAATTCCAGCTTGGTTTTTTGGCTTGATTATTAATTACTAAGCAACATTATATGATTGAGTTTAAGAAGCACTTTCCTTCTTCTTTCTTGACATTTAATAGATAGAAAAATTTGACAAGGGACTTTCCAAGAAATGTGAAGTTCTCTCTATTAAGGAATTTTTACTAAAGAAAAAGAAAATAACATTAGTAGAAAATAAAGATAAAAATGTCTAATAAGCAACTACAAACAATTTAAACAACTTACTAAAACTACCACCCTAATTAATGAAGCTACATAGGAAGCCTTTTCGAACTCGGATCCTCTCCTGCACTTCTTCATGTGACTGTCCATCAATTATACTATATGGTGTCAATTGCTAACATTTAATGAAAATCAAAGGCCGAGATCGAGCAGCACCATTCAGTGGCCGGAGAGAACTCAAATCCAATTTTTTCTTTCATTCTTTTCTTGCATTTATGCATTGTATTTGACTTGATGAAATTTTCTCATGTTTTGAACATAAGGTCTTGATCTCTTTTCCTTGAACTTCCCCAATTTGAATGATATTTGAAAATCCATCTCCAACCCTTAATACTTTTTCTTCTTTCCCTTTTAATTCCTCTATCATTGACACTAATCCTACATGAACCACCACTTCCACTAGCAAAAACTCCATCACCACCACCATCATGTACCATGAAATTTCCACCACCACTTCTTATACTTCCAAAAGCTGAAAGTGTATCACCCATTTTTCCATTTATGAAATCATGTTGCTTTGATTCTGATGAATAATCAAGTTTCAAATCAATAAAACTAGACTCATCTAAACCTTTAAAATCACTCTCTCTTAGCGAAAACACACGCCGGTTTATAACACCATTGTAGCTACTTCCATCAGTTTCCATTACACCACTCTTTCTACCATTTTCATATTCATAATAAAAATCACTTCTTCTTGGTTCTGCTTCACTATAACCACTTCTTCTACCAGATTCCAACATTAAACCACCATTAACACCTGAACTTCTTGCTGCAGAAATTGAACTTCTTGCACCTGATAAAACAGAATCACCACCATCTTCAGATCCAAATATAGCTCCACCTCTAAAACTACATAAAGATCTTGATCTTGATACACCACCATGATGATTATTATTATTATTATTATCAACCATCCATATCTCACTTTTCTCATCAAACCCACCAACACTTCTTCCACAATCCTTTTTCTTGTTCTTTCTAAATAGTTTCCCAATTCTCCAAAAACCTTTATGTCTTTTGATATCAACACAGTTACTACTACTTCTTCTTAGCACCATAACTTCTTCTTCCTTGTCATGAATCTTTGTCTTTGTATTTGAATTTGAATTTGAATTTGAACTCAAATGCTGAATTGGGTTGGTTTCATTTTTCTCATTCTCGATAAGAAATGAAACTCTACCAACACTTCCAACTTCAACAGAACAAGAGTTTCTATTTGAAGTGATTTCATCAGAACAAGAACAAGATGAAAGTCTTTGTTCTCCACAATCTGAACACACAAGCTTCACCAAACGCTCCTTAAGACAATAAGCACATATACCACCAGAAGATGAAGATGGATGTTTCTTACATGGAAGAAAATCAGAAGTAGAATAGTAACAATCCATTTCATTTGTATAAGCTTCAACACCTTTGTTTCTATCTTTCATTGCTTCACTCTAAGATGAAGTTTCAAAAGTAAAGTGTGAAAAAAGGAACAAAATACTTAGCTTCAAGAAGCAGAGTCTATAAGTAAGTAATAGTAATGAAAAGTTGATAATTTTGGAATTTAGAGTGAGAGAGAGATCATAGAGGCTTTTCCTTTACGTTTTCTTTGCAGGAAAAAAATAAAGAGTGATAGAGAAAAAGAAGAATATGCAAGAAAAGAAATAAAGGAGTAGCTTCTGTAAGCATTATTGTGTAGCAAAAAGACTAAAACAAGAAAAAGAAAATTTGAGTGAAAATTGAGTGAAAGTGGAGCTACTACTACACTTGCATCGCATGCATATGTAGATGATAATTGTATATATGAGATCGGAACATGAGAGTATTCTCCATATAATATTATATCTCATAAGAGTTTCTCCGTATAAATATATTTTATCTAATTCTGCAATACAAAAACACAAAAAATCATATCAGTGCGGATTCTAAAAACCTCTTAAGAAAATTTGTAAAATAAAAAAAGAAAGTAAGAAACAATCAATCTTTCATTTTTATGAACTGTCAAACAACAAAATTTGATGAAGGATTTATTTATATATTTCACATCCCTTGATTTTGGCAATGATTTTTGAGAATAAATAAATTAAATGGCTACAATAAGCACTTTCCATGTGTGACATAATTGGATTGGATCCCTCTTTGAAAATAGTGGGTTGAGAAAGCAACCCTTCATAGTAACATGAGTGTGGCACGCATACTCATTTGTCCACTCTCTTTTTAGCACCCTATATCATCATTCCTTCAAGCTACTAAACCAAAACCATTGTATAGTCTATTTTAAACTATGTCCCTCATAACCACGTGTCTCACCGACACATATGCTAGCTCTTATGAATTCCTTCGCATAAATATTTTTGATATATTATTATATTTTGGGTACACAAGATGTATATTATTATTATTCTTAAATAAATTTACTTTATAAAATTGTGTTACATTTAATTTATTATTTTATTTTCTATTTTCTATAAATATTATATATATTTTCTTGCACACTAGTGAGACTTGTTATATAATAAAATATGCTAAATAAATAATACCCGAAAATTACTTACTTAGACTATAGCGACCATCGGCCATAGTTAGCATTACTCATATAAATATTTTCGTTGTGCTAAAAAAATTATATTTTACTTTTCATACTTTTTGTTAAATCTTGTTCGCATCGGCCAGAGCTAAGCCCAACAAATAAAGAAATTATGCTTTTTTAAATCCTACGTTGTTATCAATTTTCTAAAAAATTAATTTAATTCTTTAAAATGTTTCAAAAAGTAACTTCTGAACGCACCGAAAGATAACTTTTAAAATTTGTGAATTTATGTAAGTTTGTAATTTTTGTACTTTCACTTCTTCAACGTTCAACCTCTCAATTTCTCAAAAGCTCGCATTTTTATCGTGTTTTTTGGTCTCAAATCAAAATTGCTTCATTCATAGATGTTTTATACAATAATTTAACGTTAAAGAGTAAGTAATGTGTGTTTTTAACATATTATTTTTTATGTAACGTTTTTTATATAGAAACTATACTTGTACATATTGGAAGTTTTCTTTCAAAAGTGCAAAAAGATATTTCAAAACATAACTTCAAAATGTTTCAAAATTAAACATATATTGAAAGTTATCTTCTAAAACATTCTAAAAGGCAAAATTAGAATTTTTAGGGGAGGGGGGTTGAGAGCAACGTCGGAGGCCTAAAGAGCAAAATTCCAAATAAAATGATCTATTGAGGATCAAGTTATGGACACGTCTTGGATTTTGAAATATAACTTTTAAATTTTGTGAATTTATGTAAGTTTTTAATTTTTGTACTTTCACTTCTTCAACGTTCAACCTCTCAATCTCTCAAAAGCTCGAATTTTTTCGTGTTTTTTGGGTCTCAAATCAAAATTGCTTCATTCATAGATGTTTTATACAATAATTTAACGCCAAAGAGTAAGTAATGTGTGTTTTTAACAGATTATTTTTTATGTAACGCTTTTTATATAGAAACTATACTTGTACATATTGGAAGTTTTCTTTCAAAAGTGCAAAAAGATATTTCAAAACATAAGCTCACAAGAAGATCTGAGTTTGGAATGCTCACAATTCGAACTCCGATTCCTGTATATAAAATGCAAAATCCCTATATCAACTGATCTGAGTTAAGCTCACAAGAAGAGTAGTATTTTTTTTTTTTTTTTTGGTCAAGAGAAGAGTAGTATTTTTATTGGCACCGTAAATGAAAAAAATCAATATTTAAAATAGCAAGGAATTTATATTTTTTTATAAGAAAATGAATTATTTTTTTTCATACACTTAATACTACAAATTTATATAAATGTTGCCCCTATATAAATGAATTTAAAAAGTTTGGAGGGACTATATGGCTGATGTTGGTCCCCATTTTCTTTTCTCTTTTCTTTATGCTAATATATCGTTTCTACTTTATTTAATTTTTGACTGAAATTAACATGTACTACCAATATTAATTACTAGTAGGGCTTTAAATTAATTAAAAGACATGGAGTTTGGTTGATTTGAGGTAACAAAGAGAAGAGGTCGATCGATCATTGGGGGGCTGGAGATAAGAGGTTTAGCGTGCCGTATTAGATTTATTCATTCTATTCCATTCTACTTATATCTGTATTGTCTTTTCCATGTATGTAAAGGTAGTAGGACCCTGTTTCATTTCATGTTCACTCGTGGTCTGTTACATCACACTTGGCCTTACGCTCTTTCCCATCATCAAAGGATTGCATATGGGGAGAGGAGAGGAGAGGAGAACGCAAGCAAGCTGTTAACTTTGAATTTTAAAATGTATGAAAGTGACATTCATGGTTTTTAAATATGGATAAGGTTAACTTGTGTCCTTAACGGTCCGTTTGATCTGCAAAATATAAATACTGGACAAGACAGTATAAGACAAAACAATCTATGACAAACGTTTAAGGTATTGAACAAACTTTGTGTTGTACGATGTTTGGTGGACAAAAAGTTATTTTGGTATTTTAGACAACTTGTGTTGAGGACAAAAAGTTGTCCCGTGGTTGTGTGGAAGACAAGAATTTCAAGTTTTGTCCTGTCTCTTGGCCCCCAGTTTGTCCAGTACCAGGAACAGTTTGAAAATCAAACACAGTACAACAGAAGTTGTTCAGTCCCTTATTTTTTAGTAGATCAAACGCACCCTAAGGACATATGTTAAGAAGATAAATGTGAAAAAAAATTATTGAACTTGTCGTGCATTCAATTATCTAAACATTAAATTTTTTTGTATCATTAAATACTATATTTCTATTTTTAGGTAGCTTGACATGTGCCCTCAGGACACAAGTTAAGATAGCCCTTTAAATATATACTACCACTCCGTATTATTTTTGTAAATTTGTAATAAGATCATAAAGAATAAAAATATGATTTGTATCCAAAAAATAAGAAAATAGATAAATTTATTGTAAATAAATATGTGTGATTTTTACTTGTAAAGAAACATAATAAAAAAAGAGTGATTGTCTAACTTAACTTAGGTGAACACTTTAATACCGTGAAGTTTCGTTGGATAACAACATTTTGTAAAAATAAAAAAAAACGTCATATTATATTTTAGATTAATTTATTTTAAAATAAATTTTAATTTTAAATGAATTTTGTTTCTAGAGTGCCGACGATAACCAACAAAACTTCAATGTCACTTCAACTCTAAATCACACGAGCACAACATGAAATATCGTCAATCGAGACACATGTGTTCGATAGCATCTCTTTTAGGATCATTTCCATGAGAAATGTTTATGCTCGACATGCTGTCACATCTTAGCCTCATCACTCTCGAATCACATCTTTCTTGCATATACATTTTTCTCAAAGACGCAATATTTTAAAACGACACCATGTCGTCTTCCAGATGCTACCTTAAGTCAACTCTCCTAAACTTTAGAATGGCAACTTGGATCGGAGGGCTCTTATTCTGGACTAGGCCTATGTTCATGCTCGTTGTCGTGCTCGACACAAAACTTAAAGGACATGGCTGATCCACTCCTGGAGTCTACATGTAACAACCCAATTTTTGTTACTTTAGAGTTTACTTTATTTTGAGTTTTGACCTTTTATTCTTTTATGCCTCTGTAGTTTTTATCGTGCTTAATATTTTTTGTGTACAAAACTTTTCCAATTTAAATTTTTAAAAGTTTGAAAAGGGGTTATTATTTATATGAAAATGATATTTTTTATGTCATGGTTTGAAGAAATATTTGATCATGAAATTAGACGAAATGTTTACACAAACTATTTATCCTATTTTATGGAATTACTATCTTAATTTAATTGAACTTGGTGCTTTAAATAAATTACATGGATCTTTATTTAATTTGAGCTACTAAGTATTTATCCTATTTTATGGAATTACTATCTTAATTTAATTGAACTTGGTGCTCTAAATAAATTACATGGATCTTTATTTAATTTGAGCTACTAAGTATTTATTATTATAATTTCATTTGTTTTAGTTAAATATAGAAAGTTGATAGTTATTATATTATAGGCTTAATTAGTTAAATGGTCCTTAAAGACATTTTAGGTTTCACAATGGTCCCTTAAAGAAAAAAATGTCTGTTTTGGTCCCTTAAATATATTTTCGTTTGCCACTTTAGTCCTTTCCGTTTATTTGTTTTAATCTGAACCGTTTGATCTTTTTGTTGAAAATCTAATGGTAGGATATGCATGTCTACAAAATATAATGGTGAATCATCATCAAATAAATATTTCTCTTGTTCTTCATTATCTTCTCTCTCTTGTTCTTCATCTTCACCACCAATTTCATCAATCTTCATCAAACAAACCCAAAAAAAATCCAGATCTCCAAAAATTGAAAACCGAAATTCTCAAATCACAACCAAGTAATTCAAAAGAACAAAGAAATCAAAGCCCAAAAATGAAGCTTTGATTTTTAAGCAACCACATGAATCCAGTTTTGATTTCCCCCATAAATCAAACGAATTCTAACAACTTCCGAAAATTACGGTGGAGGAGCATAACAAGATCTTGATGTTGGATCTGAACGGCGACGGGATAGAGCAGAAGACTAGTGACAAGGAGGAATAAGAGGAATGGAGTAGATAAGAATTTGAAATGAGATTCAGTTGTTGCCGGCGGAGAATGTGACAATCACCAAATTAAAGAAGATTGAAATCTGGATTTTTTATGGATTATGTTATATGCTGATGAACAAGAAGAGATGAGAAAAAATAAGATGAAGAAAAATATAACAAAATTAAATGTTGGCAGTTTATTATAAGATAAAATAGACATACAAGATCTAACGGATTTCTTTTTAACAAAATAAATAAATGGTTAAGATTAAAAAATTAAAGAGGTCTTTGGTAGACCACTTATAATGTTGGTACATCTTATAATTTTGGGGTTAAAATTTAACGGAAAGGACTAAAGTGACAAACAGATATATCTTTAAGGGACCAAAACGGACTTTTTTTTCTTTAAGGGACCATTGTGAAACCTAAAATATCTTTAAGGGATCATTTAACTAATTAAACCTATATTATATGTTTATAACTCGATAGTTTTATGTGTGTATATATAAGTTAAGTTAGTTTAATTTTATATAGTATGTATATGATCTGTTAGTTTTTAAGTATATCAATCGGTTCATGTTTTAATAGTATATATGTTAAATGTTAGTTGGCTTAAATGTAGTTTTATCCCCTGTTTTGAAAAATTCGAAATTTTACCTCTTCTATTTTAAAATCCGGAGTTTTACCCCCTATTTTATAATTTGTTGGATTTTACCCTCACCAAAATTCTGCACAAAATCTGCTTCTGAGCCTCAAGTTAAAAGCTTCGCACAGAACTCAATTTGGATCAATAATTCGCCAAACTGGTACCGAAACGACCGAAATCGAGTTAGTTTTCCATAGAATCAAACTCCACTAAAGTTGGAGTTACAGAGAGAGATTAATTACCGTTTTAGTGAAGGTCTGTCCAAATTAATTATCGTATAAACTATTACTGGTACTTTCGTCGTGCCTCTCACCCTGTAGCTCATTTTTGAATAGTATTTACATGTATGAAAAGCTAACGAAGTTACCCTTGTTGGCATTTCAATTTCGTCGATTTTAAAGTTACGATGCGTTCAATAGATAATGTTGAATTTGAAGGTCAGATGTAGATTTCTGCAGAATTAGTAATTGGGCAGATCTTCACTAAAACGGTAATTAATCTCTTTGTAACTCCAAATTTAGTGGGGTTTGATTATGTGGAAAGCTAACTCGATTACGGTCATTTCGGTATCCGTTTTGTGAATTGTTGATCCAAATTGAGTTATTTGCGAAACTTTGAAGTTGAGACTCGCAAACAGATTTTGTGCAGAATTTTGGTGGGGGGCAAAATCCAACAAATTATAAAATATGGGGGGTAAAATTCTGGATTTTAAATAAGGGAATAAAATTCCGATTTTTTCAAAACGGGGAGATAAAACTGCATTTAAACCATGTTAGGTTGTGTGTATATATTAACTACTTACTATGCATATGGATGATCATATCATATACCTCATACGTAGCAAAATAATGTAATTTGATGACTATTAAGTCTATTAAACACCTCATGTATCTAGCTCTCATTGTTGGAGTCAAACTTTTGAGTCATAGATCTAAAACTTCCACCTCTCTATACCACAAAGGGTGAATAATAACTTTATATCTCATGCTTGCAGAGAACACCTCATACTTCATTATATCATGTGTTGGAAGAATTAGAATGAACCATGCCACTAACTTGTTTCTTGTATATACACATGCAAGACATGTAAACATGTAACCCAAGAAAATTGTAAGTATATATAGGTAGTTTTCATGCTAATTTCAAATCATAACAAATAGCAAAATAATGTAATTTGATGACTATTAAGTCTATTAAACACCTCATATATCTAGCTCTCATTTGTTGGAGCAATACGTCTTCCACACTATCAAACTTTTGAATCATAGATCTAAAACTTCAACCTTTCGGTGGATGAATAATAACTTTATATCTCATCTCATGCTTATAGAGAACACCTCCTACTTCATTATATCATGTGTTGGAAGAATTAGAATGAACCCATGCCACTAACTTGTTTCTTGTATATACACGTGCAAGACATGTAAACATTCATCAACATGTAACCCAAGAAAATTGTAAGTATAAATAGGTGGCTTTCATGCTAATTTCAAATCAAAACAAACTAAATTTCCACTCCTATGTCTCGTCCCATGTTGTCTCTATTTCTATAAACTTCTCTTTAGATATGTCAGTTTTGGTGAGGTTAACTTCAGTTCAGTTTCTTTCGAGTAAATTTAAGGTTGTGTTGCTAATATTTAGAGCATTGAGTTTTTTTCCGAAGATTTACAAAGCAATTACGCTATGAGCAGGATTACCATCAGAGGTGCTCTTTTTCAGGACTTTTATCAAAAGCTAAGGTCGGGCAAGATTTCATACACAATGGGACGGTTAGCGTAAAATAGCTTAATAATATGTGTAGGTGTTGACATCCACTATTAGTGATAAATAACTAAGGAGAGCTTATTCTTATTCTCTTTTAGTGATTTTCATAAATTGCTAAACTATAGGTTACCCCGGCCGTAGGGGATGTCCTTTAGTAGTGGTTGTTGACACCACTACACATATATACTAAGTTATTTTACGTTAACCGTTCCAACATGTACGAAATCTTGCCCAACCTTAGATTTTGATAAAAGTCTTGAAAAACGGCACCTCCAGTGTTAATCCTGGTCACATGTCACAGCGTAATTGCTTTGTAAATCTTCGGAAGAAAACTCAATGCTCTAAATATCAGCAACACAACGCTAAATTTACTCGAAAGAAACTGAACTGAAGTAACCTCACCAAAACTAACATATCCAAAGAGAAGTTTATAGAAATAGGACGAGACATAGGAGTGGAAATTTAGTTTGTTATGATTTAAAATTAGCATGAAAGCCACCTATTTATACTTACAATTTTCTTGGGTTACAAGCTGATGAATGTTTACATATCTTGCACCTGTATATTAGTAGCATGGTTCATTCTAATTCTTCCAACACATGATATAATGAAGTAGGAGGTGTTCTCTATAAGCATGAGATATAAAATTATTATTCATCCACCACATCTTATAGTATAGAAAGGTGGAAGTTTTAGATCTATGACTCTAAAGTTTGATAGTGTGGAAGACTCATGTTGCTCCAACAAATGAGAGCTAGATATACGAGGTGTTAATTAAGGTACTCAAGTATGCAATTGATGAGGATCCCTTAATTGTCCTTGATTCTCTCCTACCATTGATGAGGATCCCTTAATTGTCTCATCTTCATCAATGATTAAGGCTCTCTGTCGAGCCTATACTCTTTTCCTAGAGGTATTCAAGTATGCAATTTCTAAACCCAATACCTCTCCTTCACACCTCTTACTAACTTAGGCATCAGAGTGTTTGTAGATACCCCTCACCGCTAACTTCAATTTTAACGTGAATTTGTTTGGCGTCGGCCACCACTTTCGATTGTTGGGTTTTTCAAGAGATAGACTATTAAAACTATTTTAATATCATACTCTAGAGCTGAATGAATAAACTCGTTAGCATGGATCTCATAAACACAAAATTTAACTAATGGGATCCAAGTGTTTTCCTTTTCCTCTCACAAAAATGTATTTTTTTATATATTTTTTAATTAAAAAAAGAAAAGAAAACTGTTTTTTGTTATGTTTTTCAGATTCTATGCATGTTGTACAGCTGGTGACTACCGACACTAATAGATTTCAACATTATGTCAATCTTTTGGTGGCTATTCGTGAATATTTGGTGGAAGATTGGACTGTTACCTTGAAGCATATTCTTCGAGGGAGCCAATATGCGGATATTCTCGCAAAATTAAGAGCTAATGGAGATGAACCTTTGATCATTTTTCATGAACTGCTCTCTTGTCTTTCCTCCGCTATATTTGTGGATGCTTTAGGAGTCCTTTTTAAATGACTAGTTTCTTTTTTCTTTTATTTTATTTTTTTCTTCTTTTTTCTTTCTATTTTCCTCAAGTAACAAAAAAAAAATCCTCTTTTAAAATCAAAACTTTTCAAAATAATATAGTATCAGTTTCTATTCAAATTATCTTTTTTTTAATAAAGGAAATAGTAAAACATTGAAAATTTATACACACGAAATGGAAGGACTAAGATTTTAACTTCGATTATAATGTTCAACCTGATAATTTCAGAATTTTTATTCGTGACTTCAAATTATATCTCTTTTAGTTCCTTAAATACTACACCATCCGCCCCATTTTATAAGACCTTATTTGACTAAATGCATATTATTCATATGTCTTTGATCGTATTTTTCTAAAAGTATATAAATGTAAATATTATCATATAAGATTTTGTTTGATTTATTTCGACGAGTATTTTCAAAATATCAAATTTCTATAATTTTTGCTAATGGATAATTAAAAATATTCGTAATCAAAGTTATGCATTGGTATACGTGCAATGATCAACTAGTTGTTATATTTTGGGACGGAGAGAATAAAACATTATACTTTGTCAGCATTTTTCAATAATCTATCAATATTAGTAATCATGATGTTTCGTTGGTGTTTGTTCACTAATTATTTTGTTGTATTAGCAATCAATTAATTACGTCTAAATGATTTGGGATCCTATTACATCGAGCCATCCAACAAAAGTGGTCGAGATCCTCTATATTGTCTGCGTGCTTTTCTTAATGTTTGTTTGTCTAGGGGCATTAGTTTGAATAACAAATCATCAACAGCGATTAACCTATCATTTGAATAAGGGTCTTACTAATGTGTGTCCTAAGGGCACATGTTAAGGAACCCAAAAATAGAATTATTGTATTGGAAAAAACAACATTTTGACTTTTGAAATATAAAATACACAATTTTTGAAAAAAATATTTCTATATTAAGTTGCTTATCATGTGCCATTATGGCACATTTTAGCTTTTGCTTTTGAATAATAAATGATAAGAGCGATTAACCTATAAAGTTATGAAAAGTTATGAAAATAACTTTTTTTTATGTCTTAAAAATATCGAGTACACAAATTTTAAGATTTTTTTTTATTTTAGATTTTTCTAGTTAGTACTTCGTAGATATTAGTTAGCATTTTTCTTAAATAAAAGATCGTTATAGTTATTTTGAAATAATTGAAAAGCTATTTATTTTTATTTGCATAAATATACTATAAATACACTGTTTTAAATTATTTAAAAACTATTTATTTTAAAAAATAAAATACTGATTTTTTTGAGAAAATAATTAAAATATAAATTTGTTTTAACATAAAAAAACAGATTTTTCAATTATTTAAACCTAAAAAATAAACTGCGTTTCATTCAAAATATTTTTATAGGGAGTGACGGAAAGGTGAGGATGACAAAATGATCACATTTTTACATGGTTCGATACATAAGGTGTGAATTCAGTTCCCACCTTAAATAGTGAGTGGAGTATTTTAAAAAAATTGTAGGAAATTACAGTAATTTTTTTTGGGTGTATGTGTTACTATGTTTTAGATTAGGGAACTAGATCCTCTCCTTCACCCCTTGTCTCCTTCTCTCTCCTTCTCCAAATCTGGATCGTCTAATCAAATCCAATGGATGAGAAATGTCTTCTCGCAAAAAATGCTATGTATCTTTCACGGTGAGTATTGGTAGAATCACACCTATAAAAGGGCATTTTTGTGTGAGGATGATGTATAACTTTATATTCAAGAAGTCATGTTTAAAATAACAGCATAGCTATTTGGTACGATGGTATTTATTGGCGAAAGTAACGAAAGCTTAGTTGTTCTAAGATGGTTGGCTATAAATTCCGGATTTTGAGGAATAAAGGGGTGGTAGTATACAAAGTGGTCAAAGTAACAGCCACGTCGGTCGTCCAATTTCCTTTCGTCCCACAAATTATTTTCCTTAAAATAATCATGTAAGAATTACTACAATTTGTTCCGGACTAGATTAATTAAGGCTTATCCGTAAATTAGACCAGGTCACCCTAACTTGAATACGTTGCAGAGACTATCCCATGGCCACACCCTAGAAATGCATAGAATCATGTCCTGGAGATCCATGTGGACCGTCAGATCTTTCTCAACAGGCGATTCGCCTCACTTGCCCTAGTTATATAAGTCTACAGAAGAATCTTTTAGGTCTTAAAAATCCTAATTCTTTGACTATACCTAACTCATGGTCTAGGCCCATATATGCAATATCTAAACCTAATATATCTCTCACATACTCCCTCCGTTCCAATTTGATTGACACAGTTGACTGTTGTGCATTATTCACACATATTGTTTTGACCTTATTTTTCTACTAATAAACAAAAAAAAAATTAGCATATAATAAGATGTTGTTTGATGAGTATTTTCAAAATATCAAATTTTTATAATTTTTACTATTATACAATTAAAAATATTAATCGTCAAAATTATGCATCGGCATGTATGAAACAATCGACTGTGTCAATAAAATTGAGACGGAGAGAGTATAATGCTTCCTGACTTGATTGTCAAGAATTGTGCAAGTACTCCCTCCTCGACCTCAACACCCCGAAGTAGTCAAACCCATCTTTAACTCAAGGTTTGGTAGGATCACAATACTGTTACAATTCACCAATAGTGAAATATTTTTGGATTTTTTTCTAGATTACCTATTGAAAAATTGAGGATAACTTACCCAACAACCAATAAAATTTAGCCACATAAGTAAATTTATAAATAGAATAAAAATTAGTTTGTGGGTACCACTTATGGCTACTCTTCGGTGGGAAGGGATCCTCGCCCATTAATTTTCTCTCCCATGAAATCCTCACCATCCATTTTTTTTCTTCTACAAGTTGGTCAAACAATAAAGCACAATTGAGGGAAGAGATCAACACTTGAGGGAATCCAGTAAAAATTTCCTGGGAGACAACCCTACCCCTCTTCAGTGGTTATTGGACAAAGTTCTCACAAAATTCTTGTATGATCCTTATCTTTTTTGGGTTATATTTACAAAATCTAATCTCTCTCTCCCCCTCCCTCTCCTGTTATATGGTATAAGTGATATATATAATATATGTAGTTAAAAAGACATATTTTTTATTAGAGTTCCCGAGTTCAAACTGCAAAGCTCTGCTAGTGTCTTGAAAAAGAAGATAAATATATATTTTTGTAAATTTTCTTTGAACTCTTCTCTGCCTTTGACTAAGACACTATCTATTCAATTTTTTCTATAAGAAAAAAAATATCAATTTAGTTTTATTTTTTTCTTAAATCGTAAATCTTTTCAACTTTGTAAGGGATGACCTTCTTGAGTGTCCAAACAAAGTTTAGAAAGTGAATGTTGAAATAACATCAAAAGGGTGACCAAATTACCTAAAACATTATTGTTCCTCCATGACAAACAACAAACAATGCCTAGTAGAACATTGTTTGTGACAATCGTCAATTTCATGTCACCACAATTTCTTAAAAATAAATGGACACTTGAATTTTTCAGTACAAATTTATTTAGATGTGTATCGGTAGATTGTTGATATCAACAATTATCATAGGTTGATAAATAGTACTCCCTCCGTCCCATATTATAAGCAAAAAAAATCACTTTTTCATGTCCCAAATTATAAGCAAAAAAAACTAACTTTTATCATTTTCAAGATAAACTTTTACTTAATTTACTCTCTCTCTTCTTTTTCTCATAATCAATAACCAATAAAAATTATTTTTACATCTTCCCGTGAAACTTATTTCAACAAACACACAAAAATTCAACCTTGAAATTATCATATTTTACTTTTCTTAATAAGTGTGAAATTTTTTTTTGCCTATATTATGGGACGGAGTAGTATTTGTTAATTTTTCTATATAAAATATTATTTATGGATCTATCATAATTATTCACATCAGCGGTGTAATGGTACATATTCAAATAAGATATATTCAAATAAGATATGTAGCAGTGTTCATCCTATATTTTTTGTGTATAAATATTCAATTAATGTCAATAATTTTAAAAAATCATGTATTTATATCATTATAATTTACTTTAAAATAATAGTAATTGATATCTCCATTTTATTTTATTTTAAGTAATTGATAGGAATATTGTATTTTATATGTAAGGTCGGGGTTCAAACCCGAGATCTTCCACTTATTCACTTCAAGAGGTGAATTTCTAGTCATTAAACTTTTTGATTAAAAAAATAGAGAGAGGATCTATATATACAAAGACGTCTGACATTCACAAGTCTCTCAAGTGGTACATGGTGCACAAGTACTGAATAACATTATATAACAAATACGAATTTTACAAAATGCACAGTTAGATTGAAAGTTTATATCACATAGATCATCTATAATTTTTTTAAAAAAATTAAAAATCATTTAATATTTTATTGAAAGTTGAGACTCATCAAAATTAACTAGTCATGTATACCTAGGACAAGAGGTACCTACCCGATGGATCATGTGATACTATTTAAAATTTTCTTATGACTTCGTGCCCGGCACATTTGTGAACTCTAACTAATTACTCCTTTCATGTGCATGCATTTCTTGCAATCCAAGAATTTCCACCAATAAATCTCGATCAAAACATTTTTAACTATTTTATTGCCTACATTTTCATTGGATCACGGTTGAAACATGTGCTATCATTCATAGTTTATTCACCACTTGAGTTAGTTGACTACTTTGAGTATTCTATACAACTTGCCAATTGAGTACAAATTTTCAATGAAAAACCATTTGCAGTTCTTCAACTGCAACTATTCAACTAGGTTAATGAAGCAATCAGCGTCGTCTTTTCCATTCCGTTTCGCTACAACAGAATTTGTTCGTGTTTCTTTTACGGTATGATGTACCACTACTATTATTTTTCATTTCTTTCAATATTTAGAGAAAAAATTTGCTACTACCAATGTTTTTTTTTTATTTTTTTTAATGTTTTTGCGACTACGAGATGATTTTAATCTAATCTTCACCTTTCTTATTTGACAGTAATATAAAAAAATCGTGACTCAACTGCGACAATGGGTCGATCATGTCTTCCCAAATGCAAACCTGCCAGAGTAATGGGTTGGCTTCAAATTATTTTGGGAGGTTTGGTAATCTTGGTAAGTATATTGAGCCTAGCTAGATTCTACTATGCTGGTTTTTTCTTTCACAATGAAGAAATATGCCAACATTTCTATGCTATAAAAGATGTAAATGATGGTTTTGATGTCAAAGCACTATCTGATAGAGTTGTAGAAGTATTAGATATGTTGGAAAATTTGCAGGTCAAGCTTGAGTCAAAAGGAAAAGAAATGGAGAAAAACAAAGGCATAAGCATAATCTTAGATAAAAAGTTTTTAGAGGATGAAATAGTTAGGCCTCTTCATAGTGCTAATGTTGCTTTAAGACAGATTAGGCTTCCAAAGATCGAAGGAAAGAATTTGACTGTAAAAGAGGATCCTTTGATTAATTACTTTGTCACTGAGGAGATTAGAAAGTATATAACCCCAAAGGAGAATAGAGTTGGCAAGATTAATCTATATGGATCAGACAAGGTTTATAACACAATAGGGCATGGTTGTGTTTTGTACAAGAAAGAGTTAGAAAAGTACATGGATTATGATATTGGCTCATATTGTGATGATGATTGGAATTTAGCTCAAAAACTTATGCTTAATGGTTGTGATCCTTTACCTAGAAGAAGGTGTTTAACAAGGGCTTCAAAAGTTTATCAGAAACCATATCCGGTCAATGAGTCGTTATGGAGATTACCAGATGAAAGAAATGTGAGATGGGGGAATTACCAATGTAGAAATTTTGATTGCTTGTCAAGCAAGAATCCAAAAAGGGGCTATTCAAAATGTGCAGGATGTTTTGAAATGGAAAAGGAAAAGCTGAAATGGGTTTCTAATAGCTCACTTTCTGCCGATTTTTTGATAAGTGACGTTTTGAAAATTAAGCCGGGAGAGTTGAGGATTGGACTAGATTATGGAATTGGTACCGGCACATTTGCTGCAAGGATGAAGGAAAATAATGTAACAATTGTTTCAACTGCTTTGAACCTTGGTGCTCCTTTCAATGAAATGATAGCTCTAAGAGGTTTGGTTCCTTTATATGTTACATTAAATCAAAGGCTTCCATTTTTTGATAACATTATGGATTTGATTCATACAACTGGCTTTATGGATGGTTGGATTGATTTGTTATTATTGGATTTTATATTATATGATTGGGATAGAATTTTAAGACCAGGAGGTTTATTATGGATTGACAAGTTCTTTTGTAAAAGAAAAGATTTGGATGATTATATGTACATGTTTCTTCAACTAAGGTACAAGAAACATAAGTGGGTTATTTCTCCTAAGTCAAAGGATGAAGTGTATCTTTCTGCATTGCTTCAAAAGCCTCCAAGAGCCATCTGAACATAGTTCATTTCTTGTTTCTTTGTTTTTTTTGGCGTAAACCAGGTATCTTTTGCGAGCAACTACAAAGACTGATTCCTCGAGTCTTGTGGGATTCAAATGGACAGCAAACTCTCCCTAAGAGACTAATTCATTTCTTGTTTCTTTTTGTCCTTACTGTTGATGGTAAATTCTGAAGTTATAGGTTGACACTTCATAATGATGCCACAAGCAACCACTAGTATAGTTTGAAGGGAAGATTGTCAACATCAAGCAAGAATCAACAACTATACAGTGCTAATAAAGCCGACATGCTGACACGACTAGGCTGTGTTCTTCGGTTTTCAGCGTATCAACACTGAAAATCGTTAATTTAGCAAGAGTAACTGGCTAACTGCCACTAACATGGCTTTGCATGTACGGACAATTATGTGGTTTTAGTTTCTCTCTAAATACTAGTTCAAACAATGTAAATGAGTTCGTCTACTTATGTTTCGAAGCTTACTCCTAAACCGAACGGATTCAGCCTATCAAAATCTATGTATGTCTTTCATTTATTTAAATTTTCAGCAATTTACATGTCCAGTTAAAACATTTATCTTTTCGCACTTTACTTTTGTTAGCAGTGATTTTGATTTTTACATCAACAAAACAAATGAATGTTTAGTTTGAGAAATGTGTTTGACGTTCAATTTTCATAATAATTGCATGAAGAAAATCAGTATGTCGATACAAATCCGGTGAGATTAATCTACCGGTTGAAAGACAAAATACCCTGTAACCCCAAACATAAATGAAAATCTCACTGCGAGCAGACTCGACCATGGCGGCAGCTTAGCATATCAACGATGGCAGCTTGGCCTCACTGCTGCATGTTATCAGAAACATGACAAATCATGTTTTTCTTAACTTTGCCTGAATAATGTTTTCGTCGTAGCTTAACTCTTGGTCGCAGTAAAGCATGAACCATTGATGTGGCTCTATCCTAACAACTTCAGCTTTTGGGATAATCGGTTATTTGACATTGTATAAGAGCCTCTATGACTAAGTGGTCTAGAGTTCGATTCTCGCTCCCCTCACTTTCTAATTAAAAGGTGTAATTTAAGCATATGGTAGGTGGGCCTATGCATTATCCACGCTTCAAGCTCAAGTGGGCTCTTGCGTGAGGTGGCGTGTTAGAAATAATATAAAACCATTGATGTGGCTCTAGCCTAACAGCTTAAGCTTTTAGGATAATCGGTTATTTGACATTTAGTTTCTATCATCACTCAATTTTTAGAATTTGGTCCTTCGGCTTTTGTTTGGGAGTTTTGAGGGAAGGGGAGGAGAGAGTTTAGGAGGTGAGGGGAGGAGGAAGGAGGGAAACATATTCCCTTATTTCAGACTAACTAATTAGTGTATGTTTGGTATTACTGTAGGTGTGGTGACCACCAGAATTTTTCAAAAGTTTAGAGAAAGACAATGGAGCTCTTAGGTAATACTGTAATTTTCCTATTTTACTTCTTATCTTTTTAAAATCATTATTATATCTGTTATATTTTATAATTTATCTTACAAAATATCTTTAAAAAGAAATTATAAATAAAAAGTATATAAGTATGTAAAAACTCGATAATTTTATAAAAATACAATAAATCATATAAAATTTTGCCCACTTTTAAACTCTTTTCAACTTCTCTCTAAAATTTTTCCAACTTCTCTCTAAGCCAAGTTTTTCTCCTTCCCATTTTCTTTTCCTTTTGAAAGGGAAGGAATTTTATTTTTCAAATTTTTTTCAAGCTTAATATTGATCTTTCTCACCAAACCGCTTATTGATGAACTACTTGAGGTGTGTTAATTAAAGGCTCCACGAGTCGTTCATCATTAAAGAACTTCATTGCAATTTAGAAACCCCTACTACAATCTATGTCGAGCTTTGGGGTCTCTCAACATTGGCTTAAATCTTTACATAGAAACTAATATATTTGATGATTGCCATGAATCTTTAATTTGGAATATTGTGAATTCTTCTCCCCCTCTCTCTTAGCTTTAAGTTATAATTTGATTTGATTTGATGTAACATCATTGTTCTTTGGTTTATATTTTTTTTTCTTCATTTCTTCTTCATAAAAACATTTTGCAAATAATTTTTAAAAATATATATATGATAAAATAAAAATGGATTCTATCACAAAAAAAAATCAATATGGACAAAACATAATGATTTTGACAATTGCGAGGAAAAAAAAGAAAATAATGGCTATAAAAGGATTAATGGAATAATTAAATAAGGGTCTACAGTATCCCGGGACACTCTTTAAGTATTTCATTTTAAAAAATAATTTATCAAAAAAGTGAAACATTTCAATTTCCAATGCGTTGACTTCACACATTTCCATAAAATTTTAACAAATAGTGCCTCGAAGACACTGTTTCACATTTTTTATTAAATAAAATAGCGAACAACATAAACTGTTCTTGTGAACATGACTCAGTTTATAAGGATATATGAACATTGTAATATGTAGCTCTGAGTTTAAAATCAAGATTCTTAATTTATTCAAGGGTCATGCTAAATAATATCTCCAGACACTTGTTAAGCATAAAAAAACAGAAATAAAAAAAAATTAATGTTAAAAATATAGCTTTTTAAAATTTTAAAGTATTAAATTTATAATTCTTTTTTAATTGATATTCTCAATTAGTGACCACAACACTATTTAACATTGGCTAAATTGCATTTTTAGTTCCTAAGTTTCAGAAAATTGCAATTTTGACCCCTTATGTTTCAAAATAGCACTTCCGACCACCTATCTTTACCCCATTTTGCAAAAGGCCAATTTTGACCGAGTTAATGCTGATGTGACAAGTCACCTAAGTGATACCAATCTCTTTGTGAAACCAAGCAAGGATATACACAATTTGGTGGTCTTCGTCCATTTGAAGTCGCTTTCCAGCTTTCAGGATGGGACAAAAACTACGACTTTCAACTTTACATGAGTGATCCTAGTGAAAATTATGACGTTTGGAAAGTTGGTGGAATTGGCTCCAACAACCATGCAACACAATCTATTCTAAAATAGGACTACAAGGATGATACCATAAGGAAAAAACAGTTAACCTTGCACCGATTGTACTGAGTAAAACTATGGACATCGCTAGTCTTACCTCAGAGAAGCTTGAACTTGAGTTTTTTCTTGTTTATTTTTTAAAATTATTAGGTGAAAAAAAGCTGACGTGGCTGCTGAGTCACTTAAGTGACATGCCACATCAGTGTTGATTTTGTCCAAATTGACATTTTGTAAAAGTGGGTAAAGATAGAGGGTCAAAAGTGCTATTATAAAACATAGGGGGCCAAAATCACAACTTTCTGAAACTTAAGGGCTAAAAGTACAATTTAGCCTTTTACAAACATTTTTTTTTTGGGTCAAGTAGCCTAGTGGTTAGAGTCACACACATTTAAATGTGGAGAATTGTGGAATCGGGGTTCGAACCCCAGCCACTTCAATAATATCACTGATAACTACTATTTGAGTTACACTTACGACATGTCTTTTACAAACATTTTATTGGATGAAATTTTGCAAAAAATAAATAAATAAATAAATACTCCAGCTATAAAACATAAAGTGTGCTTATTCACGAAATTTCATTTCTGCCACTGTCTGTCTTGGCCAGCTATAAAACCCCAGCATCTTCTTCCACATTCCTTCCTAACTGAGCGGGAAAAAGCTGCTCTCAAGTGAAGCAGCCAAAAAGCAAAAACGCCGTCGTTCTATTTTGAGCCTCTAGGGTTTTCTCATTTGGTGTAATCATGGCCAACGTTGTGGATCAAGATCAGCAATGGCTTCTCAGTTGCCTTTCTGCCACACTTGACCCTAACCAGGAGGTTCGCTCTTTCGCCGAAGCGTCCCTTGATCAAGCCTCTCGCCAATCAGGTTTTGTGAATTATCTCGTCCTAGAACCCTAAATATTTGGGAATTTTACTTTGTTAAAACCCTTATTTGGCATGTGCTCTGGTTGTTGTCTTTACTGTGCTCAATTTCGTTTACAGTTGAATGGTGATGGCATTGGGTTGTATTGTTTGTGATTGGAATTGTGATGGACTTTGAAATTAAGTTAGTTCTACAATGCCATTGTTTTTTTTTTTTTTTTGCTTTCACCGCCAGTTTAATCTGTTCGGGGTCAATTCTAGCATCAAGTGGTTCCAGCCCCTCCAATCGCGCAGTTGCGGGGGATCGAACCGTGATCCTCCCTACCAAGTTCAGCACCAATCACCATTGTTTGTTTTGTTTTTCATGTTCTGCGAAAGAGGGTTGGTTTGATATTTAGAGTGTATATGTTTATGGATATGTAAGTATGAAACAATTAAGTTTGTTGTATAATTATGGTTTTAAATTGGGCTTTCGGTTGCCGATGTAGTTGCTTTTGCGGTCGTTGCTATTGCGGTCATTGTGGTTGTTGCAACGTGGCACAAAATGATTTTTTACTTTCCCAATCTATACTAAGTAGCACCACCTTGCCACTACACTATTTAACCACAATTGTAGAGTCTCAATTAGCTCCATAGATAATGATTGGGACAGGCTTGAAATACAAAGTTAAGTGACTGTTAAAAGGAAGATTTTTCAATAGATATGAAGCATTTTGGGATTTGGGGTTCTGAAATTTTGATTTTTAGTGAGAAAATTTAAATATGAATATGTCCAAAAATGTCTGATGCTGATGCGGTTACGCTGCGGTTGTATGGGTGATTAAAGATCAAACTGCAATTGCGGTGCGATGCAGTTGCAGAGACTACCGCATCAACAATACTGCGGCCACAATTACGGTTGCGGACTTCAATTTAAAACTATGGTTGTGGCATTGAGTTGTATTGTATGTGATAGGATTATGATGGACTTTGAAACTAAGTTAGTTCTACAATGCCATAATGTGTTTTGTTTTCCTTGTTTTGCGAAGGAGGGTTGGTTTTTGGTATTTAGAGGTATATGTTTATGGATATGTATGTATGAAACAAGGTCATGATAATTAACTCTCAAGAAAGTCACGGGCTTATAACTAGGTTCTGATTTCTGAATATGTGGCACAAGGTACAGGTAATGTGGACAAAAAGTTATATGCATTCATGTTGATAAGAAGTCCATATGAAGTCAACATAATTTAACTCTTTATTTTCAAGGCAGTGTGATGAATTGCTGCTTTTTCCCCGTTAATGCTGTATGTGTTTGACTTGAAAAAAATGCTACTTGATTTGGGCATTATATGCTTGATTTTCTTTACTAAAGCATTACATGGTGTTTTATGTATATATTTTGTAAATATATTTTAGCTTTTATAAAACTTCAACTTTGTAAGAAGTAGGAGAACAATTAGTAATACTCATTTAGAAACATGTTTATTTTACCCAATTTTTCAGTCTGGTAGAACAATTATAATTTATATGTTGAATTTTCCTGAAGGTTTTGGTAGTGCATTATCGAAAGTCGTAGCAAACAAGGAACTTGCTGTGGGACTGCGTCAGATATCCTTTTCCTAATGATTAAATAGATTTTTTATTTTTGATTCAGAGCCCAAATATGTACTTTTTATGATTCATTCTTGGAATGGATGTTTATAACTATCTGTCATTATGTTTGCTTTACCGTTAGTGGAATCGATACTAAAATATAGAGCTTGCTATAAATTAGGAAGTAGAAGAAAAACAACTGATTTGTCATTACAGAAATATTTTGTGGTATGAAATAATGCTTGGATTGATATTTTCCTTGTTATCAAATTTTCCAATCTTTTGAATTACTCGATGAGGACATTCATGCGCTGCCTCTTCTATCCCTTGTCTTTGTTTTCTACACAAACATTTGAAAGCAGTAAGCAATGAAAACAAGAAATAAAAACAGCAAAATTACTCCAATACCAAACAGATTCTTATTCTTTTAAGAGGAAAATAAAAAGTTTTAAGCTTACTTGTTCCTATTCTCATTCCACATACTAAAGCCTTTACTAGTTACAAGTTACAACTTAAATGTCTGCCAGTAAATTATTCATTTTCCTCCTTCCACGAGCTTATGATCTTGGATAATTTAACTGTCCTCTACTTAGCTGCAGTCCTTCTAAAGCAGTTAGTTAAAAAGCATTGGCAGGAGGGTGAAGACTCATTTGAACCTCCTGTGGTTTCTGTTGATGAAAAGGTAAATATGCTTTAATTTTAATTTGAATATTATAAAAAAGTTGATATCTACAATCAGTGTTATCAAATAGCGGCACTGTAGCATAGCAGATTTTGGTGAATCCTTTATGAAAACCGCGACACTATCCTAGTTTTGCTATTAGGGCAACAATGGCCGATTTTGATGAATCCTTTGGTGAATTTTAGGGTTTTCTAAACTAATAAAACTGAAGAATCTGCATGTGTGCATACATGACCTGTAACTATTATGAAAATAAAAAAACTAAAGTGTCAGTGGTACTCCTCCTATATTCAGCGTATACGTAAACCTTCACTATGTAAGCTACACTCCGCTTCCATTCACTTTTTTAATTGTATGCAACACACCTTTTATTATATATAATTGATAATTGTCGTATTTCAACCACTATGATTCTTCTGCTATTTACCTGCAATGCTATATGCTATTTCACATTGCGGGTTTTTGGCGTTTCTCTATCAGTGATGTCAAATATATGCCATGGCGGATATTGGTGGCAGATTTTTGGAAAACTGATGTGGCCATTTTGTGATGGATGGCGGCGCCATACCCAGATATGGAAGCGCCATATGTTGGCCGATATATTGGTTTTTTCGCACTTCGCCATGGTCCGCCATCCACCATCGATAACATAGTTCTTGATTTTCCGCAACTCTCTATTGATAACACAGTCTACAAGGTATCAGTCGAAACACTATTATCTGAGCTGGAGTTGACTAAGATTTTTTTTGGAAGATTCAGTATCTGGCCCAAGGAAAATTGACTAAGATTTAGTTATATGGAAACTTGTGTCTGATTAGGATTTGATTTGGTTTTGGAAACCTCACCCTTGGATTCTAAATACTCTGTTTACTTGTCATTTGGAAGTCTAAAATCACATTGTAGTATAATATGCTAAATTTGGACAAAGTAGATTTTTCCTTTCAGTTTCTGTCAGCCATTAATTACAGAAGATTCTTTTTAGCCTTTGACAATGACTATTAATGTAGTATTTGCAGAAGAATGTTTTTATCCTTCAACAGTTCAATGTTGCCCTCAAGGTCATATATCATATATGTCTGCAGAGTGCAGATAATGTATTACCCCGAATATGAAATTCTGGAACACATATTGATAGGAGAATACATAATGCATACTTTCTTTGGACTTTTTGACTTGCCTATGAGATAATGGTTACAATACTGATGAAAATATATTTTCTGTGTCAACTGTAGTTGTTCTATTTGTTTTTCTGCCTTTCTAATTTTTTTTTCTATTCTGCAATTGGTCACCTAATGAATGGTATACTAAAAGCATGTTTCCTGTGCTAACTACTTTGTATTACATCATCAGGATATCATCCGCAGGATGCTTCTATTGACATTAGATGACCCTCATCGTAAAATTTGCACAGCTATTGGTGTGGCTGTGGCGTCCATTGCAGCGTATGACTGGCCAGAGGAATGGTCAGATTTGTTGCCATTTCTCCTGAATTTGATCAACAATCAAACCAACTTGAATGGAGGTAAACAATTCATTCTGACTTGGTGATTTATGGGATTTTATACGTTCGAAACTATGGTTGATTGTGGAAAAGCCTTAGGTGAAAGTTGGGTTCCGTTTGCTTATGGAGTGTATACTATATATTATCTGATAGGAGCACTTTTACTTGAATGAGATGAGAAAAAACTGAGTATTACTGATTTACCAATTATAGACTCATATTTATAGACTACTGTACATCAACCCTATTAATTGTTAGTCTAGAAAAATGGAAATTGAATTAGCCCTCATAACTGAAATAGTATCATAGCAATTATGTATAGAAGAAGAAAGGGGAAATATGAGATATTTTATCCCAACATAGAGCAACAACCTACGTTATTTTCAACACTTTGTGATAGGAACCCAAATTTATAGAAGGAAAGAAACTCTATTATTGAATTGAAAATAATTGTATTATAGAAGCTAACATTTGTAACCCTAGATCAAAAGCTCCTCAGAGAAGAGACATTTCTCTCTCTGCTCAAACCATAAGGTTTCTAACTGAATAATGGTGAATGCCCTTCCACTTGCTTCCCTTCTCCTTAATATAGCTGCATTTCCTCTAACAGATTTACCACATAAGTAGTTTGTGATCAATTCTCCATTTGGCCCATTTGTTGGTCCAAGGTAAGGCCCAAATTTGGCACCTAATACTTTGAAAGTCAAACATTGGATAGTGATATGGTTTAAGTAGCAGTTAGGCATCCCCAATCTTACAAGATGGTTTTGAAGGGGTGTGTTAGGCCCAACCCAAATTCTAATATGGCAGTAGAGACTATCTTGATCCTTCTGGCAACCTGGGTCACGCCCTAGATGCTGAGTCCTGGTCATGAGGGGATGTGTTGAGACAGAGAGTTCCACATTGGATATTGTGGACATCCTTTACCTTTCAAGTCCATTTTGTGGGGTTGAATTAAGCCCAACCCAAATTCTAAAACAACACTTCTTCCCCTGAATTGACAAGGTGTCAGCTCTATGTTTTTCTTAGCATACTTATGTAACACTTGGATCATTGACCACAAGTTTCATATTCCAGATGATAAAACACTGAAATAATTAATTTTGGCTTTGATGCTGGTAACTAGTTGATTCATTCGCTTTATTAATTTTATTGGTAAGATTTAAATGGTCAATAATTGTGCTGTTTTAGGATTGTACTGTCTTGTTGAATTTCTATATGCTAGGCCATTTCATATTTTCTCTAATAATTTTATTTATTCTAGTCCATGGAGCTATGAAATGCTTGGTTCTTCTCTCTGCGGACTTGGATGATAGAATGGTTCCAACATTAATACCTGCTCTTTTCCCAAGTTTGCTGACCATTGTATCCTCTCCGCAGGTTATAATTTTGTATATTTTTTTGTTAGCCTTCTAACTATCCAGTTTTATGCTTATCTTATGCTGTACTCATGTTAGCATAATCTTGTTAGAGTACTTATTTTTTCCCAACGCTGATTGACTTGAAAGGAAGAATTTACGTTGCTGTTGGGAGGACTATTCATATGAATGCAAGTATACACGTGTTGACCCTAAATTTCCATAGTGATTTTGTTAGGATATAGAAAAAAAGGAAAATCAGAGTAGTTAAGAGTTAGAGCAATTAGTTGGTTAGTTTGGAAGTCTTTGAATAATCCTCAATTGGTGCAAGAGAAGATATTTATGAACAATTGAGTTTTATGACTATTGACTGCTGGTTAACCAGTCATTAAACTCAATTATTCAAAGCTATCGCCCCCTCTACCAATTGAGGGCTATTTAAAGACTTGGTAACAGGCTGAACAATCACATAACAAACTAACCAACTGATTAACTAATTGTTCTAATAACTCTTAACTACTCTAATTCCCCTTTATTAGATATCCTAACACGTTCTCTCTTCCCCTTGGTATCTTTCTCCTAGGAGCATATTGAATGAATTGGCAAATCCTGTTTATAGATAGAAGTCTCCTTTTTTGTCTTCCTGCATTTTGCATATTAGTTTTTTCTTGTGAATTTCTATATAGTAATTCAATTTCTTCGATAAATCATTTATTGATCATTTTTTTTTTTCCGTATAGAAGAACAAGAAAATAAAGGGGTATAACCAATCTTCTGTTTATATTGTAAATTGTGCCTCTTCTGTCATGTGACAAATATTTCTTTATTCTATTTCTCCATGCAGATATATGACACATACATACGAACCAAGGCCCTTTCAATAGTCTATTCTTGCACGTCTATGCTGGGGGCAATGAGTGGTGTTTATAATGTATTTCCTTGCCACTAAATAACTCTGCACAGTTCCCATTGATTGTTGGTTTATCGTATTTTACTATTCTGTTGTTAACATGTCTTGATGTACCGTTTAGGCAGAAACGAGTTCTCTAGTAGTTCCTTTGCTTAAACCATGGATGGAACAGTTTTCTTCTATTCTACAAATTCCAGTTCAATCTGAAAATCCAGATGATTGGAGTATTAGAATGGAGGTTGGTCTGCTTTTTTAGAAGTTGAGTTCTACATTTTTTCCTAGTTTCCTACGTTATAACCCGATATTGCATCTTTCTTCTTTAAGGTTTTGAAGTGCTTGAATCAGTTTATTCAGAATTTCTCTAGCCTAATTAAAAGTGAATTTGAGGGTATGTCTATTCTCATAGTTTTGTTGTTTAGCCTTTGTCAATTGTCTTAGTTCTAGTTTTTATTTGTTTGACAAGATGCTGTTCATTGTAGTCATATTGCGACCATTGTGGAATACATTTGTCTCCTCTTTGAGAGTTTATGAGCAGGCATCTATCGAAGGAATGGAAGATTCATATGAAGGAAGATATGATTCTGATGGCTCAGAGATAAGCCTTGAATCATTTGTTATCCAGGTGACAGTCGCAGCAGTTTTTGATGTTTATTACTTTCATGATTTGATAATGCAAGTGATATTTCACTATTTGGCATGTTTTCATGTCAGAGTTAACTGACTTATTTTATATGCAATGAGTGATTTCTTCAATCAATAGTGGTTCAACGGCTTTTTGTTTCCATTTTACTTTATCATGTTCATGGCCTGCCCATGTTAGTGTTTGTCAACTAGTTAATGTAACTGAATATTGTTTGTTATCTTGATCTCTATATGTTGAAACCCCTATCCTTATATTCATATTTTAATTGAGCCTCTATCTTTGATCTTTATCTTTAGTGTTTCATAATTGTTTCATCGAATTATTACATAGAAAGAATTGGGAGTTACAATTTCTATACTTTTTAATTTTAAGAGTAATTACGTTTGTCTAAAAAAATAGTAAGTAATTACACTCTCCACCTTCCACCCTTAGAAAATGTCTAAGTTGCATTGCTGTCCTCTCTATTTCAAAAAATGTTAGTTGAACGCGCTCCTTGTGACCTTGAGAGTTGTATTGTAGAAAATAAAAAAATACCTTGACAGGCTCAACTAAAGTTTGTTGTTCCTCACTCCTTATAAACATGTTTATATTAAGAGCGGTGCTATATACCCCGAATATAAAAAAATTCTGTTAAGGTTTTTTCATCTCTTCCACCGCAACCAATTTCCAAATAATATGCATCAATACCTTACAAAACAGAGAAACCCAAATCCTTATCAAAATCTTCACTTTCAAAAACCCCATTTTGGAATTTTATGTCCCAACAAGGATCATAATACAATATACGGTTCTTTCAAATAAGAAAAAAAAATCCAATTGAGAAAACTAGGCCTTGAGAGGGTAATAGAAAGAGACTTCAATTGGGTACATGAGTTTGATAGAAAAATAAATGGAAGAGAGAGAGGGACTTAACTAACCATGAAGTTGAGAGAGAAGCTTGGGAGAAGAACATTAGGAAATTGCATAGGAAATGGGGGTGTTGTTATTTGGGTGGTTGCAGTTTGAAGATGAAAGGAGGATCGATGAGAGAGAATAGATAAACTGGTTTTATTTTTTTTACTAAAGAGAAATTAAGTTAATTAAAGTAAATCACATTTTCGTGATAATATTTTCGCTATAAAAAGCATTTCCCTTGTATTAAAATGGATTGATGTTTCCCATTACCTAGAGGTTTGTTTATGTGAAAGTATAATATTACATTTTAGGTTGATCTTATGATCCGTTTTAGGATCCTTTGGTTTATGATTTTTCTCCCCCATCCTGATCCTAGGTAGAATCTTGATTTTGACAACATTGGCTGCCTTTATTAACCTCTTAAATATGAGAGTGTTCAAAATGGATGACAGGTCAATGTAATTTAAGCATCTCATAGGGGATAGTGTAATTTACTTTTTAAGTAATCAACCGGCTCAGATATGTCTTAATGTATCAATCAGGGTCAAATAGTTCTATGCTTGTGCGTCCTTGATTTCTTTATGTAACCTTTGAACTATTGTTTTGCATCTAATTTTTTTAATACAGCTGTTTGAACTTCTGTTGACCATTGTGGGTAATTCAAGACTAGGAAAGGTTAGTTCAGAACGTTCTTGATATCTTTTGTTTTTTTATAGTTCTGTTCCATTGCATAATTATTTTGATGTGGTTTGAGCTTTTATAGGTGGTTGCAGCTAATGTCAAAGAATTGGTGTACTATACTATTGCTTTTCTTCAAATGACGGAACAACAGGTAAAACAATTTTGAATTTTCCTACTGCTCCTAATGTCTTGTCATTATTTTGTCAAGCAGTATCCTAATGTATTAACGATGCTGAGTATTTAATATCTATGTAATCCAGACTTAGGTACTCTCATCATATGCCTTGTTTTCCTCTTTATCTCAACAAAGAATAATCATTCAACAATTCTGGTCTGCTGAGTCACCTCCCCTAAACAACCATTCTAGATGCTACTCAATAACTAACTCTCAATAGTCTCTACCACCTCAATTACTTTCTTGTGCCTTATTATGTATACCTTCCAACCTTTTGGCCTGTGAGACAGTTAATCTACCATATCTCCTCTAGGATCATCTCTCAAATTCTGGTTATAAACAGTATCAAT
Organism: Trifolium pratense; assembly: GCF_020283565.1. NCBI lineage: Eukaryota > Viridiplantae > Streptophyta > Magnoliopsida > Fabales > Fabaceae > Trifolium > Trifolium pratense. The sequence goes on from NC_060060.1 coordinate 26,440,099, forward strand.
CATATTTGTTAACCATCATATGGTACAACAAAAATCATGGTGATATATAGTAGTGCCATTATGATGTTCTACTTGTTTCTTTTCTAAATTTGCAGCAATTGAATCCTTGACTATTTTTATTCTGGATACTCTTAGGTACATACGTGGTCTGCGGATGCCAACCAGTTCATTGCTGATGAAGAGGATGCCACTTATAGCTGTCGCATTTCTGGTCTCTTAACTTTCCTTAATATTTTATTTGTCATTTTAAATTTTTAAAGGTGATGGTTTATTTCAAATTGGTTGAAAGGTTCCTATGTCGTTTGTTCATCATGATTATGTTTTGTGTCTGTTATAATAAGGACTTTAATCCTTATATGTACTACCATTTTCGAGTTTTCTAGAATTGCATCAGTGAAGAACATATGTTAACTTATTCATCACCTCCCTTTTTGGTAACAAATGGATGGATTTTGTTCTGTATCCTATTCCTCATGGATAGATAAACTGGAATACATTGATGCATTTACTATGCATCACAAATATAAATGAAGTTAACTCTCTAGACTTCATGAATATCCGTTAGAAACATTTTGGATGGTTCATTAGCCAAATCTGATCAAGTTATCCAATTGGTCTTGTGAGTTCTGCAAACTTTGGGGTTTTGCCAGTATGTAATCTCTATTTTGCATTTCTGTTATTTGGTGTGTTCATATGGATTTATGTATATGTTGTAGAGGTATTCACGAGCTTCATCAGAAAATTGTTTCTTGTAGGCGTGCTTTTACTGGAAGAGGTAGTCAATTCTTTTGATGGTGAAGGATATCTGGCCGTCATAGATGCTGCAAAACAATGGTTCAACGAGTCTCAAACAAGAAAAGTGGCAGGCAATGCAAGCTGGTGGAGGGTAAATACAGAATTTCTGTTTTCCTTGGATCTAGAATTTATCTAGTATGTCTAGTAGAGAGTATAATGTGATTTTAATTGGCTTGCTGACAAAAGCTATTTAAAAATAATGCTGGTTCTCAATCCTCCTCTTTTTTTTATTCTTTTTCTTTTCTGTAACTCTCTTAGAAACATTAGTGAGGAAGAAACGACGTGGTCTAGTAGCTCCTCACCATTGGAAAGTTCCTCTTTATTACAGACTTAAAAGTAAAAAAGATTAAAAAACCCTCAGATATTTGAGGGCCTACCAACGTTCTTTTTCAAAGTTCCCCAAAGTCTTCACACAAATTTCTGGATGCCTCAACTAGGATTGTTAAGCTTCTCTTATCCTTCCTTCTTGTTTATTCCTTCCTTCGCAAGATTGTTATGGCCTAAATTTCTCTTCTCCCCCTGTTGTCTCTTCCCTTCTATTCTTTTTATCTCTCAACTTTATTAATCACAGCCTCACAGGGCTCCTTTTACTTTCCCTTGGTGGTTTGAGATCTGTTTTTTCTGTATATTTCATCTATATCGTGAAACACATGCTGTATTAATATTGCCATGGTATGCATTCCAATGGTCCCAAAACTTATTTGTAACATGAGAAAAAGTTTTTGCTTTCGCATCAATCATTTCATGGAACTTACCATTTCTAAGTTCTAAATTCAGTGTTATACATATTGTGTCAGATAAGAGAAGCTACTCTTTTTGCCTTGTCATCTCTTTCAGAACAACTGCTTGAGACACAGGTATGGGATATTGATTTCAGTTTTCTTAATTCGTATGGGCTGATATACATGCTTAAGTATTTATATCTCCATTTTCAATAATAACTGGGTTCTATTTTGCACCGAGATATGCTTATACTTTGATATATATTTTTATTATCTTCATATAGGAGTCAGGGTTTCAGACAAGTAATTTGAAGACCATGATTGAACAGATTGTTGTCGAGGACTTTCAAATAGGTCATTTCTCAATTCTTCCTTAAGCTTCCATTATACTCCAATTGTGTGTGTGTATATATATTTCACTTTCCCTCTTTTTTGTGCAGATTCTCTTGAATACCCCTTTCTATATGCTCGTATTTTTACTTCAGTTGCCAAATTCTCCTCTGTGGTAACTATTGTCTGTCCTATTTTATTTTCTCGGATAGTTTCTCCTTCTCTGTCTAACTTCTCTTAATTTACAGATAAGCAGTGAAGTACTGGAGCACTCTCTTGATGCAGCACTGAAGGCAATTACGATGAATGTGTAAGCAAACATTTGTCAAATAGTATTCTTTGTACATCAAGCTTTCTTCTAACTTTTAATCTGACAGGCCTCCACCTGTAAAAGTAGGTGCCTGCAGGGCACTTGCTCAACTTCTACCTAAAGCAAAGAAAGAAATTGTCCAACCACAATTATTCGGTTTATTTTCATCCCTCACAGATCTTCTTAATCATGTACTGTACAATATAAATCCCTTTGTCATATATATATTTTGCTATTATTGCAAGATGTAGTTACGTTAATATGGTTTCCAGGCATCAGATGAAACCTTGCATATGGTACTTGAAACATTGCAAGAAGCAGTAAAGGCAGGTTAGTAGTATCTTTCTCTTGTGTGTGTGTGTGTGTGTCTCTACTATATATATATATATATATATATATATATATATATATATATATATATATATATATATATATATATATATATATATATATATATATGTATATTTCTGGTCTAGTCATACTTCCATACATGTTTGTATATTGTGTTAAGCTAGTCATTTGCTTGTATTTATACCCTCATTTTATATTGTAGGCTACGAATCACCAGAAATAGTAGAACATGTTTTATCTCCTGTAATCCTTAATGTATGGGCATCACATATTTTGGATCCTTTTATCAGTATTGATGCACTTGAAGTTCTTGAGGTAATGGTTTTGATGTTATTCTTTTGTTAATATTATTATCTGCTGAGTTTCTTGATTTTGTCAACATATAACAAATAGTTATGATTATGACCGAGGTTGTAATTTGTATATCCTACATAAATTGCATTCAACTAGATATGTATGCAAAACGTGAGTTTGGAAAAGTATAGATAAACTGGCTGATAACCTATATGTTAAATATTTATTTAAATCTTATAATTGAAAAACTAACTGATTGAATTTGAAATGTTGGATAAAATTAGCAATTGAACCATTTGGTAAATGTAAAAGAACGTAAATGACATGCTTATATAAATTTTTATATATTAATTTTAATACTTCAATTTTTCAAGCCACTTAGAAACAAATTTTCAAGATATCTTATCTAATACGCGACCCTCAACACACTTTGTTCACTCTGAGGAGTGAGGACTAGACATTTGAAGCAGGACCCCGATTGGACTGATAGCTGCTGTCTAACAAATCTTGGATAGGCTCCGATACAATCTTTTAGCATTCGGGTTGGACCTAAAACAATCCCACAAAACTGACTTGTAAAGTTAAGGGTGCACTCTTTAAAAACTCTTTTCAGGCCTTTTCCCTTTCTCAATGTTGGATGTAGGTTTTTCTGAAACACCCACACACCCATAAAGATTGGGCTTGGTGCGTGGATAATATTGGAGGCTGACCTGAATATATTGGCTCTGATATCGTCTTAGACTTTGGAATTTCGCCAAACTCATCTTTACTAACCAAACCTGTAAAGTGAGGGATGCCTCCCACTTATAAACAAATTTTAGGCTACTTCTCATCCATTGTGAGACTCGCAATCTAGTGGAATCATGTAATATAAATTAAATGACATATTCATATAAGTTTTATATTATAATTTTTTCTAGTTACTTATTATTTTATTTAACTGAGGCCTGACGGTGTAAAAAGGAATTTCATTAACATATTTAAGGTTGATATGTTAAAAATATAAGTTATAAGTTCATATGTTAACATAGTTAAGTTTCATAAGTTAAGGTTTATGTTATTTTAGTATCAGTCACATGTTTTGTCCCTTAACGTGAGGTGTGAATTTTGTTGAATATTGGGTTGGTTAGTGTCTCGAAGAATATTAGAAAATATTAGCTTTTGTATTTATTGTTGATATCAGTTTATTTTATTTTACTCGTTTAATTTTATGCGAGTATATACTCCTTGATTTGAAGAGTAGATTTTGTGTACCTTCTCCTATAAAAGAGTAATCTTTTACTGCAATAATACCAATACAATTAACAGTTTCTCTAATATTTACAATAGTTAGTCTGAGATAGGATAGGATACATTTTCCTTCTCAGCAGGGGTGTATCATTTAATTTTCTTCTTAATTTCCGCTACCACCTTGTAAGGAGCTTGGCTCCTTTTCAATGTTATTTTCTGTTTTCTGCAACTTCTTTTCCAGACAGTAATAGGAAAATATTCTCTGGTTGTAAGGAGAATTGTCCATCTATACAGTTTGTTACTCCATATATATATTTGGTTTGTAACAACTGGTATCAGAATATTGTTTGTTTTCTGTTTCTGGTGGAGAATGTAATGATTGATGTTTTTGCGGTCATTAAGGTTTTGTTCTTGAAACACCAATTCAACCTCAAACCACTCTTCAGCTGCAAAGTTTAACCTTCTCTGTGATGTTTGTTTGATCTGAATTCATTTCTTATTATGCTTCATATATGGCTAGATTCTACGTTCATAACCAATGATTTGGCAGCAATATTTACTATTGTTATAGGTGATTTATTTTGTCAACTGATAAAATTTATATTTCAGGCAATCAAAAGCATTCCTGGATGTATACATCCATTGGTTTCCAGAATTTTGCCATATATTGGGCCAATTTTAAATAAAGTATGACTATTTAAAGTTACTGAAAGTCCGGATTAATTAACGATTTAAAAATAATACCCTTTGTTATTTATGCACTCTTTAAATGTTTGTATAGCCCCAAGAGCAGGCTGATGGTCTGGTAGCTGGTTCACTAGATCTGGTAACAATGTTACTGAAGGCAAGTATACTTGCATGCATTTGTTTTTCACTTTTTATTTTTAAACTTAAGTTCATTAAATAGCATTGAAGTTTGACCTTTGTACACTGTATTTATCCTACAATTTTCTAATCTCAGTATGTCATAGCTTTGTACAGAATGCCCCTGGCGATGTAGTGAAAGCAGTATATGATGTCTGTTTTGATGCTGCTATTAGAATTATCCTTCAAAGTGATGAGCATAGTGAAATTCAGGTCAGTTTGTTTAATAAAAAAATATATATGCATATCTTATTTTATTACTTGATTTTGCAATGACTTCTTAGTTCTTATTGCAACACAGAATGATATATTTGCATTGACTTTTTACCTGAGCAGAATGCTACAGAATGTTTATGTGCTTTTATATCTGGGGGAAGACAAGAAGTTCTTTTCTGGGGACCCGATTCTGGATCAACTATGAGAAGCTTACTTGATATAGCCTCAAGGTAGTTGGCTGTTATTTCAAATTTTGTAGGAAATTAATTATCACAATTGCTTGAAACATCCTTTCTATAATAGTTTGAAATGTTAGGTTCTTCCAGTTACAGACTGAATTATGTGGACTAGAATCCAATCCACATGTAATTAAGAGTTCAACCATACACAGTAGTTATTGAAATACTTTTTATTTATTGAACTTTATACTATTCATATTGAGCCTTCCTTTTAGATATGAATAGGAGAAATACAGTATGGCAAATGTTTGACTTCTAATACTGGCTACGATTTTTGTTTATTATTGAAAAATGAATTTGTTGCCCTGTTTCATGCAGATGTATGTCTAATTACACACAGCTGTATGTTAAAACCATATTATTATTACTATTATTATTATTATTATTATTATTATTATTATTATTATTATTCAATTTTAGGGAATTTATTATACAGGAGTCCTAATTATATTTCCTTATTTATCTTTCAATCCTTGTATATATATATATATATATCTGATGTGCTGTAAGCATTATTCATTCAATAAAATATATTTTACCCTATTTCTTGAGAATATATATGTGAACTTATGAATTAGGTAGGAACTTTCCGAACTGTGTTATGATCCCATGATTTAAGATTTTCCTATAATCAAACCATCTTAGGTGGGATCTAGAGTTTGATAACCATGGTCGTTAGAATTATGTTGGCAACCATCATAGCAAAAAGTGTAAACTCATTAATTACACGTATATGAAAAGAGAAGGTTAACTGCTGATTTGTTAATGTGATGCAACTGGAAAAAGGCTTACTTTTCTTCCCTTTTTCACATGCACTCTTCTTATAGATACAAGTTGTAGTTTATTATTTTATTCACTTTTTATGTTTTCTGCTTTTGTATATATCTGTGCTTTCTGTTTTTCTGCTTCTCATTTGTTGCTTGATTCCTTGATTTAATTTCAAACAGACTACTAGACCCAAATTTGGAAAGCTCCGGGTCTCTTTTTGTTGGGAGTTACATTCTTCAGCTCATATTGCATTTACCATCGCAAATGGCTGTACATATACATGACCTGGTTGCTGCTCTTGTCAGACGTATGCAATCTGCTCAAATTTCATCCCTAAGAAGCTCATTGCTAGTTGTTTTTGCCAGATTGGTAATACTAACATAGCAAATTGTTTAAATTAATTTTGAGTGATTCTACTGTTAGTTTTTTTATGGTAATAGTTAATGGTCCCAATTCTCTATTATTAATTGTGTACAGAAGTAGAAAGCCCGTACATCCAGGATTGATTGATCATTTATAAAACTTGTATACTACCATTAGACAATGCTTCTAGAAATGTTTGAATAGAATCAAAATGCTACTTTTTACCTTCCCGTTTCTCCCCATTTCTTTGTTTCTCTTGCATCAATAATTATTCTGTTAGCTAGGAGTTTCTGTTTTGGAGTAGTCTTTTTAACTCATTGTTTCCATTTTGTCATGTTTTCTCGGCATCTTCTTTTGTACGACATTATTTTTTGGCTAGAAGCTTTCCACTTGTCCTTTGTCCACAGAGATAATTTTTGAAATGTTTGGTTAAATGCAGGTACACATGAGTGTTCCTAATGTTGGACAATTTATTGATTTGCTAATTTCAATTCCCGCTGAGGGACATAATAATTCCTTTGCTTATGTAATGTCAGAATGGGCTAGGCAACAAGGTTAGCATCCTTCTGCTGTTGTGTTTGATAAGTAACACTTGAAATCAAGACTGGAATTGATACTGACTTGAGAGATCTAAACACTAGAAATAATAACAACCTAGCCATCAGAATTAATAATAATCTTTGTACAAAATAAATTCATTGATTATAGCAATTGTGTAATTACTGCCTAAAAGTATTTCAAATTTACTATATTATTTTTTATTTTTTTTTTGTTTACAATGAGTGGGAATCGAACCCATGACCTATAACATACTACCCAAACCCCTCACCACTAGACCAAACCTAAAAATCAGGATAGAATCTAAAAAAAAAAAAATATTTGGAAATAGGAAATATTAGAAAACAGGATATTTGCATAGCTCTAAATGAATACACGCAGTTGAGGAAAAATCAGAATTACCAACACCCCTCAAGCTTGTGCTATATGTATATGCATTAAACTTGTTACATGTACAATTTATTCTCGGTTGTGCAAAGCTAATAATTCCAATTAAGAAGCAATGTAACAATCTCCACCAAAAGTATATTCTCACAGATAAAGTGACTATTGATCTGTGATTTTAGTCCACTCATGGAAGTCTGGATTGGATTTTTTTTTATAATTTAATTTTTGGCCCTTATGAGACTTGGTGAAAATATCTCGGAGCTAATAATTCAAATTAACAAACAATGTAACAATCTCCATCATAAGCATGTTGTTAGGGCTTCAACAATAGAGGAAAGAGAGTTTAGTCGTCCCTGGTAGTTTTATTGATAACAAAGAAAATTGGTACTCATAGGAGCTATTCTCCTCTTCACACTACATCATTCTCTTATTCTGACTTTCAAGTAAAATGATTTCCTCACCCTCCTAACAAATTACAGTAACAGAAACCAACTAACTATGGTAACAGAAATAAGCAGCAACAAGTAACTACCAACTACCCCAACTAACTACTGGTTTTTGTATTCCTATCCCTCGTCCTACGGTACACCTTTATAGGCTTTTATATTGATTCCTAACAATACCTCGCCCATTGAGAACAACCTTGTCCTCAAGGTTGAAGTCTGGAAATTGATCCTGGTTGGTTAGCCTATCATCCCAAGTGGCGTCCTCTGCTGATTTGCCTTGCTACTGTACTGTACCAACACTTGTTGGATAAGTGTGTCTAGCGTCAGGACTTGTTTAGTATTCATAATTCTAGCAGGTTGACAAGTCACTTCCATTGTCTTGAAATTATGCAGGTAATTCTGCATTTACATGGAGCTGTCGAACAACTTTCTTCAGTTCAATTGAGAATCGTGAAACACCAGATAAATTCTTATAGAGGGTAGTTGAAGTTTGAAAGCCACTGCACCGGTTTGTTTAAGGACTAGATAGGGGTCATTATACTTGGCAGACAATTTGGGGTTTAATCATGTGGGCATAAACACCTGTTTGTGTCGGTGTATTTTTAAATAGACCCAATCCCTCTCCTTTATAGTGGATTCCTTCATGTGTCCATTGGCATAATAGTGCATATGATCATGGGCTCGTTGCAGATGTTACTTGAGTTGATGTAGGGCTCCATCCCTAGCAATGAGATCCAGAGCAACTGCATCCTCCAATGTATCACGTCGATTGAAGTGGGTCAAAGTGGGAGGAGATCTTCCACAGACAATTTCAAAGGGTGTGCGTTGCAGTTTGAAATCTGGTGTTGTACCTGTACTCTCTGCCCATGGAATAAAACAGGCCCATTGTTTTGGTTTGTCAGCGCATAAAATCTCAAATAAGTTTTTAAAGTATGGTTCAAAACCTCTGTTTTCCCTATCAGATTTCGGATGATAAGCAGTGATAAATTTAAGGGTGGTCCCCTCTTGTTTGAAAAGTTCCTGTCAGAACTGACTAAGGAAAGTATAATCTCCGTCACGTAGTATTAAAGTAGGAATACCATGTAAATGCACAATCTTTCTGATGAAGATCTCTGCCATTGATGAGCTGAAATGGTTTGGTGCATGCTTCTTGAGGTTTTGATGGATGGGGTTGTTTAAGTTTAATCAGCATAGAGTTTGGGATGATGGGCTATTAAAAAGTCAGGATGCCCCAAAACTAGTTCTGAAAATTGGGTCTATTTTGAAAAAGTACAGATTAATAATAATGTAATAACATATCCAAACAGTTTCATTCTTGTTTAATTATAAAACTAATACCTTGGGTGCTGGCACCTTGTATACAAAAGATTGAGATTTTGTTAGAAACCCAAAGAATGGAGTAATTTTATTTCTTGACTGAAATTAATAAAGCAAGGACAAAAGTCTCTCTTCTAAGGATTTCCCCTTACAGGACCACAGCTGAGCGATGGCTCTGTTTCTCAATGCTTTATTTTGTTGCTGAGTTCTGTTTCTTAATGCTAACAATTCTGAATAATTCCTTTACTTGCATAACCCCTATTTATTATGTAACTTGTTCCTCCTAACTAACTTGCTGACTGACCTTACTGTCCCCTCTCTTCTGTTCTCAAAAGATTGATATTGCATATAGCTGTGTGGTATTTAATCATGCGATGTTTATTGAATGAGCTCAACTATGTCCTTCATCTTCCGTTACTTTTTGCCACCTTTCTTGTAAAATGAATTTCTTTTGACACAAACATTTGATCAGATTTGCTATTGTCTTTTATGGTTTTACCGAGAGCTTCTCTTCATTAAGTAAAACACATATGCACATGAGCATGATAAATAATTTTTCTACACATAATAAATGATTGCAGGTGAAATACAGGGGGCCTATCAAATAAAAGTTACTACAAGTGCCCTGGCCTTGTTGCTAAACAGCAAGCACAGTGAACTGGAAAAAACACGTGTCCAAGGTCACCTGATTAAGGTATACTGTTATATTATTTATATATCTCGTATATTCTTGATTTGAAAAGTGCTTGTTTTTTTGTAACTTATTTGTCATGTGAAGTCTGCCACAGGAATAACCACAAGATCAAAAGCTAAATCAACTCCAGATCAGTGGGTAATGTTACCACTTCCTACAAAGGTATTCCATTTTTTATACAAGCGGAAAGACAAACACCAATATGTTTGCCTATCATCTTTACTTGACTAAAAAACTCAAATACTTCTTCAATGTAATTACTTGAAGGAATGGGTATCAATGACATAAGAAGATTGTGGCATAAATGCATAATAATTCTTAATTTGTCTCTATCAATTATCAATGACAGAAATGAATGGGTATTTAAGTAAATGAATTGGTATGTACTTGTGGAGTTCCCTATAAGGCTATAATTATGGTACTTGTATTTTTCTGAATATCTTGCAGATTGTGGCTTTACTGGCAGATGCATTAACTGAAATACAAGAACAAGTTTTAGCTGGTGAAGATGAGGTTGGTTAATGAATATTGATGTGTGTTAAGTATACACTGATTAATGAACTTATTACATATGAACTGTTCTTACAGGATAGTGATTGGGAAGAAGTTCAAACAGATGGCATTGATAATGATAAAGAATTTCTTTCTTCAGTGTCAGCTCTGGGAAAACCCTCATATGAACATCTTGAAGCAATGGCCAAAGTATTTAACGAGGTTTGGTTGATTTACCATTATTGTCACATCATAATCTCTTTATTATGACTGTATATTGTTGGAGTTAAAAACTGAACTTTTTATTTTTTTTCATTTTTAATATTGTTGAACTTTGCTTCAAAATCACAAGGATCAGGATGATCAGTATGAAGATGACCTTTTATATGTTGCCGATCCTCTTAATCAGGTCTCACATTGGCGTCTGTTTCATTTGTTTAATGAAATGCATTAACCTGCATATGCATTTGTTAACAATTTTGGTTGCTACTGACAGATAAATGTGGTAAATTACCTTGTGGATTTCTTTGCTAACTTCTCCCAGTCGGACAGACAACTCTTAGATCACATATGCAAGGTTATGAAGCATTATTTTTTTTTAGCAAGTGAAACTTTCGAGACAAACAGATGAATGTCGCTAAACTTGTGTAATGTATTGTCTTTTTGCACTGCAGAGCTTGACTCAGCCTCAACAAAATGCAATTCAAATGGTACTGAAGAGATGAGATTGAGTGTCTCAAGGATTCATCGATACTACTATGAACCGAGAAACAAAGATAGTTGGAAAAGTGTATTTTGTTGGGGAAATTGTTTGTAGTATGAAAGTTATTTTCTTTCTGCTGCTGTGTTCCCCTTTATAAGTTTCTTTTTTTATAAGCTTTATAAGTTTATTGATTGTGTTTACTCCATTTGTGTTGTATGCGCTATCAGTTTTGGTTTAAATTGGTTTATTCTAATTGCTAATTGACCAAGTTATTTGCATACCAATTGTGCCATTTATTATTGGAAAAGAAGTCACATAAGTTGGTACTTGGTAGCATACTGATGCTTTTTTTGACCAGGATAGATATAGACTTTGTTAAGTCTAACTAGGCTCAGCCTATTATATCCCTTTGTTTCATACTTTCATGATGACGACGAACACAGACAATTATTATTATTATTATTATTATTATTATTATTATTATTATTATTATTATTATTATTATTATTATTATTATTATTATTATTATTATTATTATTATTATTATTATTATTATTATTATTATTATTATTATTATTATTATTATTATTATTATTATTATTATTATTATTATTATTATTATTATTATTATTATTATTATTATTATTATTATTATTATTATTATTATTATTATTATTATTATTATTATTATTATTATTATTATTATTATTATTATTATTATTATTATTATTATTATTATTATTATTATTATTATTATTATTATTATTATTATTATTATTATTATTATTATTATTATTATTATTATTATTATTATTATTATTATTATTATTATTATTATTATTATTATTATTATTATTATTATTATTATTATTATTATTATTATTATTATTATTATTATTATTATTATTATTATTATTATTATTATTATTATTATTATTATTATTATTATTATTATTATTATTATTATTATTATTATTATTATTATTATTATTATTATTATTATTATTATTATTATTATTATTATTATTATTATTATTATTATTATTATTATTATTATTATTATTATTATTATTATTATTATTATTATTATTATTATTATTTTTTTTTTTTTTTTTGATTGATAGACGAAATGACAAAGTCATTGAAAACTCACACACAAAGTAGAGTAACCGGGGTTCGAATCCCGGTCATGATGTCCGACACTAGCAATTTCAATATTTCTACCAGTTGAGCTAGAATTTGTGGACATTATTATTAGGCTTAAATGCAGTCTTACCTCATCTGTTTTGAAAAATGCGGAATTTTACCCCCTATTTTATAATTTGTTGGATTTTGCCTCCCAGCAAAATTCTGCACAAAATCTGCTTCTAAGCCTCAATTCAAAGTTTTGCACAAAACTTAATTTGGATTAATAATTCACCAAATTGGTACCGAAACGATTGCAATCGAGTAAGTTTTTCACATAATCAAACTCCACTAAATTTGGAGTTACAGAGAGAGATTAATTACCGTTTTAGTGAAGGTCTGTTCAAATTAATTATCATATGAAATTACTACTGGTATTTTTGTCATGTCTCTCACCCTATAACTTATTTTTTTAATAGTATTTACATGTATGGAAAGCTAACGAAATTACCCTTGATATTTCAATTTCGTCTAATTTGGAGTTACGATGTGTTCGGTAGACGATGTTGAATTTGAAGGTCACAAGTAGATTTCTGCAAAATTAGTAATTGGACAGACCTTCACTAAAACGGTAATTAATCTCTCTATAACTTCAAATTTAGTGGGGTTTGATTCTGTGGAAAGCTAACTCGGTTACGTTCGTTTCGGTATCAGTTTTGTGAATTATTGATCCAAATTGAGTTCTGTGCGAAGCTTTGAACTTGAAGCTCAGAAGCAGAATTTTGATGGGGGGCAAAATCCAACAAATTATAAAATAGGGGGATAAAATTTCGCATTTTTCAAAACAGGGGTAAAACTGCATTTAAGCCTTATTATTATTATTATTATTATTATTATTATTATGAAAGAGTTAATGCTGATAAACTGTTACTAAGTATTGATTATGCGTTGTAAGTATAGTTATGTCTATGTTTTTAGATGTTACAATTTGTTTTTTTTTACTAAAAATAAATTGAATTTATTTAATGTATAATTTATTAATTGATATAAACTTTCAATCCAATACTTAATTAACATTAATTTTTTTTATTATAAAAAGGGCTAACTCCAGTACTCAAGATGATATATTGCAATTCAAAGTTTGTACCTTTCAATTTATGCATCAATTAGTGAAAGAAGAGTTTGAATTGCCCGTCAGATATCTTAATCATTAATTAAAATGTGATGAAGAAATCTAATAGCGTGTAAAACATCTTACTCCTGTTGTGTCATGTTTCATTTGAATTTTGCCTAGTTCATAAAATAATGATCAATTGTTAATTCAATTATACAAAAAAAAAATTATTTACTAAAATATTCTTATTATTTAGTAAAGTAGTTAGAGAAGTTGAAATACAATAAATTAAATTATATTAGTTAAAAACTAATAATAATTGCATGTAGGAAAATTTTGAGATATAAAAAATATTAATATTGCAAAAGAGACACTTAAAAAATAATATAGCATTAATTAAAATCAAAATGTGGCCCATAAAACAGAGTACCAAGTCATGACAAAAAAAAAACGAAATTGTGAAAAATAAAGGTTTCTAATACCGAATTCATGGTATTAAGACAACAAAATAATAATTCGGATTAGATTAGAAATAAATGATAAATTGCGTGTTATCGTCAACCACGGTGGAACATGCATAATCTCAAATTTGTCGACTTCCCCTCCCAGAGGTCTTATCAAAATTTTATGATTGTTGTTAATTGTTATCCATCAAATTTCAATCATTGTTTCATATCTAAATATTTTGTGAAAAATGCTAATTAATGTTTTTAGAATTTATATAGTCTATTTTTTAATTAGTGTTCTAGAAATATCAGTTAGCGTGACCTATATTTTATTGATAACTCAGTCCAATAAACAGTTCCATTTTGTCAAACATAAAAAAAAAAAAAATCAACTATTAGTCAAAAAAAGAAGTCCACTATACTATCTCGGCTAACTCTCTTTATTTTTATTTTTTTAAATCCATATACTCTATTTGTCAAAAAAATCCATATATTCTAGATTGGACAAAACTTATATACATTTCTTTAGATGCAGTTTTTGCTGTTCCCTTCACAAAAAAGTAGTTATTTATATTTTTTAATTAAAAAAAGAAAAAGAAAATTGTTTTTAAATAAAAATAACTCCCCCCATGTATCTAGCACAGTAAGAACTGTGTATATGGAACTGTACATAAGTTTTGTCCTTCTAGATTTTATTGCATAATATTTCCACATCTTTTGATAAAATCTTATTTTTGAGAAAATAACGTACTTTTATTCATAATAAATTTAGGGGTACAACATAATGTGAGAAATATTGATCGTGCATTCATAAACGATCACACATAAGTGAGGGAGTCTGGGTTTAAACCACAGTCACAACGTTCGGTTTAACAATTTCGGTATTCTTTTATCAGTTAAGCTATAATTTTGTGAACTGTGTAAATCATTATTACTAAACAACAATGCTCTTCTAATATCTTCTAACAAACCACTGAAGTTGAAATTAGTGGTTGACGTATGCTGAGACCATCTCTAAAATCCTTAAAGGATTGAAGTCTTTTTGTGAAGATGAAGGAACATGTAAGACTCGTAATGTCCGCGGACGAGCACCTCTCGAACAAAAAGTATATTCATCTCAATGTGTTTGATGCGTTGATGTTGAGCCTATCTTTCAAATAGGTACATTTGTGCTCACGTTATAACGGTAAACCATGGAAGATTTTGTAAAAGAACAATGTAGTTCCAAAAGTAAGTTTTTGATCTAGCATGATTGTGACACCACATTAGCTACCTCGCGGTATTCATCCTTCATGCTTGCCCGAGGTAATGTATATTGTCTTTTTGAGGACCAAGAGTTCAAATTGTCACCGGGATATACACAATAACCAGAAGTAGATCTTCTTATGTGTGCACATCCACCCTATCTATATCAGTGTAATAGATGAACTTATCAATGGAGGAGGGATACAGGTGGATGCCAAAATCAATTGTTCCTTGAATATAGCAAATTATTTTCTTTGATGCAGACATATATATTGCGTTCTTGGGTCATGCATAAATAACATTTGGTCTAATAAATGTCAAGTATTGTAATGCTCTAGCAAGACTATAATATCTAGCTGGATAACTGGATATGATAGGGATTGCCTTAAGAACCACTGAGTTTAACTTTCGTGTAAATAGTTTTTGAACCGTGAAGGTGAGACAAACACCAGAAATGTGGGGGGTTGAATTGTGTTAACTTTTTCTTGCTTTTTAAGAAACATAAACTTATCATATTCTAAAGAGGTTCACAATCTGATCAAGTGTTGGTTCTGAACAGAGTATATATGCAACGAAAATAAAAGCAAAGAGAAGACAACACAAATCAATTTTATATTGGTTCCTCCCACAAATTGAGAGTAGTCGAGTCCCCTTGGACTTCCAACTTCCAAGGGAGTTCACTATAATCACCAAGATTACAATTGTTCAAGCACCAAGCAAGAGACTCCACTTTGCTCAAACATCTAGTAAGATACTTTCTATGTGCAAGCATTCAGCAAAAGACTTCCCTTTGCTCAATCACTAAGAACGAGACTTCCAAATGCTCAAGTCCCCTTGGACTTCCAAATGCACAAATTGAGAGTAGTCGAGTCCCCTTGGACTTCCAGCTTCCAAGGGAGTTCACTATAATCACCAAGATTACAATTGTTCAAGCACCAAGCAAGAGACTCCACTTTGCTCAAACATCTAGTAAGATACTTTCTATGTGCAAGCATTCAGCAAAAGACTTCCCTTTGCTCAATCACTAAGAACGAGACTTCCAAATGCTCAAGTCCCCTTGGACTTCCAAATGCACAAATTGAGAGTAGTCGAGTCCCCTTGGACTTCCAGCTTCCAAGGGAGTTCACTATAATCACCAAGATTACAATTGTTCAAGCACCAAGCAAGAGACTCCACTTTGCTCAAACATCTAGTAAGATACTTTCTATGTGCAAGCATTCAGCAAAAGACTTCCCTTTGCTCAATCACTAAGCACGAGACTTCCAAATGCTCAAGTCCAAATGACAAGAAACTTTACAACTAACTTAATCAAATATAGCTAGAGATGTTTTTACACTTGATATACAACCAGACTTGAAGAAAGATTAAGACTTCAAACTTAAGAATATCTAAAATACAACTTTATGAGAAATTCTAAGTGGCAAATTGTGCTATGAGTCTTAATCTTTTTGAAAGAGTTTTGGTATAATCAAATAATTCTTAGAGTCTTAATCTTTCTTCAAGTCTTCAACTTCTTATATAAGCATACACAAGAGAGACATTGGAGAAGAACTTGCACAATTCTTGAGTCCTTGAGAAACTTCAACAAGATCGTTGGAATGTTACCTCATAGTTTGACCCATGAGTTATGACCTTCATAACTTCAGCTTCTCTTCACAATTTACTTTCAGCTCTTTATATGTTCTTTGACATATAAATTTTTTAATTCTTCATAAGAATTTTAATCTATGATCCTACACACTTGAACATACATTACCAAATCCAATTTATACTTTTAATATTTTGTCATCATCAAAATCCAAGATGAATTGTTCACAATTCAATTTTATTTCAACACTACATACTCTCTCTCTCTCTCTCTCTCTCTCTCTCTCTCTCTCTAAATATAAGCACCTATTTTTTTTTCACTCTTATTAAAAAGGTTGATAGTGTAGTTAATATGTCCATTGTATATTCCATGACATGGACTCATGGAGAGGTACTCCCTTTGTACCAAATGGGTCAACAAATGTTAATGTATCTAATTTAAATTTTACACAATATACATTAATTTTTGCTTATATTTTGAGACGGATAAATATTAATTAGAGATATATTTAGGGGCAAATTTTTTATCATATGATATAAATGCTTATATTTAAAGATAAATGGAGAATTTTTTTTTGGGTTTTGATTTGTTTGTTTAGATTTCCTTGTTTGAGGTTTGATTTGTGTTTAAAAACGGTAAATAAGTGTTTAGAAGGAATTTGGAGTTGATTTGGGTGATTTTGTAGTTTGTTTTTTTGTTTATTATTCATGAACACATGAATGTGTTCTTGAGAGAAAGAAGAGAGCGTGAGATTAGAGAGAGGGAGTGAATGAAGAAAGACATAGAAAAAAAAATAGACATTAGTTGCTACTTAATAAATTAATTAGGAGAAAAATAAGGAAAATAAAACATTAATTACTTATTTCTTATCCTATACAATGTTGCACAGGTTAGAAAAATCCATTTACATAATTAAATGGAGTACATATTTTTCAACAAAAAAAAATGGAGTACATTTTGTCGGCATTTTCATTCATTAATTACAAAAGGATATATATTTAAAACATGTGATATATGATTCCATTCTACGTCAATATTCCTAATTAAAAACATTAAAATAAATATTAAAAATTTCTTTTGGAGTTTGGACATTTGATGTATTATTGGAACAACCACCGTACGTAGTAGAGCAAGTCACCGCAGCCACGTTACCTGACAATGATCATCAGGCAAAACTTGATCATCAATCTGATCCTTTATTGTAGCCACTGAAATTCTGCATAGAGGACAAGTTGTATTGTTGTATTTGAAGCTAAACCATTTATCCAAACAATCTCTATGAAACACATGTTTACACTTTAGCACCATAATCTCTTCCTTTTCTTTTATTTTGCTAAGACACACAACACAATCTATTTTTTCTTCGGATTTTGACACATATTTGCATACACTTAGCTTACAATCTTGAAGCTTGTAGAAAGGATAGAATAGAAAATTGAGTATCCATTTTAGAAGAATATGAAGGTGTTTTGAGTATTTCATGATCATTCTTATGGTATGGGAATTAGTAAAACAGTTTATTGCTAACGCAATTCTGATTAGAGGACTCATCATGTATGGTTTAGTTTCTTGTCTTTGGTTTGTGGAAATTATATGAAATGGTTGTGCATATATATCCCTAACTTTGAAAAGTATGATAATTAATAATACTCAAAATTAATAATGCAATGTTTGTTATCTTTCAATATGTATGCATTAATTAGTGAAGAGGAGTTTCAATTGCGCGTCAAATATCTATCTTAGTCGTCGAAAAAAAAGTGATGTATAGATTCACTAGCGTGTCAAAAACAGTAGTCCCTTTTAGTCGATTTAATTTTTTTTTCTTGAACGATGTTTGGTGGACAAAATAATAATGTGGTATTATAGACAAATTGTGTAGGGGGTTTTAGAGGATGTTCTGGAGGAGCTACCGCACATAACACCAAACATTTAGAGCCACCAAAATTATTATTTTTTTAGTGTATATATGTTAAAAAAATAATTATATAATTAAGATGGATATTTTTTAGAATATGCATAAACTCTAAAAAAAAATTTAGGCTTACACTAACATACAATATAAGGAGGATAGATTGCCACATATGAATATTTAATAAAAAAAATTATAATTAATATATTAAAATTATTTGGTGATGGTTGTGGCTTGTGTGAAATGCTAAATAGATGAACTCCGTGCATGTTATCTGCGTGTTATTGTCAAAGGCGGTGGAACACATTTTTAATATCATATATGTCAACTTGTTCTATTAATTTTTTTTTTTGTAAAGAATTCTATTATTAATACTATCTTCGTCCCTAATTATAAGGCTATGTTTGATAAAAATATACTATTTATTTGTCTTGTTTTGACCGTATTTTTTAATAATATATAAATGTAAATATTAACATATAAGATCTTGTTCACTTTGTTTTGATGAGTATTTTCAAAATATTAAATT
Source organism: Trifolium pratense (assembly GCF_020283565.1). Taxonomy (NCBI): domain Eukaryota; kingdom Viridiplantae; phylum Streptophyta; class Magnoliopsida; order Fabales; family Fabaceae; genus Trifolium; species Trifolium pratense. The sequence continues at coordinate 26,459,134 of NC_060060.1, forward strand.
TTTATATTTTTTATTAATAGACAATTAAAGATATTAGTGATCAAAATTGTGCATTGGCGTACGTGTAGTGGTCAAACATAGTTTTATAATTAGGGAGAGAGGTAATATTATTGTTATCAATCACAATCAAATCTCAGTAGAGGGCAGCCACAATAATAGTTCTATCATATTTAAATTAAATATTTTTATTGATAACTCCATCGGTCAACAAAACCATTCCATTTTATATCAACAAAGAAAAAGTCCACTTGTTAGCCAGAAAAAGATAAAAAGTCCACTATACTACACTAACTGTTCCGGTTGACAATTTCTCTTTCTTTCTTCTTTGAAAATTTTGTAATATTTTCCCAAGAGCCTTGGTTGGTATTGGACCCGTTTGTTTCAGATTTTTTTTTAAAAAAATCTAATTTTATTAGCTTAAATGTATTTTTAATCCTCCTATTTTGAATTTTTTGAAGTTTTGGTCCCCCTATTTCAAAAATCAGCTTTTTAGTCCCCTTATTTTAGATTTTTTGTACTTTTGATCCCCCACTTCATTTTGAGTCAATTTTCATTATGTGGCAGATGACACATGGAAACTACAATTACAAGTGACATTATTGTTTATTTTATTTCAATAAATCATTTTATTAAAATTTATTTTGATTAATAAAATATTAAATAAATAAATAAATAAATTAAAAGAGATTAATTCCAAAATTCCCTAATTTTCCCAGATTTCTTCATCTACGATCATCATCTCATCTCAAATCTAGATTTCTTCCTCATCCCATCTTCAAAATTAGGGAATGCTTTGTTGAGTTGGTTTCCCTTTAGGTCTGGAGTTTTATGCAATGGGGAAAGTTATAGAACAAATAAACTTGGACGTTAAATAGGTAATTTTATTGATATTGGGAAACAATGAACGATTTCCTGATTGAAAAACATGGAAAAATGTCTTGTTCACATTAGTGAGATTTTTGGTTACGAGGAGTTAAGTGGAAGAAACGGAGAAAGGTTTTGGTGGGGTTGGTGATGAAGTTGAATAAATTTGGATTTTTTTTTTGTTGATAGACGAATAAATTTGAATTTGGAGATGAGAGGATGAACACAACTATGATGGTGAAGAATTCTAGGAAAATTAGGGATTTTTGGGATTAATCTCTTTTAATTTATTTATTTAATATTTTATTAATCAAAATAATTATTTTTTTACTGTAATAAAAATAATTTTTAATAATATGATTTATTGAAATAAAACTTTGAAAAGGTTTCTTTTCTTTGGTTTGTGGATATTATTATATGAAATGGTTGTGCATATATATCCCTAACTTTGAAAAGTATCTATATATATAATTCCTAAATAGTTCTCCTAACCCTACTCCACTTAGACCAATCAAATTGTTTCATTTAGCCACATCATCCATTTAAATCCAATTAAATCACTCTATAATGTCACATCATTTCTACTTAATTATATTATTATTATTATTATTATTATTATTATTATTATTATATTATTATTATTATTATTATTATTATTATTATTATTATTATTGTTATTGTTATTGTCATCTCTATACTTTTCATATTCTACATTTATATACTTATGGCTTTTTAATATACACTCACTCAAGTATTTACTTAGCCTTTACATTTTTTGCGAATATAATAACTTTTGCTTACTATATTATAATAAGGAGAATACAAAAATACACACTAATTAACTTTGTAACTCCCGGTAATATATTTTTCATCTCTTAAGTCACCATTAAATTTTCATCCCTTGGACTCTTCTACCAATATTTTAATATATATAGGTTACAATTGTTTTAATTTGTATCCTATTCATATTTTCCTAACTAACCATTACGAATGTTAGAAACAAATATTTTCATCCCCTGATGCTCAATCATGTGCTTAACAAGATTACCATTTATTTTTTCGGTTGAATGTGAGAATAGATTTTTTCATATCTTATATGTGCAATTTCTCATTCCATTATTTTGCCTCTTCATCTTTTGTGCATCAGGTATAAATACTTATTTTATTTTCTAAAACCATGATTTGTTGTAGTTATTTTATTTCTTGCAAATATTAACTTTTGCATAACAAATAAAATTAAGAGAATTTGACATTTTTTGTTTGTTGCAGATCATACATTCAACTTTTGTGTTGCACATCATTTATAGGTTTAGTTAAGTGCTACTGTATATGTGTATTCATACTCTATTATGATACAAATTAAATAATATATACTTTATTTTTAATTGAACTAGCGGGCCAGACAGGCACGTTTCGCGCCTGCCTATGTCTAATTTACGATTGTTGGAAGACCTTAATAAGAAAGAACCATTGTGCAGTTATAATATGTTACGTTATTAGATGCCTTATTAGATTTATTGTGTTATTTAAAATTTGAATTTAAAATAAAGGATAATTTGGACAATATAAAAAATTCATCCCAAACTCACCTATCCTTTTTATATATTGTTATATATTTAAAATTTGAATTTAAAATAAAGGGTAATTTGGACAATATAAAAAATCCATCTCAAACTCACATATCCTTTTTATATATTGTTATAGATTTTGTAATAGTTTTGTTTAAGCCACTATGTTTGGTCTAGTGGTGAGGGGTTTGGGTAGTATGTTATAGGTCTTGGGTTTGATCCTCAGTTCATTGTAAAACAAAAAAAAAAAATAGTTGTTTTACTTTCCTTTCCTTTACTTTTATAATTTGAATTTAAAATAAAGGATAATTTGGACAATATAAAAAATACATCCCAAACTCACATATTCTTTTTATATATTGTTATAGATTATGTAATAGTTGTTTTACTTTCCTTTCCTTTACTTTTTTATTTGTTCATTTTTTTATTAATATACTTATTTTTATAATTTTTTATTTTAGGCTTTGGGTTATCATCTCTTACTCAAAAGAGCTGAACTGTGAGGTTGATGCTCTTCACATATGTCCCTTTGAAATATTTTTAAAAGGTATGTACCCTTTAATTTTATTTGTTTTATTTGTGTTTTTCTAATTTTGTCACTATTTATATATGCTAATTGTGTGACTTAGATTTTGCCACATCTCTTTTCATCCAATCCTTTGTGTGTTTGGAGATAGATTTATATGTTGTGCGGAGATATATCCTATTACTCCTATATATATAAATTTTATATAGTTATTCTGTTACTCATGTAAAGTAAATCATAATCCTTAAACCAATAATATTTCTTCATTTAACCACATCAGTCACTTACAATGCCACATTACTTCTTCTTAGAAAATAAATCTTTTGAATCTCGGATTCTCTATTTTATTATTATTATTTTGATAATATTTAATGTTTCATTTTTATGCAATTTTGTAAAATAAAAACAATCGCATCACACCCGTGCGACGGGTAAGGGTCTAGTGATAATTAATAATACTCAAGATTAATAATAAGTCAATATTGTTTGTTGCCTTTCAATATGTATGCATTAATTACTAATTAGTGAAGATGAGTTTCAATTGCGCGTCAACGTCAAATATCTATCTTAATCATCATTGATTAAAATGTGATGTATTATAAAGATTCATTAGCGTGTCAAAAAATAGTAGTCCTTTTCGGTTGATTTGATTTGTAAAATGTAAGTATTAGATCCAATATAACATAAACAATTAAGAGATTGAACAACTTTTTTCATGAACGATGTTTGGTGGACAAAATAATAATTTGATATTATAGACAAATTGTGTAGAGGGTTTTAGAGGATATTATGGAGGGTGGCCGCACATAACACAACTTTTAGAGCCACCAAATTTATTTTTTTTAGGATATATATGTTAAAAAAATTAATTATAGGGTAAATGCCTATTTACCTCCCTGCAAAATCTGGGATTTTTCGTTTACCCCCTGTGCGGATTTTTTTTTCTGTTTACCCCCTACAATGTCAAGATTTTTTTCATTTTGCTCCCTAGATAGTGATGGTTGTGGCTAGTGGCCATGTTCAGACTGATAGATAAATGTATAACTAATTTTGTCATCTATTATATATTATAATTAATATATGAATATTTATACCTAAATACTTTGTATAACTGGAAACAAATATAATAAAGGATAGAATTGGAATATCATTAAAAATATAGGGGATAAAGAGTTTTTTTTTGTTACAAGAGAGAAAGAGTTAATTGTAGGGGTGCAAGGAAATTTTTTCCCACCCAGAATGATGAACTCCATGCATGTTATTGTCAAAGACTGTGGAACACATTTGGCGACTTGTTCTATTAATATTATTGTTATCAATCAAATCTCAGTCGAGGCAGCCACAATAATACTAGTTCTCTCTCCTTCAAAAAAATAATAATTAGTTCTCTCATATTAAAATTAAATATTTTTATTCATAACTCCATCGGTCAACAAAACCATTCCATTTTATCAACATAGAAAAAGTCCACTTGTTACCCATAAAAAGATAAAAAGTCCGCTATACAACAGTAAGACCATCCACAATGCAGCACTCCATTTTTTAGTACTTAAATGGTCCCACATGGACACATCATCAATTTATTATTTTTTTTAATAATAGTACCTAATAGGTACTCAACCCCTCCAATGGAGCATTTTTTAAAAAGTTCTAAAATGGGTCCTATCAATAACTTCACATCATTACAATATATTTAATTATCTATTTTATAATATAAATTGATTGAATTAATGATAAAATTACAAAATTAGTATGGACTATTTTTTTTATAATTCGAAAAAATAATTAAAATTCGAAATTTAATTTAAAATAATATTGCCAAATTTTAAGAATTACATAATTAAAAAATAATTTAAAATAATTGATAAAATGGTAATTTTGAGAGGAGTAGAATCCTTCAATTTGGTTTTGATTTATATGATAGGAGTATATTTTTTTTTCAACGGTAAAAAGAACAAACAATGACTACCAACGTCTATATATGGTTGACATTAAATTTTTATGCCAATTTAAAAGTTGTGATTTTTTTTTATTTTTTGAATATATTAAATAAAGTGTGTCCCATAAAAAGAAGAGAGAGAGTTCTTATATTAGAATTGGTACCTATTAAGTACTAAAATGTGTTGTGCTCCAATAGTAGTACCTAATAAGTACCATGAGTACCTAATAGGTACTACACCATTGAAGATGGTCTAACTAACTATTCCGGTTGACAATTTCTCTTTCTTTCTTCTTTGAAAATTTTGTAATCGTTTCACATCTTTTAATAAAAAACTATAAATTTAGGGATACAACTACTTTTTAATCTACAATATATAAAAAGAAGATACATATGAAATCACTAATTTGCCCCTATTTCATTTTTTGACACATAATCATTTTCAAGGGTATTTTGTGTCTTTATTAAAAAAATTAGTAGAAAAATGCTAAAACATTTCTAAGCAGGATTCGAGCACTTAACCTTTTAGTTATATTTTTTATTATATTTACCACTAAGCCATATGAATTAATTTGTAAAATTAAATATAGGAGTAGTAATATTTACCACTAAGCCATATGAAACCAATATGAGTTAAATGCTCAATTGTAACCACAAAACTCCACTTTATTTGTTACTTCTCCCACGATTTTTTTCTTTTTATCTAAAAATCCAATTTTTTGTATGTAACCCAAATTCAAATTAAATTACCTCACTTTATATCTACAATATATGAAAAGTAGATGCATATGAAATCACCAATTTTCCCCTTTTCATTTTTTGAGACATAATCATTTTCAAGGGTGATATCATATGTATTTTCTTTTCATATATTGTAAATTTTTGGAACCAATATGAGTTAAATGTCCAATTGTAACCACAAAACACCACTTTATTTGTTACTTCTCCCAAGATTTTTTTCTTTTTATCTAAAACTCCAATTTTTTGTATGTAACCCAAATTCAAATTACCTCACTTTATATAAATTCAATTTTTTTATTAAACAAAAATCAATTAGCTGGGCATCGATATATCCTATACAATCTACTATATAGGCAGTATTAATTTTGTTTTAATTACTCAATTTAAAACGTTTCTTTACCTTACAAAAAAATAAAATAAATAACATATAGAAATCCACATAAAATTAATAATTATGACCGATGAATGAATATAATGACACATCTACAATATATGAAAAGAAGATACTTTTTTTTTTAAGGAAAAAAGAAGATACATATGAAATCACCAATTTTTCTCTTTTTTCATTTTTTGACACATAATTATTTTCAAGGGTATTTTGTGTCATATTTGAAAGTTAATAACTAATTTCAATATTTTAATATTTTTCTTGTGGTGGTTACTTCCATTTTAATATTTTAATATTTTGTGTCATCAATACATTGGTTAGATATTTTAATAACTAAATTTCAATATTTTAATATTTTCTTGAGGTGGTTTCCTGATTTTTAATAATTTATGTTGGTCTTAAATTTATACTCAGATATTAATGGGAGAACCTATTATTTTTCTGATTTCTACGAGATTTATATTTTTAATCATATATTAATAAAGTTGTTCATTCTTCATAATTTCTACATGACATATATTTATACTCATATATTAATACAAGGATCTAATTTTTTGTGGGATTTATGCGAGACCTATGTTTTTACTCTTATTAATGAAGTTGTCAGTTTTTTACTATTTTTTGTGAGACCTATATTTATACTCATATATTAATACGAAAATCTACTATTTTTTGTGATTCTCAAAGAACTTGTGTTTTTACTAATATATTATGTTGTCTATTTTTTTTAATAATTTTACGGGCTATATTCATATTAATACGGGAACCTCTTTTTTTTTGTTATATCTACGGGCCTTATATTTTTGCTCCTATATTAATAAAGTTGTTTTTTTTTATAATTATACGAGTTATACTCATATATTTATACGGAGACATAATCTTTTGTGTGAATTGTGAGTGACCTATATTTATCCTCTTATTAATAAGGTTTCCTGATCTTTAATAATTTATGTAGAACCTAACTTTATACTCATATTTAATACGGTGACCTAATTATTTTGATGATTGTTGTGAGACATATATTTTCACTAACATATTAATAAGATCACCTATTTTTTAATAATTTTTACGGGATAATATTCATACTCATATATATATATATATATATATATATATATATATATATATATATATATATATATATATATATATATATATATATATATATTACAAACGACCTAAGAAAACAAGATACATGTGAAAATCCCCTACTTAATAATTTGACACATCATCATTTTCATGGGTATTTTGTGTCATATTTGAAAGTTAGTAAATAATTTCAATATTTTAAAATTTTTCTCGAGATGGTTAATTCCTTTTTAATATTTTACTCCTTTTGTATTTTTATAAGTGTTCAGTTAGAATGATAACACTAAATTAAGAAAGTGGATTTTTGCACATTATCTTCCTATTATACCCTCATCTTAATTCACCAATAAATACCTATTTTTTGCACTTTTCCAAATAAATTTTAGTTTTCAAATTTTTACTATTTTTTTAGAGCTATATTTATAATCATATATTAGTACGAGAACCTAATCTTTTGTGTGATTTCTGGGAACCTATGTGTTTTTTTTTTGGTACATGGGATTATGGGAACCTATGTGTTTTACTCATATTAATAAGCTTGCCCATCTTTTATAACATTTGCGGGACCTATATTTATTTATTTATTTATTTATTTTGAAACAAAAACTTTATTATAAAAGAGAAACAAAAACCTCAGCCAGGTCTTATATCGTTTTGGATAAAGAGGGCTATTTGAGGGGGTACATTAGATAAACTTTCATGGGTATTTTGTGTATATATTATAGGGTTATATTTATACTCATATATTAATATGGAAACTTTTTTGTTGGTGTGGTTTCTACGGGATTTATACTTTTAATTATATATTAATTAAGTTATTTGTAACAAAAATAAAATAAAAATTAAGTTGTCTATTTTTTTTTTTTACAAATTTACAGATTATACTCATATTTAATACGGTGACCTAATTATTTTGATGATTGTTGTGAGACCTATATTTTTACATACGATTGCCTATTTTTTAATAATTTTTACGTGACTATATTTATACTCATATTAATACATTGACATAAGTTTTTTGGTGATTTTTACAAGACCTATGTTTTTAATAATATATTAATAAGGTAGCCTATTTTTTTCATAATTTTTACATTATCTATATTTATATTCCTATATTAATATGGAGACCTAAGTTTTTTGGTGATAATTTTACCATTGCTTTTTTTCTATTTTTTTTACCAAATATTATATCCCTTCTATTTTTCTTTTATATTTTAATCTACTTTCCAATAAATTTCATCTTATTAAATGAGGAGCGGCAACGCCGCGACTCCCGTGCGGACGCACGGGTGTCATGCTAGTTTGTAAAAAAACAAAATACTCTTTATTTTATTAAGAAAGTACTTTTCTTAATAACTACTAGTATAAATTTTCAAGTTAGTCCTACTATAATAGGACACAAAGAGAGTGGAAGAAAACACACATCAAGAAAAGAAACAAAAATTAACAAATATGCAATTAATTTTGATCAGAGAACCATCAAATATGTAAAGATAAAAAATCTTTCCTTTAATGTTTGAGGGTTATTTCATAAGAGTTTGTTGGTTGGTTGGTATTGTTGATAGTGGTGGGAGACTTAATTGAGAATCACCATAATCTTGAAACAATTTAAAAAAATAAAATAAAATAAAATTAATGGAAAAACTAGATTTAAACCAAATTTTTAAAGAACACTAAAAATTGTTTTAAAACAACTCATCGAAAAACCAGTTTAAAAACCCATTCAGAAATAATCTCATTCTAAAAAAAAGCGGTTCAAAACCAGTTTAGATGAATTAAATCAGTTTATAACTATAATCGGGTTTTAAACCGGTTCATAATTAAACTGTAATTGGTTTGAGAAACTTACCAATTTTTACTAAAGTGGGTGTTTAACAACTGAACCAAACTGGTAATATATTTGAGTTCAATTCAGTTTATAAACCAGGAACACCTAATTAGACAAGGACAACATATGTAGAACTCATCTCAATTAGGTTAAAACTCTACGACCAAGTTGTGGATCCAAATCAGGTTTAATTCTTGGCAATAAGTCATTCTTCAAATCTCACCCATCAGAATAAGTCATTCTTCAACTTAATCTTTTTGCTGATAAAGATTTTCTTCTTGAAATGATTTCAGCTGCCCAATTTTTACCTATTTCAGTTTGAAACTTTCCTGAATACCAAATAAAAAAATTATGTGATTGACAAAGGTCCAAATAGGGATTCATGTATTTCATATGTATAAGAGAAGTTTCAATTATACCTGCTGTTGAAATGAAAAATTCATCCAATACTTTTCCATGCTCTGCCACAAAGTACAATATAATTTGAGTTACTAAGTATTACTGAAGCATATCATGAAAGAGTATTCAGTAAAAGTAGCATTGTCATTATAAAATATTATTAACACATTAAAATGCTTGAGGAGTTCATTAATTTAACAATTCCAATCTTATCATGGTGCTTTAGTATTATGAATTCAGAGGATGAATTCAGAGGATACAACGATATGTATCTGTCTATCTATAACTTACCCATTTCATATTCCAGCGCTTGTAGAATCATTTCAACCTGATCAAAATTTAGAGCAAGGCAATGCAATTAGAAAGCAACCACAAGGTCTCTAATTTCATGTTACAGTTCTAGAGATGCATGTTATGAGGGAAAAAATCATAACAATAAAGGAGAAATTATTACACTTATATTCATTAATTTTAATTTTCATCTATATCAAATACTACAAAGCTTCAAAATATATTCTTATTTGACCAAATTGAATACTATAAAGACTCCAAGTTATAAAAAAACAAACTGATGATAGACGTGGAAGGTATGCCAATAGCCCTCTCAACAAGAAGACTCTTTGTGCAAAGCACCAAGGCATCTGTAAGTGACCAAAAGTACTGAAGCAGTCTGCATGATACAATAGTGCCTCTAAGAACATAGCATGTAGAAGTTTATTGCAAGCTTTTATTGTTGGACACAGCAAGGATATATTCTTAATAGTTACTACTTACTAGCATGTTTTACTGATGAAGAAGGAAATTTCCTTCCCAGTTAAACCGGAAAACCTACTCAGGAAAGCAAGCAAACATAGGAAAACAATTATTATATGGTTGATTCTATGGAAGTTTAGACTAGCGGAAGAAGCCGCTTAGGATGAGGAAAGTGGCACTGGGCCACTTTCCTAATTTCTGCATTGAAGACAAGACATATTTAGAGGCAACAGTAATGACGGGGGGAGTCAGAAACAACATTGTGGGGGGCTTGTATATTTTTGTCACAAAGTCTATCATAAAATTTAAAATAAATATATAAAATCATATTAATCAAGACTATTCCATATTTTTATGAGATATTGTAATAAAAATCCTAGGAATAAAAGTGATGATCCAATGAAATAAATATTTTCCAAAGCAAATGTAAGTGCCTTTTAATTTTCCATTTCCAAAGCGCATACGAGTCACTACAAATGAAATATTTTTGCAGGTATATGCAAGTGCATTAATGTAGTAATATGAATCCACTAGGCTCTAGTATGCATTGGGCGATATGGAACCCCTGAAACCAACAACCTATATCTGCCCCTGACTACTGGGAACTTGAGTCTTTCATGTAATCATCTTCAAAACCAAACCCAATTTTTAATATTTTCACTTTCAGATAAATCTACGATGATAGATTGCTGTTGGTTTCATAAACAGATGATAACTAATGGTACAATAGGGTGCAAATGTGAAATTTACTTTTAGTACAAGATAGTCAACAAAGAAAGGTTTAATGAAGGAGCAAGCAAGACACAACAAATCCATCTCTATTAGGTAGCATATGAATACCTTGTCAAAATCTTTAACAACATTAGCCTCTAAAGACGAATTGTTTTCATACTCTAACCACAGTTCTTGGATCTCGTCTGCTTCAAATACCAAAAAATAAAATGTCACCTCAAATAAACTTGCCAAGTTTGGAATCTTTGAAGAAACTTACAAGAAAAATAGTTTTTGCACTACCTCTAATCCCACCACCAAGAACTTCACACATTTTGTTTAAAGCTTCCTGCTCCATTCTGCTCTTTTCAGCCTTAGGCACACCATCAGATGGTGTTATATCTCCTACAATAGCTATTGAGTACCAATACTGAACTCAGATTACAATTTATCGAAAAAAGATTTAATGCCTAAGCTAAATTCCTTTTATCTTTGTTGTAGACAAATACTCTAAAAAAAGCAACGAGTTCAGTCACAATCAGACTTACGTTACAATTTAAAAGACAAATAATTCAATATTTTTTAACAAAATCTTGCCTTGTGCATGTTATGTTATAAACACAACCTTCGACTGAAAAGAGAAAATGTCATACAATCAGGATAACTGATATAATAATGATTACCTAGCAACACTAATATCATGTTATTGATCCACTGATTATCATTAAGGCGGGGAATTGAATCATACAAAACTAAATAGGCTTTTATTAATTAAAAAAAAAACTAAATAGGCTTTGAAAGTTTTCTTCTTTCTGGCAGTAAAGGGTGGTCACACAATATAAAATGATATAAGTCACCAACCAAACATTTCAAACAAAACAAGAAAATAACATAATCAACCGATCACAGCTAGCAAATAATACAACGCAAATTGTTACTTTAGATTTAATGTAAGTAACTTCAGAAGCAATTCAGTAAGAGGGACAGATACCTTCTGCAATATCATGCACGAGAGCTATTTTAATACATCTGCACAGAGGGAAGAACGTTTTAAAACAGTATATAAATAGCAGGAAAAGAAGCAGTAAACAAAGTAAACTACACAGACAAAAACAAAGTAATAAAAATCAGTTTGGGAACAAGACCAGTGAGATAGGATAAATATACTGGATCACACTACGAAACTAATAACGTTTAAAAGGTGAGCAAAATGTTTTTATTTTAGTTAATGATCAGAGTGGTGCATAGTTTATGTACTCTTATTATATCACTCAGACTGAGTAAAAGAATTACAAATCACATGTACAAAAACAATATGTCTATATATGAGTCTTAATAGGGAAAACCACTATTTTAGTCCCTGGAAGTATAACAGGTTGTCACATTGGTCCTGAATGTATCGAAATTGAAAATACATCCCTAGTATCTCTTGTGATAGTAATTTTGTGGACTAAATTGACCAACTAAAAACACATTCGAGGATTAAATTAGCTACCTAGAAACAGATTGAATGACTAAAATGACAAATAAAAGACACATTTGTGGATGTATTTGCAATTTTGATACATTCTGAACTAACAGCGAGTTACACATTCGAGGATCAAAACGGTGGTTTACCCATTAGAGTTACATTTTGAGCATTTACAATTTTACTTCCACTTCCCGATTGATTAGAAGGGAAACTTAGGTTGAACGGGAACTACAACTCCTATCGAAGTAATGAGAAGAAAATACGATAGAATCTACTTTCACAGTCTTAGTCAATTATAAAATCGAAGGAAAAACATCCGAGAATAGAACAAATTAAGGAAGGAAGTAAGCATGATGGAAATTGAAAGCACAGTAGAAAATAAATGAGGAACAACCTTTCTCTACTCAATCCAGGAACATCAGCAGCAATCAATGCCATCAAAGCCATTCGGTACATATGATCAGCTATGGATTCCGCACCTTTAATCCCATGGTTAACCCACCCTTTCCTCTTTGTGGTCTACAAGGAACATAATATTATACCTAATTCTCATTAACTTTATATTTTTTAACAGCAAATATATTATTATTAATAAATAATCAGATCACTACACAAGACGAACAGAGACGCCATATATATAACCTAATACTCGGTAACTAATAAATAAATAAATAAATAAATAAGCAGATAGATAGAAATGTACCTTGAGTCTGTGACAGAGAGTGAGAAAATCGATGACAGAGGAAGAAGAAGAAGAAGATGAACCAAACCCTTCCGAACCGGAAGTCTGGGAGCGAACCAAGACGAGGCTGAGGTTTGGAGCGTGGCGGAGGAGAAAGGGTTTGGAATTGGGAGTTAGAAGAATGGAACGAGAAAGTGAAGTGCGATGTTGCGGTGGTGACATACAACAACAGCGAGTGGCTGAATTAATCGCCATTTTTGTCTTTTCTTTTTAGTTCAATTTCTAACTTTTTGAATTGATATAATATAAGAGCGAGCGATGACTGACACTGTCACAGGACTGAGACTGAGAGTTGAAGGTCAAGGTGACAACACAAAATAAAATACTGTCTTGGCGTGGTTATCAATAATTTACTACTCCTCCACACTTTCCCTGCCGTCAAATAATTACTGTAGTTGAATCTCAACCATTGGATCAGATTAATATATTTTATAATCTTAATTTTTTTTTGGACGACTATAATCTTAAATTTGTATCATTTAATTTTAATCAAATGATATATAATGTACTGACTGCACACTGACAATGCCTTACTTGGCCACAATAACAGAACTCTTCCTTCCAATCTAGTCTACGATGGTTTAGGTGTTTGGGGTGATATAGGCTCAAGAGGGTTAGAGTCTAGTTTATTGTAAATCATTTTAAAATATCAATCCTTGACCACCCTCTCTCTAACTCTAAAAGAATGGAATCTAATTTATATCATGATATCTGCAACGATAAGAGGCTATTCCTTAACCTTCTTTAAAGGGAGCGAAGTGTATTCCCCCGGAAGATTAAAAGAAATGAGCATTAGCCCTTTCTTAAAGTAAGGCTTTCTTTTGAAAGTATCGCAGTTACTAAGAAAGTTGTTGATGAACAATTTCAAGCAACTCGTCTTGCATAAAAATCTTCATTCCAACATCTCTCCGATTTAGTTAAAAGGTGGAAGGAAAATTTGGAAGAAGATGAAGAAGAAAAACCGACATAAGAAGAAGACACTGAGTTCATCGCTTAGGTAGCTAAACCTATCACTCATCATCACTATCAGCTAACTTCATGTGAAGTGATGACAATCCACACAAATTCACATTTGTAGACACAAAATTAAATAAAATCATAAAATCATGGTTATGCCTATTATATATATATACTGTATATAATAATCATTCATTAGCAGGCTTGATTATAGAATGGTCGTGGGAAACCCAAGTGACAGAATGAGTGAAAAGTTAGCCTGTGTTCCTCATCCCGGCAGCAATGCCATTAATGGTGATAAGGAGAACATCTCTTGCTTTAACGTTGTCGTCATCACGTCTTAACCTCTTAAGTATCTCCACCTGCAACATGTTCATGGGATTTAGAAAAGGAAGTCTGTTTTCAATCAACCTCCTCAATGTCCTGTTATTCTGCAGAAGTTTGTCATGTCCACTAATAACTGCGATAAACTTCCCAGTTGTAATGAGCTCGTTCCTTAGTTGACGACCAAGTTCTTGTCTCTTTTCTGGAACAAGAGCCTCATCGTACTGCTTAGCAATAGAAAGATCCGCTTTTCCCAAAACCATCTCAATTAGGTCTACTAAGCTTTGAAAGAAAGGCCACTCTTTGTACATGGCTTTAAGCTCTTCTGTTTGTCCTTTCTCACAAGCACCTTTCAAACCTGCTCCAACTCCAAGCCAAGCAGGAAGAACAAATCTGGTTTGAGTCCATGCAAATATCCAAGGTATGGCACGAAGGTGTCCGATTCCTGTAGTAGCCTTTCTTCTCGTGGGACGGCTACCTATGTTCAGGTAGCCAAGCTCTGCTTGAGGTGTGGCCTCATTGAAGTAGGTCAAAAATTCTGGATTTTCATAGACTACACTGCGGTAGGATTGACAACTGAGTTTTGAAATGTCTTCCATTAGATTACGCCATTTTTCTTCTCGAGGTGGGAGTGGTGGACGACGTGTAGCAAGTAGCACAGCTGTTGTGTATATTTCAAGTTGTCTAACAGCTGTCTGTGGCAACCCAAACTTCGCCTGCACCATCTCTCCCTGCTCAGTTGACCGAAGGGTTCCCTGCAATGTGTCACATAACGCACCAGAGGATCATCACTTATTTCAGTGAATTCATATAATATGGGACTTAAAATCAGTCTTTTAGGCTTGGGCAATAATTAAGGCTAAATATGCATAACCCACCATCACAGAGCCAGGTGGCTGGGACTGAATAGCCAGATATGTTGGGCCTCCGCCACGTCCAATACTCCCTCCACGGCCATGGAACAAAGTAACCTTAATATCATACTTATTGCAAGAAGCCACTACATCCTCTTGAGCTTTGTAAAGTTCCCAAGCAGCAGTAAAGCGCCCAGCATCTTTACCAGAATCAGAATACCCAACCATAACCTGCATATAGACATTTAGAATATTACCGAATGTATTCCCTATAATACTGTAACATAAGAGAAATGAACCTTCCATTATTAATAAATAACCTCTTGGTGTCCGTTATGGTTTTTAATTATGTGTTGGCGGTACCAATCTATTGATAAAAGTTTTCTGATAACTGCTCCAGCTCCTCTCAGGTCTTTCACAGTTTCAAATAGAGGAACCACCCGAAGCCTATGTTGGAAACATGTATGTGTGATGTTAAATTCAAACATTTTTTCAATATTTGTTCAACAGATTAGTGCAAAATTGTGTCATAGAGAAATCATGAAATAACTCTTCTCCCAGAACCCTAAATAGTGACAATGACATCTAACTACATAAGAAACAATGCAACCAATTGTATTCTTTTAGTAATACAAATATCTCAAGACGGACTTACGTTCCACCCGGACATGCTCTTCCTAATTCCCCACAAACTGTAAGACGTGCATCCTTCTGTAAAAGCTCTACTGCAAGGACATCACTTGCCTGGCAATAAACCAAAGTAAAAAATCATCAATATAACCTGGACAAAAGTTTTAAAAAATTACTGTATCCCAAGATGATTTCATTCATTTTTGTAGCCTCATAAGTTTACAATGCAAAAATGATATTAAGTACCAAAGTTTTTCAAATTCAGCTGCACAGTTTATGCAGCAAAGATAACTACTTTCGTGCAAAACCAAATAGCAAGAAAATTAATAGATGAAGAGAAAAGGAAGGCAGTCTAAATGCATGATACACAAACTGTTTCTGTTACAAAGTTTCCATGGATAATTTGTAAGAGTAATAGCTGTTGATGTACATTTGAGGCCATAGAGATCACATAGGCTCCAAGTGAATCACTCCCTAGCTCTGCAGCAATTCGAAACGTATCTAGGACTTCTTTAACGTCTGGAGAAACCTAGAAAGAATTAAGCAATACCAATAAAAAGTATAAAGTCAGTGCATAGAATAGATAAAAAAAACTTAAGCAAATTGTAAAATTAAAATCTCAATTAATTATATAGAAAATAATTAAAACAAAATAGATTTGATATATATTTTTTAAATACCATCTTCATTCCATTTCTATGGAAAAAGTTTTACCAACATAGTAGTAGATAATTGCAGAACATTTAAAACTTGTTTCTTGGTGTACATTCTGCCTATCTCACCTCTATATTAGGAGGAACTAGTGGCCTCTTCCCTTTAAGCTCTTTGGTTAAGAAGTCCAGTTTTTTTTCTTCATCCCATTCGCTGTATGTACCCAAATCCAAATACTTTGTAATTGCATCAAGTGTTTCAGCATGTCTGCCAGATTCCTGTCACATTGCAAGTTTCAGGACACAAGAGACTATGGCATCGATTATGAGCAAAACACAATAAATCATACCTGACGCAAGTCAAGCTTCATTAACACCATGCCAAAAGTAGCAACTCTACGGATCAGATCAGCAAGTCGACCATCAGCTAACACACCAGCTCCACAAGATTGCTAGAGGAAATTTTGAGCTAAACAATCATTATGGAAAATCTTGTGTGAAAAACGGGTAGTAGCGGGAGAAATAGTACCATAGATTCGTAACAAAGGAGAAGAGGTTCTAAAAGCTGGTCTGTTGTTTCATAGTAATCAGAAGGATCAAGTTCACATGGACAGTCCTCGAGAAACAGTTCCAACCGTCTACGAGTTTTCTGAAGCTAAACACATGGAACAGGAGACAATGCATGTTTGTAAAAAAAAATTACCAATTCATACGACAACAACAAAATAAAAGCAAGTTCAGTAAGATAGGTAGATATGAATCATTCTTTACACCACATCAAATGCAAACCCTATATGTAAAATTATTCGAATAAAAATTATGTAGTAACAGTTATTTTATTTTTAAACTACTGTTAAGATCAAGGAAATCAATGTGCAATAGATAGTTACTTGTTTCACAAGTTAACTTGTTAGCTTAATGGTTTTTCCTTTTTCAGTTAGGTTAGTTAGCTTAATAACTTTTCAGTTAGTTATGATGTATTCAATGTGTATAAATAAGTAGCTTGTACCATTCATTGTAACATTGAGATTGGTGAATAAATTTTCTCTCTTTTGCGCCTATCCTGCACTTGTTCTTCTGGTTCTGAGCCTAAGCTCATCGCTCTCATCTCTCATACCTTCCCTGCACTTATCTCACGCTCATCTATGGAGCTAGAACTCAACCTTTAACAACTACTGTCTGTTAGATTTAGAGAACATGCACTGGAACAGATATAACATATATTTTGGTACTGTACAAAGTACAAAAGAAGAAATGGAATACTAGACTAGCGTCCATACAGATACAAACAAGTGAACAACTATATTATTAAAGTAGATAAGAAGTGATACCTTATCTTTGACATTCCCAAGGACAACTCTGTAAGGAGCAATTCCAGGAACATGAGGGAGCTTTGGCTCCAAAAGCTTCTGAAAACTGGTTCTTCCTATTCGGGATTCTGCATATACTTTCCTCTGAGCATGTAGTTGTTGAATAGAGTTGGAAGAAGGAGAGCGTGGAATATCAACTGGTGAAGTATTGGAACTCGCTGAAGTATTGGTACTTCCAGCATTGCTCACATTTGAAGTTGAACTCTTACCATCCTATCAGTGAAAATATGTACAATATATTAATTCTCTAAAACTCAAACGAAAATTCACAAATCCTACAATTACTGAATTGATCTACCTTGTGATTGAGTTGGTTGTAATCAGAACCAGGGATGTCAAGTCTTGGATGATCAGATTCACCATTTACTACCAAAGAACATATCCAACTAAGGTAAGGAGATATATGCAGAAACATAAATAAACAAATAGATAAATGGTGAGATCTTCATGAGAAACCATGGCTCGTTAGTGGAAGACAGAAATTTCTTGTCATATGTCAGCGAAAATAATAAAAGTGCACCTAATTATTCCTCATGCATGAGGAAGAAGTTACTTTAATACTTGGTTGGATTCAAATTCATATATAGTTCATGAAATCAGCAAAGGGAATTCCTTAGAGAATAATAGATTTGCAATCCCCATCAAGAAATTTAAGTATTTTCGTTTGGTTCCAGGAAACAACAGATGCCATTAAAAACATGATATGCAAATAAATTACTAGAGAAATTTGAGCAAAATTATGTGTACCAGCACAAGAAGGTAAATGAGCTCTAGCTGGAAGTTTGGATGGAAGCATCTGATTTGGATGTTTCGACTGAGTCTCATGGTTCCAATGCTCACGTTGAGTCTCATGGTTAGCATCTGAAGCAAAATAAGGGATCGCCAATTTTTAAATGTTGATTATACACTTGTCAAAATTATCTATAAGGATATCATCAACATGCTAGAACCTAGAAGAATACTACATAGTACATGCAGAACTGTTGATTTCTTACAGCTTATATCATATAAAGGCTTTAAAGTGCACAAATAGAAATATCATATTATACCTAATGTTACCGTCCAATTTATACCAAAATCTGAAACAAATGAAATACCGGATGAAAACTAAAGTGAAACATCAGATTTGTTGTGTCATTATAAGAAACTTGTACGAAACATTCTGAGTAAATCATAGAAAAGACAAAAGCTCTCAAATTTTTACCTCACATAAGAAACTATAGTCAATCTTATATCTTTAAATTGAATGAGATTTGAGAGTGCGTTAGGCGTAAATGTCAACAGGTTGATGTCTTCAGAAACTAAACAAAAAATTAGAAGGGAAAAAAACATAAAAACACAAGAAATTTTTAGAATGTTTGAATTATTAGCACAAACAGGAATGAGATCTACTAGTATATATTACATCAAAGACATTTCCAAACTAAGAGGAAAATTCCTCGATGTACCATATGAGTAATGCATAAAAAGATCGGGCAGGGATCAAATGCATTACCACAACAAGAACATATATATACAAACAGTAGTCAGTGGTCTCATGATGTAAACATAAGATAAGTGAAACAGAACTGACAAACCTTCTAGAATTGCATGTGCCAATTTAGACAACTTATCAGAGCACCTTTTCATGGATAGCTCAAATCTAAGACTATCCACTTCACGAATATAGAGGTCAATTGCCATCCATCTTGACAAAAGTGAAACATCTTTTGTCACCTAAAGAACAAAACCAAAACCAATTTGAGAATTATTATATTCTATCAAGATTTGTAGGATTATCTTAATGTGGAAAAATAATAGTAATCAAATAATAATGTTTGCTCTCAAGGAATAGTTGTCAACAATTGAAACAGATATGAACATTCTGCTACATCCTGAACAAAACTATAACAACAACAACAATCAATATTTACTAGGACAACATGACTCAACTAATGCCACTGGCCCTTTCCACAATTAAATTTTAAATTTGCCATTTATCATAAAAGTAGGGCGTAGGAAAAGTGTAGACGAAATAAGAGAAATAAGGAAAAGTATTTTTCCCTCTACTTTCTACATGGTATCAGTAGCTCTAGGTTTACCAATCTAGGGATTTCCTCCTCCCTAAGGCATTCAACGTGTGGAAGCAAGCCCTTATCGTTGGTGGCGGCAGCCCTTGTGACTGACCAATAGTCACCGATAACAATAACACTAGCAGCGGACCAATGGTGATATACAACAGCACTGGTGGCAACCAGCCAGGCATCAGTAGCCCAGGAGGATGTGGTCCAGGAGATTCAGGCAGTCTGTGCGGAGGAGATCCAACAATGGTTTTTGTCATCTTTTTGGCCATGAGGAATCCTCTAATGCCCAAGGTTGAGGTTCAGCGTTTCAATGAAAGTAGTTACATGGTCCCAACCGAAAAATTGATACTAGATGGTAAGGGAAGATATGGTTTTCTCACGGCCACGGGAGAGGTGCAAATGCCAACAATAGCAGATTTGAGTTTCAAATTTTTGAAGTCTGAGAATTCCTTAATTATTGTTTAGCTACTTAATAATATGTTGCAAACAATTGAGAAGCTCTTTATGTTCTTGCCAACTACGAAAGATGTTTGGGTGGCTGTCAAAGATACTGATTCTGAAACACTAAATTCTTCTGCAAAAATTTCCAACAAGATTATAAAAAGAAAATTATTCAGAAATATTTAACATGTTGATAACTCCTTTAAATTTGTCTATAGTTTTCCTAGCCCAATTTGTAATGATTGACTGAGAGTCACTAATAAATTTCGAAAATGAACAAGAAAAATGTTCTGTATATCAGTATAACAAATTCAACTATGCTTCTACTATTAGAAATATCTCACCTGTTGAATAAGACTAGTGTAGTTATGAGAAAAAACAAAAGCAAGTAGTAAAAGTACATGTAGCATGAATGTAGATTTGAAAATGCTACCTTTGCTGTGACATTTGGGTTCCCATCTCTATCACCTCCCATCCAAGATCCAAACTTTATGGGAGTGCAAGTCAATGGAAGTGGTTTCCCCGTGTGCTGCAAGGAAATATAAAATAAATTGCATTGAATATCTGCTGAAAGGGAAAGGATATACAAGTCGATTGACATAAAATACAGACAAACAGACCTTCTTTAAAGCATTGCTGACTCGACGTAAATAATGAGGAACAGCCTTCCAAAGTGACTGCTCCACAATATTCAATCCTGGGAGAATTGTATATAAATATAAACCCAGTTAAAGGTTTTTTAAACTTAATCAATTCAAGCATCAACTTACATGTATAGCGTCTAGCACAAGCCCCCCCTAAAAGATTAAGCTACTAGGTGTAATCTTAACATAATGACAAACAGCTTTTTAGTTGCAAGAAGGAACAATCTCGTGAACACTCAACCGAAAAACTTATTTTGTTGGTGAAGGGCTATGTATATTTGTTTATATAAAGTATATAATATACCAGCCCTAGCTTCATCGACCGGAGTAGGTTTCTGACGTCTAAGCTCGTCTGTCTGCCATATTGAAGTTATCTCTCTCACCTACCAAACAAAATATGAATTATGAGAAAAGAAGTAACTGCACTGGAAAAATTGTTGGTTAATTTGACTCGAATGGAAATATAGTAATGAATCGTACCAGATCTTCTATCACCATTTCTCGATCTTCATGGCCAAGATCAGGTCGGTCATTATAATCCAAAAGATGCTGCATTAAGGGTAAAAACTAATCAGAAACAGCACATTCAATAGTTTAGATTTGAAGTTCCAAAGCTCGAGACTAATATAATAACTTTATCAAAGGTAGACTATTTTTCCAAAATAGAAATTGATAACTCACAGCAATCTTAATGTGTTTGTATTGCAAGGTACGTCGATTAATTTGTGTAGGATGAGCTGTAAGAACAATTTCAACCGCCTGTGGCATAAAAAACATTGGAATTTTAATAGTGAAAGAATCTACATCAATTATAACATAATGTTTCAGTCAAATAATAAGAGAAGTAATTATCCAGATTATCTTTAATCTCAGTTGTATAGTGCATTCCACATATTTTTTAATCTCGAGCCATTTGCTTAGGCTAACAAGTAGTAAAGAACAAAACAAACCTGTTTGCAAACTGTATTAAAAAGGTCATCTGGAGAAAGTCCGTCTTGCAAAAGCTGGCAAAAGATATCATCACAAGATTTTGCAAGCTTTGCCATGTTCACACCTTTTCGAACCCTGCACGAACTAATTTGTGAGTAACACTGGCCTACTTAGATATGAACAGATATTTATATAAGTCTTCATGTTCTGATTTTAGTAATAATAATTCAAAAACAAAGAGGCACACAAATTGTCAACTTGTAGAACAAAGGTTAACATAATAGACCGGTTTACCGATGGTGGGTTTCAGCTATGCCCATCAAAGTAAGATAGTGACTGAAGGCGCGGGCAAGTGTTTGAGCTTCTTCCAATGACATCTTCGAGAATTCTGAAGCCAACTGCTTTTCCAACAGCTCTGCCATGTCCTCAATCCCTGCCTGTCTCATATTACAAGCACTCTGTGGTGAAAAAAGCACAACCAAGTGTTAATGAATTTTCACCCTAGCTGGCTACTCTCAACTTGGCCTCAAAAAGCAATCAAATCTACGCATTTTATGATTTTAAAATAGAAAACTCAAGATGTTCATAACTTGGTCACGTTGTACTGGTAGCAATAGTTTTAAATTGCAGTCCACAACCACAATTACGGCTGCAGTATTGTTGATGCGGTAGCCTTCGCAACCACATCGCACTGCAATGCAATTGCAGTGATCTTTTAATGCAATGTAACTGCATCATATCTAAAAATTAAAATTTTCTTACTAAAAGTTATATCTATTGACATGTACGTTTAAATTTTGTCACTAAAAATAAAAATTTCAGAACCCCAAATCCCAAAATGCATTATATCTATTGAAAAATCTTACTTGTAACAGTCTCTCAACTTTGTATTTCAAGCATGTTCCAGTTATTGTGGGCAAATAGTGTTGTTGCACGGTGGTGCCACTCATTATAGTTTGTGAAAGTTAAAAATCATTTCAGGCTGAGACAGCCGCAATGTGCGTTGCAGCAACCGCAATGATCACAATCACGGCATACTAAAAGTCAGTTTTGTAA
Source organism: Trifolium pratense (assembly GCF_020283565.1). Classification (NCBI taxonomy): domain Eukaryota; kingdom Viridiplantae; phylum Streptophyta; class Magnoliopsida; order Fabales; family Fabaceae; genus Trifolium; species Trifolium pratense. Next base: position 26,482,072 of record NC_060060.1, read on the forward strand.
GGTTGAGTTAAACCAAATCCAAAATTCTAAAATGGTATCAAGCCAGGTTCAAGATTCGTTGGGCTACGTGCTATCAGATTTCGCTATAGGCAATCCTTACGATACAAGCTGGATTTGTAGGGTTGAGTTACCCAACCCAAAATTCTAAGACTACAAAATAAATAACATTTTCATTCTTATTTTCCTAATTTAGGAACATGCAAAGCATGCAAAAGAAAATTAAAAACCAAAAAGAACATACCTGAGCAAGGATTCGAATTTTTTCAAGTTTTTCAACAAAAGCGATTCCAACTTCCCGTTGCAAAACGTCGTTGAGAAGATTTCCGAGCAACCTACAGTCATCGTCAAAGCTTTGGAAGGATATTTCCTCTGCAATGTCATCAGTGGTATCCGTCATGTTCACTCGATCAAATCAAACACAGAAATCGAGAAGAAGAATATGGCATATATGTTGGGTGGATCATATATTGGTAGAAAAGCATAGAAAAGGAGAAGAATGTGGCATGTTATTATTACAAATTATGGTGGCAAAATAATAACTAACAATTGGCACCCAAAGCGGGAACGAAGGAGGGGTTGTGAATTTGTCACTGCTTGCTAGCTCCTATCTTAACGTGTAGGAGTCATGTAAACATTTTAAAATAAGAAAAACATTGTGTCATCCAATAGCACTTAGATGAGATGATGCAGATTTATTTTGAGTAACAATCTTTCGCTTGGACAAGCAGCATCATTAAAATTCTTATGGAGAGTTATTTTAGGTCCACAAAACTCGAGGAATTAATCTCTATAGTTACGCAGTCACGCATATGATATCTAGTTTACGCCCAAATAAAAAAACACGGATTTGGTTCCTCTCCAAATTTCCCTCATGTTTTCTCTCGTTTTTTTTAATCCAAGGGTTGATTTTCTCTTCTTTTTATTTTTTTGTAATTTATCGACCCTTAGATTAAGAAAAAAGAGAGAAAACATGAAGGAGAATTGGAAAGGATCCAAATCCAAAAAACACCATGCCAAGTTTTTATAAGTTAACCCACAATAAAGACACACCGACACAATTTCAGCACATTTTCCTTCTTCAACGAATAATTATACTGCCTACGATTTTTAATATAAGAAAAAGATCACTTTTTAAATACATTGAAAGAGTCTGTTTAAACTTTATCATATAGAGTACCAGATAAATCAATCTTTCAATATATTTAAAAAATAAATTATTTCTAGTATAGTAAACTGACAATCAAAAACAGTATTAATTGTATAATTATTTCTAAATGCCTAATTTATGCTATTGTAAAACTATGGTTCTTACGTTACTACCCTCTAAAAAGAAGTTTCGTCCTTAAAACATAGAGCAAGAGTAAAAACTTCACTAATTGTTACTAGGACCGACTCTTATGTGACTTGAGCACTTACGATAACTCTCTACTATGTCGTAACATTCTCAGCTCAAAACTCGACACTACATCATTACACAACTTAGTCTTAACTCTCATTACATTGCCCAGTACCTCGGCCCCACACGAAGGGGTGGCACCTATCCTTCTTAAAAGATGTCAAATAAATTTAAATGCTACCATGGATGGCAAGATTCGTCTATTTCATTCAACACGATCTCGTTTACTATCAACAAGAGATTAAGGGTGATCAATTTATCAATTTGTCAATATGTAGACGACAACCATTTGTAGCATAGACAATTTAAACCTAGAACACTTTATCAACACTCATAAAGAGTTAGGGTGATAATCTTTAACATAATATTCCTCTAGTCTTCATGTTCCATCTTTTCAATCACATCCTTTGACGAAAATTTCTTCTTGAATTTCCTCCACACTCACCACTTGTTCAGTTACCTCTCAGCTGAAATCTCAAAGATTACAAAAACCTTGCACAACTCCCCTCTGAGAATATTTTGCACCGATGCATAAACCACTTGAACCGGTGCAACAACTTTTTGGGAATCTTGAACCGGTGCATTATACCTTTGAACCGGTTCAAGCAGTTTTGTACTGGGGCATAACTGTCTTAAACCAGTGCAAAGATTTCCAGAAATCTTGAACCGGTGCATAAACCCTCATGCATCGGTGCATGATGTGTTCAATGTCATTTTTGTTATCTCCTTTTTTTTGTGTTTTGTTCAAACATTAAATCATCATCCATTTTTAGTTAGCCGATAGCTCTAAAATATGTATACATTTTAGTAGTAGTTTATGTAAATAAAGCTTGCTTATATTAGTCAAGTTACATGAGCTTTCTTACTACATTTTCTATCTTTTATATGTTTTGTAGGTCCAAAAGCATAAATAAGAGGGAAAATGCACAAATAATGCATACTTTGATGACATATGGGGCAATTGATAGGCATTCCTTATTGAAGCGCAAATGAAAATCCAAAGTCGAGGGTTATTTTTGTGGGTTTAAGGCCATAATTTCATCACTAAAGGTAAGGAAAGCTGAAAAGTCAAGTTTTCAGCACCATGGAGAACTTACACGGCCGTGCCATTATCCACACGCTCGTGCCAAGCCTAGCAGGAGCTTTATGGACATCCCTAAAGCTCACACGATTATGTCATTCCTCACACGGTCGTGCCACTACATGCTCGTCGTGGAGAACAGTAAAATTCTAAGTAGAGAACTGCAATCTGTAGGTGGAGTCAAATTTCTCATTTTTATAACGTCAGCTACTTAAATAACACAAGGATAAAAATGGAAATTAGCAGTCATGCGAGGAAACTCAAGGGGTGCTAAAAGAAATCCTCTTCATGAGCATCAGAAGAAAATTATCAAATTTGTTGTAGCAAAAAAAAAAAAGTCAAACAATTTGTATTTTCTGGAGTTGAGTCGTTTCAACCACTGATTGTAACTTTCATTTCAAGTAATAATAAATTTGAACGCTATCATAATCGTGAGAGTATTTGCAACGATTGAATACAAGATAAAACATTGCAGTCACATTGGTTGCTATGTTGACTTATCAAATACTAACAGAACCTGAAAGAGACCTTCCTACTAACATATAGGTTATTCATACCTGATAAAATCATTTCAAGCCAACTATTCAACAAAATTTTAAATGATTCTTGTAGTTAACCGTCCCGGAGAATTTTCAATTTCAGAAACTATTTAACATAATACTCCGTCCGTCCCAAAAAAATAATCTAGTCGACCGTTTCACACACTTTAAGAAAAGTGTATAATAAAAATCCGATATTTAGATGTACCAAAAAAAAATCCGATATTTACAATTTTGTAAACTAAGTCATTACTATTTTTTTAAAAAAAAAGGCTTAATTGCATATTTGATCCTTTATCTTTATTTTAGATTTCAAATTGGTCCTCTATGTTTTAAAAGTTTCAATTTAGTTCCTTATGTTCTTGATGTCAACATAAGTTCGTCCTTTTTATTAAATTTTGAGTTAATTTTCTTCTAACTTTCTGTTAAATTTTGAGTTAATTTTGTTTAAAACTTTCACGTCACACCTTCCTAAGTTGTCCATGTTTGCAAATTTGTTAATTACATGGACAATTTAAACCAAAATTTGACTAAAAGGACTAACTTGAAACTTTTTAAGCTTAAGGGATCGATTAAAACCTAAAATAAATATAAGGGCCCAAATATGTAATTAAGCGGAAAAAATAGTATACTAAAAATCCTTCTTCGCTAGTAATTTGTGCTTGAAAGTTACACCATAACCATCACATTACACATTTTGAATTGTTAACGTGCCTTATTAGATGATCAATGAATGGTGTCAAACTCAAATGAAGGCTACTTTCCTCCTTCAACAAAAGATCCAAGCCATACGCTTCTCCCCATTTGCTTCATCATAGCCAATAAATATGAAACAAACTCTCTATTATCTCTAACAATTCACAAACAACAGTAATGGCTACAATGTTCTGGGCTCTGACTTTACTAAGTCTCAGCTGCTTGCTAGGATTCAATGCCCAAGCACCAGCTACAGCCCCAAAGGCAAAACCACTGGTCATAACAAAACCACCTACCGTGGTGGCACCAAAACCACCTACCGTGATAACGCCTGCAAATGTGGCACCCAAAATTGCTCCAGTGATAACGCCAGTTCCAAAGGTTGCGCCCAAAACTGCCCCAGTGATAACACCAGTTCCAAAGGTTGCACCAGCTTCAACTCCAAAAGTCACACTGCCCCAACCACCAAAAAGTTCACCTATCTCAACTCCAACATTGCCACCAACATTACCACCACCACCAATTGCTTCACCACCATTACCACCGCCACCAGTTGCTTCACCATTACCACCACCGAAGATATCGCCAACACCAATTCCAACACCGCCGGCTCCTGCACCAGTAAAGGCAACACCGGTGCCAGCACCTGCACCTGTTACTTTGCCACCAATAGTGGCACCAACACCTGCAATAGTCCCACCTGTACCAGCACCTGAGTCCCCCAAGCACAAGAGAAGAAGACACAAACACAAACATAGGAGACATCATGCACCAGCTCCAGCACCAACAGTTGTTCACAAAAGTCCCCCTGCACCACCAACTGATACTACAGATGTCGACACGCCGGCACCAGCACCTAGTCTTAATTTGGTAATACCTCTAGCCATTGAAATATCAAATTACATTTCATTAGCATTGCATTGTTCTGATCATATTCTATGTTTTTTACTTCACAGAATGGTGCACCATCAAACCATCACCAAGGGGGAAATATATGGGCAATAACTGTATTTACTATTACTATTTTTCTAGCGGTAACTGGCTACAGCTGCTAGGAGCCTCATAGTGACCATGGATTCACTCTAAACAGTTATTTGGTTTGCAAAATGTAAAATCATTCAGGTGTACAGATCTGAATATTGAGTGCCAATACTTACAATTTTTTCTTTATATTTGTCATGATCTTTGATTGGGAACAATAATGAATATGAATTTTTTAATTATGGAAATAATCAGGAAATGTCACATAAACATGTCACTGGTTATGAGTTACACGTCAAATTTGATCAATTTCTGAGTCTGTCTTCAGTTTCTCCCGAAAATCATACTCCGTGACGAGTCCAAGATTGTCAACTAATTTGTGATGCCGTTGACAGCCTGCACACTAGTAACATGAGTTTCTCGTTACTTACATTAGAATAAGTGCTTCCATAGCAGTAATGCTGCATATATGTTTATAAAGAACAATAGACTGCATAAGGTACCTAATGTTTGATAAGAAAGAAAAAAAAACTGACATAGAACAATGCAATCCAGCTGCTCCTTTTGTAAGATAAGCACCAAAATAAAATCACAGGACAGGGTAGACAACTGAGAATTAATCTTTCTTTTCTTTCGGGCAAAAATTTGTGTTCTAATTCAATACCCCTCTGTCCCAAATTCTAAACAAATATTAGTCAAAGAAAGTTGATGTATTTTGGTCAAAATTTGGACCAATACATCAATTTTCTTTGACCCAGTTTTTCTTATAATTTGGGACAGAGGGAGTACTTTACATAAATGAGATATGGCAGACATTCAGAACAAGCCATCATGCAAAGCAATCTAGTAACCTCTTTTGTACTTTGAGCACCAAAATAAATACTCAGTATGTAGCTGGGAATTTATCTTTCTTTACAGTCCAGGCAATAATTTTTTCTCATTTAACGTATACAAAATATGCTACATACACAAAAACAGGGAATTGATATGACAATTTGGCAACTAGTTAAAGGTTGATGTACTGGCAATGATAGTCATAATTTTAAACACCATTCGTGACTATATTCAGAGAGAAAACAAAAAAGGGTTATTTTAAAACTTGGAATTTGACTAGTTACTTTTGTTCTTAAATATGTAGATATTACCAAAGGTCATTATTATCAACAAACTACAAACCAAACCCCTATTTATGGGCTGAAAAAATAGCTTTCACTGAGTTAAAGCCACTCAAGCAATCATCAATAATATCATTATAGAAAACTACATACATACTTAGAAGTTAAAGTGGTACTAATACAGCACAAGCAAAGTTATATTTAGGAAGTTAAAGTAAAGATAAGCAAAGGCTAGACTGCATTAACGATGTGTAACATCATCATATTAATTCCCTCTCCCTACATAGCCGAATAAGCAAAAACTGAACTCTGGCAGGAAAGGGAAAGGTGAGTAAAACCTAGCTACATGAAATATGTATAGCATAGTTATATTTGCTCTCTCTACAGAATTCCTGTGGTACATATGCTTTTAATGGGGAGATCCCTATCCCTCATCCCAAAAGAGGGGTGGTTTTTATTACTTCCCAAAAGAGCATGCTGGATCATGCATATATAAGGGGGAGAAACAGGGAGACAGAAACAGAAACAGAGAGGCTGTGAAACAGGGAGAACCTACGAACAAAGGAGATGACGGTGGGTGAAGGCAGCGGTTGGGTCCATGCCGTCTAGTTTCACTTTGCAGCAGAGGGAAACTGCATGATGCTTCACACTGAAGAGAAGACTTGGAAATAGAGTTCTACATGAACCTAATACTTAAATGCTTCTATTTTAAATGAAAAACATACATGAATCTTACTATTTCCAACATCAATGTTTGATTCTCAACACACGACCCTCATGCGTAAGATTGGACATCTGAAACGTTACCCAGGTGGCCTGATAATGGATGACTGACGTATTAGGCTCTTATACTATCCAGTATCTTATAATTTGGTCAGGCCTAATTCAACCAACTTAACCGGCTTGTACCATGGAAATTGCCCCCACATGTAACAACCATTTAAGCCAGGTCACTATCTAGTATGATACTCAACAAAAAAATAAAATTTAAAGTGATTTATAAATATATTGGAAACAGTCAAGCATGAATAGAACCTTAAAAGACAAGAAAACAATCATGCTAATAATCTTTAGAAAAATATGATTAAACATACACATTCAACATAGATGTACAGGAATCAATAAATAATAGATACCTGTACAAAAATGGCACCCCTTTCATAAGCTAATCGGTTTACAAGCCTCTTTGTTCTTTCACCACACAAGTCACATGTAAATTGTACAAGCAAGCTTCTTCTTGGAAGCTTTAAGTCAATACTAGCAACCTGCATATGTAAAGCATAATAGTATACTGAGATCATAATTACAAAGCAAATACTTCATGTACAAAGCAGATATGAGTAATATTGGAACATATATACAGACATGCATACATTAGTAAAAACATACAAACACAGACATAAAACTGAAAATAATTGGTATTTCTTATTCAATATACAAATGAGCTACACTGAGTAATGGATTAATACTCGCTTGAATACATTCTTGACCCCAGATATGTATAAAGAGTAAAAGTGGGACAGGGGCTAGCAGAAAGAGTCTAGAAATATTTAATCAATAAGCAAATTATTTGAATAACCAAAGAGCTTACAATGAGAAAATCGGTACATTATAGGAACAAAAGGAATAAATGCAGTTCAAAATAAATTTTACTTGATTTAAGAAGACGAAAATTGTCCTAATTTGGCAATCTCAAACCAAATTCAATAACTAAGGCCCATATTGGATTACTTCTAGGCTCTATCTTTCAGAAGCTTCTCAACTGAGGTGACTATTTGGTTTCTAACTTATGTACAGTTTATAGAAGGAAAGGTTAGATGACGGAGCTGTCGATAAAGCTGACCTGTAGAAGCTAATTCAGTTGTGATCATAGGTTCAGTTTGGATTGGCTTTTTCCGTATGGGAGTTTCTAAACTGAAATAAGTATTTAATTCTTAACTAACAAAAAAGCACTTATCAATTTATAGCAAGTCATCAAGAAGTTAAACAAAAGCACTTTCTAAAATTGTTAAGATGCATAAGCTCTTTTCAACTAATGCAAAAAGTAATAGGTTCGAAAACTCATAACCATTATACAATTATTTAAAAGTTTATTCCTACAAGTGTTTCATAAAAAGTCTATTCAAGCCAGTTTTAAATCCTAGACCAATATTAGTTCGTGTCAGAATATGTTTTCCTTTGGATTTGGTAGAATTGAACAAGTGTGCAAGTTAGATTGAGCAATCAGATATCTGAGTGTTCCCCATGACTAATCAATTTTACCATTGTATTTTCTACCTTGTTTTGAATTCACTTTTATTAGTAATAATTGACTGTTATTGATGATAGAATAGAATTACACAATGAGTTTCCAAGAAATTCGAGAGCTTGGTCTCTCCTTACCAATCATTTTTCCAAATGACCGAATGACTCTCCCTTTCCTACAAGGCTACAACTTCACTATTTATTGCAATTCATAAAACAGACATAATGTAAACTGCACATATAAACATAACTGCCACAAAACTGATTAAAATCAGTTTTGGTGTTCTTTGCCCCTTCTGCAATTCCTTAATTAGATGTCCAGCAGGTATTTGGTTGATTCTTGTGTTGCATTTGAATTGATTCTGATATAGCATTATTTACTTTTATTGCATTCTCAAATATGGCATCCATTTACCCCGTTCAAAGAGTGATGATAACTGTGCAGCAGTTGGTGTAAAATACAATCCTTGCTGAGAAAATGCTCTAATTATTGCTGAAATTATCCCATTGCACCACATCATCCACAAAGAGAGCAAAGGATTGGGACAACATTGGTTTTGAAATAGACCTGACTAAGATCCAAAAATCAGCAAATCCATAAAGAATCTTAATTCCCACTGTTTTTGTTTCTGATCGAAACCAGAATTTAGACACAATGAAAGAAAATTATTATTGAAGTCTCTGATAGGTGAATACAATGGAGGTAAAACAGAAAACGGAGGGAATAACCAGCGATCTATGAACTCCTACCAGAGCTAAGCTCCTAATCCAGAGAAAACTTCTCTCCTAACAAATTCATAACAACTTTCTTCTTTTCTCTCTCGCCTCTCTAACTTTTCTTTTATAACCAAAGACTCCATAACACTTAGGGAGAGAGCTAACTAACTCATATTCCCTATCAACTAAATAACTAAAAACTCCCTGAAACTTAGGGAGAGAGCTAACTAACTCATACTCCCTAGTACCTAAATAACCAAAGACTCCCTAAAACTTAAGGAGAGAGCTAGCTAACTCATACTCCCTAGTAACTAACCTTTATTCTAACAACTTCTATAACCTTCTAGACCTCAGTGTTCTATCAGTTTCTATATGTCACATGTTAGTTTTACTGACACTCTAAATCCAATATGTAGCTTCAAAATAATTTGTTTCTTGCATTATTAATAGAAAGAAGAAAGCTCATGCGGGTTCAACCCTGTCATTTTGGTGGCCTATGCATGTTTGTTAACTTACAGGCTATAGCTAGCTGCAATTTTTCAAGCTCAATTCTTTCGACCCTTTAGAGTTTAATTGTATACTCCATATTCTCTCCCAACAACCCTCACAGTTGTTTCACATTCAGACTACTCGGCCTAGGTCTACCGGCCGCATTATTATTCTGTAATATAAAGGTTCCGAAAACACGATTTTTAGAACCATGGATCAAAACAACCAACCAAATAGTTTTCTATATCCACTTCTTTGCCAAAAAACCGTTAAACTTTAGAAATATATCAATAAAAATAAATGTTTTTTTTTTCTTATTTCCATGTTATCCTCCTTTCCCAATTAGAAAAGAACAAGTAAACCACCAAATAGATCCCTGGCTTTGTAAGACACTCAAACAAGTCCCTGATTTTCTAAATATTTCAAAAACAATGCCTATTACACTGTAAAATTGGTCCCTGTAATTAACCACTTACTATCAATTAAGTTATTTAAAAAAAAAAATCGTTTTAACCCTTTGGTTTCCGGGGGAAGGGCCCCGGTAATCCAAAGTTCAATTAAGTTATTATATTTTAGAACTTACTATGAATTTGGTCCTTAAGTTTATCCATTTATTCTAAATTAAGTCTCTAACATATTTTTTGAATGACTAATATGACTAAAATTTGACAAAGTCAATAACATTTTGAAACATTCATAATTAAGAGTGTTTTACAAAGTCAGGGACCAATTCGGTAGCTTCCTCGAAAAGAACATGAACAACTTAATAATGAGCCAACAAAATTACAAAACAACATTTTAGAGAGAAAGAGAGACTAACCGGTTCAGAATTGTGTGATTCTAGTGGAGGGACAGTGACAGGATCATCATCATCATCATCCAGCAATCCATGTACTGTAAGTGCTCGACAGGGAAGCCTTCGTGCAACTATTGGGGCAACACAAATTCTTGACCTAAAAGAAGGACATTTAGGTTGGCAATTACAATCTAGAAATTGATATTGATCGAATGAATGAACTGAAAACAAAAAATGTTTGAGAAATAGAAAGCTTTAAAGAACCTGGAGGCTCTAATGGTAGGAGGATTGAAACGGAGGGACAAATTAGGTTGGGGTTTTTTGTACGCAGAGGAAGAGAAACAAGTAACAATCATTGGAAAATTGTAAACTGTGCCTGCTGCCATTGAATTTGAATAATCAATGATTTTGTATTTCAAATTGAAACTACTTAAATTGATTTTTGGCACACGGCGGCGACTGTGATGGTGGCGGGTTGATTTGATGAAGGTTGTAGTGTGGTTGCAGATGGTGCTTCAGCAGTTTGATGGGTTTGTTTGAGTTAGTGATGACTGATGAATGAATAAGTGGGAAAATACTTCTACAGACACATAAAAAATAAATTTAGTCAAAAAATAAATAAATAAATAAATAAATAAATAAAAATAATAAAATCCACATTATTTATGTGAGCAATTCTACCTTGTACACAACCCCAAATTAATCCAAATGGATGATTTTGAGTTTTTTTTTTACTTGAAATTACTCGTGTATCTCAATTCTTGTTTTGTTATGGTATTTGTTTTATTCTGATTATTTTGATTTTATTATATTATTTTGGAGACATGAGTATGTTGTGTTATGCTATTAGATTAGATGTGTAGGTTTGTTCGTAAATTTATCATTTTTGTTTTTAGCGATATTAAATTTGTACTTGAATCTGACGTATTCTACCAATTTAAATGAATGAATATCTTTTATTTTAGTAAAAAAAAAAAATCTATTATAGGCATACACACACATAAATGACATCAATCTTTATCTTTTGATTTTATTTAGATTTTGTTGTGTGTCAAAATTTATATAGTTTTTGTTTGTGTCTATACAAGTGTTCGTTTATTTATGTGTGTCTAAACACTATTTAATGTGGTTGTGTCAGAGAAGACTTTCTCAAGGAAAAAAGATAGATGGGAAAATACTAACGTATATATCGATATATGAATAATATGAGAAAGGATAAAATTGAATGTGCATAGTTGTAGGTGTTCGCATTTCTATTTTAAAATATCTAAAACTTGTTAGTTTTCAATATGTTCATGTAACTAGTAACCTGTACAATCTTCTGTTGTTCTAGTCAATAGATTTTAGCTGCACATGTGAGTATGGTAGTAATTTTTTCAATTCCTTATGAAATAGCTTATATATATCTTCATGTAGATTAGGCCAATGTATTTGTTCTTTTTTGTTTTTAGAACAGGCCAGTATGTATAGTTGACAAATATATTTTTATGGTGTTTGAAATTAGGGATTTATCTTAGTACATGACAACTAAATGACTAATGCTTGTGTAATAACTTCTAAAATGCAAAAGTCCCAATTCAATCATATATTGTTTATGGTTACGACTTTGACCTCTTCAAATAATGTTGAATGACAAATTTACTATTTCATGATTTACACACTTTTGAATGTGTTAGAATTAAATAGCAGAAGGAAGCGAATGTCAGTGATAGTGAAAGATGAAGAAGGGAGAATTTTGTTGTTGTGTAAAGGTGCAGACGTGTATGTAATTAAAAGTCTTGTGACCTTGGTATCTCAGAGTTCTTACCGTTACATCTCCATCCTTATTGAGTTGTTCTATGTAATATTTTGATGCAGTGTCATGTTTGAAAGACTTGCCAAGGATGGGAAGGAGTATGAAGAGAAAACCTTTGAAGATGTGCATGAATATGCTGATGCAGGTCTAAGGACACTGATATTGGCTTACCGTGAACTTGACGAAGAGCAATACAAGGAGTTTGATAATGAATTTTCCCTAGCAAAAATCTCAATTACAGCTGATCGGGAAACATTGATAGATGAGGTATCAGATAAGATTGAAAGTGATTTAATCCTTCTTGGTGCCACTGCTGTAGAGGACAAGCTCCAAAATGGGGTGAGTTGAGTTGGGAGGGAAGTGATTACTTATGAGGATTTATCGGTTGGAATAAAACTTGAAATGACTCTTCTCGTTGTTTTTTCTAGGTTCCTGATTGCATTGACAAACTTGCACAAGCAGGAATTAATATATGGGTTCTCACTGGTGATAAAATGGAGACTGCTATCAATATTGGGTATTATATTGTGATTTTGCATTTTCTTAAATTAATTTCATCATAAGGTGCCTTACATCGATCGATATACAATTGCAAAGTTTTGCATGTAGTTTGCTTAGACAAGAAATGAAGCAGCTTATAATTCAGTTGGAGAGTCCAGAAATTAAAGCATTGGAGAAGGCTGAAGACAAGAGTGCTATTGAAAAGGTAAAATAAATATCAACTTATTAGTCTAATTTTCATCTCATGTAATTTCATAGCCAATTTCATATTATGCATGAAAAAATATTTTAGTGAAACCGTAAAGTTAACCTTATTTCTTTATGTTGACGTATGTTTCAGGCTTCAAGGGAAAATATCCGGCATCAGATATCTGAAGGTGCTCAACAACTTGCCGCCTCTAGAGGAACCTATGAGGAAGCATTTGCTCTGATTATTGATGGAAAATCACTTGCTTATGCTTTAGAGGATAATACAAAGGACATGTTTCTAGATCTTGCAATTCGTTGTGCATCTGTTATCTGTTGTCGATCATCTCCAAAGCAGAAAGCGCTAGTATGTTACAAATTTCACAGCATATCCTCTTTTTGACTTAATTTCAAAATATTAATTTAATTCTACTTAGCTTTGGAAAATAATACTTATTATTCTCATAAAGGTTACTAGACTTGTCAAATCTGGAACTGGTAAAACTACGTTAGCTATTGGCGATGGAGCTAATGATGTTGGAATGCTTCAAGAAGCGGATATAGGGGTTGGAATAAGGTTGAAAAAGTAACCTTTGTACAATCTCGAAAAATAACAATGTATTAAATTAATAATACTAGCGATTGTTATTTAATTCTGCTATAGATGAAGTTTGTGTTTTTTTTTTTTCGAGATTGTACAAAGGTTACTTTTTGTAGCGTAGATTATTGTAGATATTTCCATGTATAGCAGCAACAAGAACTCTTCTTTGGAGTAAGTAGTTTTGCTTCTTAATATAAAAACGATATCATAGCAGATCTCCCATGTATCATCTTATAAATCCCATCATTACAATTTTCATGATTTTCCTCATTTTTGAAAATAATTGAAGTTACTTACGAATTTTTATTTGGTTTATATTTTACTAGTGTGTCGTAGAATACTAATAACTCAAATAAAATAAAATACATGATATTGACCCATTCAAAACGTTATTGTCAAGTGTTACCAATCATTTAATTTATTTTTTTAAGAATATAATTGTTTATCTCAAAGAACAAAAAAATCAAAAACTTAAAAAGATAAGCAAACAACATTATAAATATCAAAGATAAAAGGTGCAAAAGAGAAAAAAACAAGAGAAAAATATGAAATGTTCATGTTTTTTATAGCCACATGTTAGTGGTAGGAATAGATTAAACACATTCTTGAACTCCATGGTACGTGATTCGATTATCACGGAAGACAAAAACTCTACTAGAGAGTGATAGAGAAGATCGTGAGGTAGCATTGGCAAGATTACCTAAGAGAGCGACCAGGGGCGGACCCAGACATGGATTACCGGTGTGGCTAAATTTTTTAGGCATTACTGGAAAAAAATTCATCGTTATCTTGATAATTCAGTTAAACAACGAACAACGTATGAAATTATTATTAATACACATGTGTATCTAAAAAAAACACCAACAATTCAGAAAATTTCTATTTCAAAAAAAGAAATTAACAAACTAACAAACTATATCTAGAAAACTACAAAATTTCTATTCGGAAAAAAAGAAAAGACTATAACTTATTGAATATATGTGAAATCATACATATTACTATTGTTTGATACATCACAAGATTCTATCTTGGACCAAAATATATAGAAACTAAAATTTTATTAGCTTATAGTTTATTTTGATAAACTAATTCAATTAACTTATAACTTATTAATTTTTATTTCAATTTTACCCATATCTTCTTACTTGAAAAAAATTAAACCTATTATTTTATGTCATTTCATATTTATATATGTCACAATCGTTAAAGTTGATTATTATACAATTAAATTATATAACTTAAAATAATATACTTTGTATAACCAAAGAGTTGAATACTATAAACTAATTTGCACTAATATTTAAACTAATATGTATCGAGAGACTTACGATCATTAATAATAAACTCTAAACTAATATTTATATTAATATTTGTACAAATATGTATAAAGAATAATTTAAAATTATTTATAAAAATTTATTATCATTTTTAAAAAATATTTGGGCTGGGCTGGTGTGGCTATAGCCACACCAAGCCTCACACAGGTCCGCCCCTGAGAGCGACCCGGGCGGTTACAACCTACTTCCATCAGGTTGCTTATAAATTGGAACGGAGGGAGTATATATATAATATTATTTTTTTTCGCTAAGCAAAGAGTATCTAGACATCCGGGAACAAAGCATACTTCACCTCATCATTTGTCCATAGCTCCTTAATATATATATATATTAATAAAAAAATAAAAATATATACGAAAACTAAAGGACATAAACCTAACCCAATGAGTGAGTATGGCAATTCAAACAATTGAAACACATCCAACTTCTAGTTAATCCTAACACATTAATTAGAAGTCTACATTTTTGTGTATGGATCAATCATCAATATGAAACTGATCCAAGAACCAAAAACTCCCTGCAGTGAACAACAATAAGCAAAACAATTTTTGAAGTCAAGCATTTTAACATCCAACAATGAGGATGATTAATAAATAATCCCAAAACCACTAAAATAACTGGTAGTGAATTCGACCGCCACCACAATAAATGATCCCAAAACCACTACCTAATGTGATGAATAACAACGGACTAGCATGACCATTTTTAGTTAGGGATGACAATGGGTAGGGTACTATAGTACACATTTCCATACCCGCGGATTGAAAAAATACACGTACCCATTTTCATACCCGTGCGGGTAACAATTTTTGCCCCGTCCCCATACCCTATGGGTACTTAAGTACACATACCCGTATCCGTTACCCGCATTTTTACTAAAAATAAATTGATCAATTATAAAATATCATATTATTTTAATAGAATTAAAAAAATTTCAAAGATTTTAATATTGACTTGTGAAAATTAAAAAAAAAAATTAGTATTAACCTTATGTTAAGGTCATATTTATGTTAAATATTCACATTATTTTTGTATTATGTTATAAATACATATTTTTATTAAAAATATATAATAGTTTAATAGTGTTGTATTGTTTTAAATTGATTTACCCGTTTATTTTTTTGGGTAATTACTCATACCTGTGCTTGTATCCAAAATGCGGGTTTTTACCCTACTCGTTGTGTCAAATTGTCATCCCTATTTTTAGCATCTCATTAAATATGTTGGCTTAAAATTCCGTCATTTTACTCATGTAATATTATCGAATTTTGATTTACTCTCTCAGTAAATATATCATGTAATCATTTATAAGAAACTTTAAGCTAACATTCCATGAGAGGTAAAAATATGAAAATTTGACATTACAAAAGATAATAAAAAAAAAATATTAGTATAAGAAAATAAACCAAAATCCTCTAAAATTAGAGGAAGTACACACTATTTTAGAGGAAGTAAACACTACGTGAGTGACCCCAAGACAAGAGAGAGAACCCCAGCGTGGACTAGATTCTCGTCATTGTTCATCCACGGTGAAGGATAAAAACTGAAAACTCCAAAATCGCTTAGGTGTCATCTCATCATTGGTTTGTTAAAAATTAAACAATAAAAATAAAATAAAATTGCACATAAGAGGCAAATTTTGCCTATAGTAAATTGATCCATATATATAATAGCACTACTACTGCTACTTTTCAATTTCAACAGCATCAACAGAAGAAACACCAGAAACCGATTTGAGCCTTGAAATCAAAAAGGGTCTTCGTCGGTCTCAAAACCCAAACCCTAATTTGAGTCCGAAACGAAACGATTATGGCGTCAGAGAACGCTTCTCGATCGAGTTCTGCGGCGGATTCATACATTGGAAGCTTAATTAGCTTGACCTCCAAGAGTGAGATTAGATACGAAGGAATTCTCTACAACATCAACACCGAAGAATCCAGTATTGGTCTAAGAAACGGTACTGTTTCTTATTCTCTCTCTCTTTTCTTCAATTTCAGCTCAATTTTCTTACCTTCATATCAGATCCATCTTTCAACTTTATATTATAAATTATTATAATTATAACATGGTTAATCATTGAGTGTTGTTGTTGTATTATTAGTTATAATAAGATAATTTGATTTCTGCGAGCTTGTGGTTTAATTGGTTCTTCTGTTCAAAGGGGTGCCTGAATTGTGCTTTATTCATTGTATGTTGCTTGTGATTTTCTCTTTCATACTAGCTGAGGGTTTTATTCATTTTTTTTATTTTCTGGTATCAATTCTTTGGTTCTGGGGGGAAGGGGGCGTGGTAATCCAGAGTTCGACTGCGAGATAAGTAAAACCTGACCAAGAATTGTTCCCACTAGTATCAAACTTGGGTTCTCCGGAATGATTTGTTTTAAGGGGAGCTCATTAACTACTTGAGCTTAATTACTTGGTTAGGGTTTTATTCATTTTTGAGTTTGTTACTTGCTATGCAATTGTGGATTTTGGATTAATGAAAATCGGTAACCTCGTTAGTCAATAAATGCCAGCATCAAATAACAAACTCAAAAATTGAAGAAGCCCCCAATCGTTAATTAGTTTATCAAATGCAACACCAAAAGAAGGAAAATTTAGATACTTGAAAGATAGCGGATTAATGATAGTGCTTTCATGCTGAATGATAATGGAAGTTATTGCTTAAATTATTAAAAAGTGGAGGCACATATTTTCTCTTATATTTTTTGATATTTTTTCTTAAAGAAAGAATTATAATGAGCATTTATATGTCTATTAATATTACTTTTTCTATGAAAAGCATAAGTAATTGCAACATATATACTGTGAATGCAAGAGGATATAGTGTTTATAGATTTTTCTTATGTTGAAGTGTATGCGGTTTTGATGTATTGTTTATGTGGTTTTGATTTCTCCCACCACAATATAGCTTTTGGTGTGTGATTCCTGTATCATTCTTTCCTTAGGTTAGGGCTGAAATTCCATCCATTATTTTTGATGTCAGAGCCGGTTTACTTGTTGTCATAGCCTTTCATTCCATCTACCCAAACCAGCTTTTTTTATGGCTACATGGTGTTGTGTACTTAGTTTCTCCAAGTCTCATTTGTTTCCATATTAATGTTTGTAATGGTTAAAAGCTAAAGCCATAACCTTTGAAAACAAGAACCTCAAGAAAATTTCTGAAAGATATAAAAGACCTTGCTTTTGCTTACGTTTTGGATGGTTGAAGTGTTGATAACATTTTGGTGGTGTGATACTTTTGTTTTTTTGGCACAGTGCGATCTTTTGGAACAGAAGGAAGGAAAAAGGATGGTCCACAAATTCCGCAAGGTGACAAGGTTTATGAGTATATACTTTTCCGTGGGACTGACATCAAGGTATCATGGATGACATATATACAAGCACTTTTTCTAAATAGTTAATGTACCTGCTCCTGGTTTTTGTTAAACATTGGAAACAATGGCATCAACTTCTATGATTTTTATTTTATTTTATAAAACACATTTGGTACAACATGGTTCACCTATGTTATATGGGGAGGGAGGGGGAGCTTTAGAAGGTTGATCTAATTTTTCATTCATATGCTGCTTTACAAATTATTTTTATTACCCAATAAAGGGTTTGTATAGGCGTCAGTGAATTGACGCATTGAACGATTTACGTCCATGTTATATATGTATCAGATGAGCTGACAGATCTATCCCGACTTTTTTCTTTCTGCAGGATTTACAGGTTAAATCTTCTCCTCCTGTCCAGCCTTCTCCACAAGTCAACAATGACCCAGCTATTATCCAGGTTGCTGAATTTTTTTCTTCTTACAAACAAGACAAATTAAATTTATCTCATGCTAAATATATATGAAATTACATTTTCTTTTGCAGTCTCATTATCCTCACCCAGTCGCCACTTCTACAAGTTTGCCTTCTGGTGTGAGTGGGTCTTTCACTGACCCCAATTCTCACACTACACAGCTCGGACTTCCTGGTTCAAGTTTTCAAGGTCCCTTACCATTGTATCAACCTGGAGGGAGCATAGGGCCATGGGGAGCTTCTCCGCCTGCTCCAAACGCAAATGGTGGTGGGCTTGCTATGCCAATGTATTGGCAAGGATATTATGGTGCCCCCCCAAATGGGCTTCCTCATTTACACCAACAATCTTTGCTTCGACCGCCGCCTGGTTTATCAATGCCGCAGTATCCCAATTATAGTCTATCTTTACCGACTGTATCTTCTAATTTGCCGGAACTGCCATCATCATTGCTACCTTTGAGTACAAGTACTTCTTCTAGTGTAACATCTGCTTCTGTACCTCTATCAAATTTTCCTCCAGCACCGTCTGGTTTATCTCCCGCCCCTTCTTCCCTGTCTCCTGCACCTTCTGCCCTGTCTCCTGCACCTTCTGCCCTGTCTCCTGCACCTTCTGCTTTGATTCCTGATCCTTCTGCTACACTAGATTCTGAAAATTTTCCTGTTTCAGTAACAAGCAAAGCACCCATTATTTCTACTTCAACAGTAGCACTAGCTGCTAGCTTACCATCCATGACTCCATTGACCAATTCTGGTCCAGGTATAAATGCTTTAGTGCAACCAATATCCAGCAATATAAACGCTGTTTCAAATTCAAGTTTGCCATATCAAACTATATCCCAGTTTTCACCTGCAACTGTTGGATCATCAAACTCTGTCCATACGGAGACACCAGCCCCCACTCTTGTAACCCCAGGTCAATTATGGCAGTCTGGACCAACTGTAGTTTCTTCTGCTCAGTCTTCACAAACACCTCACAAGGATGTTGAAGTTGTTCAAGTATCATCCACATCTCCTGAGAAACCTCTGACAGTTTCTACTGAAACTAAACCACCAATACTGCCATTGCCAGTGACTTCTGGTCCCAGTCACAGGGTATCCTTCTTATCTTTATCTCTAAGTTAAGTTTGGTTTTTTTTACAACAAATCTATATTTTTTTTTTGATATACTCCTAATTTTATATATTTTTGTTATATATGGATTTTAATGGATTCTCTCTGGTGTTTCTTTTGTTGAAAATTTACTGGATTTGGTTTTGTTTATCTATTTTAATATTTTTGGCAACTGCTGTAGATAAATATTTGGCAACAATTTGATTTAATTTTTAATTTTATCAAATAAATATAGCACCATATCAGTCATACACCCAAACTACAAAGTATGATTTTTTTTTTATTATATTTCAACTTTTATTACTATCTATTATCTTGATTGTGATAGTCATTTGACATTTGGTTGCACTTTTTTAAGCCTGTCAGAGGTCCTGTGCAAACTCATCATCATGGCTATAGCTACAGAGGACGTGGAATAGGAAGAGGAAGAGGACCTGTGGTAATGTTCTTTCTACTGTTTCATTTAATACTTAGGGATTTTTTTTATGGCTTTGTACCCTTTGAAATGAAACTGTGAACTTACTGGAAGATATTGAGTTTTAAAGTTATTATTGGGTTTCAGTTTCATGAGTCTTTTAACTTTGTTATAAATTTTCTAATATCTAAATAGTGAAATACATTTGAAATATTATTATTTTGAATAATTGTTTGGCAGTTAATATTGGTTAAACAAACCTGGCTTAAGGATTTTGATAGGCGTTTTATTGTTAGTTATGAAGTTGGTTATTATGCTAGTTAGTTATTGTGTTATAGAGATAGGTAGGCCCAAAAGGAAGGCTGCCCATAACTAGGGAGGATAAACGAGTGATTTAGGACCTTTTGGCAATTGGGAGGTAGGCAGGTCCTCGAAGAGTTGGCTTTATATTGTAATCAAGGGAATTCTATTGGATTAGAGAACCTAAAGAGTTATACATATGGCTAGAAATACCAACCATTGATTGGGAAGATAGTTGTTTGTGTCTGATCAAGGTCGAGGAATATTTTGACGCAAGAAGCGCATGTGAAAAAGAACATATACCAGAAGTTGTGCAGTGAATGAGTTGTCAAGCTTAAAAATGTACCAACTATGGGTTTCAATCAAACCAAAAGCCAATTTGGGGCATTTTTTCAGAAGCGATTCTTAAGCTGTTTTCGCCAAAAATTGATCCATATATCTGGCTCTCAATAGTAGAAGCAAGAACCTGTTAGTTGAGTGATTTGCTTCCTTTTGGCAACTAGGAGGTGGGTTGGGTGGTCCCTCGAAGAAGTCCCATTATGTTGTAATTAAATTCTTCTGCTTTTTCAGTAATAATACCAGTTGGTACTATCAGATTTATGTCATTATTTTTGCAAGTTCTATATATATGATTTTGAGGTCATAAAAAAATTGATTAATGCTTTGTAGGGTTTTCGCCCAGTCGCAAAATTCACTGAGGATTTTGATTTCATGGCAATGAATGAAAAGTTCAAAAAAGATGAAGTATGGGGTCATCTTGGTAAAATCTCAAAAGATAAAGATGTGGAAGAAAATGACTTTGATGAGGATTACGGTCAAGATGAAGATAATGCTGACTTATCAAATGTTGAGGCTAAGGTACTGTGCAACTTGATATGAAACCAGTTATTATACAGTTGTAATTTTGTTGTTAGAATTTGTGTTCTGACTCCATTGTTTTTGCAGGTTGTTTATAACAAGGATGATTTCTTCGACTCGCTCTCGTCCAGTGCGCTTGATAATGCTTCACAGAATGGAAGAACTAGATATTCTGAACAAATTAAAATTGACACCGAGGTAATTTCTTTCTTTCATAGATTCATATTTTGGGACATTTTTCAATTCATTTACTCATTTTGTGGTGCAGACGTTTGGTGATTTTGCGAGGTATCGGGGTGGTCGGGGTGGCCGTGGTGGACGTAATCGAGGTGGTTATTATGGAAGAGGAGGAGGGTATGGCTATTCTGGAAGAGGAAGGGGGGGATATGGCATGCCCCATCGCAATTCTTAGGTTGCAGTTAGGTTTTATCAAGAGAACAAGAACTGAGGCAACCTCTCATGAAACAGTTGGAGGACATGCCCTTGTTGTGTTTGATGTTTCATTTTCATAAAATAAGTTTGACTTTTTTTTATCATGCGGTACTTACCGGTTACTACCTTGTTACTCTAAATGGACATAGTTTGGTGAAAAGGTGTTTGTACTTTGTACACCATTTTATTTTATTTTAGTGTACACCAATGGTGCAGGAATTTAGAGTGATGTATTACTGAATTTTATGTATGCAGAACAATAAGTCAATCGTACATTGCTGACATGTTTATTAGTATTATTTGCAGTTTAAATATTTTCATGTTGCTGTGGTGGGGACATTGTAGTGCCTCAAATTTAAGTTGCAAGTAAGTATTCTTAGTTTGGTAATCTCTTTCTTCTAAAGGATTATTTCTTTTTTAAGCTTATGTACTATTTTTACTTAAAGGGTACATACCAAATTGACCATGTTTTGTTTTTTTTGAAGGTAAACAACATCTTCCATTAGATAATAAGATAAAGAGAGTACAAACATTGGTTTAGTAAATTGGACCATGTTTTGTTACCTTGGTAAGGACAGGGATTATTTCTTTTTTAAGCATATATACTATTTTTTCCGGGTATACACCAAATTGACCATGTTTTGTTACATTGGTAAGGACAGGGAAAAGTAGAGTTAATTGCATTTTATTATTTGTCAAAATAACAACAAATTTTAAAAGTCGATTAAAAAAAAGAATTCTAATTTATTTATTTCTAAATTTCACTCAAATTAGTCAGTACTTCCCCTAAAAAGAAATATTATGAAACATTTATAATATTATGAACTTTCCTTTATAAAGTTAAATGATTATAAATTACTGTTTGTTTTGATGAAAAAAAATAGACTTTAATATTTATAAACATGATTGTTGTATTTATTATATTTATCAACACATCTATAATAGATTAGCTTTGTAGGATGCTTTCCCAGCTCTGAACCTAGCATTAACATCTTTATTTTTCCAAAATCTTTTTTCTAGCACTTAAACTTGTTAAAGTGTTCAAACCCTATGCCAATCAAAGTAATAATAATTGTCTAAAAAACAATTTGGTTTGAATCGTCACCTTTTAAAATTTATTTTTGAACTTCTAAAACAATGAGAATCAATCTTAATTAGGCATGACAATAAAACCATACTCGCGGGTACCTGTCCAAATCATACCCGTTTTAACGGGGAAAATCCGAGTTGACTTCAAAAGATAGGGTTGGGGCAGGTAATAGGTATATTGATACCCACCCCGAACTCTCACGTTTATACTAAAAATTAGATTTCACCTCTTTTAAATTATAAACGCTTAAACAATCTCTTAAATTACATTCATATATTTATTTTTTATTTTTAATTTGAGTATTAAACAAACCATTTTCTCTAATTTTTTTTCTTTATTTATAAAAATATTGTTTAGAGAAAATAATTTTGGACATTTAACTTTTTTTTAATAAAAAAAAAACAAACTAAAATACAATCTAAATTCACGTAGAAAGATGCATAATGGGATACCCTATCCCCATTGGGTATAAGTTTGAGATTATAATTTTTATCTCCGATCGAATTTGAGATGAGTTTGGGGAAACCCGAACTTTATGGATTTGGGTTTGGGGAGGGTAAAATCATAGAGAAGATATATTACTAAATGCAGAACATAGAGAAGATATATTACTAAATAAAAAAAACATAGAGAAGATATATAAAATTACTAAAATTTTAAAATAGATATATCTCACAAGAAGGTATATATATCTTATAAGTTACAATGGGATCTTCAAATCCAAAATATATGTAGGTTCAACAATTTTATTCGATAAAAAGTATATAATATAGAAGTGATGATATATTGGTGAACAATGAGACACGTAGAATTTATTCATAGCCTTCTACTTGGTTGTAGCAACAAGGACTCTTCTTGGAGGAAGAGAAGGCCTTCTACCATGAAGCAAAGCATAATTATCTAAGAAAAGAACATCTCCTTTCTGCCACTTGAATTGTATGCTCTCTTCTTCAATGATCTCTCCACACCTTTTCACTACATTTTCTGGAATTTCTGTTCCATCTGCCAATGTGGCTGAACTAATTTCCTTTCCATGCATGCCTACAATTGTGTTAAACCACATTCTTCTCCCTTTTCTTCCTTCAAATACTTTTGTTAAATTTCTTGGTCCAAGTATTGTCTTTAGCCCACCATTTGGAAGCCACTCTACATCCATTCCTAGACTTCTTGCCCTGTAATCATTTATTTTATACAAATTCAATGAGTTGTGCTTAATAATGTTCCTACACTATTAAGGATAAAAATATGATAAAAAGTTTGATAAAAATATAATATACATATATGGACAAATGATAAGAAATATGATAATATTATTTATTACTTTTTAAATTTGTGTAACATTTCTTGTTTTTAACTATTATGACATAATAAGATAACATATATATTATATGTCATATTTAAAGACAAAATTACCCTTATGAAATATTTACATATATCTTTTTGAATTGCTTTTTAATGTTTTAAGATTTTATAAATTAACTAAAAATACTAAGTGTGAGCACAATGTACTCATAGGAATTAGTGCTTCACAAAGTCAGATTAAGATCAGACGTTTCGGATCTTAAGATAGCTTTTTAATTAATATAAAATTTTGAGATGATATCTGAACCGTCTGATCTTAATGGGACGATCTGAAATGTACTGACCGCACAGTTTTTCGACTGCCATGAATCTATGTATATCCCACAGTAAGATGTAGTTGTTTTGAAAGGAAATAAAATACCTTTTCTCAGCTTCCTTGGGATCTGAGGTTCCAAAAGCATCCTCCCATCCTCTACCTCTCATGGAGGTCCTATCACTATTGCTAGGAGCTGTAAAAGAGTACTTCAACCCCTTCTCTTCCATCTTCTTCACCTCTTCTGGGAACTCCTCAATCATCCTTTCTGTCACTCTGAAACTTGGAACAAAAGGAGTCTCTCCTCCTTCAGGTGGAGGTATCTCACAGAACAGAATCACTTTCTTTGGATATTCCTTAATCTGGTTATTTAAGTCAACCAAAAGCAAAGGAAAAATATGGTCATAATTAGTTCAATTTTAATTATTAATTTTTCATTATGGATTATGCAAGTTGCAGGATTATGTAATTAAGAAGTTGTTTAGAATTAAAAAAAAAAAATTTGTATCAGGACATCATATACAATCCACATATTTATATACTTTCAGGAAAACTATAGTGTTTCCAAATGTACAAATTAAAAGACATGACATAATCTGAATATATTAATCGATTAATTTATCACTAAAAAAGTATATACAGGGAATCTAGTCAAACATTATTGTCTATTTAATCACTTCAAATTGCTTAAATATATTTAACAAAATTATAGTGAGCTCATATATGTGCATTATTTTAATTTGCTTCATTTTAATTTGTTCAATGTATTACAAAGTTGAATTTCAAGATAAACTAATTTTGCAGGGACGAAAACAAAACATAAACGATCAAAATAAAAGGTGGTATATCTGCATGAATAAAAATCAAAAAAATATATTTACAGAGGCTAAAAGTAAATAATACTAAATTTAATTATCCGAATTAAAAATATATTTAAATTGTCTCGTAAGAGTAACTTAATTTGTAGCTATTAGGGGTGGGAAAATAGTTCGAATCTCGATTCTCCACTTCTCCACAAATATAGTTTGAGTCTCCGGCCACTAAAATATTTGACAAAAAATAATAGTACGAGTCTGGTCACTAAAGTATTTGACAAAAAAATAATTTCAATCTAAAAATATTGAACTTACCAAAACCATTTCATGGTGATAGTAAATAAACTCAGAGAGAGGACCTTCATTAGCAGTCCAAACCATTTTGTAAATATGTGTACGAGGTGCTGGTCCAACATATCTAATATCTTCCCATCCAAATGTTTCAACAATATCATTAAAGTCCTCAGCTTTGTTAACATCAAAACCTCTAAGAAGAACAGCACTATTCTTGATTATCATTTCTTCAAACCATTCTTTGTTTTTATTTAGACTCAAGAGCAAAGACTCCAAATCACTCTTGTTTGCCTCACGAGGTTGTAGTACCAATGGAAGGGTTTCTCCATCCACTATTTTCTCTCCTTCACACTTTCCCACCTTGAACTCTTTGCAACTAAATTCCATCTTAATTTCAATTTGTATTATGATGTTAAGTTAGTTTTGCTTATTTGTGTTTACCTTGCTTAGTCTTGTATTTATATAGATAGAAGTGATTGGTATATTGACAATTGCTATGTTAAAATGACAAGAGGCTGGTTATGTCATCTATCTCTTTTTGTCCTTTTTCTACTTGTTCAAATGTTTTGCAAGGAATATTATATATATACATATATATACAACGAGATTAAATTACACCGGTGTAGTATTCGAGTAAAGTTATACCGTTCAATAATATTTTATCGAATGAAAATTTTACAAAATTTACCGTTAAATTAAAAAATTATATAGATTATCAATGTAAAACTTACACAAATCTAAAATCGTTTGATATATTATTGAGACATATAGAGATTAACGGTTGACATTACTTAAATGTTATACCGATGTAATTTGATATATATATATATATATATATATATATATATATATATATATATATATATATATATATATATATATATATATATATATATATATATATAAAAGTTGGTTAATTTTTATTTTATTGATGGTGGCTCTGCAAGTGCACAGAATCGCAACCAAGTAATAAACTGATAAGTTATCGTTCTCCACAGGAATTGTGCAAAAATTACTAGTTTCGCTTAGTAATTTAGAAAGTAAATGTGTTTTGCATTCGCTTTGATTGTTTGAAAGGGTTTTGCATTTAATAAAAATAAGGCTTAAATACAGTTTTGGTCCCCCAAGTTTCTCAATTGCTCTATTTTGGTCCCTCTAGTTTCAAATGCTCTATTTTGGCCCCCCACTTTTACCCCCTATTGCATTTCATGGCCCCTCTTGACTATTTTGACCAAAAATATGTTGACATGGATTTTTTTTTACACGTGTCTTAATTTTATTGGCCATAATTAAAATGTATTATTATTTATTTAAAACAAAGAACAACAATTATGATCAACATTACCAAAACGAAGAACAACAATTTCAACAAGTGCAACAACAAAAGCAACACCAAAAGAAGTTTGAATTTGTCCAGGAACAACAGAAGCAACATTGAAACCCAAACACAATCCAGCAGCTCTAATCCAACCATACCAAACACAGAAGATCCCACTTGGAGCATATTCCAAAACAAAAACTCTTCCAAATGCATGCAAAACTCCACTTGCAATGCATTGAAGCCCTCCAAATATCAGTATATGACCCCATTTCCAATGACTGTTCCAAAAATAGAATCCAAAACCAGAAGATAACATTGACAAAATAAAACCAATGATTTTCATTTTCGCTGAAACAAAGGTTCTGTTTATAGATGTAACAACATGTAAAACACCAACACCCCATATTAATCCGCTGAAGATTGAAACAATTCAAAGGGTGTATAGATTATGATCATTGGGTTCTCGTAGCATATGATAAATGAAAGCAGAGATTATACCTGAATCTAAACAACCAAAAGATGTAGCTAAAAGAGAGTAAAAACTTGAAGTTTTTTGTGTTTTAATTTTGTTATAAATAAATAATACACTTTGTTGGTAAAAAAAAAACACTTTTATTATGGCCAATAAAATTAAGACACGTGTAAAAAAAATCCATGTCAACATATTTTTGATCAAAATAGTCAAGAGGGACCATTAAATGCAAAAGGGGGTAAAAATGGGGGGTCAAAATAGAGCATTTGAAACTAGGGGGACCAAAATAGAGCAATTGAGAAACTTGAGGGGGCAAAAGTGCATTTAAGCCTAAAAATAAATAACAATAAAGTAAGGGTTGAGTACCCCTTGTACTCCTTATAATTCATTTTTTGCTTATAAAAAAAAAAGATAAGAAAGTAAAGAGCAATAACTAAACTAGTGTGTCTGTGGTCACATGGGTGTGCAGTTAAGTGTTTCGAATCAATTAAGCTTCGTTAGGTTTACCCTTCGTTATTTCGTATCATTATCTTTAACGAGTTCAGTCTCTTATGAGTGCGTCCTAACCTTTAGAAGTTCAGAATTTAACAAGTTCTCTATGTCCGCTTGATTTCCTAATATCATTGCAGAATTTAACTATTGTGATTCTTAATCCTGCCCCCGTACCTTGAGATACTGAATTTAATGGTCTCATATTGGTAGATTGAAATGTCTTTTTGGTCTGGGCTATTAATTTTGTTGTCACGGGATCAACTAATTTCCTTTAAGTTCATTCACTTAATGTGATCAATATTAAGAATGAATAATTAAAACAAGACAAATATAAAAAATAACTTAATAAAAATTGAGCATAAATTTTATCGAACCATAAGATCTACTCAATAAGATCTTTGAATTCAACGGTTGGATTGAAGAAATATAATGCCGATATCGAGTTATTAAGCGAAAGAAGTCAATGGAGACTTACTCCTGGAGTCAAATGATCCCTCCTCAATTTTTTATAATATTAATAAGAACAATATTTAAAAAATGAGTAATAAATACATCTAAAAATTGAAAAATACTTGAATGGTCTCATAACAACACATCATTTAATTTGTGTGTGTCACTAAATTGTGAGTTTGTGACTAAATGTTGATAGACAATGCAACTAAAAATTTGTAGATAATCTTACATTTAGGGACAATTTTTCATCTTCTAAAACATATTTGCAATATTAATTGACGATTATATTTAAAAATTAAATAAATAGATGCAATTTAGTTGAGATAGCACATATATTTTTCAAAAGATATTTTATAGCTTATATTGTTTTAAGGCTATCGAAAACCAATTATGATGATTTCCATTAGTGAAACGGATTCTCTGCAGTCATTATTTGACTGCAGGTTAATCTGAACGATCCAATTTTATTTAAATATATTATTTATTTGATCAAAATCCAATTTAAATACTCTAAAGTAGTGACTGCATGACCGCAGCATGCTTTGACCGCATGAAATTGATATCATCCCATTAGAGCCGTCCAAAGCCTAGTGTCTCTTATTCTTCCTTATTTTTTTCTTTTGTTTTCTTTTCCAATCTATAGATCTTGTTCTTACATTTTTTTTTTAATGTTGTAACAATGGTTTAGTCGATTTATTATTAATTTTTATTTATGCAGAGCTTTTTTTTTACCCTGCAATGACAAAGATTGTTAATACTATACATTGGGTCGTAAATCCGGTTCTGTTGAGGTTATTTCAGTTCCATACCCATGGTTCTTCATCCTGTTACTATTTTTTCAAAGAGTAATTGATATGATCCTTGACGAAACAATAAAATTATTTCCTACAAAAAAAAAAATTAAATAATTGATAGACCAACCAATTATATAATCCCTAACGGTCAAACATGGGATTTGGATTTGATGCTGTTGAAGTATCACACAGTTCCACAAAGTTGAGAAAATCTGAACCATTCAAGTTATCCAATGTACCATATTGTTTCTCTCCTATATTTTTTAATTTTTAACGTGTAAACGACGTCGCACCAAACCATATCACAAACATTTACTGCACAACGGCACGACAACATAACGCCAGAGCCGTAGCTCCACCCATCCTCTTCCTCACTCCACCGTCTTTGTTTCAGAAATTGAAACACTCCATTCTGTAATGCTTCATGCTTCATGTGTTGTTGGTAAAGAAATGAATGAAGATTGAGTTTGAGAGATTGTTACCAGATTTGCAAGAGTTGCAGCTTGAACTCAGATCTGTACCCGTCGGCAATAGAGGAAGACGATAGTGGTGGTGGCCGGTGATTGAGGAGGACGACGGTGATGGTTGACGGTGATGGAGGTGGTGACTGATGATGGTGACTGGTCTAGAGAGTGAGAGAGACACGAGGAACGACGGAGAGAGGGTGGTCGGCGAGTGAGGTTGGCCGGCGGAGAGAGGGTGAGTCGGAGAAGAGAAAGAGATTAGAAGAAAAAAAAACGAAAAAAAAATTGTATAGATGAAGATGAACAGTGTTGTTGTATCTGGTTCATTGGATTACTTTGATGGTCTAGATTTAAGAAACTTTGTGAAACTGTGTGATATTCAACATCAGTAAATCCAAATCCGTCAAACATGCACACAAAATTCTTAGTAATCATCCCCAAACAATGCTTGGAACTTAGTTACTAGTAGAATATTGAAGCCACCTATACTATCCTTATACTTTTGATTCGATACGGAATTTGTAATCGATTCATTCAATTTAGGAATCATCAATCATCATTAAAATAATTTGGAACCACCTAGGTTATGGATTCATTTATATTTATATATATAATATATGTGATGTGATGGGATGAAATTTACCGTTAGCAACAAAATTTTACACCACCTAGGTGATAGATTCATTTAATATTTTCCTATATTTATATGAGATGAAATTTACCGTTAAAAACAAAAATTTACTTTGGCGTATTGTGTATAAAAGTTTCTCACAGACATAATTAGCTAAATTTTTTTAGTTATCCATGTTATTGGTAATTATGATTAATCTTTATCAGAAAATCTGTGGGGCACATAAGGTGAATTCTTCCTTTTCAATTAAATTTTTTTCATTAGCATGAGCTAAAAATTGTAACTCAAACCATATGCTTAATAGGACCAAGATGATGAAGTAATTTGTGTGTGTATATATATATATATATATATGTATATTTTGTTACAAAAGTAATTTGTATATAATAATACAAACAATATTATACACTTAGAAAAGTTGTAAATATAATTTCACCCATTTGAATTTGGCTTATTTTAAAATTTATAAAAATAGTTTATGCAAATATGTAAATTTTTATGTATTTTTCTATTATTATAAGTTTAAAAATTCATAAATTTTTTTTGTTTTGTTTTCACCACCAGTTTAATCTGGTTCAGGGGTCAATTATGACATCAAATGGTTTCAGCCCCTCCCGATCGCAATTGCGGGGGATCGAACTACGTCCTCCCTACCAAACCAAGTTCAACGTCAATCACCACTGAACCAACTAACGATTGGTTCATAAATTTTTATTTATTTGCATAGGTTATTTCGAATAAGCTTAAAAATAAGTCAATCCAAACAAACATTATTATACAATTATTATATAAATCATATTTAGCGCGTTAATTAGAGAGTTTAGTTACTAATATGTATGAGTAGAACTTACAAACAAAGAAAAAAGAGAGGAGATTGCATCCAAGGTTTGAAAGCAAAACCCCAAAGCTTCCCAATGGTAGAAAACCACTCATTAAGCCTCTCCCTAGTGTAATTTGTGCTCTTGCACAAAATTGAATGAGAATTGAAATGAGATTGTTTGAGCCTTTATAGGTGAGGAAAAACATTTCCTCGTTGAGCGAGCACCCATTTGCTCAATGAACATAGATTTCTTCAAGGGAGGGAAAAGAAAGCTCATAAACAACTTGTCAACTTGTGTTTTTGTCATCCTTGCTCGTCGGGCGAATGACCATTGATTTCTAGGCCTATATTCACTTCTTGGTTTACTGGAGCGAAGTGTTGACAAATATGACTAGGTTTTTTTACCTTATTCGCTTAAGGGTCACTGTAGCGAAGTCTAGACAAGCAGGGATGTGTATCTTCTGACTTGGTCCGCTCCTAGTTCGCTTTAGGCGAGGCCTCAGGAGAGAAAACAAGGCAAGTTCGCTCCCATTCTCGCGGAATGAAGTTCCTTTAACTAGATTTTCTTGTTCTTTTTTCTGCAACTCCTTCCAGCTCCATGATTACATATATGAAAATAAGGAAATTTTGGTAGAAATGCATAGAAATTACTGATTTAACATTTCAAACCAATATTTACATTTAGTTGGGGTTTTCTAATGAGTTACTTGCAAAAATGTATGCGTAAATTAATTCTCATTTTACATTATTTATTAGTGAGTTCGGTTAGGCTCCCCATGTTCAGAACTAGTTGAGTATTGAAATTTAGTTTAGAATAACATGTAAGTAGAATAACATGTAAGTAGTTCGGTTATGTAGCTTATAACAGAGAATAGATATATGGATTATGGTTTAATAAAAAAAGTTAATGTAAGAGTTAAAGCTAATTAATGAACTAAAAACTTTCCCCGTTGTTCATATTATTAGTTAGTGTCCTTGCATGTGATGTGTTGGTATGATTCACGAGGATTTGAACTAAAATTGGCAAGAATTTAATGAAAATCATGTTTTTTGTGTATTCTTAAAATTCAGGGCATGAACAAGTGTTAAAAGAGTTTATGCACCAGTGCGAAAAGGTCTTTGGTGTTGTATGTTTACAAATTGTGTTTTTAGACCAGTGCATTATTTAATGAACCAATGCAAAAAGCCCTAGAAGCATTTTTCTAAAGTTGTTTAATTATGAAGGTGCAAAAGACCTTGAACTAGTGCAAATCAGTTCATGTTTGCAAGATCTCTTATATTAAGAATAGATCTGTTTGCAAACATGAAGTGTTGAATAGGGCAGATTTTAGGGTGGGAGACCTTAATAGGTCTCTCACCAATGCATCATATCTTTTATTCATTAGATGAAATGGATTGAATGAGATGTATGATAGTATTATAGAATTTCCGAAAAAAGTTACCGATATTTTTTTGGGAAAAGAATTTCAATTTTTTTTTGGAAAAAAATTCTCAATTTTTCTGGAAAAAAGTTTTCGATTTTATTTTGGGAAAAAAAGTTCATGGTTTTTGGGGGAAAATTTTTCGATTTTAAATAAAAACAATTCCGGAGTTTTTTCTGGAAAAAAATTTCGGATATTTTCCGGAAACTTTTTTTTATCTTTTTTTCTGGGAAAAGTTCCGGATATTCGGGAAAATTTTTTTTTTGAAAAAAAGTTCTCGATTTTTTCAGGAAAAATTAATTTAAATTTGGACCCCGAAGAATTTGGACATAAAATTTGGTTGCGATAATCAACCAATATTGCTGATACAAAATAAAGTGAAAATTATATAATATTGACAGTACACCATAATATCATGTGTCTCATTCAATCCATTTCATCCAATCCATAAAAGATATGTTGCATTGGTCCCACCTAGAATCGGCCTTTGAATAGACCTGTTTGCAAATAAGACCGAAAGCATATTAATAATAGACGGAAAGTAGGCTAATACTACGGTGAACCACCTTCACAAGTGGTCCACCGTGGACAAGTGATCTACCGAATATGAATTTTACAAAATTCACTGTTGGATTGAAAGTTTATATCGTATAGATCATCCATAAATTTTATAAATTTTTTTTAAAATCATTTGATATGTTATTGAGACCCATCAAGATTTACGTTATTTAATAAAACGTTAATCTTGATGTGTCTCAATAACATATCAAATGATTTTCAATTTTTCTAAATTTTTCTATGGGTGATCTATATGATCTAAACTTTCAATCTAACGGTGAATTTTGTAAAATTCGTATTCGTTATAATGTTAATCGTGCTAGTCCACCATGGACCATTTGATAAAGTGGTCCGATTTAGAATTTACCCGGAAAGTATATTAGACGCGGGGCCCATGAAAACGAAACTATTTTTCCTCTCTGACAAGCAACGAGGGCCAAACAATGGAAGCTCAATTTTTAAGGAACTTTTCATCCTCTATGTTTTTCATGCATCCACTTTCTCTTGAAACAAACAATGTGTTAGTTGAAACCCCTATAAAATCCCAAATAGATTAAGTGTGTGTTTGGTTTGGTGGCGAAGAGAATTGAGTTTGACAGAATTGAGTTTGAAAAAATTGATTTTGGTTAAAAGTGAGTTTGACATAATTGATTTATGTTTGGATACATTTAGTAAAAGTGATTTTCACCAATTTATATTGTTTGGATAGTTTAGATCAAAATTGCTTTTAAGGTGGCTAATTACCAAAATGGGTTTTTAATTTAACTAACAATCAAACACTTATCAAAAAAAAAAAAAAACTAACAATCAAACAACAGTAAAATTAAAAACCAGATTTAAAAAATGATAAACAAATAATTGAAAAATTATAAACAGTAAAATGCATATTATATTTAGAAACTATTTTCTGTAAAACTGTATTATCAACCTACAATTTAATAAAATATATAATACTGTAGCAAATAATTGAAAAATAATATAACCATGATTTTGTGTGAGTAGAAAACAAATAATATATCCTTCAAAAAAAAAAGAAAACAAATAATATAGGCGGGCAGGTAAGTATAAGAAATAGTTCATTATAATAATAAAATAATAATAATAATAATAATAATAATAATAATAATAATATAAGCATGGTTCCGCCGAGGAAAAAAAAATATAGAAGCAATTTTTTTGGAATTTAGTTGTTATGTATTGTCGGTGTAAATTTTTTTTACTCATGTATACAATGATGTATTACTACATCATTTAATGAACGTGACACATCATGTGTTTTTTAAAACAATACATGATGTGTTATAAACTAAAAAATAATACATGATGTGTTGCTATATTATTGGACGTATGTGTAAAATAACTTTACACTTTTTTGAGTGTATATAAATTAAATTTATTTTATTATCAGTTAATATATATATATATATATATATATATATATATAATGAACAAATGAACAACAGTGGAAAAAGACACGGTTACAAGCATAAGAAATAAAACAAAGCATTATATAAACAAGGGTATAATAGACATACAAGGATATTATACAAAATAAATTTTCAAAAAAATAGTAGAATTGATTTTGTTGACGCAGAAGCTACAAATACAAGCTTCTTCCAGAATCAAGTTTGGGCACTAGAATCAAGTTGCCTTTTATGTAGCCAAACATAATTATTATCATAGAATTGCTTTTGTTTGCCATGAACGTGCGTTTAGGTGCACTCACCGTGCAACCAAACAGGTACTAAATATGACCCAAAAGATAAATATATTCACAAATCTATGATTTATCCATATATTGTTCAACTATTATATTTATATGTATCAAAATTATAAATACATTCACAAACATATTTTTATTTTCAAATATATTTTTATCTTAATATAAAATAAATTTTACCTTTTAGATTTATTAAAAATTTAATGTATCTAGCTACTTAAAAATAGCGAACCGTAGTTTTCAATTCTCTCTACACTTGTAGTCTTTTTTTTTTCTTTGTTCATCTTAGTGAGGTGGTTTTAGGTCATTTTTGGCCTAGAATCACCCCCTCTACATCTTTTTTTTCTCTCTTTCTTTTATATAAATAAGTGATTTTTCACATATATCGCTTTTTCTTTTTTGTTTTTTCGTGTTGTCGCCGTCTAAGTGTGGCGTTGTGTTGGTCGTCGTCTTGTGCGACATTATTTGATTTTCAGTATTATTGCAGCGTTCGCTTATTCTTATTCAAATATCAACTTCAGTTAATTGCAGATTCAATCAATGGTTTGGATATCAACGTTGCAGATCTGGAAGCATGAATAGTCCGGTGACTTTAATTTTATCATTTTATTTGTAATAGGCAATTTGCCGTTGTATGCTATTAACTTGGATGTCAAGAGTTTGTTCGCAAATTCACCATTTTACCTTTTTAGCGATGTTGAATAATATGTGATTGTATTTGATGTATTTTATCAATTTAAATAAATGAATATAATTTTATTTTTGAAAAAAAAATCTAATATTATCTAATTTATAAAATGGACTAAATATATTAAATTTTCATTAAATTTAATAACTGAAATATCTCTTATATTAAGAAACGGAGTGAAATGGACTACATTTAAGGGAGGGGGCAAAAGATTCCAACAATTTCCAAAGTTACTTTAAGTTTGTGTTTTGAGTGTATAGTGGAGAGGTGGAAAAAAAGTGGATCTAAGAGCTGAGTTGTCGGCAGCCATATTTCAGTGTACAAACCAACTAACCCACTTCAGTAGTACTTGATATGGACACTGTATTTCCCTCACTACTCTCTTTGCTATTTCTAGCAAGAATTTCAGGTTTTGCGGTAGCATTTCTTGTTCTCTTTTGGGCTCTCTCTTTCAAATCTAGCTTCCTCACACTTCCTTCCCTTCCCCAACAAGATCTCAACTATGCAGTAAGTAAATATCTCTCTTTCTTTTTTTCTGCATTTCTTGTTATTTACTACATCAAGTAAATGCTAGATAGTGGGGACAATTTTTTATTATTGTTGTATATAATAAATAAATTATATGATGCATTTTATTTTAATTACAGGTTCTCCATCCTGTGCTGATGGTAATTGGATTTATCCTCTTAAGTGGAGAAGGTAGCAATCCAGAAATTTTATCAGCTCTTGTCATTTATTTTTATATTTATTCAATAATTAATGTATCTGATTTATATTATCGATCAGATACATCAGTTATTCAATAAATCTAAAAAAATGAATTGTCTCTTTTTAATTATTATTTTAATGAATGAATGTTGTGTTGTGTTGTGCAGCAATTTTGGTACATAGATGGTTACCAGGGTCAAGGGGATTGAAGAAATCGGTGCATTTATGTCTACAAGGGGTGGCTTTAGCTTCAGGGATTTTTGGGATTTGGACAAAATTCAAAGGAGAAGATGGGATTGTGGCAAATTTCTACAGCCTGCATTCATGGATGGGTTTGATTTGTATATCCCTCTTTGGTGCCCAGGTATTCTTTTCATGATCTCCATTGTTTGATATCATTCATGCATATCTCCACACGCATTAATCAGGAAATGTATTTTGATCAATAATTTGTAAGAGACATTATTAGAAAATCGGAAACCTTAAATTTTCTATTTTTTAACATTTAAAATATATGAGTTTAGCCACGGTATATCTGTGCACATAAAATTATTACATTATTTCTTTTAAAGTTACAACTTTGGTAGCCACTATAACACTTCTATAGTGGTTTTTTTATGTGTAGTTCAGCTGATGTCATGAAAAAATTACAATTTTTGTCATCATTTAAAAAGGTGACAAAAATCCTTAAAGTTTTAGTTGAAGAAACAAACTTTATTTAGTAATTGATTTTTGCTAATGAATTAGCATCATATAAATTTCAGATCAAACAAATGTTTGTCATGGACATAACGTGCTAGGAGTAATAACGTGCAAGCAGGGTACTGATAAATTTTGTTTCCTCTTTTGATATATATTATTATAAAATATTAATTATAAATAGTATTGATAAAATATAGGTGGCCTGTCAGTACACAAATGCACTTCTGTAAAATCTTGGCCTACTTGACTAATAATTAGTTTTGTTTTCTCGTTCTGCACGATGTTCGATAGTTTTGAATTTATTGCAAAAATTGATTAAATTATGCATATTATTAAGAAAAATAATTGACTACTTTTAGTTTATGTATTGTCAATAAAATATGTTACTAAATCCTCCATGACTATTGTTGTTCATTAAACATACAAGTTGAGAGATTCTATGGAGATTCTAAGAGCAACTCTGCGATAGTTGTTTGACTCGGTCCGTCGGAGTGGAATAACGAAATAGAGTAATTAGTTTTTTATTAGTTTGTTGATTGGAGTCTGCCACCGTGGCACTTTCTACAGTGGCAGACTTCAATCAACAAACCAAGAAAAAATTTGATTATTTCGTTACTCCACTCTGGCGGGCAGCGTCAAACACAAATTAATATAGTTAGTCACTTATCGGATGGAATGGAGTTATTTGAAGAAAACATAATGCATACCATTGTAAACTTACACACAAATAGGAGTTGAAGTTCGAATTTTGATTGCAGTGTTCAACCAAAAAAATTTAGCGTTTTTTTATCAGTTGAGTTATAATTCATGGATAAACAAATCACATTTATTTAGTATATACATATTTATTTTCATTATTTTTAACAGTTTGTGTATATTGCAGTGGCTAATAGGGTTCATGAACTTTTGGCACCGAGGAGAAATGCGAACAGTGAGGATAAGGATCTTGCCATGGCATGTATTTGTTGGCCTATACACTTATGCATTGGCAGTAGCAACAGCAGAAACTGGATTACTAGAGAAGTTAACATTCTTGCAAACACAGAGAAATGTATCCAAGCACAGCATTGAGTCAATGGTTGTAAATAGTTTAGGCATTGCTCTTGCACTCCTTAGTGGCTTTGTTATTTTGGCTGCTGTTTCACCTAAGTATCAAATGCTTAATACCACACTTTTCTACTCAGATACTAGGTGTTTGTCATCTTAATCAAACACATTTCACAATTGTTCATGCTTTAGTAATAATATATGTTCTAAGGTTATCTATGTGACATGCCTAGTCAACAATGGTGCTAGAGTTTAGTACATTAGGTATGTAGAACGTGATATTTGACTTTACGACCATAGATGTATATATAGAAGAGTCTGATGGGAGTAATGGGCGAGATAGTTTAGAGAGTATGGAGAGAATTATGGGAAAGTTGAGATAATGAGGAGGAACTAGTCTCATGTGTTTCTATTATCTTGGAGCTATTAGCCGGTGTGACTTAGTTCATCCTCATCCGGTGGGATGATTAACTAAACATGAGATATTAGTTCCCTTAGCATATTGGGCCTTTTGGCCTATGGGACGGGAGCCCAAATAGAAATTGGGAGGTCGCCGAGTCCAATATATAACACCTAAATATAGGGATGAATATCACGGCCATAACCAAATATCATAATCGGTTTGGTTTTCACAAAAACAGTTATAAAACCGGTTATGTCCATAACCACTTTTATAACCGGTTTTTACTTTTAAAAACCGGTTTTTGATTTAATAACTGTTTTTTTTTCTTTTCAAAATTGGTTTTTGAGTAAAAAATTCAGTTTTCAAAAAACAATTCCCGATTATTTCTGGAAAAGTTTCAATTTCAGATAAAAACCAATTCCGGAGTTTTTTTTTCAGAAAAAAAGTTTCCAATATTTTTTCTGGAAACAATATTTGATTTTTAATTCGAAAAAAAGTTCCCGGATTTTTTTTATTTCAGATAAAAACAATTCCGAGTTTTTACCGGAATAAAAGTTTTCGATCTTTTTTCGGGAATTTTTTTTTGGAAAAAAGTTCCTGATTTTTCATAGTCTGTTCTTGGACCAAACGGTGCTGCTGTGAACTTGTGAACACGCACATCACATGACCAGCGTTTGGCAATCCTCCAACCTGGGAAACCAATTATTCGATGAATGAACAATAAACACAAACAACCCTTTCTTTTTACCGACACAAATGATATACAGAGGAGCTCGCCAAAAAGGAAAAGGGCAAATCTGACCATGGGTCTTAGGGGAGACATACTACCGCCTTCGAATGGTACCAGTAATCGTCGACAGAGCAAGTCAGTAGTGCCAGAAAATGATCGTAGTAGTTCGAGACACAGATATGCAGCCAACGAAGTATAAATTTTAACAGAGCTAGTCAATAGTGCCAGAAGAGTATAAATTTTGACACTTATTAAGGAAACTATTTTGCCAATACTCATCATTTCCGTTGTGAATCACACTAGCTATTGTTTTTTTTATAAACATCACACCATCTTTATTTATATTTATTAATAATTTTTTAAAAAATAAATTGATTTCAATATGTTATTAAATTTATAAATTAGTTTTATTTATTAGGCAAAATTACATCTTTATCCTTTAGGTAAATTGCTTATAAAAAAAGAAAGTATTTTGTTAGCATGTAAAAAAGAAATGTTGGGCTGAAAATACGGCCCACAATAGACAGCGTAATATTGACGCAAGTTAAAAAAGATCCGTTGCGCCCTAATCCGCGAATATATATATAGATAGATAGTGAACATTACTTTCTATTTCTATTCTCTCTCATAGATTGAATATCAAAGCTCTGAGTTTCTATTTCTATTCTCTCAATAGATTGATTCATTCATTCGCTGTTTCGATAATCAAAGCTGATCTCACTTTATTTTGCGCTATTCTCTCATAGATTCATTCATTTCGCTCGCTGTTTCTTTTGTTGATTGATTTCGCCCTAATCAAACCTCTCTCTCTCTCTCTCTCTCTCTCTCTCTCACTTTCCTTACCAACCCAACCGCTTCATGGATTCACCGCCGTCTACTCCTCCGATCACCACTCCTCGTACTCCCATTTCGCCATCCACGCCTCGTACTCCCATTTCTCCATCCACACCTCGTACTCCGATCACCACTCCTCGTACTCCGCCGCTTTCATCATCGTCCCTGGCGGGTGTAGTAACTCCGTCACCTCCTCGTGCACCGATGAAGCAACGAAAGATATATTCTACCCCGATGCTACACTTGATGGATAAAATAATTCAAGAGGGAGAATTGTTGTTGCTTGAGTATCGAAGGAATCAGAACACTGCTGAAGCCAGGGAAAACAACCGAAAAAGAAAAATACGTATTTTGATGTCACTTCGATGATCATTCATTCCTTTTCTATATGAAAATGGGTAACTGAATGAAAAGGGTAAGATATATATTTCTTCCTTTCAGTTGTTGATTGATCTGTTTGAGGTAGGTTATGTTATCTTCTTTAAAAATATTATTTTGAATCCATAATCTGTTAGGAGTGTCTTTGCAGGTACATCAACATTCCTATTCTTGTCAGTAAGATATTAATTTGTTTTTGCCTCTTTTTCATTTACTTTTTACTTTTTATAGTATCAAAAATGGTAAGGAAAAGGGTAAGAATTTTTTATTGCTATTTTGTTATTATGAAATTGTGATGTTCTGAGGTAGGTAAGGTTGGTATGCTATATTCATTACATTAACCATCATTACTGCTAAACCAATGACATCTGTAAAATGCGAGTGGAAACTATCCTCTGTCTTATTGGGAGCTCAATCTCGTCTGCGACGACAACATTTCAAATTGGCAGAAGGTAAGTTACTTCCTTAGCATTCTATTCAACAATGCCAAAGGCAGGTTACTATGCTTATTGAAGGTTCCTTTCAACTATACTGATCAAGTATAACTCATTTGGTACTAAATTGTTTGGCATAATACTCATCCATCACTTTACAATATAATGAGTGTCATAAGTTTTAAGATGGTCTCTCTGCCACTTTATTGTGTAAGTTAGTTAGCTTTCCGTTAAGTTTTCCTAAATTGCATTTTTCTTACCTGATTGCATCCAAATAATTGGTTGCTAATTATGCATTTTTGCTGGGTTTTTTTTAATCTTTAACTTGTTACTTGATGCATTCTATTCAACCATCACTGTGTCATTTGTTAGACACAAAATTCAATGTGCAAAGGTGATAAGTGATAACAATGTCAAAGCTTTGTGCTACCAAAGACAGGTTTGTATGGTTATTTTGGTTTTAATCCTTAACACTTCTTGATGCCTTCTATTCAACCATCACTATATATCATTTGTTAGACACAGAATTTGCAATGTGTAAAGGTGATAACAATGCCAAAGTTTTGTTCTGCCAAAGACAGGTTGGTATGGTTATTGAAGTGCTTTTTATAATAAGCTTAGAGCTTATGTCACACTTTTTTATGTCAGACAGGTTTCTAGTTGTTGGTACTTAGGCATCCTGCTTTTTTCTTTCATAATTATGCATTACTCCAAATTTGAAGGTTTTTTCAACTATGAATTGTCTTATTTAATTAACTATACTGATGAAGTATAACTCTTTTGGTACAAAATTGTTTGGCCTAATACTCGTCAATGTGCAAATTCATGCACATGCTCATAATTTGAACGACGGTGGACAAACACA
This sequence comes from Trifolium pratense, assembly GCF_020283565.1. Lineage (NCBI taxonomy): Eukaryota > Viridiplantae > Streptophyta > Magnoliopsida > Fabales > Fabaceae > Trifolium > Trifolium pratense. The sequence goes on from NC_060060.1 coordinate 26,523,200, forward strand.
AGATTTGCACATTGGCCTATATCTATCATATTATCAAAACCTACTGATGGAACTAACATACTTTACTACTTTCTTATCTCTGCATATAGTTGAAATATTGCTTAGCTTTCAAAGTTGGATGTTTAGGGCTCCAAAACCAATCAATCATATTGTAGCACATTCATGACTGGTTTCAAAACTGAACTGACAGTCATTTTGGTTTCCTTCACTTGTTGTCAGGTTTGCTTGTATACAATCCTTTTTCGCCAGTGAAGACAAGACTGCAACTTCAGATGCCCCTTCATCAGGCACGATCATACTCTGGGCTATATGGTCTGCTCTCCATCTTACATTAACTATATATTCTGAACTGTTCACTTAATTGATTGCTAACTATTCATTTTTGCTGGTTACTTTGGTTTTAATCTTTAACACTTCCTGATGCATTCTATTCAACCATCACTATATGTCATTTGTTAGACACAAAATTTGAAAAGTTTTGTTCTGCCAAAGACAGGTTGGTATGGTTATTGAGCAAGCTTCAAGGAAGCCACTGCACCGGTTCAGGAAAAACCCTTGATTTCGACATTCCGTTCCTCCCAAACCTCTCCAGGTTCCTCCATCTTCTCATTTCACTTGTTGTGTTTCTTCGTCTTCTTTAATTCTTATTGATGTGTCGATTCAAACTTATTTATTTATTGACTGTAATATGTTCAATTTATGCGTGTGCGTGACTATGAAGCTTTTCTTTGCTTTTAGGTATGCCAAATTTATAATGTTGCCCAACATTTTGTTTCAATTTTATCGATTATTAAGTTAATGATCCTCATTGGTGGAGTGGAAGTAAAAACTGTCATGAAGAAAATTGAGGAACAAGGAGCAAACATCTTGATCAGCAGCACGCCTGTTGAAGTGCTTATGCTCTGCTACTCAAACTTCGGTATGTTTTTCTTTTACTTGTTCAATGTTTGGCTTGAATTGAATCCCTGTTTCCAGATTCTGTTTATGTTTGGATCACATGATTTGCAATTGCAAACTGAACATGTTTTCCTCTAGAGCTTAATTTGGATTATTTATAATAGCATTTATGCCTTGTATTTTGGCTTCAGGCAGTAGAGATTGGTCATACTTCAGCATTACATTAAGGTTTTTTGAAGTGACTTCCTTGAAAAATACACTAGAATTGGTTATAAGGTCAATTTTGTATGTTGAAAAACACACTAGAATTGGTTATTGTGATAGATACACTGTTCTTTTGCTCTCCCACCATGCATTCTTGATATTTAGATCAAGTGTGTTGTCATGTTGTAGTTGTAATTTATATGAGTTTGTAATCAATTTTATTATTTTGTTTTGTAGGAATGGTAGAGATTAAGATGTGAACTGATTATGCAAGTGAAGAGCCTAATTTGTGCCAATGGATGCAAGAGGATAAAGAACTGTCTACTCATGGTCATTATCTTTACTACGAGATTTGAAGAAATGGATAAAGAACTTTATTTGGTCAGGGGATATCACTCAAAGGAAGCTGGTAATTGTTAGTTGGAAAAATGTTTGCAAGCCTTTTAATCATGGTGGTCTAGGCCTCAGGTCTTTATTTATTCTCAATGATGCCTCAAATTTAAAGCTTTGTTGGGACATGTTACATTCACAAGAACATTGGGCTATATTACTGAGAAGCAGGGTCTGTTGAGATAAACAATGCATATCCACATTTTTTCATCCTTATGGAGTAGCTTCAAGTCAGAGTTCATTTTAATTTTGGAGATTCTTTTCAGTTGAAGATGACTCTACTGTAAATTTATGGAATGACAGATGGTTTGATAAACAATCTTTGGCTCAAACGTTACACATACCTGTCAATCTTCATCAGTTTGCTTCAAGTCAGAGTTCAGTTTAATTTTGGAGATTCTTTTCAGTTGGAGATGACTCTACTATAAATTTATGGAATGACAGATGGTTTGATAAACAATCTTTGGCTCAAACGTTACACATACATGTCAATCTTCATCAGTTTCTTTCTGCTACTGTTGCAGACTTTATTCATGATCACCATTGGCATATTCCTTTTGATCTGGAAGTTATGTTCCCTAATCTCAGATACATTATTGATAGGGTTTCAATCCCAATGGAGCATAAGCATGATGCGTTAGTTTGGATTCATACTGACTCGGGTAACTTGTCCCTCAAGGAGGCTTATTCTTTCAAAAATCATCATTCCATGGATCTACATTGGGCTAAGCTTGTGTGGCTTGGAGACTTATGCATGGTACGATGCCAACTGATGAAAATTTAATGTTGAGAGGATGTAGCATGCCTTCAGTCTGTAATCTTTGCCTTCAGCATGTTGAAACTTCCTTTCATTTTTTCTTCGAATGCCCTTACTCTATAAACATATGGACCTGGTTCTCTGAGATGGTTGGTATTAATTTATATTTCAACTCAGTTGAAGAAATTTGGAAGAAATGTGACAGACAATGGACTCCTCAGTGTAAGGTTATTATGCAGGCTTCACTGATTAACATCATTAATACAATTTGGTTTGTGAGAAATCAAGCAGATTCAAGGGAAAGAATGTTCGCTGGGAAAATGCAGTCACTTTGATATTGGCAAATGTTGCTTTAGCTGGAAACAATACAAAGCGTACTTTCTACAACTCCATGAAGGACTTGAAAAAAAAAATCAGAGTTGAGATACATCCTCCTAGAGCACCTATAATTAAAGAAGTGCTTTGGCTTCCTCCATACTTATCTGGACTAAGTGCAACACGGATGGGGCTTCAACATCCATATCTTCTTCCTATGGTGGAATTTTTAGAAACCAGCAAGCTGAGCAATTGAGAGCAATTGCGATAGCTAGCTATTATAATTGGACCAACCTATGGATTGAGACTGATTCATCTTTGACGGTCTCAGCTTTCAAGTCATCTAAGGAATAGATGGCTGAATTGTCAAGCTCTTTTAACAAATATGAATTTTGTGATTAAACACATCTTTAGGGAAGGGAATGAGTGTGTAGACATGTTAGCAAACATTGACCTTGGTCTTAATATCAGACATTCTACGAACACACTTGGCATGCCTAATTTTGGGTTTGTTTCCTTTTAGAGGGTTTTGGTTTGGTCCCCCCTCTATTTTGTGTATCATATTTCCTTGTTTAATATAGTTTTGGTGGTTGCAGCACTGTAGCTGCAACCCTCCTTTTTTGAAAAAAATTTCAAAATAATTGATTGCTAACTATGTATTTTTGCTGTTTTTTTGTTTTTAATCTTCAACACACCTCTTGGTATGGTTTTTAATATACTGAGACATTCTATTCAACCATGAGACGCAAAATTTGAAATGTGTAAGCTTTGTTCCGCCAAAGACAGGTTGGTATGGTTATTGAAGGGCTTTTTGTCATAAGCTTGCTTGAATCTTATGTCACTCTTTACTATGTTAGGCATGTTTTTAGTTGTCGGTAATTATATTTATTTTTAAATATATTAATGAACTAATAAACCAATGAAATTAAACTTCTATTTTGAAATATAACATGATATTTTAGAAAATTTGACTATATATAATATCATATTTTAATTTTATTTTAGTTTATAATAATACATTTATATATATATATATATATATATATATATATATATATATATATATATATATTGTGTGTGTGAAAAATTAATAGATTAATAAACTTAAACCACCAAAAAGTTAATAGATTTTTAATTTAATTAAAGTACAAATTTTAATATATATATATATATATATATATATATATATATATATATATATAATAATAATAATAATAATAATAGTTGGAAAAATATTATTCATATTCACTTAATTAGGTCAGGTTAGTAGGTTTAAAAGGCATTTTTAATGGTCTGGAGTGTGACCTTTATAGCTAAAATAGCTTTTATTATTTTTAAAATTCAATTTTACTTATTTTATATTTTTTTATAATAGATTTACTTTTCTCTATTCTCATTAAATTAAATGTAAATTGTGTTTAATTTACCCTCTCTCTTCTTTCTCTCATCTATACCTATATATAAATAGGATACAAATATTTTTGGTGTGGATTTTTCATAATACCAACAATACCTTTGACTTTTGTCTTTTTTGTTCCCTGAATATGATGGGGGTTTAGATATTTGTGTATCATTCCTGATCTCCAACGGAATTATAGAACATCATTCCTGTATGAAACTTGAACTATATTTGATAAAAAAAAGTTTATTTAAAAATGTAAAAAAATCCCTCAAAATTAGGTCTTTTAAAACAGAAACAATAGAGAAAACAATTTGTCTAAGATTCGCCTTAAAGAAAGAAAAACAAATTAATGTAATTTTAGTGTGTGTTTAAAAGTTTATATTTTAAAAAAGATAAAAATATAATTTTGATAGGCACATTCGTTCATGAGTTCGAATATTCTCATTTTCGTCTACTCTTTTCAATAAGAGAAAACACAAACTCTGACTCATACTCAATTGATTCGAATTTTTTTCGATCAAAGACGTTGGGGGCTAACCCACTTGGGTTGGCCTAATGACGTCTGTGACCTTGAAGTGTGATCTCAAGTTCAATTTCCCCGGGTGCCAATTTCGGCGAGCTAGTCTATACAGAGTAAAAAATTCTAGCTTTAAATGGCCCCCGGGCGCAAGTGGATGGTGGGATTGGTTCCCTCAGAATAGTCGATCATTTGGCCAGATACCGAGTTTTTTAATTAAAAAAAAAGTTTAAATATGATTTTGGACCCTGCAAATGAGTTGAAATCCTCTTCATTTTGTCGTTTTCCATTTCCTTCATTACTATATAGTCTTAGAAATATAAATGTAAAAGTGTGACATTAAATGACTCAAAATCTCTTCTTATTTTTTTTTTTATACTAAAAATAACAATATTTATTCATTTCAATAATCAATAGAGTACATCAGATACAAATTCAACATCGGTAAAAACAAAAATGATGAACCTGTTAACAAACTCATAGCATTCAAGTTAATAACATACAATGACAAAATGCCTACAAATAATATGATAAAATTAAAGTTACCGAAATGTCCATGCTTCAAGATCTGCAACGTTGATGCTCAAATCATTGATTGAATCTGCAATTGATTGAAAATGATCCTTCGATATGAATTAAACGAAAACCGCGACAAAACGGGAAATACAACAACGCCCTAACAAGGCGACGACCAACACAAACGCCGCACTTAGACGACGAAATCACAAATAACAAAGAAAGCAACTAAAAGACTCAATCTATGTGAAAATCACTTATTTAAATTAAAAGCAAGAAAACAAAATGCAAAGGGGTGATTTTAGGCCAAAAATAACCTAAAACCACCCCTAACAGGCGAAGAAGGAGAAAACTCAAAATGAAAAACTAGGGCCGACTCAAAAGAGAGACAAGTGAACTCTGAAGCTAACAAGTTTCACATTTTAAACTCAGTTCGGCTTACTCAAAATCTCTTTTATATCCTCCAAAATATTAAGAAAAACTTTGGTAATGGAAGAAATGAAAATCATAGAAAATGAAGAGGATCCTTACTCCCGGCAAATATGTCTCATTTTGAATTTGGTCCTTGTAAAAAAAAAATGATTTTAGTGCTTGCAAAGTCTCAAAACTTTTAAAATGGTCCCTAACATATTAAATTTCTGATAATTTGACGGATGCTGAATAGACTTCAATCATGAGATATTTGACATGTCAACAAAAAATCTAGTTTATGGACCATTTAAAAAGTTTAGAAATTTTGCAGAAATCATCTAGTAGTCACAAAAAAAAAAAAATAGGCATGACAACAATATATATATTGTTTGGATTTGTTTCAATAAAAATTAATTTTAAATGAATTGATTATGTAAAATTGATTAGATTTAATAGTGAGTTGAATGCGGAATAATTTATAATTAATATAAAAATGAATTTACTTGCGGCTAAACTCTGAATTATTATATTTCATTTTTAATGCCAAAAAAATAATACTATTTCAAACCCTAAATATAAGCCTTCTTTGAGAAATTTTTTTATCCCTTTTTATAAAATTTTCAACCACATTAATTATTTTCTTACCAACATGCCCCTAATTTTTTTTTTTTGAATAAAACATGCCCTTAATTTATTTACCTCTTTTTCTACAATTTACAATAAATAAATATTATAATAGTAACACACAAATCTCTTTCGCAAAGGATAAACTTGTAAAAATAACATGTTAATAAGTTTATTATTAATTGTCTTAGTAATTCATTTAACTTAGTAAATTGAGTTACTCCCTCCGGTCACAATTATAAAAAAAAAACTACTTTTTAAGTTATTGAGAAAATAATGTATGTAATCTATTTTATCAATAAACCTAAAAAATGGATACATTACTTTATCAATAAATCTAAAAAATGGTTTTTTACTCGAAGGAAGTATATAATTAGTACTTAAACAGAACTGAGGTAAATACAAAAAAAAATAAAAATAAATAAACAGACCTGAGGTATTTATTCCTATTTCTTTCAAAAGAAAAAAGTAGAGTATTTATTCCCTATAGATAGATAGATTAGTGACTATAACAACCAATGAGAAAAAGAAGTAGAGCAATGAAAATGTCTTCAAACAAGAATTAACAAAGAGTAGCAAGCAATTTTGAAAGAAAAAAAAAAAAACTCACCCTCCCACTCGATCATCCTCATTGCTGTTACTCATCGGCGTTGGTGGTAGGTAGTTACTACTTACTGCCGCCTCCCACCACCCACCACCCAACCAACGTGACAATACCCGCCACTCCTTCCGATAAACCCCTAACCCTAATTTGAGACAAATAACAATGTGGCCAGCTAGTATTACTTCTACTCCTAACCCTTCCTTCTTCCTATTTCTTCCCTCTATCAACACCAAAACCAAACCCTCTCTTTTTCATCCTCACATTTTCAATCCATCTCCCACTCTATGCCGTTCTGTTTCTTCCGATTTCAACGGCTGGGACCACCTCGATGCACCCGTCCGCCCCACTACCACCAATGACAAAGGTCGTTTCTATGCTGCTGCTGCTGCTTTTTTAGGCGTTGGAACTTCCATGGCTATTCTTCTTGCCACTCTCTCCCTGTCTAGAAAAGGTTCGTTTGTCATTTATTCTCATTGTTTTTAGTGGTGAACACTGAAATTAATTGATGTGTGTTTAGGTTTCAAGATTCAATTTACAAGCCCGTTGCAAGGAATGTGGAGTACTACTACTAATTGTGATCAAAACGAAGCTGTTGAGTTTGATGAATCCAATGAGGACGCCGCTGTGGCAGTTACACAAACTGTTACGTCTGGTAAGCAAGAACATTTGTTTAATTTTGCTTTTTTGCTGCCTTAGAGTAAATGGTCTTTTTAATCCCCACCAATTGTAGATTCGGAAAATTACACGCTACTAAACACTGCTACAGCGCCACTATAGTCATTTTATACTACCTAGCAGCATGTCATGGAACAGTAATGATTTGTTCAAATTATGCTATTGCTATAGTGCTATAGCCACTATTTAACAACAATGTCCTTGCCTGAAAGTGGCATACAATGTCTGAATGGTCCTTTTAGAATTTTGGGTTGGACCTAACTCAACCCTACAAAACCGGCTTGTACGGTGAGAAACCATCCCTCATCCAATGTAGGACTCTTAACACACACCCTCATGCCCAACACTCTTGGGCTTGGTGTGTTGATATAAATGGCGGGTGGTCCAATAGCGGAAACTTGATAGCAGGTCTCCCAACGGATCTTGGAGAGGCTCTGATATCATCGTAGAATTTTGGGTTGGGCATAACTCAACCCTACAAAACCGGCTTGTATGGTGAGGATTGCCCCCACTTATAAATATATCTTTAGGCCATCTCTCATCCAATGTGCAACTATTAACAGTGCATATAATAAAGGAACTCCTACAACCAGGCTTCCCTTAATCATTTTAGTGTGTGTTTAGTAAACAGTTTTTCTGCTGTATTATACCTCATGAGTTTGGAGAGTCTATGAACTGCCCGTCAGGAGGTTTTGAATTGCAAAATCAATCACGTGCTTTGTCTTTGATGCTAAGTCAATTGCTTAACTCTAAGCAGTGCTAATTAGTCACACTGATGTAATACCTAGGGGTTCATGTGTCAGCAACTAAAATTGAAAGCCAATCTTTGTCATTTTCAAATTCACTCCCAGCAATTCTTCACCGCTCCTCCCTCTGACCACCACCCTGACCCACCGAGACAAAGTCCATGCCACTTCTTCTCTTCAGTACTACATTTTGTTTTCCATCAATAATGTTACAAAAATTTAAAAACTTGGAAGAGAAAACAAGGTGATGGATGACATTTTTATAATTAAAAGTGAAAATAGGGAATAAAATATATTCTGAAACCAAACATGCCCTTAGATCAAAGAATAGATGATTTTTGTTAAAAAGTAAAATATTGGTAACAGTAAATGCTAACATTTTATTAAAACGTTATAGTTTTGATACACAACCATTGTCCTTCATATTTTGTTTATCATTTGCTCTTCTGATTTATAAACATTTAATTCTATTCGGTCCAGTTTTGATCTAAACATTTATTTCTAATTCAAGATATTATTCACTGTTTCAATAGTTTGGTATTGTGTTTAAGATTAAGCTTGAGTATATGCTGTCGGTGTTGTATATTTCTCGAAATGTCTTCATCTATTTTTTACCCTTCATCATATCAGAAGCTACTGAAAAGCCAGGACGAGTTACAGTCCCTGTTTCAGTGGATTCCACCCAAGAAGAAGCATTGTCAATCTTAAAGAAGTTGAAGGTTTGTTTCTAGAAGTATGATTTATTTATATAAGATAGACAAGTGATATCCACCTACATTGTTCTGTACTCTACTCTGTACCACTCAAGATCATTTCAAAGTATAACATAATAATAATAATAATAATAATAATAATAATAATAATAATAACTATACAAATATTTTTTAGTGTTTCGTTTTCATTTTTGGTATAGGAATGTTATTATATTTTGTTATTTGTTATACTTTTGATCTACTGAATTATATATATATTTTTTAAATATACTAATTATCTTTTTGATATGTGAACCCTAGCTCTACACCTTATTTTGTTCAATGTACTGGCAGTTGGTAAATATCGCTTGAGTCATTTGTTATGGTTTTGGTTATGATGCATATGTTTTTAGTTTTAGCTATTGAAGTATGTTTTCTAGAAGTAATTTGAGGAAAAAGTCACAGAAATGTTCCATGTAGATAGTATATGCATGCATTATATATAGTTTTAGCATCAATGGTTATAAAGTGCATCTTGGTATTTCTCTAGACTAGAAAACTTCTGGATGTAGGACTACATGTATGCTATGGACCTATGGTATACATAAATCTGTACTGCTTAGTGCTTACATGCAATATGTTCTTGTAATTTAATCTCTCACATTGGTTGTGTTCGACTATGTTGCACCAAAACTATGCACTATTTTTGTGGAATTGGGTGGAATTGTAAGCTTGAAATTGTAGTTTTCTGATGATTTGTCTAGATAATTGAAGATGATGCAGAAGCTAATGAATTGTGTACCAGAAGAGAATTTGCGAGATGGCTTGTTAAATTAAATTCGTGTTTGGAAAGGTTAGTTCCTGTGCATGATGCATGTAACTTCATTTTCTGGAATTGATTTAGAGCTCAAACATGTAGGTTTGCGTGGCTTCCATTAAATATGGGTTTCTTTGTCTTCCAGAAATCCAAAACACAGGATTGCAACAATTGTATCCCTGTCTGGCCTTATAGTTACTGCATTTGATGATATCAATGTTGATGACCCAGATTTTCAATATATTCAAGGTAATAATAAAAGTTATGGAACTTCACTTGAACCCAAAATCAAGTTTGTCACATGTAGTGATTTGAATGATTTATACTAATATTGCCAATTCAATGATAAAGTCTTAGCAGAAGCCGGTGTGGTCCCCAGCAAATTATCTTGGCAAAATAGTTCAAATGGTTATGGATCTGACTACAAAGAAGGCATATATTTTTTTCCTGATAGGTGAATTTCTATTCCATTACTCTTTTAAACTTCACAATCAAATTGCATTGTACTGAATGGGAGGTATGTCAACTGCAGATTCGTTTCACGACAAGATTTAATGGAATGGAGAACTCCATTGGAATATGGATTTTTCTCTGCGATAATTGACCAGGTATGCAGTTTTAAAAGATAAGTATTTAGGTATTTTTTAAGGTACCGTTTGGCCCGACTTTTTTATGGTCTAAAAGCTACTTTAAAATAAAGTTTAAAGTAAGTGCGTTAGAAAAAAGTTAAAGTTGTTTGGTGATTTCATTTTTAAAAAACTTAAAATAAACTCTAATTCATATTTTGTTTGATAAAATATTTTATTTAAGGATATTATATTTTCAAAATATAATAAACAAATATTAAAATTGTGTGCACTATTTTATCTTAATTTTGTGTGTCTATATAAAACAATTTGATACATTTTTGAAATTCATAAAAATAAAAAGTGCATAAATTCTCAATTTTAGTAGGTCTCAATAACATATAAAATAATTTTAAATTTGTGTAAAATTTTATATAAATAATCTAAATGATATAAACTTTAAATCCATTGTAAATTATATTTTGTAAACTTTATATTTGTTAAAGTATTATGACACGGTGTCACATTATCGGTGTGAGGGAGCCGGAGTTCAAACTCCGACCATAGCGTCCGGCTTAACAATTTTAATATTTTTTTTCAATTGCGCTAGGACTTGTGAACTATGGGTGTAATTTTATCCAAATACATGTATAGTTATTTAAATGATTAGTTTCATATTTTGAAGAAGAAGAAACATGCTACATGGTTCTTTATATTTTTTAATTAATAGTACAGTGAAAATTAATAATAGTGCTTTTTTTTATTATAAAAAAATAAAATAAAAAATATAGTGCATTTTTTAGATAAAAAAATAATAGTGATTTTCTAAAATAATAGTAGTAGTAGTAGTAGTAGTAGTAGTAATAATAATAATAATAATAATAATAATAATAATAATAATAATAATAATAATAGTGCACATGACATGCGTAAAAAAAAAAATAGTGCACAAGACATGAGGGTAGATGCATATGAATATATCAATTAAATATAGTATATATGGTTTTGCAAGGATTCGAAGAGGGAATTGGCCGAAAAGCTGATTTTCCTCGTAAAAAGTTGCATATATTAACTTTATCAAAAACTCATTATTGATGTATTTTACACATCAAAATTAAGTAACTTTTTTTATCAAGTACTTAAAAAAAAAACTGTTTGGCCTGACTTCTACTTTTATGGAGTAAAAAGTCAAAAATAAGTTCGGTCAAACGGTACCTAAATATATGCATGATGAAAAGCTTCTCATGTATGTCATCTCTTAAAACCTGACTTTTTTACAGTCCAGGTATCAATTAAAAAAGCAGGTTATATGGATGTGAAAGATACAACATCTCCAGGAGTTTATTTGGACATGTTGGCGGGAGATAGTAGTATACTCAGAAAAGTTTTTGGTATGGCGTCTTAGACTTTCCTCCTATGTATTGATGTTTCTTTTTTTCCCTCACAAACAATAACAATTGACACATTTGTTTAGCATATAAATTTTTTTCCGACAATTATTCCTGGAATTATGCCAGATCAAGCTCCTTGTAGAGATGTAATGCCCTCTACCCATTTCTAACAGAAAATTCTTCAAAATTAATTCCTCTTCCCTTTCCCTTTTCTTAGATTTCCTTTCTCTCACTGCCACCTCCGACAACACGTCACAGACGCCTTTTTCTAGAATAAACTTACCGCACCTTGGGGCCCACTGGTTGGTGCTGGATCAGCTCCTCATTTGGGCCCAAAGTTAGCATGATCGCGAGGCACCTTGTAACATTGGACAATCTTGCAATCTTTGAAGCTTCCTCCGTTCGACAATGCATATGTGATTGGTAGTTGCAGGATTGTTCCATGGTTGTGAAAATCATAGCGAAATTGGGAATCAACTCGCAGCTGTATTTACAAAAACTTGGGTGATTTTTTTTTTTTTTTTGCTAAACACCCTTTTTTTTAATTGAAAGGGATCTGGGTTGGGTTTTGGGGAAACCCATAACTATGTTTTATGCGACAGTGACCGCTGAACTTTGTTTACTGCATTCCTGTCAACAATATTTTCAATTAGGTTTTCAAACAAGCAGAAGCAGCCCAATTTGTCTAATTTTTTTTTCTGAGTGGATTTGTTGGTACGACCCACAATCTTGTATAATTAGGTTTTCAAACTGTACCACTATATTTAATAGTTTTCTCAGTCTTCGACGTTCTCCTTTATTTTTATACTTCTAATTTAATTAATTATGTCATTGTGTATATATATATATATATATATATATATATATATATATATATATATATATATATATATATATATATATTACTTTAAGTTTAGTTTAATATTATGATTTATAGATTATTCCTTTATTTTTTTTTGATGAAGTTAAATTATTCCTTTATATGTCTGATTTTTATTGTTATGAACTTAGTTTAATGTTCTGATTTAGATTTTAGAGGTTATTTTCTTCATCTATGGTAACTTTTACACATGTGTATATCCCTATTAGTAGGATCTTACGATTCATACTACGATCCTCGACTTACAATCTTTCAACCCCCCTGCCGATCTTGCATAGACTCGATTTTTACAACATTGTTTGGGTCGTCTACTGTCATGGTCCTAGCCCAATCATACCCGCCCTCAGAAACATCCTTGTCCTCAAGGCTGAAGGTTGGAAATTGACTCTAGACAGCGGCAACATCTCCCGGAGTTGCTTCTTCAAGTGACTTTCCTTTCAGTTTCCCAAAAAGTTGGCGTTACCCAGCAAAGATTGCACATGTCGTGACTAGCCAGTATAGCTTCCGGCTCAAAATTTTCCACGTCCTCTCCAGCTAAACCATCGGGAAGAGCTTCCCTCAACCTGATAATTGCCAACAACTTATTTGAGAACAGAAACTTGAAACACCGGTTGTATATACAAAACAAGAGGCAACTCGAGTTTGGTGCTATGGCGCCCAAACGCTCTAGAATCGCAAAAGAATCATCATTGCAGGCAGCAGCAAACATCGCATTGATCCTAGTAGCCACAATGCTGTTGGGGAGGGCATAATTTAAGGAAAACCTGTTCCCCTACTGTGAAACTACGTTTGAGAATGGGAAGACTTGAGCTGGAACACGGTTTGCCTCTACAGGCAAGAATTCGTTTGAGAATGGGAAGACTTGAGTTGGAACATGGTTTGCCTCTACAGGCAAGAATGGTTTGAGAGTTACCTCTATTAGGCTATAGATACAACGATGAAAACATGTCTCATCTACACGGTTTGCGTAAAAAAAAGGCAATACATACAAAATAAAGATGAGATATTATTTCTATGGTAGCATTTTCCTATTTTTCTATTTACATCTTAGAAGATACTTATACTAATATATTTTCAACTATATCAAATGGAGAACAATATTGTGCATTCTAAGCATAACCCTATAAGATACAAAATGGACTCCGAATTTTCAGCACCCTATTTATGCTTTTATTGTGGTCTGTAAACCTGGTTAATGAATGAAGTGGTGCCTGTTATATATTTTATCTTTTATGTTAGCGTTATTGCTATGTATGTAGGAGTGCAACAATGAAGAATAATCATAGGAGGAATCTATTGTGAATTTACTGTTTTACAGGACAGAGTAAGCGCTTTCAGCCACACAAACCTTCAACAAAAGCACAAGCAGCTGTGGCTCTGACAAGTGGCAGGATGAAAGAAGCAATATCTGCTGAAATTACAAGATTAGAAGCTGAGAATTCTGCCAGGCGAGATGAGGCAGAAGAGATCAGATCCGAGCTGCTTAGCCGAGGACACATACAGAAGTTTTGGGATGCGAAGCTTAGTGAAGAGAAAAATCACGGTTCTGATGTAGAGAGGCTTTACCTTGAGGCAGTAAATAATTTGGTGGAAGAGAAGATCAATCAAGAAAAGATAAATGCTGAATGTTTAAAAGAACAGGCAGCAATGGATTGTCAGAAGCAGATGCTACTTAGTTTGAAAAAAGAAGTTGATGAGGTATCAGAGAAGCTTGCCTCCGAGAGAGTCATATATGTAGATGAAAAACAAACTGTACAGAAGTTACTCAGAGATTTAGAGTTCAAGTATGAACAAATTCTTGACACCAAATCCACACTGGAAGCTGAGAAAGAAGCTCTTCAGATGCTTAGGTAATTTATGACTTTTGCTTATAATTGTGGCACCAAATAATTTAATGTAGAAACTTGTTTGCTAGAGAAGTTAGTTAGTGATGCATGACTTTTTTACTACAATATCAAAACAGTATCACTGTTTACTTCACAAATTTTTTTTTTGTCTCACTGAGCTACACGGGTCAATTGATGCTATTGGTCTATTCTGAAAGCCAATTCTTCAATAAATCATTGAACATAAGATGCATTTTTATATTAATAGAGTCTAACAAGACGTGATTTTACTTTTACTGTAAAAACAACAAAGCATTGTCTCTGAGGGTGTGTTTGTTTCCCGGTTATAAAACTAATTCCCAGGAATGGAATATTGAAAATATTAATTCTTGTGTTTGGTAGATGGAATTCACAAAATATTCCCAGCAATAAATTATTCCAAGGAAATTTAAATACCCACGTCCATAGGCATGTTATTCCCATGGAAAAATGACTGGAATGTTTTTTTTCCAGTGGTAATATTGGCAGTTAGCATAATGTAATTCAAATGAGCATCATCATAGCCCACGATGTGTGTGGGTGTTTTTAATTTAAAAAATAAATAAAAATTATTCCTAGGAGTCTTAATTCTTAACCAAACTCTTTTGCAAAATTCCTTGGAATAAAGTTCCGGTTATTATGTTCCTTGGAAAATTAATCCTGGGTTTAATTTTTGCATCCATGAAACAAACACACCCTGAGTTCAGCAACATGTGTAAATTTATGCCATTGGATTTTTTCAAAAGCCAAAATTCACCAAAGACCATTTATAGCACAAGTTTTCATTTACTTCTATGAAAGATTTCTTTGGTTCTCCTTAGTGCATAACTGCATATGAATTGTTTTCTTTTTAAGCACCGCGCTCCAGGTTAGTGCTATCTTTCTACTTATATAGTTATAGTTACATCTTGTAAATGTATCTTGAGTTGGATGAGTCTCATGGTGCAAATGTTGCAGAACTTGGGTGGAGGACGAGGCAAGAAGAAGCCAAGCTCGTGCTGCTGTTCTTGCAGAGGTAGGACGAAGATGGAAATGGGATGACCAAGCTTGAATGTAGGCAGGCATGTACCTTAACTGTAAATTGCTATATTTTCATGTACCAAAAGCATAAATCTTCCGGCTATGATGCTATTTGGTATGGTCTTTCAATGAGAAAAGTAAAGGATTGAAGCTCATGATAGCCTCAACCTTCGTTTTGTATTTGTGGAATAATTTGAATTTGATACCATAGTGAAGGTAATAATAGAACAATATATTGTAAGCTAAGTTGAAATAATTTGTGCAATAAAGATCTATAGCTAATAATTTAACATAATACGATAGTGAAAAACAACGTTGTCATTCAAATGAACTGAAACAAAAGAGTAAAGCTATAGTGTACTTTAGAATGAAATATGATTGGCTTAAATAACTAAAATAAGTATGAATTAAACATTGATTATGCATTAATATTGAAATATTAGGAAAAGAGAACAAGCTCTTATACAAAATATAGCTAGAGCAAATCACTACTAAGGGTGTGTTTGATTCAGAGAAAAGTAAGGGGATTAGACAAATTTATGTTGTATTGTGTTTGATTCTAAATTTGTGTTTGGAATTGGACAAATTAGGAATTAAGGAGGAATTGGACAAAAACTGAAAATTTTATCTATCATTAAACCAGGGGACAATTTTTGGTCTAAAATATGAAAATAATATTTGTATTTGTTGTGCTGTAATTATTTTTACATATCAAACTTACCCTAAAGAGGCTCTCTATCTAAAGAATCCAAATTGTCTTTGCTTTTGCTGCTTGCAGTTGAATAAAGTAAGCGATTGAAATAAGTTAATAGTGATCCTTATTTTTACGATTACGATTGAAATAATGACTTAATTGATACCGATTTGATTAAAACAACGAAAAATAAAGATATAACTAAGTTTCGAATTGAAGTTAATCATGTAATTGTTATAGCCGTAAAGACGAGTAGAGTTGTATTTTTTACATTTAAAAATAAGGTAAAATAGTGTTTACTCCAATAATTTTAGTGATTTTTGGTTTACCCTCTATAATATATGTTTTTTCGATTACTCAATGTCAAGATTCCATCATTTTAGCTCTTCATGAAATATGCTAGCTTAAGATGTCTCATTAATGATGACGTGACATGCTTAGTAAGAGGATTAAATCAAAATTTCGTTAACATTATAGGGAGGCAAAAAGACCAGATTAAGCTAACATATTTAGTGAAAGGTTTAAATGACAAAATTTTGACATTACATGAGGGTAATTAAAAAAACTATTATAGAAAATAAGCCAAAATTCTCTAACATTACAAAGAATAAACACCATTTAACATTAAAAAATATTATCGATAGTCGTAAAATTTCTAAATAATTTTAAACCATGATCCATAGTAGAACTTAGATGATGCATGGTTGGTACTTGGTAGGACTCGCCCTCAAATCATATCTAGACATAAAAAGACTTTTAACCTCAAAAATCAAAATCCATTAGGGGACACAATTACCCAGCGGCCACCACCAATATCCAATTTCCATGACAAAAAGTTATTATAGAGCAAGCAATGCCAAAAAGAGTAACGAATAACCAGGATTCAAATAGTCCACCAAGTAAACTTTAGGCTTTGCTTTAATCATATTCATGTCATTCATCTAATTATGCTAGCTTTCCCATTTTCCCCATCTATACTAATCAATATCATGCCATTAAGTGGGACACATTTGTCCAGGAAACTTCTATTAATCAGATAAATTGAGTTTGTCCTGAGACAAATCAATGAATAAATCACGTATTAGTATATTTAGGATTTAGGATTAGGATTTTGGACGCTTCCATATATTTTTATATTGATTGTACAAACAAATTAAGGTTAAATAAATGATGTGAAATATTATTGGTCTTCAGAATGCTCTATATTAGAAGTAATTTTATTCAATGTACCAAAAAAATAATAATAAAAATTCTATTCCAAGTATATTTAACACTAAACAGTAATTCATGTTTTAGTCAAATAGTAAGATACAAAAGAGTCTCCAAGTGAGGCATAAACAAGTGCTAACAACCAATCAAACAATAAAGCAAACTAGCTTACATGTATAAGCACATGAAGTTGAAAAAATCCCCAAAAATCTGATGCAGTGCAAACTAAATTTCTCCCTACTCATGCCTTGTTTTGACGATCGGAACGGTGAAAAGGTAGCCACTAACTGCAAACATGCCCTCCAACTTTCGGTCAAATTCAACTGTTAACAAATCAGGAATTGACGTTTTAGTGGGACTGCTGTGTCAAAAATGGAAATTGGTTTCTCTCTTTTTTTCTATCTTTGTTGGTCGAATCGGGATTCAAAATTTTAGTGAGACTGTTGTGTCAAAAACGGGAATTGGTTTCTCTCTTCTTTTCTCTCTTTGTTGATTGTTCTTTATCACACAATTCACTCTCATAATAACTCTAGTATAACCACTCTCTCTACTTATATAAATGAAACATAATAGACTAACAAACTTGAACTTTTCTCCATATAACAAGAGAATTCGAACCCAACAATTTCACCATATACAAAAAATTAGAGTTATACTAACTAATACCTTATTCAACTTACAGGTATCATAGATTACACCTAATACTCACGCTGATACTTTGTTGTGGTATGATTTGGACTTGGTTCAAATAGGTTGTGAGATTGTTTGCTTAGAAAAATGCCGACAATTAATTAGGAGAGAAAAAATAGCTTACAACTGCCACATTAAATGAAAGAAATTAATTTTCGTCCCCTTTTTTTTTGACGAACAATAACTTATAACATTTCATTATTCAATAAAGGAGCAATACAAATAGGTAATGTCTCAAATTGATAGCGACGAGGCCAAGAAATGGCCGCCCTAGCAAGTGTATGGGCAACCATGTTCGCTTGCCGCTTGATAAACTTAACCATAAAGTTTGGATTACATTGCAAGATATTATTAATATGGCAAATAAAAAGACTAAACTCAGAACTACCACCATGTAAGTGATGAACCGCATCCACGACGTTTTTAGAGTCCGTTTCAAAAATAACATTAGATATACCCTTTTGTCTCAATACTTCCAATGCTTGGATTAGTGCTGTAGCTTCACCTTCTAAGATAGAACAGTTCCCTTCCAACCATGTAGTCTCTGCCATCACGAAACACGAAACGTCCCATGTAATCACGCAAACACCATTAAAAATATATAATATACTATAGTCTTTGTCCAAAAAATCAAAACATGTCACGTAAAAATTTAGAGCTGTCAAATGGGCCGGCCTGGTCTGGGCCGGCCCGGCTCGGGGGCCCGAACATTTAAAGGGTCTGGCCCGGCCCGGTCCGTTAACATTATGGCCCGGCCCGTTATGTCCGGCCCGATAAACAAAAGCCTACATGGCCCGATGGGCCGGCCCATTAATTTTATTTTATTTTTTAGCATTTTTTTTTTTGACAAAAGCAGAATTTTTTAAAAAAAATGAGTGTTTCTTGATGAACTAGCTAAAGATGAGCTTGCTGGAACAATGGAGGATTAGACTAGTTCAAAAAAATAATGGAGGATTCGTTTGAGTTTAGTCAAAATTTTATGATAAACTATAACTTGAATTGACTCTAAATAAGTTTGCCTTTAAATAAGCTTACAATAGAAAAATAAATTTAAAAAAGATAAAAACTAACTTATTTTAAATTTAAAAGATAATTATCCTACTAATAACAAACTTAAGGGGTCAAAATATCTTTTTTTTGTTTCTTCTTAAAAAAAAATATCTTTTTGTTTCAAAATCAAAATTTCAGTTTGTTTTTTTTTAACATTTTTTTTAAAATTTTTTAAGGGTCCGGTCCAAAAGCCCGTGGGCCGGCCCATGACGGCCCATGAAAAAGCCTGGTCCGATAAGACATGACCCGATAAGGCCCGGCCCACTATTCATGAAGCCCGGACCATAAAAATATATAGGCCTAATGGGCCGGCCCGGTAGCCCGACCCATTTTGACAGCCCTACGTAAAATATCATTAATCTAATAATTTAAATATATATTCTATATATTAATTTATGTTTATATTATCCATGGAACACTTGTCGTACTTTGTTATAATAAGCAATGAAAAAACAAAGCCGCAGAGGCACAAGAATTTGTTTTGTTCCAATTTTACTGTAACATGTTGTCGTTATCAATCTTGTTCCCCTGGCTGGTTTTAACTGTAAATATATCTTTCAGCAATTTTTTTGGCCTCTAGTTATTGGTGGCTGCTGTTTCTCACAGAATGTTTCATTTCATATGCTGATAAGATTATGATAAAGCCAATTTTGTGTACAAAATACCACATACTATTATTATTATTTATGCATATAAACGAAGTTTCCTAACATGGGTTTTGCTTAGTTTTTTCTGTTCATGTTTTTTTCTTCTCCTAGATGAATTCTGAGTCACCTTGGCTTCACTGTTGTTGATGGGAAATGGGTTGAGGACTTGAGGGTTGTTCTTCAAATGGGTTGTTTGCATGTTTGAAGGAATGCTAAATTAAGACATTTCTATTGCCAAAAGCTTCATGATAGTCAGGTTAGGACTCATAGTTGCTGCTTCATTAGCAGCTTTTACAGTTAAGCAGCTGAATGTTGGAAGCTCAAAATCAAAATCAGGTACTTGTTCTGTGTATTCAATAGTCTGTCAAAAAAAAAAAAATAGTCTTTTTATTTTTTTATATTTATTCATTTCATTTTCCTACAAAAAAATAGTTACAATAGATGTAGTTTTTAGGAGGCTGGGTTTTGCCATTCAGAAAGGGTTAGCAGCGCAGCTTAAGATGTAGTTTTTTCGGAGGTTGGATTTTGCCAACCAGAAAGTGGTTAGCAGCGCAGCTTAAGATGTAGTTTTTATGAGGTTGGGTTTTGTCATCCAGAAAGAGTCAGCAGCGCAGCTTGTTGTGTGTCTGCTTTTCATTCATGTGTAATTATCTTGAATATATGATGATTCTGAAGGTTAATCCTTTGAACTAAACAACTTCGTCTACATTTTGGCTTAGAACATGGTGAAGAAAGGTCTAAAAAGCATCAAGATGAGGACAAAGAACAAGAGCAGGTCACTAGTCTTGCAGATGATTCTCTCGAAAGGAATGATGTGAGTTGATCAAACTGAATGTTATCGAATTTTAATCTCTTTTTATGTTTGGGAAACTTTTGTGTTTAATATCGATTAGTTAATGGAAAGTTGTTTGATGTTTTGCAGATGGAGGAAGAAGAGGAGAAAGAGGAGGTTAAGTTAATTAAGGAGGAAGAAGAGGAGAAAGAGGAGGTTAAGTTAATTAACAGCATAATTAATCGAGCTAATGATTTTGAAGATGATATTCTGCCAGAATTTGAAGACCTTTTATCTGGAGAGATTGAGTTATCATTTAGTGATGATGATAATAATAAGGATGAGAAAGAGAAAGTTTATGAAATTGAGATGGCATACAATGACAGCGAATTAGAGCGATTGCGGCAGCTAGTGAAGGAATTGGAGGAAAGGGAAGTGAAACTTGAAGGAGAATTGCTTGAGTACTATGGTTTGAAGGAGCAGGAATCAGACATTGTTGAGTTACAAAGGCAGCTGAAAATTAAGACGGTAGAAATAGACATGCTTAATATTACGATTAATTCGTTACAGGCGGAGAGGAAGAAGCTTCAAGAAGAACTCACACAAGTATCTTCCGCAAAGAAAGAACTCGAGGTGGCTAGAAACAAGATAAGGGAGCTACAAAGACAGATGCAGCTTGAGGCTAACCAAACAAAAGGTCAACTTTTGTTGCTTAAACAACAAGTTTCTGGTCTACAAGTGAAAGAAGAAACGGCTGCAAGAAATGATGCTGATATTGAAAAGAAATTGAAAGCTGTGAATGACTTAGAGGTTACTGTTGTGGAGCTTAAGAGGAAAAATAAAGAACTTCAATTCGAGAAGCGAGAGCTAACTGTTAAACTCAATGCTGCTGAATCTAAAGTAGCAGAGCTCTCCAATATGACAGAGGTCAGACTCTTCAACTAGACTTCTTTACTTCATCATTGAGTTGAAACCAATTCACGAGAATTTCTCATAATTGAAACAGCATAGTCTTTTGAAGTTTTGCATCACTTGAAAATGGTAGTTTAAAGCACCGAACAACTTCATTGAATATCAAATATCAGTGAAAAAATTAGCATTAACCTACAAAAGTGTCTTTAGTGTTTCAGGTTATTGCCTGTATAGTCATTTTCTAATGCTTATTTATTATGTTGATCAAAGTTTACTAACAGAGCATATGACAATTTAGAAACTTCCTTTCGTAAATCTATTTGTCTTGGTAGAAATTCTGTTTCACAAAATGATATCAAGTTTGTATACTCTGTTGAGAGTAGTGGTGATCAATGTTATGTTATAGATGTGTACCTGTGCATGAGACGAGTGTAATTTATTTTGAAGAAGCTTTGTCTTTGACTGCAGAGTGAAATGGTTGCGAAAGCAAAAGAGGAGGTCAGTAACCTGAGACACGCAAACGAAGATCTGTCAAAGCAAGTGGAAGGACTTCAAATGAATAGGTTTAGTGAAGTTGAAGAGCTCGTATACCTTCGTTGGGTCAATGCTTGTTTGAGGTATGAGTTAAAGAATCAACAGCCACCCTCAGGAAAATTATCGGCACGCGACCTCAGCAAGAACCTTAGCCCGAAATCTCAAGCGAGGGCAAAGCAGCTGATGTTAGAATACGCTGGATCGGAACGAGGTCAAGGGGACACAGATCTCGAGAGCAACTTCTCCCATCCTTCTTCACCGGGAAGTGAAGATTTCGATAATGCTTCTATTGATAGCTTTACTAGCAAATATAGCAGTGTTAGCAAGAAAACTAGCCTAATCCAAAAATTGAAGAAATGGGGTAAAACCAAAGATGATTCTAGTGTTCTTTCATCACCATCAAGATCATTTTCAGGAGGTTCTCCAAAAAGGATGAGTACGAGTTTTAAATCTAGAGGTCCACTCGAAAGCTTGATGATAAGGAATGCTAGTGATAGTGTAGCCATCACCACCTTTGGTCATGGGGATCAAGAATCTACTTATTCTCCTGAAACTTCTAGTGCCGAACTAAGAAGAGTTCCATCTAGTGACTCACTAAATTCTGTTGCTACTTCATTCCATTTGATGTCCAAGTCATCAGTTGATGCGTCTGTGGATGAAAAGTACCCTGCGTATAAAGATCGCCATAAATTGGCCATGGCTAGGGAGAGCGATCTAAAAGAGAAGGCAGAGAAAGCAAGAGCGCAAAAGTTTGGTAATAGTTCAAATTTAAATATGACCAAGACTGAAAGAGACAGACCTAATATATCTTTGCCACCTAAACTTTCTCAAATAAAGGAAAAGCCAATTGTTCCTATTAGTCCAAGTGATCAATCTGAGGATGGGAAGAATGTTGAAAATCAAAACGTTAGCAAGATGAAGCTTATTGAAATTGAAAAAAGGCCTACTCGGGTGCCTAGGCCACCTCCTAAACCCTCTGGTGGTGGTTCCGTTAGCACAAATTCAAATCCTGCAAATGGAATACCGTCTGCTCCATCAATTCCTCCTCCTCCTCGCCCCCCAGGTGGACCGCCTCCTCCTCCTCGTCCCCCTGGTGGACCGCCTCCTCCACCTCCTCCCCCAGGAGGCCTAACAAGAGGGGCAATGGATGATGACAAAGTTCACCGAGCTCCACAGTTGGTTGAGTTTTATCAATCGTTGATGAAACGGGAGGCAAAGAAGGATACTACATTATTAATTTCTTCAACGGGTGGTAACACCTCTGATGCCAGGAGCAACATGATTGGGGAAATTGAGAATAGATCAACATTCCTCTTAGCTGTATGTTAAAATTTCCAATCTATTTTATGACTTTTCTCATTTCGGTACTTCTTAAGTCATATCACTTTTTTATTTTTAAAAAGTATTCATTTCTCATTTGTGAAACATGTATACATGTATATAGGTAAAAGCTGATGTCGAAACACAAGGTGATTTTGTCACATCCTTGGCAACTGAAGTTAGAGCATCCTCCTTCTCAGATATCAATGACCTGGTTGCCTTTGTGAACTGGCTAGATGAAGAGCTTTCCTTTCTGGTATGTATATGCCTTTAGGTCTCATTCATTTCTCATCATCTGAGATAATTCATGTCACAAAAATTATTTCATAAATAAATGAGAAGGCATAGAAGTTGGTACCTTGTTGCTTCTCGTCAAAATTTAAACCATTATGTCCATCTTATTTGATTCCTTATGCAATGCAAGGTTGATGAACGAGCTGTCCTAAAGCACTTTGATTGGCCTGAAGGGAAAGCAGATGCGCTAAGGGAGGCAGCTTTTGAATATCAGGATCTGATGAAATTGGAGAAGCGAGTATCTACCTTCGTCGATGATCCTAAACTCTCATGTGATGCTGCTCTCAAGAAAATGTATTCATTGCTTGAAAAGTATGCATACCTCTTTCCCTTCCTACCATATATCTATAAATTTGATTACCAAGAAAAATGGATGGCTTGTTAATGTTGAGACAAAATTATCCTTTAAGACTTTAGCCAGCTATTCAAATCATTTTCTCACAAGTCATGTCTAGTTTAAGGGTTTAGATGCAGAATTTAGAGCCACAAAAATGTTGAACATGAGTGTATTATATTTGTTTATTTTGCAGAGTGGAGCAAAGCGTATATGCACTGTTAAGAACAAGAGATATGGCTATTTCACGGTACAAGGAATTCGGAATACCAATAAACTGGCTACAAGATTCAGGAGTTGTAGGCAAGGTATATATATATATATATATGCATCTAAACCAATAGAAATACCATTGGTTAAAATTTTCCATATGCTATAACCATAAGTGGAGGGAAAACTTGATATTGGAGACAAATCTAATCTAGGGAGATTTTGATCTCTGTCAATGTTATATGTACTAGCTTGCAGATGGACACCGACATCATCTGTTTGCTTGTTCCCATAAAAATAATAATAGAAGTTCTAAAATATGAAGAAAGCTTTGTATTTATTTTATTTATATCTATAGCTAGAAACAATACTAAATAGTGAAATTCTAGCCACTAGGCTACTAGACCAAAAAAAATAAAAAAAAATACTATTCATTATACATTAGCTGCTGCAGTATATACAGTATATTATATATTTGGTGCCTCCACAGATCCTTGAGTTATATGTATATCACAAGGTGAACATACCCTTCTCAATTCTCAGTCACATAGTGCATGAATTGGATTGAGAGTTGCATATATTAAAACCTTGCATGCATTTCCACCAGTGAAGTAACTTATATTAACATGCTGGTTCTCTCCTATTGCAGATAAAGCTTTCTTCTGTACAATTGGCAAGGAAGTATATGAAACGTGTTGCATCTGAACTTGATGAATTATCTGGACCTGAGAAGGAACCAGCTAGAGAATTCTTGATTCTGCAAGGCGTTCGTTTTGCTTTTCGAGTCCATCAGGTTCATAACTTAGGCCACTTTTTGAAATACGATGTTCATAAAAAATTATACTACATATCGAATAATACTCTAACGGTGGTGCGAAACTCTTCTGTTTTCAGTTTGCAGGAGGCTTTGATGCAGAGAGCATGAAGGCTTTTGAAGATTTACGGAGCCGCATCCAAGCCCCTCAAGTTGCTGAAGAAGATAGTAAACAACCAGAAACATAGAATACCCATCGCAAGATTTTTTTCCCTCCCTTAGCATCTGCTTATGTATATGTTGCCCTTTCAGCTGTATAATTCATTCTGCTGCAATTTGCATAGTCTATACATACTCATGTTATACAATGATCCACCGATTATATTGTATGCATAGTCTATACATACTCATTCATTCTGCTTATGTATATGTTGCTCTTTCAGCTGTATATTGTTTAGCGGCCAATTCTATCATGCAAGACCTTTACCATATATTTCAAGGTGCAACACCAATTTTGATAGTTGATTAAGATGATCCCTAGAATATTAATATGGTGGTCCTCACACCTAATTTATTTTTCTGTCTTTCCCTCTATGTTTCCAGCTCACATCTTCCGGCTCAGTGTCATAGTGCCACCCACCACCGCCCATAACAGTGAAACATTCCTCCATTGTTGCCACCCACAACCATCCCCATCCTGTAAAGTTAATCTTAGCAAACTTTCTGGCCACTCCCTGCCACCATCCGACCTCCAATGGACGTGTCACTACCATCATTTTATCCCCTCATCAAGCTCTATCTCTTGCACTAAACAGATCATCAAACTATCATTGGAGCTCCACCACTTCAAAGACCATTTCCGGCCACCACGACACCGGATCTTGAAAACAAACCTCTCCATCTCATCTATGAAACCCACCAATTTATTTTATGAATGAAGTTTGAATTTTTAACCAGTGACTTTCCGGCCATTTTCCAGCCACCTCACCCGCAAAAAAAACTGTACCAAATTATTGTTCTTTGTCACGAGCTCTCTCTCTCTCTCTCTCTCTCTCTCTCTCTCTCTCTCTCTCTCTCTCTCTCTCTCTCTCTATTTATTTTATACTTCATAACACCTCGTTGTTGGACCACCGTCCTCTCAGCCACATGTATGATTTTCCGGATCTTTGTTTTGGGTTATTTGACTGGTGGTGAACAGGTGATTGAAGGTGGTGCAAAAAATAATTTTCTGTGAAAAACTATGGAGTTGAGGAAAATGGGGAAAAAATTCAGTGTTGAGGATACACCAACTTAAATGGTAAATGGTACTTATGCACAATGCACCACTTAGTGTGGTCTTTCATGTTAGACAAAGCCTTGTTTAGCATCTTATTAGTATTTCTTAGAAATCTATATGAGATGAGTTTTTTATCAGACAGATCGATCATGAAAGCCTATAAATATAGATGTGATGCAAATTTTTAAAGGAGAGAATAAAAAGTGACACATTTCCTTTGCATAAATTACTGATTGTCCAATTCATGTAGAAATGTGTAATGAGAAAACTGCCTCGGCTGTTACATTTAATAATCCTCAGCAGGCATCTTTCACGCTCAGGCATAAAAGGTGTAAAGGGGAAGGAAAAAAAAAGAGAACATTTTGAGTTATCGCAATGTAATAACAAGACTTCTGTCCTGGAATTTTGCTCCGCCAACCTTTCCTTGAATTTTTGGAGGCAAAGGGATGACACGTCTTTGGTCTCCGGCTTCTACCAAAAGCTCAGATCCTCCCCTATACTGCATTTATTTGAAACAAAAGAGAAAGAAACACCTTGATTATTCTCAAAAGTTCGCCAGTAACATGATGCAAAGAGAATCACAATAAAACTACCTCCCTTGACAAGTGTCGAAAACATAATTCAACCTATACAGTTGAACCAAAAAATGCAAAATCCAAAAAAAAAAAACCAAGATGGATCATTAAAAAACTAATCTACTAGGAAGTTGACAAAAACTTCTATGAATAAAACATACTCTTCTCATAATCGACATTGTCCATTTTTTAAAATAAAATCTGTGCGCATAACAATGAGTACCTTAGTTATATTTCATTTCTTTTAATGGCCAAGAAGATAATAACCATCTTATTTCTCATAAAATATGTCAAAAGGAGTACCATGAAGAATATAGTTATAAAGGAAGTTACCAAATAGAAAACTTATGAGCAGGAGAATATTACATACTTGATATAGCTTAATCTCTGATTTGTCAAAACCTGGCATGAAGAGAGTAACCGATTTACTTTCAACATCAAATTTAACTGATGATGTCGTATCACTGGATTGGCTTGATAGTGAAGTAAGAAGATGTCTAGCATCTTCATTCACAGTGTCCAGTAAAACTCTGCTCCAATCTATTGGGCTATTCATTAACGGACTAGAGATGAAAGCAGAAGACAAGGGAGATAGATCTTTCTTTGCTTTTTCGAACGATTCTAGTTTTGGTTGCTGAGAGGAGATTCCAAAAGCACCTGAAACTTGAGCACCAGCCTGAATTGTACAACCCCAATAACGTAATGCAGAATTTACGGAGGTTGGATTGTTAGGATCAATCACAAGGAAGCAACCAAATCTCTGCGGGTTTGAGAAGGCGGAAGATCCTCTCTGGACAACACATAATAAAAAAGAACTTTATCGGTTTTTTGCTAGTGTAATCGTTTTTTTCTGACAGTTACTAGTGTAATTATTAATTAGTGTATACGCTTACCTCTAGAAGTTGATCCAAAGTGTCCCATGTTTCTGAACTCATCCTCCCATTGAAATAAGATTTGCTGCTACTAATTTTCATGGCCTCATCCACAAGTCTCAGGAGTGAAGGAGCAGCCAATCTCCCAAGATCAGTTTTCTCAGCCAACGTGCGGATATATTTCAAATACAATCTACAAAATCAAAGTATCAAACCAAAGAAAATGTCTAGGATGTGCATGTCTGTCAGATAGAAAGTAGCAATTCCAAAACCTCGCTTTACTGCTTCCACCTATGACTCGTAAGGTTTCCTCGCTGCTGACACCATCATATATTATGATGTCAAATTTATCTTGTTGACTTTTTGAAGATGCTATCCCCAAAAATCCTACAAGCCTCTCAAGTGCAAGTACTAAAAAGATCGAGTCCATTCCAGGAAGGATGCCAAGCTCTTCTCCAACAATCTATTATATGACATAAAAGAGGAAGACCAAGTCACATCCAAGACTGAAACCACAATTTGAAACCTTGATTAAAAACTTGATCGAAACAATATCACGTACCCACCCCTCCAAGTGTTCCTTGTGTCATATTAAGCTGGGCATCTGCTTGCTTCAGAAGTTTTAGAGGTTCGAGAAGCATCTGCACTTAGAGAAGCACTCAAAGTCTGTACACACCAAAATCAAAATGTAGAAAAAGGTGATACATACAGGGAGGAAATGGAAAAAGCAACACATACTTTTGTTGTTTCCAACCTAACAGCTGAAAGGTTCTTGCTGCATACAACATGGGAAGTTCCAATTTTACAATTGAGAAGATAGTCGGCAGTGATGTCTTGGCTATGTATCACTAAACATGTGTTCAATCCAGCCATTGCATAATGCTGAAATATTAGGCAGAAAGGACAATACAAAAAAGATCAAATATTTAATAACTATTGAACTTGAATGAAAATGAAATTTATCAGGATATATTTATGGCAAAAGAAAGAATCATAAGTTATTCTCGATGAAAAAAGAACATGAAGTGCTATGGTTTTTGTAAGAAATGGGAAATATCAGCTTTGTTAATAGCATAGATGGCACAGGAAGAACTCTTCCTTGCTCCCATTTACATTGGTATCCCCTGTTGCATGTACCTTGATCTTATTACTTACAAAATAAATACCAAGCTATGTTGGTTTACCATGCTTTACATTCCAAATCTATTTCTCACGCTGTAGCATGCCCAATCGACCCATTTTTAAACACAAATTTATCAAATTTTGACAACAAACGAAATAGTTAATACAGTTTTTTTTTTTAAAAAAAATAATAATTGGTAAACCAATGTATCCTCTACGTGCATCTGCAGAAACTAATCCCTCGAGGTAACTGAGTTCCAAGTTATGTTCAAATACACATGATTTCCAAGTGTTCAATTACGCGCTATTCATTAACCATGTGATTTGTATTCAAATTTACATTTGACATTTGAAAATCATGTTTAATGACGTTCACAATTGTGGTTAACTGTTTCGGTGGATAGTTAGCGAGTCGGCTGCAAGTTGCAACACCTTCTTAGATTAATCAGCCATCTACCGAACTGCGTTTTTTTTTTTTTTTTTTT
This sequence comes from Trifolium pratense, assembly GCF_020283565.1. Taxonomy (NCBI): domain Eukaryota; kingdom Viridiplantae; phylum Streptophyta; class Magnoliopsida; order Fabales; family Fabaceae; genus Trifolium; species Trifolium pratense. Next base: position 26,552,239 of record NC_060060.1, read on the forward strand.
TATATATAAAAAAGCCAATGTTACAGCTCCAACTACCGAACTGCGTTAAGTTAACCACTCACTCAACTTTCTAACTCATCCACCCCAAGCACCAAATCATCCTTACAGCTCCATCTACCGAGCTGCGTTAAGTTAACCACATATTTTACCTACATTAACCATTTTGATGTCAAAATATCATTTCTCGATCATTATCTACTCTCTTGACTAGAATGTCATCTTTTTTTAAGGTGAACAAATAAGTGTATCAGGGTTCAAAATGTTAAGAGTCCCACATCGGTTGTGAGATAGCCTGAATGAATGTTTATAAGCAAGAGGCAATCCTCACCTTACAAGCCAATTTTGTAAGGATGAGTTAGGCCCAATACTCAATTTTAAGATGATATCGGGTTAAAGACTGCAACGTGGGCATCTTACCTAGATGCAATATTGCAATGTCCTCCTATAACTGACCTACGTGTCTAGTTGTTAGAATTTCGTCTTTTTTAAGGTAAATAAGTTATTGTAAATGTAATAGAGTTCGATATTCGGTCCTCCATATTGCATACAATGTGCTACAAATTGAGCTATGTTTATAGGGACATTTAGCATTACATATATATTATAAAAAAGTTGAAAATATGGGAGCAAAACTGAACCTGAGCGGCGAAGATAGCGGCGGTTGTTTTGCCAGAGCCACCTTTGCCGAGAAAAGTGAGTAATTTAGTTGCGGCAACATCCTGCTGAGAAGAAGATGCAACTGCCATAAGAGGTTGTGTTCGAAGAGAAGTTGAACGACAAAAGGAAACTCCGAAGAGAACCGGAAAGGAGAAGCTCGAAATTGCTCCCATCGATTGGAAGCTCCAATTTGGAATACAAGCTAAACTGAAACTGAAACTGAAACAAGTGTGTTAATTATGGATAATTCATTCATAGACACGTAGCATCTCAACTTTAATAATATTATAAAAAAGATAATAATATTATCGACCAATCACATACACACTCTAAAATTACATAAGTTCAAACATATTTTTTTATTATTTAATCACTCATTCATATAATGTTTTATTTAAAATATTTTCATTCGGGTGAAGGAAGGGTTCACATTTTAACTTCCTAACAGTGTTTCATTCAAAATATTTTTATGATAATAAAAAAAAGATGAGTGAAAAAAAAATGATGTTTATAAGATTCACTAATTAAATGATAAGTTACTTTAAATAGCAAATTGTATTTTATTAGATTTCATATTTTTATATACACGTCGTTACTCAATTTATAAGAGTGTAAAAGAAATTTCACTTGGCATTGGAAAAACAACTTGGGCCTGCCAGTTACGAGAAAAGTCAGTCAACAACGACTATAATCAATACTTATATTTTTTGAAAACAAAATATGAAATTATTATATTTTCTGTGTTAATTCAAAAAGAAACAAAAGTGCTTTGTTTATTTCTTACTTTGCACTATTTAGCAGGTTTCTGAGAAAGACAGACAGAACGAAACAAAAACCTAAAAAATAGGTTTTTGAATCTTTTGACTTCATTTGTGTTCATCTATGGCTGGGTATGTAACCTTCGTTTACTTACAATATCTTTGATTTGATTATCATGCTCAGTTTTTCAGTTGATTTTCCATTTCAAACATCATAGTACAAGATGAAACTGTTTTGTTACAATATTGAGGTTACCTAGTATGTTGTGAAAATTGATAGCTTTTTTGTGATCATGTTAGATTTCTAAGTTGGATTAGTATGTCTTTGCGATGTTTCATGTTATGTGTTTGAATGTTTGTGTTTTTGTGCAAGTTGTTAGTTTAGGTGTTTTCTGTTTTTATTTTATTTTTTATTTTTTGAGTGAAACCCATTTTAGCCCTCGCAATTTTCTGACGACCCAATTCAATTCCTGATATTTTCATACCGGGGACAAATTAGTCTTCATTATAACGAACGGGGGACTAATTTGTCTTCGGCATGAAAATGTCAAGAATTAATTTGGATTTTATTTTTGTGAGGACTGAACTGCATCAGCAGAAAATTGTGAGGGACCAAAATGGGTTTTTTTTGAAACATTATTTTGTACATGTTTCCTATCTTTACACAGTAATGCTGGTTTATGAGATAATGTTCATTTGTTCAGTTCTGTTATTGCTTTTAGACTGTCCTACCAAGTAATAAACTTTTTTTTTTCTCTTGATGATAATGCTCTTTGATTGTGTGGATTATTGGTTTTTTTGTTCAGTTTCTAAATCATCTATTTAGTATGGCCAGAGGATTCTCTTAATTAATATTATTGTTACTCTTGCAGCTAATAATAATCATTATATCTTTTTTGATGCGTATGTCTTTGTTCATTTTATCATTCTAATTACTTTTTTTTTTGGGATCATTTGGATTTTTATGTGTGCTGACTAGGATTCTGAATGATAACGGAGTTTTCACATTTTCCTGCTCTTGTGTATATGCAGGCCATCATGGTTGGTTGACAAAAGTAGAATTGCAACCAAAATAAAATGTGCATCAGGAGCATGTGATCCGAAAAGTATTACATGGAAAAGCAATCCTACCAAGACTTGCCCAAATTGTCAGCATGTTATTGATAATAGTAATGTATGTGTATTTTCCAAAAGGAAAATTGCTACTTTTCCTGATTATATTTTAGATACATTGTTATCGGATGGAAGTTGCATCTTATATTAGGTTTATTTATATGATTTTAATTCATATTGTACATTATATTCACTCTCAACCTTCCTTGTCTCTAGTTTAGTACTTGATAGTTAATGGGTTATTTAGGGAGTTTGTCAAGATAAATAACGCACATTGTCTATAGACAGGAATGTGGTTAAGCTATCTTGACAGATAACACTGCTATAGCGTTGTAGGCTTGTAGCATGGTGGCGCACCCTCTACTGCTACGCTATAGGCCCGCAAAGTGCCATTGAGAGTAGAGGCAATATTGGTTGAAAAGTGGAGCAATCCAGGTATCGTAGTGGTTTGATGGCCGCTATTGCAACTTTGGGGCAAACTTCTCAAAAAGCCTAATTGTTTAAATTATTTTTGAGTTGTTGTGGTCTTAGAAGTGAGAGTTGGGTCTAACTCAACCCTAAAAATCTGGCTTGTGAGGTGAGGATTGCCCTCACGTATAAACATATATTCAGGCCATCTCGCAACCAATGTGGGACTTCTTAACAATGGGTATATTGGTACTTTCACTGTTTCACACCCTTTGAGTAACCTATATAATAATGTTCCTAAACTTCTGGTGAAGTGGAACCCATGAATTTATTACAGATGCAACCTCTTTCATAGTTTGTCATTCGCATATTGTGCCTGCTGGTATTTGTAGACCAAATTAGATACTTATAACATGAACTCGTGGGTTGTAGTTACTAACTACAATATCTGCACAATTTGTTGGACCTGTCATCTGTTACAAATATTGAAACTTCATTCTTTTTTATCTATATATCCTATGTATGCATAGCAGTTAATTGTTATAAAAAAAATTGACATTTAATTTTGTTTTTATGTTGTAAGCTTGCTAAAGAGTGGCCGGGCTTACCAAAAGGTGTTAAATTTGATCCATCTGATCAGGAGATAATTTGGCACTTGCTTGCAAAAGTTGGTGTAGGAAATTTACAACCTCATCCTTTCGTAGATGAGTTTATTATTACTCTTGAAGTGGATGATGGAATTTGTTACACTCATCCTCAAAACTTACCTGGTTGGTGGTTTGTTTGTGCTTTACTCAAATTTGAATTGATGATGAATTTTCAATCAATCTTATAAGCTTCGATGAAATTTTAGGTGTAAAGCAAGATGGAAATGCAACCCACTTTTTCCACAGAGCAATTAAGGCTTACAATACTGGCACACGAAAGCGCCGAAAAATACATGATCAGGATTTTGGTGATGTCCGCTGGCATAAAACTGGAAGAACTAAACCAGTAATCTTGAATGGGGCTCAAAAAGGCTGTAAAAAGATTATGGTTCTGTATATGAGCAGTGCGGGGGGAGGAAAAGCTGAGAAAACGAATTGGGTTATGCATCAATATCATTTAGGAACGGAAGAGGAAGAAAAGGACGGGGAATTTGTTATCTCTAAAGTGTTTTACCAGCAGCAGCATGTCAAATTGGGTGATATAGATGAACAGGATATAACTGAAGCCGCCGAAGAAACAATCATAAAAGTGGATCCGGTTACTCCCAAATCGGTGACTCCTGAGCCTCCTCACAATGAAAGGCAGTATTCAGATGTTGATCTAGGATATGAAACACTTGCCATTCCTCAGGTAAAACCTTAAACCATATTTTCTTGTTATCGAATATCAAAATCTTTTTCCTATTATGACTCTTCCGTGAACATAAGTGTTTAGAGTGTGTTTTGATTATTCACACGGAATGTATATCTGATAATGAGTACTTAGTAGTAGAAATAGAGGTAATCCATATGTACTTGGTAGAAATACTTGTTTTAATGTGATTAGTTCCGGCGATATTTTTAAAAGTAACATCATTAGCCAAACGACTAAGTATTTAGATTTTAATAGTTTTTCCTTTAGACATGATTTAAGATATGAATTACCACTTAGTTACTTGTCCACACATAGTTCCATTAGGGTCTATTGGGTCAGATTTACGCATAGATCCAACGGGGTCTATGAGTACTTTGTGTTGTGATGTTGTGATCCACCTCTAGCTGACTTAATTGCAACATATTTGAGCTATCTTCGTGTCTGCTTCTAGCATCTTCATTGTTCTGGTGTGAGGAGTGTTGTTTAGGACTTTAGGTTCATATCGTCTAGAAATATGGCTTAAATTGTGCATATTTATTTATGGATTTGAAAGTCCGGAGCTTACCAGTTGTTTTGTGGGGTTGAGTTAGGTCCAAAGTCCAAATTCTAATATACTAATTGGCGCCACATTGCGAAAATAATTATACCATTCCACACATTCTGTTTATTAATCACGGAATGTAACATAGCCACTTGGCTACACTTTTAACTTTGGATTTGTTATAAGATTACTTTTGGAAGTGCTACTTGTGATGACTTAGCATTACTGAATTTGAAATTATCTCTTAGTACTTTGCATTTCCTGATCAATTTTGTTTTCCGCATTATATTTTACCGAAGATTCAGATGAATTGTCTGGATGAAATACAAGCTGATTGTGAAGAGCATGCAAAAGAGGATCTATCAGTGGTAGAAACTCAACATAATGAAGTGACAGAAGATAATGCCGAAGAAGGCCAAAAATGGTGGGACAGTGAATCACAAAATCTGTTGGATTCACAGCAACTGGTTGAAGCATTAGCCTTGTGCGACGATTTACTTCATAGCCAATCTCCCACTAGGGATGGGGAACATGAAGAAAATAAGAACCAACTTGGTCTTTCTGTTTATGCTCAGCTAGGACCAGAGCATCTGAAGAAGGATATCGAAGACTGTCAAAATCTTGTCCTTGACCCTGTAAATTTAGAGCTCGACACACCATCTACGGAGTTACGACTAAGTCAATTGGTATTCCCATGTTCTCAATGATTTTGCATTAAAATAAATTCATAAGTCATCCTTTAAATGGGTTTTTTTGTGTGTTTATATAGGAATTTGGTTCGCAAGATAGCTTTATAGCCTGGGGTTACAACAAGGACGTAAGGTAATATGGTTTCTTCACCTAAGCTGAGGTGCAGATTTCGTGTAACTACATTTTGGGGATAAGTTACCTCATTATTGTTAAAATTTGCGGTGAACTAAATTGTTGCTCCTTTGTTTGACAAATTGGGCTGTAATTTATGGCAGTGAACTTAAGAGTTAAGTAACTCGTGCAGTCATGCTGCAACACTGCATGTATATTTTGTTTTTGGCTTCTTGAAGTTTGAGTAATTCTGCTGTTTAACATGATATTTAATGTGGTGGTGAATCATTAAAACTTATGTTTGAATAGTTTTCATCCTACCAATTTAACATCTTTCGAGCTTAGTCAAGTGCAGAAGTACTTGTGAATAGGTTGTAAGAATCGAGTTTTCCCCTTGACTCGTCGATGACGATTTTACCTAATTAAAAATAATATTAAATTTATATACAGGACACTTGCATATATTTACTTGACATATATACACTTATATTATATTAAAAATGCATCAATAATTTAACACTTCAACTTAATTTAAAAGCTAAAATATACTAAATCACCGTAATATAATGTAATATTCATAAACTTCAATCAAACTACATGAATTATCCATCGAAGTAACATAAAAAATATCATCCAAAAAACAAGAGTTCACATTTCACTTTGGTCTAGTAAAGAGCAAACTATGTGGCATGAAAGAGTGTCAGAATAGAGAAATATGTGAGAAATAGAGTAGATTTTATGTATTGTTTGGTATCAAAGAATAAGAAGAGAGAGAAATATCTTTATTTTTGAAATGACAAAAATAACCTTTACTACAAATTACTATTATTCAATTGAGTTTTATATGCTTACTTTAGCAATTTTTTCGTTAATATTATTATTATTTAATTCAAATAATTAGCTTAGTTATATTATTAATGTAAAGAAACCTGCAATAAATTGATGTATCATGTATGTATGTTTCCAGTTATCCTCCACAGACGTTCTCAAATATGACACCGTGCGGTTTTGGAAAATTAAATTGGGGCAAATAATTGCTTGAACCTTCAAGTAAAATTTTCAGCAATTGATAAGAAATAATGTTTGTTTTAGATGGATCCACTAACGATGAGTGATAAATTGTATCGTTCTGGATATTCTTGATGCAACCATGAACAATCAAAAGCTTCATTTTTAATTTCTCTGCAATTTTGACTGTGCAAAGAAGACGGGCAAAAACGTCAAATTAGTTAAAATGACCACTTCTCTCCTCTTTCTTCGCTCTTTTGCGGAGAAACAAAATACATGTGGGTCCCACATTTTATTCTTCTCTCTTTCCTATCTCTCTTCAAACCAAACAAGGGAAATTGGACCTTTCTTTTCAAACTTTCTCTCCCCAATTTCTCTCTTCCTTATTTCCCCCAAACCAAACACAGGCTTAGTCTTGCGATTTGTTCCTTTGAGGCATATAAATTGCAACTAGCTAAATACAATTTAGTTAATACTAACCATAACTAACCATAACTTTTGAAACCTGAATCTGAAACAATTGTTTGGTCAATAGTCGTTTTAGAAATATCAAATTATTGAACTATGATAAGGAGAATTAACGAGCATAAATCTTTCTAAGACATTAGAGAATTATTTTTATGGAAAAGGGTTCTTAGTCATTAACACCGGTCTGAACTATTTAGTTAATTCATCGTGATAATAAGAGTAAAAATGTAGCCTAGGACCGCATTTACCAAATCATGAAGAGGAAATGAATCAAACATTCTAATCATCTGTTAATCTTTATTAAAAATCATCTCTTTAGTTTATTGTCTGATAACCAAATATATGCCAAGCATACCCCCCTTTTATTTACGTCCTAAATATGATACAATTATTTTGTCGAGATTGAAACAATCCCTGCGAATACGAACTTTATAAATTTTATTACCTAACAATAATAAGTTACTACACTTGCTAATTTTGTCATCAATTATGGAAGCTTTGTGATTTGAATTGGTCCCCTCAATGTAAAATTACAGTCACTGCAGCTTTAGTTAATATGATCAATGCTATTTGGTTTGCAAGGAATCAAACTAGATTTCAAAACAATCACATCAGCTGTAATTCTCTAATTACTTTAATTACTACCAACACTGCTTTAGCTGGTAAAAATTCTAAGAAAGCTGTGTCTAATTTTATTAGAGATTTTACAGTTTCGAAACATTTCAATATAGTTATTCATCATTCCAATGTTCCTAAGATTAAATAAATTTTGTGGCAACCTCCTTTGGTCAATTGGATCAAATGCAACATTGATGGAGCTGCAAAAGGAAATCCAGGATTGGATTCTTGTGGAGGTGTTTTTAGGAATCATGAGGCTGAGTTGATCTTCTGTTTTGCTGAACCTTTGGGTCTTGCTACTTCTTTTCATGCTGAGCTCTGTGGTGCAATGAGGCCCATAGAGGTAGCACACAACAGGAAGATATTTTCTCTCCCCACCCCCCTCGTTTCTTTTATACCCCCCTTAAATCCCAGTTTGCCCTTCGAAAATGACCAATTTTTTGGTTAGCAAATTCGGGTTTTACGAATCGAAAAAATAAAAACTTCGGTTTTTAAAAACCACTCGCTTCGTCCTTCGAGTTTTACGAATCGAAGTATGTTTATATAGAAAGCAACCTCTCACATTCTTCATCACTTTCAATACTTCATCCCCACACTACCAAAAGAGATCCCAAAATCCAATCCGTTTTTCACTCAAATCGCTGCTTAAAATCAAGTTTGGAACGTTTGCTAAGGGTTGGAAGGCGATTTGAAGCACAATATTAAGGTAATCTTCCGTTTAATTTCTTTTATTTTCAACTGTCATATATGCTAGGTTGGTAGGTTTCTGACACAAAATCGTTCGATTTATAGAAATCGAAGGAATCCTTCGGTTAATACGAATCGAAATGACTGGAACTTTTGGTTTTGTGTTGGTTTAAACGTGTTTGCTTGCCAAGCCTAACCGAAGGATTCGTTCGGTTGATACCAACCGAAATTACTGGAACTTTAATTTTTGCACTGTCTTTACTTGCCTTGACTGTCTGTTTTGCTTGCATTGCATTGCATTGCCTTAGGTCTATCTGTTTTGCTTGCATTGCCTTAGCTGTTATGGATTATAGAATGTGCTACCAATTTTATATGTATTAAGTATTATATGTGGCTAATTATGTGTTTATCCCTCTTATATTATGTAGTTATGGCGGGCAAACGAGAGCTTGTGCTAGGTATCTGTGCCCCGGGAATTGTTGAGGTTCCGCCTGATAAACCTCCATCTAGACCTGTTGCATATGAGATTGATACATCAGATCATTTTTACATTGAAATGGCAACCCCTGACCGAGATGAGTTGATTAGATGGGCTCGGGAGATTGCCTTAAAGCTAAAGTTTGCAATTGTAATTGGCAAATCCGACAACGGCAGCGATAAGAGGAAGCAATATTTCAGGTTGGATTGCGAGCGGGGAGGCCGGTACGTGTCAACAAATAAGAAGCTAAAATCTGATCAAACCGGCACGAGGAAATGCGGCTGTCCATTTCGACTCCGTGGTTATTGTCATGCCGATAAAACATGGCATTTGACCGTTGTAAATGGCAAACATAACCACGAGTTGGACAAGGCAGTTGAAGGCCATCTCATTGTCGGTCGTCTCAAACCGGAAGAAAGGCAATGTATGGAGGAAATGTCAAGGAATCTGGTTCCGCCTAAGAATATAATGTCCACATTGAAAGATAGGGATCCAAACAACAAGACAACGGCAAAGCAACTCTACAATTTAAGTCATCGATTAAAACTTAAAATGAGGGCATCAATGACTGAAATGCAACACCTCTCCAAAAGACTTGTCGAGACCGGGTATTTTTTCAAACATAGGACGGTTGTTGCAGACGGATCCGAACATGTTCAAGACATTTTCTTTGCACATCCTAAATCTATAAGTTTGTTCAATTCTTTTCCTACTGTGCTTTTGATGGATTCGACATACAAAACAAACAAATACAAAATGCCGTTATTTGAGATTGTCGGATTCACATCAACTGGGAGATCTTTCAATGTTGGATTTGCTTGGCTTACCAACGAAAGATAAGACAACTTCACTTGGGCTCTAGAGCAGTGTGTCAGTCTCTTAAGGAATGAGGATGTTAGACCGAAGGTGATTGTCACCGATAGGGATTTGGCTCTGATGAATGCAGTTTCCGAGGTATTTCCAACATCGGCTGCAATGGTTTGTCGTTTCCATGTAAAAAAGAACGTGAGCTCTAAGATGAAGGAAATTGTGAAAATCAAGAATGGAGAGAATGAGAAGCAGACTGATGTGTGGGATCAAATCACCGATGCTTTTAATGATGTGTTAGAGTCGCCAACGGAAAAAGAATATGCTGACAATGTTATGGTGTTTAGGGAGCTCTGTGCGAGATGGCCAAAGTTTTTGCGTTATGTTGAAGAGACTGTCCTAGACACTGATAAAGAAAGGGTTGTCAATGCTTGGGTAGACCAACATATGCACATGGGGAATCACACCACGAATAGAGCTGAATCATGTCATGGTGTGTTGAAAGGTTACTTGAAGGACGGTAACGGTGACTTGGTGAAAGGATGGGAAGCGATAAATAAGATGTTGATAAGTCAGTTCACCGAAGTACAAGGTGAATTCGGTCGGAGTATGTCTGTTGCGGAACACAGATACGATGATGATCCTCTTTACGCATTCTTGTTTTATAAAATCTCAAGAAAGGCTATGGATCACATTTATGACGAAGCAAACAGGGTCGAAGAATGTGGTATGGATAGCAAAAAGTGTGGCTGTGTTATGAGAAGGACATACGGGTTGCCATGTGCATGCTTGATTGCGAAGAAGATCAAAAATAACAAACCTATCCGACTTGATGAGATTCACCCTCAATGGAAGAAACTGTGTTTCGAAGATGAGCCGGCACCGGGCGACGTGGCTGACGATTATGATTGCTTGGCTGAGTGGAAAGCAATTCAGGTTATTACACCTTCATAAATATAATGGTTACATTTCATATACTTTTTTATTATGATTTTAATTTTACATTATGTGTATAATGTTACACTTTGTATACAATTAATTTTAATGAGTTTGATTTTTTTTCTTTCTTTGTAGGAACGATTAAAAACAGCCGATGTTAGCGTGAAGAATGATATTAGGAATCAACTTCGTCTCATTGCATATCCAGAAACCACATCTGTGAAACCTCCGCTTCAAAAGGCCAAAACAAAAGGTGCTAGAAAGAAAAAATCAGTTCGTGTCACAAGATCCACGAGCAGGGATAAGTCTCGGTGGGAGCATGTTGATGATCATATTGCAGCTACACAGGCATCTCAGTCGAAACCAACAAAGTCAAAGCCGTCGACTTCACAAACAGTGCCTGAGGTGCCTAAAGAACTCGTCATCAGTTCTTTGACTCCAGCACCTCCAGCACCTCCTGAAATTCCTTTTATCAACCATATGCCGAAGTTCATACACCCATTTATCGAAGATATTATTGACGTTGAAGGTGACGGTTATTGTGGATACCGTGTGGTAGCTTTGCACCAAAAAGGAAATCAACAAGATTTTGAGTTGATCAGACTGAACATGGAGAGGGAGCTGAGATTGCATAAGGAATCATATGTGGAGTTGTTCGATACTGAGCGTTACAAGTATGTCACGGATGCACTTTTCCCACCACCGAGAAGGAGTAAACATGCTTTTGCAACCAAGGACAAATGGTTTACTTTTCCGGATATGGGTTACGTTGTGGCTACTCATTTTCAGAGGGTTGTTGTTCAACTATCAAATATGGAAAGGTGTGGAGCATCTAGAACTTGTTTCCCATTGCGTGGCAAACCTCCATCAGACACGTCAGACTTGGATTCCAAGATTATTTGCATCGGCGCGCTCGCTGACCACTTTGTGTTAGTGCGGTTGAAAGTAGGATGTCTGATACCTCCAACGGCTCATCAGTGGAAAAACTCTTGTTCCGAAGAAGCTGCAGAATGGGAGCCCATGTTTTTGGATAGAATGCAAAAGTTTGGTGAGCTGTTGACCATTGAAAGAGCAGGCGATGACTTAGTCACGATTGGAAAGGGTAGCAAAGACGATCCGTTGGAATTGTAGTAGATTTTAGTAGTTTCATTTTGAATTAGCTAAGCGCATTATTTTTTGAAATGGTAGCTAAGCGCACTATTTTTTGAAAGGGTAGCTAAGCGCATTATTTTGTGATGTATACCATGCCGATTATGCGTTGTAACATATTAACTTTGTATGCGCAATTTACTCATGAACCTTGGTTATGAAATGTGGTATTATTGTATATTGAACTTTGGTATTATTGTTATGAAATATGATTATGAAACTTTGGTTATGAAATGTTGTAACAAATTGTATTTAGCCTGATATAATTTTGGAAATGAATTGAAAGAAAAAACAGGTTTTGACCTCGACGATTTTGAGGTGGTTCTGCAAGTGATTCTGCATAACCTGGCCTTGTTTCTGCATAATTCGATCTTTATCAACCGAAATGTTCCAGTTATTTCGGTCTTTATTAATCGAAACTTATGTTTCGGTTTCTGCGAGTCGAAAGAAATTTAAATTTTGCGAAACAGAATATAGGGGGTATAAGAGACTTGATGGGGGGGATTGAAGAAAGGTAGGTATTATGTGAAAAATGATCGAAATTGCACCGACAAGTTTTTGTGGTCGATATTGCACCGACAATATTTTGTGGTCGATATTGCACCGACAATATTTTCGTGGTCGATATTGCACCGACAATATTTTCGTGGTCGATATTGCACCGACAATATTTTCGTGGTCGATATTCGTGGTCGATATTGCACCGACAATATATGTGGATATTATTGATTTCTATGTATTATAAATACGTATAGGGAGAGTTAGAAAATAATTGAAATCGTTTTCTACAAAATGAGTACTTCAAAACGGTTTGTTAAAAACAATTTAGCGACTTCTTATCCATTTTCAATCAAGTGTCACGGTAACGACGAGTTGTTCTGCGTTGATTTGAAAAACACTTTAACAACTCTTCAAACTATCAAAAATACGATTGAAGCCATGTATCGCTTCAAATACGCTAGACAAATCAAAATAGACAAACTAGCGTATTATGAGTCATATATCGATCTGGCAGCTGACCATGTTGGAGGATATGATGATGCACCACGGAAATACGAATGGAAAGAGTTGAAAGATGATGAAGATGTGAGAAAAATGTTCGACTGGATTGAAATTGATCCGAAATATCCACGTTTGTATGCTACCTTATGTTGTTGATTTTCCGTTTATGTTTTGATTTTCCGTTTATGTTGTTGTTGAATTTTATATTATGTTACGTAATTTTCAGTTAATGAATGTTTGAATTAAAATTGTAAGTTGTAAGTTTTTTAATTAATCAATTTAAGAATTAATTAAACACAATTTAAACTTCACCTAACTCATTTAAACCCTATCTACCACATTTAAACTTCACCTAACTCATTTAAACCCTATCTACCACATTTAAACTTCACCTACCACATTAACCATCACCTACCACATTAACCATCACCTACCACAATAATGTGCAACAATATGATCTATAAATTAATGTACATTACCACATCTTTTTTCAACACTCAACTCACAAAAAAATGGATGTCTCACTCACACAACGCATGAGATCTACCCTTGCAGCAGTTTACTTCAACCACGAAAAACCAATTTTGTTTCGCATTAACGATGGTGAAACGTTCGATGGTCTGAAACAACAACTGAACGAGCTGAATCGTACCACCAACAACCAGAACGATAACAGAACAGTTTCGAGTCTCAAGTACCGTAAACCGTCAATCGGTCCCGACGGACGCATTACCTTCACCGATATGATGCTTGAAAACAATGATGATATTGAAACTATGTTCTCAATTTTCGAGCAGTATAGCAACAGGGGGCCTATCGAATTAGATGCAACGCTGACAAGATCTGTCGAAGCCATCCTTGCTAGCCTTGTTCGTCCGGAAGATCGAAATCATGTTTCCATTTGATGCGTTGTAACAATTTCATTCCGATGTAATTCCTAATTTCCGTTTATTGTGTTTGATTTGTCTAATTTCGTTTTAGTATTAAAGTTCGTTTCAATATTAGAGTTTTATCGAAATAATTTTAATAAATTTCAATATTACAATTTTATCGAAACAATTTTAATATCGAGTTAAATCCTACCATTCTTCAATCCTACCATTCTTCAATCCCCCCCATCATGTCTTTTATACCCCCCTATATACATGAATTTCGCAAAAATATAACTTATTTCGACCCGCAGAAACCGAAACATACGTTTCGATTGATACAAACCGAAATTACTGGGAATTTAAACAATTTCGAGCCGTATAAACCGAAGTATATCAGGCCAAAAAACCAGTCAATGTGAGTCTCTGCCTTGCACCACCTCTACACATTTGAGGTCCAAACCTGTTTATAACACATTTTAGTATGTTATATATGACAGAGCATCAACATATTAACCATCCAATCTAAAAATATTTTAGCGATTAATAAAAAACGTAACAACCGGTAACACATTTAATAAAACAATTAATACACTTAACGGTACCTCGTGATCATCTGGTTCTGCATCCCATATCGGAACCGCCCTATGATTTCCGTATTGTGTTAATAATGACATATCACTTGGTCCTCCTCCATAACCCTCATTTGCTGCATCTCGTCGTGGTTGCCGTGGTCGCTGTTGCGGTCTCCGTCGTGGTGGTTGTTGCGGTTCTTCAATTTGCGGTTCATCAGGTTGCGGTTCTTCAGGTTCGCCATACTCGGCATCCTGATTTAGAAATTGATCCGCGTCAAAATCATCATCCTCAGCAGCATTTTGTGCTTGGCCTAAACGTGACCGTGTACGCGTACGCGAACCACCCGCCTCAACATCATGTGTCCCTCGCGCCGGAATTGGTCCTTGCTGCTTACTACGACCTCGTTTGGCAGGGCGATTTGCAGCAAGCTCTCTACGAGCGGAAGCATTTGCATTGCTTGGCTTGCCATGTCTACCTCTCCCAACATTTTCTTCCATATTTATCCTAACATGGAAAAATATCTTCACACTCAATACAATCTTATAAACTATGATAAATTCAAACTATAATTCAATCAACATTTAATCCTAACACCTATGGTTAACATTATTCATATGGAAGCATATTGAATTTTACTTACACATTTTGTCAAACACTTAGTGTACACCATAATACCATCTAATTGCATACACAAATTAAACCTAATATCACATGCATTCATGTTAACATCTAACTAAACTAACAACTAACCATTAATCAACAATTCAAACATAGAATTTTGAGATAGAAAATTACTCAGGGAGGGAAAAAAACGTAGAAAAGAGTGAATGTGATAAGAAAAACATGGAATGAGAAAAGAGTGAATGTAAATGCATGGAACTTACTTGATTAAGAATGGTTTGAGATAGGATGTTGAAGTTTTCCACAAAATCGCTCTCAAGAAGAAGAAGGAGTGGTGTTGTTGGTGTTTAGAAGAAAAAACGTAACTGAGAGGAGAAGTTCAGCTTCTGTTTCTATATCAGTTAACTTCGGTTAACAAAACTCGAAGGTAAAAGCGATCGATTTCTATTAATCGAATTTTTTTTAAAGTTCGATTCGTATAACCCGAAACACCGTGCAGGGGCAAAAACGTAAGTAAGAGGGGTATAAAAGAAACGTGGGGGGCCTAAAGAGAAAATATCCAACAGGAATTGAAACAATCTTCAGATAGAAAGTGATTCCAAAAAAGTGTCACAATGAACTTGCGTACCAAAATCATCAAAAAAAATAATAATCCGTCAATCGACCAACACTATAGGAGGATAAAAATCGGACAAAAGGTTATGCACAAAATAATAACAAAATAAAAATTTAGATAATTTATATAGAATATCGAATATAATATAAAAGGATATACTTGATATAAAACTATTTTGGGAAATTAAAAAGTGATTGCAAAACACCCAAAGGAGAACAAAATTGCTCTTTATATATTTATAGTGTCCAATGTGCATATGAAAAGGAAGATCGTATGAGACTATGAGTGGTATATGAAAAGAATATTAATTGTCATGAATTAAAGACTTGGGTAGGTGTATATTGAAAAGCCATAAATATTTATACGTTATAAAAATATATAAATGTAATGTAAGTATATGAAGAGTACATAGAGATATGAAGAGTACATAGATGACAATGATATAAGGAGAAGTGATAACATATTGTTGAGTGTTTTAATTTGATGTAAGTGGCTGACGTGAATTAGGATATACATAGTTAGTAGGAGAACTATTTAGCAATTATATATATAAATATAGATAGATAGATGATATTCTCGTGCACTATCAGAGAATTTACGATAATAAATTGAAATCAACTTATAACATGTCATAAATTGTTTTTGTAAGTTTCTCTCAAACATGTCATAAACAACATTCTCATAAACTAGAACTTTGACCCATGCGGTGCATGGGTCTAATTAGGTGTAATATGTAACAATAAAAAATAAAATACAAAAAATTTAAGAGCATTTTCAATAAGAGTAGTATAGGAAATTTCATGGACTAATTATTCTATATTTGTTTATGTGCTTATTTTATATTTTATATATTTTTTAAATAATTTTTGAACCTCATCGTTTTGTTTACTTATTAAAAAAAATTGCTGATAACTAAAGGTTAAAAAATTGATGATAATTAAAGGTTAAAAAAAAAAAAATTAAAGATGTAATCAAGAACATAAACTTAAGTAGACATCCATAAATAAATAAAAATTGTGATTAATTCCGCCGTTCAAATTTATTGAAAAATAGGGTTAACATATTAGGATTCCTAAATTCTTTCATAATTGAAGCACATGTCATAAATTGTTTTTGTAAGTTTCTCTCAAACATGTCATAAACAACATTCTCATAAATTGTATTCAGCTTTTTTTTTTTTTTTACACAATAAATTGTATTCAGTTAAGAAAGGTATTTTGGCGAGATTGGACTTCTAAACTGGTCTTCAAAGTAACCACTACAAAAATCTTGTTTGAATAAACAACTTAATGAAGCAGCGTAATAAGATATACAAGTTAAATTTAGTGTCTAATATTTCTAACTTCACTCTTTTCTTGTAGTGCAAAATGTAGAATCTTTAGACAAGTGACATATTAATGAGATTTACATATATATATATATATATATATATATATATATATATATATATATATATATATATATATATATATATATATATATATATATATATATATATATATATATACACACATATCATTCATGTGTATCCACCAAAGAGGAGGGAAGGTGAGGGATACATAAGATACAAGTAATTTGGTATGACATCAACCAACAAATTATGGCATTTTAACATACATATGATTTGTTGATATAGCTAACTAACATTTTGAGGTATTCCAAGGAAATTGAAGCAAGCTTATAGTTGGACTTGAATCCTCATAGACTACTACTCATGCCAACAAAGGAGCATGATCACACATCTTCTTATGATGTATAGCCTTGCCCTTTGCTCTCTAAGGACACTTCCAAATCCTTTGTTTGATGATATTCTAGTACTTTTCTTTGACTTTGATCCTCCCATGGGGTTACTTGTTTTCTTAAGCTTTTAATTTGCGTTTGACTTGGTTTGGTTTTGTTTGAATGATGGATTCTTAAAGAGCTAGTTTTCAAGGTGTGGCCAAAACAATAACACACTTTGGTCTAGTAAAGAGCAAACTATGTGGCATGAAAGGGTGTGAAGTGCCTCCAAACCTACCAAACAAGACAAATAGAAATTGGACCCCACCTCAACACCATTTGGGAATTAATGCAATGCATGCATACCCCAATAAGGAGGAGCTAATAAAACAAAACATGCAATTTAACCAAGCTTCACTTTCTTGCATTGCAATTTGTAATATGTCACACTATATTATTCTTCTACGTGTAGCCATTACCCACCAACATAACATAATGCCATATTGTTTATTCATATTTAACAAGATGCCCTCAATTTGTGCATGTTAGGTAATTAGGTTTGTAGCATTCCTTTTTTTTTATTAGTATGTTTCTTAATTTATCTAATTTTTTCCTTATAATTAATTAATAGTTTGAATTGATCTATGAAATTTTTTCAGCATAGATTTACAAATTTAACTTTGTAATCTTAAATGATGGAGATTGAATCTCTTAATAAACAAATATAAAATGACCATTAATATCATTTTGTTAATAATATTTAGTTAATTTCTTAGATTTGATCCTCGTGATGACTATTTCCTCCAATCCAAACTTTCATGGTTTAAAATTTATGCCCTATGAATATCAAAAGAAAAATAAAAAATTTATGCCCTATATTTTGAATAACCATTTAATTGGTGTGTGTGTAAATAATCATTGTTGCCCAGGGTTTGAATACTTTTTATCACTAATTATTCTATGAATTCTAAAAAGAGGAGAATAAATACTTCACTGTAAAGTTGACAAAAAAAAATAGATACTTCTTCTTCTTTTTTTTCAAGAAAATGTGGGATAAAAAAAATAGATACTTCACTGTAAACAATTTAGTAAAAACAATCTTTATTATATATCAAGAGTTTTTTTTTTTCTTTGTTGAGAAATTTATATATCTAGAGTTCAAATTGAAAAATAATGGTCAATTAAAATTTAGAAGTCTAAAACACTTAATTTCCTGAAAAGAAATAAAGTTAAAAAATCTAAAACAACCAAACTTGTGTAATCTAGGAGTAGGCAAACCATTAGGTTTAATTTGGTATAGTGAGGAATTTGGATAATATACTAGAAATTTTGGATTCGATCCCCAGTTTCATTGTAAACCAAAAGGAATTAGGAGTAGGCGAGTAGTAGTGGAGTATATGGGGTTAGTTTTAATTAGTTTTTAGGGTTAAATATATTTTTGTTCCCTATAGTTTTTCAGAATTTTCGTTTTAGTCTCTGAAGTTTGTTTTCACACTTTTTAATCGCTGAAGTTTCATCGGTCAATGTTTTTAGTCCTTACTTTTCATTCAACTCGTGCGTATCATTTGAAATTTTAATTTTTTTTTCTGCGGTCATGATTAGTACATTATATGAATATTTGTTTCAAAAGTTTAAATTTTTTTAACAAGAGATGAATTAAATTAATATGAATTTTTTAGTTTTTTGCACATAAAAATTCATAAATAATTCATCTTATATTAAAAAATTCTAAATTTTTATCGGAAATGTTCTTATAATATTATAAACATGAATACAAAAAAAATCATTCAAAAATATGAAAATATACACGAGTTGAATAAAAAGTAGGGACTAAAAACATTGACTGATGAAACTTCAGAGACTAAAAAGTGTGAAAACAAACTTCAGGAACTAAAACGAAAATTCTGGGAAACTATAGAGACCAAAAAGAATAATCTCTAGAAGTTTTTATATAAGGAATATCCTCTACATAAGAGAATAGAAAAACCTCTAGAAGGTTTTAATATCATAATGGAGGGGGGCCTGCCATCTGCATCAAAGTTTGCATTTCTTGGTTAAAATTGTGTCCATCCAAAACTACAAAGTCCAGAAAATATTGCACAATATTGGGTGATCGAATACTCAAGAAATTAAACAAGAAACTGGTTTTGATGAACCTAACCCCATAATAACAGTAACTAGATTTTCCCTGGCTTGTGGAACGAAGGCACATGATGTTAAAACTATCATTGGTATAACTTGAATATTTCTATTTTTATTTATTTATTTACATCTATACAAATCTTTTGACTGATTCCCCCCTACAAATAATATGCACTTTACTATTTTAATAATTATATGCATTATTTAAATTATTTGACTTTTTCTTTGGACATAGCAGAAGTTTATTATAGGAAAAACTTGCAAAGTGAGTAAAGTTTGAGTTGCTGTTGCATATTCAGCTCCGGTTGCAGCTGCTACTGCAGTTTTCTTGATCTACCCAATAGGTCAGGGAAGCTTTTCAGATGATATGCCTCTAGGAATCTCTGGTACTTTCAACTTTATGATTGTATTTCAGGCTGAGCATAATATTCTTATGCATCCGTTTCACATGTTAGGTATAGCTGGTGTATTCGGCGGCTCACTCAACTACAGAAATTAATCTATCAAAGTGACTATTATGATTATAAGGTTGACTTGTCTCAAGTATTATATTTTCATATGCATCGGTAAGAGATTAAACAGTTGACCAAGGACCTAAGCATCAACTATTTGTATCATACCATAGGGATGTACGCATATATCAAGGATGAATATTCTCTCTTGTAGTAGATCACACAGTAACACATTGTTTTAAATATCGGTCGTTAATTTTTAAATCAGACGGTTCAGGTTAAACATCAACTATGTGTGACGCAATTACTGCATTAAATTCAATCCGCATATATCAATGGGTTCTTGCATGTGATATCTTTGGTTTTGAATTATAAAATTATACGGGTAATCACGGTTCGATGCCCCTATTATGGCTGTATTATGGAGACATAAAAACTTGGATGGTCCAAATTGTAGTTACCAACCTTTATTCTTCAATTCTCTGAACCTGATGGTATTTCAACGGATGTGTTTTAAATTGTAATTGTGATAACAGTCATGGTTATGTTGTGGTTTCTAATTGAAATTGAAAAGAATCAAAAGTCAAAACGACTTATAATGGCTCAATCAAAGACCTTCACAAAGACCTTGATGTCACAAACCTTATTTTATTTCAATCCTAGTTCAATTAACGTTCTCTTTCACCCTAAACTTGCATTGTTTGGTAATTAATGAATCAGAAGGGAGATAAGTTGTTTTTTCCTCTTCAACATCTAACCGGGGAAGCAATTGCTAAGTCTTATATTGGATGAACTAAGGCCTAAATAGAGACAGACTTCATTTTATAAGCCAGTTTCGTAAGATTGAGACAAATCTCTGGTCAAAATTATAAAAATAGTATCAGAACTTCCTCCAAGATTTATTGAGTCGCCCAAAATAGTTATTCAAATATTATTTCTCTTTAAATTATGTCTTATGCTTTATGGGTGTTTTTATTAATAAAAACTTTTTGCTTTTTCAAGAAAATAATATACAAAATGAAAAGATATGACCAAAGTTATATTTATTTAAGAGATTAATTTATACACAAGGTTCTATTGGTGTAATCAATAAGTTTCCAATAAATATTTGTATAGATATAGTAATTAAGAACTAATAAGAAAATGGTATTATAGTGTGATTTGATTCAAAATATATGTAATTAAAATAAAGTTTAGATTCATTGTAAAAAATAAAAAAAATAAAGTTTAGATATTTTGTCAAAAAAAAAAATAGATATACGATGTATATAAATTAAATACGAGAGCTAAAAATGAAAACTTATATATTTAGTACAAACATAAATATATTTGATTTCTCTACCAAAAGAAAATAATATTTGATTTAATTAAAAGAGAATACGCATGTAACAATGATACAACAAGTGAGACAAATTTTTCATCATGCACAAGTTTATTTTTAATGGTGAGACTTGTTGATCAAAACTGCAGCTTTCATGTTGAAGTGAATTAGCTAGATTGAAGCAACATTCAAGCCACTCAAGAGTGAGATCAAATGAATGCTTCTAATTCTTTAACAACTTGATCAACAGAATAGAGTATCATCTTCTTAATCTGTTACATAAATAAAAAAGATAACAATAATTACCACATAAACAAACACAAAAGCAAGGCAAACTTGTCCACAATTATGTATCTTTTTCAACTTAATTAGTTTGTGTGAAATAACCGATTATCCCAAAAGTTTAAACTGTTAGGATAGAGTCACATTAATAGTTTTATATTATTTCTAACGGTTTGTAACGATGAATTAAAGAAAGGAAGACAAAAAGGAATATGTAATAATCAAATTACCTCAAGTTTGTCTTCTCTTGCCTTATGATTCTTAGGAAGACCGCGAAACTCTTCGGTTAAATGCATGCACATATGCACATTTTCTGGTGACACAAAATCTACAGCAACTTTTGTGCATGACTGCAAGATTTTACAATATATAGTGTGATTAAAATTATTAATTATAGCTACAATTTAATAACCACAAGAAAAAATGATAAGAGATGTTTCACCTTGAGATTTCTAACTTGGTGTGGACATCCAGCAGGTATAAATACTGCTTCACCAAGTTTCTGCTCAAATGTCCAAGGTTCTACTCCTGTAATTAATTAAGATTCATGTTAATAACTAAAACTAATTGTATGATACATTGATCTAGAAGTTTAGGTTTATACCCCGTTTATATACTTTTTTTTTTTAATTAATATAATAAAGAGATATAGACAAAGAATGAGGATGAAGCCTGTTTTATCTCCTAATATTTAGATAATCTTCACTTAGAAAAAAATTGATCTAGAAGTTTGAAATTCCATGTACTAACCAAACTCTTCCTTTAACTTCTTCTTATGCTCCGAAGTCAAATAAAAACATTGGTCATGAATTGGATGAATAACCTAACCAAACATAGAAATTAGTTAGCATCAAGCATGAAAATATTAGCTTATCAAAAAAAAAAAAAAAAAAAAAAAACATGAAAAAATTAAATGAAAATAAATGTACATTAAATGTTATAATAATAATAATATAATACCTCTTTCACCTGAGAACAGTAAAGATGCCTAAATTCATTGGAGTGTTTTCTTAGATATGCTTCTAAATATTTGGTATCTTCTCTTCTGAATATGTCCCAAAGAGCACCACCTATTTCTGTTGTTTCTTCTGTGATAGATTTTTCATCACTCTTAGAAGGGCCTCTATTCTTTTTAGCAAGACCCTCTTTCTTATCTTGAGCTTGATGTGCTCTTTTTATTTTTCTAATAGCAGAATATTGGTCATCAGTTAATTTCACCTCAGTTGTATGAGTCAAAATATTCACCTGTCAAAATTGTTGAACATAAAAATTAGAAATAATCAATTAAGGATTTTAAGGATATTTGTAAAATCCTTTTAATTTGATAATCAATGAAAATTTGTTATTTTTCCATGGCACCCTCTTCTAAGTTCTAACTACATCTTCAAATTGATGACGTGACATATTGACATGACAAAATAAAAGGCTCTAATTAGAAATCGATATAAAACTATTTTACAAATAATGTGATACCATTTTATACTTGAGATAAATAGAAATATCAAATTTCATGACGAGTTGTAGTTAATATAATGTAGCATACCGCGTCTGCCATATCACAGTGAAGTTTTGTAACTGAATCTCCTCTTCCAAGTTCTTCTTTGATTCCATAAGCAATATACGTTTTTGGACCCAAGTCAGGCTTTATCACATGTGGGGGTAACTTGGAAGCAAGGTTAAGGATTCCGGCTCGAGGATCACAATACTCTTGAAACGGCAAGCAACGAATAAACTCGTCAAAATGTCGCGGCAAAACATTTTCAAAATTGTCAGAAGGAGGCCAATCTTTTATCTTGAGCAACGTTGGCCATAAGTTTATATATTTTTGTCCATCTTTATAACCTTCCAAGAACTGGTGAGTGTTCATTTCTTCCTGCAAAGGTTTCAAACGATAAATATTGGCCGACATTTTTGAGAAAAAGATATACTACTATAAAACCATCAAAAGGAGCCAAAAAATCAAACCTCGCAGCCAGACAAGCAATCAACAACTGTAACTGTATCATTTGAGTTGTCACCGGATGGCAAATTTCCAGACAATGCTTTAAAAGCAACCATTGGATCCCAACTAAGACCCGTTCCTTGTCTAAGAACACCCTCGACAATAGCTGGCTCACCATTCCTCCAATGTTTTTGGAATTCAAATAGATCTTCATCGACATTCACTTCATCTTCAATATTGCAAAAACGCTTTAGTAGATGGTGTGCTTTGTTTATCAAATCGGGTACTCTCTCACTTGGAAGCATGCGTTTGAGCTCCAACACGCATCCACCACAACCTCCAAGTTGTTTTGGAGCACATTTAATATTTCCATCATCATTTGCATTCCATCTAGTGAACATTTGAACATGACGCTCTACAATATTACTTGCATTAGAAAACATTTGTAGAAGATCAGGGTCACCGCCGTGCATGTAACTATAACCTCTATCTATGTATTGAGCCTTCATTTCAGAGCGTGGTTTAACGCTTCCATTGCGTATCTCTTTACAGCAACTGAGGCAAAGTTCAAACGAGCATTTGGCACAACTTCTATGAAGGTCAACAATCGAAGTAGCACAATGGTCACTGTACCAAAACAATAAAAAAATAAAATAGATAAGTATACTATATAATACTCACACCGACACCATACACGACTATGACACAGATACTAATTTGAGAAAATTGAATAATTGAATATAATCACATTTAATTGTGTCAGACACCAGACGCACTTTCAATTTAGGTGTCAGTGCTATATAGTAAGTATATAAGGTAGAGTAAAGATAACATACCAATAGACACGTTCACCAACATCACATTGAGTTTGTGGTATCTCAATCTCAAAACATGATTTTCCTAATATGAGAGGTTAAATATTGTTAGTGATATGTTCAAAATTATGTATATGCATGTGTGTGTCCAAAACTGAAGTCTAATTAATACCTTGTATTTGAGCTTCAATCTCTTGTTCTTGATTTTGTTCTTCACAAATTTGTTGAACAAATGGAAGTAGTAATTTGAGCATATATTGGAGATGATGAACTTTTTCACCATCTGTGACGTTCCTCTTAGATGTCTAGATGTAATAATAAAATTATATTACTAAGATGGAAACTATATATACTCACATTTTATCAGACAAACTAATATAAGAGACAATATTATATTAAATTAAACCTCGATCATTCCTCTTGAAGATAAGCAAACATTGCAGTTGCAATTCTTACAGCACCAGGGGCACCTTTCTACAATATCTTTGAATGTTAAATTGGGGTACCTATGTGTAAAAGTGAAAAGGAAAAAAAAAATTACATTTGGAAAAGTTATTTCATAAACCATATGAGCAAATACATAAACCTTTCAATGGTTATTTACATGTAATATAAAACGTACCATTTTCTGATGCACCTGAAACAATATGATTTGTTACATTTTGTACAAGATGCAAATGATAGCATATCCTTTTTCATGCACTGGTGACATGTGTTTGAATTTTGTTCCTTGATCTGTTAATTAACACAAGTTGTATTTATTAAACTATGGTATAAATTATAAAAGCTTAGACTACCAAAATAGTTGTGATAATAAGCATTGAAAAATATACTAACCACTGTATTATCCAACTTAATAGCTATCCCTTTTGACTTTGTCTGTGAAACAAATATAGCTTCCTCATCTTCATCATTGTCAAAAATATTATCTTCAAGTTTTCTTTTGTTGTTTTTTGAGGAATTTGAGTTCCTTAAAACCTCAGACTTATCAACACTCTCTTGTTGACTTGATTCTCCATTTTTTGTAGTCACATCCTTCATTTTTATGGGATCAAATACAGCCTTCATTATTACTGCGAAAAGAACATGAAAATAATTTAATAATTTCAAATTCAATATATTACAACCATGATAGTTTCTTCAATATTGCAATCATAAGCATGGCATAGGCAAGTGAGCATCAACATATGAATGAATTTTTGAAAAACAATAATATGATTCAATGATGATATTTGTAGTCATATAAGATGGACAATGCTAGATAACATATGGTAAATAAAAAAAATAGAAAAATGTATGAGGATTAACACAAGTTCAAAAAAAAAAAAAGCTACACAAAAAAAAAATTATTCAACCACATTCATGTGTAGAGACATCAAAAAATACCATGCAAGGAATCAAGAAACGGGACGACCTTACTTGAACATAATTTGTTCTATAGGATCGTACTACTGTGTCTTTGATTTTTAAGGAATCAAGAAACAGACAAGAACATATAAAAATTAAAAAGTATAAAGTCAACCTTAAAACTATTCTGAACGAAAAATTCAAAGAGTTTGCAAATTTAAGATTTGATGATAAGTACTTTTGACAACCGATTAACCAAATGATGTGTTTTTTTTTAATAAAATGAAATTTATAATATGCACGAGTTATAATATAGTTATAATTCACTATTTATATTGATAGTTGAAGACATAAAAAATTGAAAACAAAGGTCAAAATGTTTACTAGCAAAATAATAATACCTTTGCCAATTTTGAAAGAAAGAAATAATTTTTTAAATATTTTCTTTTTGGGTCAAGTAAAAAAAATATTTTATTATATGGTTTTATTTTTATACCTTATAAACTACTTCAATTCAATGTATTTATGTTTGGTCAAAAAGAAAATTCAATGTATTTATGACTTAGTATCAATGGATTTGACTCATGGATGAGGCAATTAAATTTGCATTAGGGTAAATCAAATTTGTTAAAATTGACCTTACCTTTCTCTCTGTATTTCTTTGCTGGATCCAATGTTCTTATTTTTTTTATAAAAATATTTTTTTGCTGAATTTTTTATGAATAGGTTTTGTCTTTTTTAAAAGATATTGCTAATAAATGTTAATGAGATCATACTGTTTTAAATTCTAAATTTCAAGATCCTTAGTTACAACACCCTATAATAATTTATCTAGCTAGAAATTCAATAGGAGCATAGATAGTTGAAATCCAAATGCATTATACTTACAACATAAAATTTTGTCTAATTACACAACAAATACTACAATGTTAAGATAGTCACATCGGCACATTGACTCAATGAACTCCTTACTGCTCCAATTAGTGATTAGTAATTACTTGGATTCACAACTTAATGAGTTTATCATCATAACAATTATTTGACCAGAAATACATGAAGTAAGGGTTGAACACTCTAAAGCGACCTGGTCACAAATGTATACATAATTGGACTCAACAATCCTATTAGCAAAAGCTAATAACTTTGATGGGGTAACCTCAACTCAACCATCGTGATACTTGTGATCAATTATTAATTTTAACTACTTTTCTTACTTAATTACCACAATTAATCCTAGGAAGATCTTACATAATACTTAAGGGTCACACCTAAAATTTCTTAAGTTCCTAAATGTCTAACTTAAATCTTGTATACAGTTAGTGTCAAAATCGTAGTTGATAGTCATAAACCTTTCTCACTCATGTTAGTAATCAATTAAAACTCAAAAAGAGGGTTTTTTTTATCGTTTTTAGAGAGTGTGAATCGATTCACATTTTCACAGGGGATATTATGAATCGATTCATAGCTGTATAAAATCAATTTTCTTACGTTTTGAAATATTACATTTTTTAAGTCGAAAACATATTTCAAAACAACTCATTCAATCCTGATTCATTACCACATTATAAGACAACTATCAATCATATTTTCAAAACAGTAATGAGTATTGAATCTAATTCAACGCAATATTGTATATAATTTTTTCTAGGAAATTTACATAATTATCCTAATTTCATAGGTCTAAGTTGTTACTTAGAATCAACCAAGTATTTGCGTTATTATAACTTAATTTCATGAGAAGCATAAGGGAATTTCTATTAGCAAAAGAACTTATAATATTTTGAAAAACTGTTTTACAAAATCTATATTTTAAAAAATACAAAGAAAAAATCCATATTTTTAAAGCTGAAACAAACAGGCTCATTATTAGTTAACATAATCTACCCAAACCTATGGGAACTCACATTTGATCCTTGGAGTTTGCAATCAAGAGCTTGTTGTTGGCTAATTTAAGGAAAATGAACTTTGATTGAATGCAAGGTCAGAAAAGGAGATTTGAAGCTTTTGAAGAGATGAAGGTTTATTTGGTGGTGATGCTGATACTTTAGCGTGAGAGAAAAAGGAGAGAGTTGAGATTAGGGGTGTGCATGGTTTAAAAACCACACCACACCAAACCATATTTATGGTTTTGGTTTATATCCAAAACCATTTTAATGAAAAATTGGTTATTTTGCAAAACTAATTTGGATATGGTTTATAATTGGTTCGGAACCAATTTATAACCGGTTTATAATAAAAAATAGGTTACTTATTTATAACCGATTCATCTTAAATTTTATTTTATTTTTTATTTTTTTTTAAAAATGCATTATTATAACTTTTAATTCCTATATATTTAAATTTTTTTTTTACAATAATTAAGCCAATATTTTTTTTTGTTTAATTGATTAAAAGAACATATTTAATAATTATTGTTTATAGAAAAAACATAATTTTTCTTTAATTTTATGAATTATTGGTTTATAATGAATTCATAAGAGTTTTTTTTCTAAGCCCAACAAATTTCAAACTAAGCCCAAAAAAACAGATTTTTTTAAGCCCAAAATAATTAAAATATAGATTTTTTTTAAAAAAAAAAATCATCAAAAATCTGTTTTTTATAATTATTTTTAAAATAAATAAATTTTGTTAAATAAAAAATAATTAAATATTAAAGGGTGGTTGACGGTGGCCGGCCGCCGGAGCGCCGCCGCCAACCACCGCGCCGGTCGCCGGAGCGCCGCCGTCAACCACCGTGCCGGCCGCCGGCCGCCGCCGGAAAATCGCCGGTCGCCACCGTCCTCCGCCGGAGCTCCGCCGTGCCGGCCGCCGGTGGTCCGGCGTTGACCGCCGCGTTGACCAATTCCTCCACCACCTTATTAATTATTTATTTATTAAATTATATAATTAATTGAATTTGGAAATTTTTTTTTTTAAAAAAAAAAACTATTGGGCTTTTTCCTTATTGGGCCTCAATTTAAAAACCAATTTTAAACCAATTATAAAAAATTGGATAGGGTTTAGAATTGGTTTTTTTGTATTGGATTGGTTTGGTTTTTTTTTAAAATGGATTTGGTTATTAATTTTGGATATGGTTTGGTTAATGATTTGGTTAAGGTTACTTGGATTTTTTGCACACCCCTAGTTGAGATAGTATCCTGAAAAGTGGAGCAACTGGGGGTGGTGGCCTTGTATGCTAGCTAGGTGGTGGAAAATTTTCAATCTGCCATTCTCACTCTTAATCTCTTACCGTAATATTTTATATGCAAAAATACAATTTTTATTTTTAGGTTCATTATATATTTAATGTCTTTGATCTATATTATGCACCAGATACATTAAATATACAATAAATCTAAAAAAATACATTTTTGTTTATAAAGTGTTACGGGTGGAGTACTAATTACAATGAGTTGTTAGATCTTTCTTATCTTTATTCGAGTTAATCTTGAATTGTGTGTTATTTATTTCATTGACTTATTTTTAGTTGGAATTGAATATTTTCCGTGTACAACCATAGAGAATAATCTCTCACGTCATGTAAGACCACAAATGGTGACAACTCTCAATAGAATTTAGTAGGGGTGTACATGGGTTGGGCAAATCCGGTCGACCCGGTCAAACCCACCCAATCCAACCCAAAAAAGTGGGTTGGGTCGGGCAAGTGGGTGGATATGGATTTCAAAAATGAAAAACCCATTAAAAAAGTCGGGTTTCGGGTAAAACCGGACCCAACCCAAAAAACACACTAACCCACTATTACTATGTTTCTTGAATTTTTTTTATGAAAATACTAAAGATTTTTTCATTTGATTATTAAATATTTTTATATTGAAAATGAGTTATACTATTTTTTACGAAAATCAAAAAGATTGAATAATTTTTATGAACAAATATGATAATTTTTCGCATTATTTTTTTAAAATTTAAAAAAGTTGAATAATTTTCATAAACAAATATAGTGATTCATGGTTTAGTCATTTGATATTAAAAAAAGCAAAAAAATCATTTGGATAACACGCTATCCAACCCGTAAATTAGTATATTTACACAAAAAAATGGTTGATTATTTTTTATAGTGATAAAAAGTTACCCTATTTTTCAAGAAAATACATTGATTGAGTTATTTTTTATGAAAAAATATTTTTAGATATTTAATATAAAAAAATAGAAAAATAATTTGGGTAACCCACAACCCAACCCAATCCAACCCGAAAATTGGTGGATTTACCCAACCCGCCCCAATGTTATAACGGGTGGTTATTTTACTAAACCCAACCCGGAGTACCATATGTGGTTTGAGTTTTGGTTTTGGCCAAACCCAACCCAATCCGGCCCACGTACACCCCTAGAATTTAGCATGGTTGAATCTAAAAAATACATTTTTACTTATAAAGTGTTACAGATGGAGTACTAATTAAAATGGGTTGTCAGATCTTTCTTATCTTTATTCGAGTTAATCTTGAATTGTGTGTTATTTAATCTTGAATTGTGTGTTATTTATTTCATTGACTTATTTTTAGTTGGAATTGAATATTTTTCCGTGTACAACCATAGAGAATAATATCTCACGTCATGTAAGACCACAAATGGTGACAACTCTCAATAGAATTTAGCATGGTTGAATCTAAAAAATACGTTTTTACTTATAAAGTGTTACAGATGGAGTACTAATTAAAATGGGTTGTCAGATCTTTCTTATCTTTATTCGAGTTAATCTTGAATTGTGTGTTATTTAATCTTGAATTGTGTGTTATTCATTTCATTGACTTATTTTTAGTTGGAATTGAATATTTTCCGTGTACAACCATAGAGAATAATCTCTCACGTCATGTAAGACCACAAATGGTGACAACTCTCAATAGAATTTAGCATTGTTGCATTTTTAAGCCACTAGGTTTGGTCTAGTGGTGAGTGGTTCGGGTAGTATGCTATAGATTATGAGTTCGATCCCCACTCATTGTAAACAAAAAAAAAAATTGTTGCATTCTTATAGTTGATGACAAATCGTCACACTCTCTAATCCATGCCTATTTTAGCAACATTAGATACATTTTAGTAGGTTTTTAGCAATAAATATGAGAGAAATCTAACCATTAGCTTGATTACTTGTTTTGCAAGAAAACAGGAAAAACTGCAGGAAATGAATGATTTTCACTACGCTGGGGGCGTAGCCCATCACGCGCCGCGTGATGGAGCTCACAGGGAGCCAGGATTTTCACTCTGATCACGCGCGGCGTGATACCTGACCACGCGCGGCGTGAAGCTTTGTTCAGGAACTGGGTTGCTCTCTGACTTGACCACGCGCGGCGTAGCTTTGACCACGCGCGGCGTGAAGTCTTGATTGAAGAAGAAGATTGTTCTCTGACTTGATCACGCGCCGCGTGATTCTGTTACCACGCGCGGCGTAGTTGATGGAATTGCAACCACGCGCGGCGTGATAGATCTGGCGCGCGGCGTGGTTGCCTTCTGTATATATATTTTCTGCATAATTCTGTTTTCGGGTTGGAAAATTCTGGAACTTTTCACTACATTCTGGTTTTGGAACTTGAAGATCGTGATTCAACACTCCAGCGGAGAGCTCCAAGCACATCGAGAGCATGGATTCACAAGCCATGGCGATGAAGCGAGGAAGCGAACGAAGAACGATGAGGAGCTAAACTCCTTTGGAGGTAGGATCTAGGGTAGTTTAGAATGTAGTTCAGCTGAATGTAACCTGCAATTGTTGTAAGATTGTACTCTCTTTATAGTGTTCATTCAATACAATCTGATTTTAATGCTTTATAATCCTGCATTAGTGTTATAATGATTTTGAGTTAAGTCACGTGCGAGAGTATTGATTTAATGTCTGAACTGAATTGTATTGAGCACTCGAGTGTCTCCGGTCGAGAGATTGAGGCATAGAGTGTAGCGAACGATTGACGCGCGTTAATATCATTCGTTGTAGGTAGCTTCCGCCCGAGAGATCGGGGGAGTATCGACCACGAATAGAGTGGATTTTGACAAGAGATTGCGATTCACTAATTTGTCGATCTAGTTGTGAACACTTGAGTAGTTCTTATGACATTGTAGGTTGCATGCGGTTAGCTATAGACTAGATGATTCCGATGATTCTACCTCATTTTTCCATTATTCTCTAAGCATTCGTTTTCTACCAATTGATCACTCAACATACCCCCAATTTATGTGTATTTTCGGTATAATGTCTATGAACACGATTCGACTAGTTTGATCACACAATCCCTGTGGATCGATATTTTTATTACTACGTGGTAATTCGTTCACTTGCGAAATAATCCATCAAGTTTTTGGCGCCGTTGCCGGGGATTGTGATTGATTCAACAAGGCGATAGTGTTCATATTTTCTGTGTTTTCTTTATTTTTCTGTTTTATATTTTTGTTTTCTCCCGGAGCGTTCTACTTGTGTGTTTCATTGTGCATGCGGAGAACAGGTCCTCAAGAGCTGCAATTTGATCCAGAGATTGAAAAGACAGCTCGCGCAATTCGAAAGGCAACAAGGGAAGCTCAAGCTTCAAGGGGAACAGCGTTGCTAAGGGATACACCGGACTGTCAAGGACGGACTGCAGCAACAATGGAAGAAGAACAGATTCCACCGGTTCCTCAACCGCCAAGGCGTACCCTTGGTGATTATGGGAGGAGAGACAATGACGCGTTGGCAAACCAAGGCTTTCAGCCGGCGAATCCTGTCTCATTCGACATCAAGAACACGGTCCTTTCCGCCCTAAAAGAGAATCCTTATTCAGGTTCGGAAGCTCAATGCCCGAATTTACACTTGTCTCACTTCTATGAAGCCTGCGACTATACCGATCCACCGGGGGTGAGCGAATCGGACAAAAGACTCAGGTTATTCAAGCATTCTCTCACCGGCCGTGCTAAAGATTGGTTGGACACGATACCCGCCGGAACTATTGAGACTTGGAGACAGCTGGAGCGGAAATTCTTAGATCGTTACTTCCCTATTCATAAGTTCCTAGAAAGAAGGGCTGAAATTAGCAACTTCGAACAAGCGGATGGTGAAACGTTGTATGATGCTTGGGAGAGGTTCAAAGTTTGTCTTAAAAGGTGTCCGAATCACGGTTTCGATGGCCACAATTAGATGCAAATGTTTACCCAAGGTTTGAGGGCTCAAACGCGAATGATACTTGACGCATCAGCCGGTGGTTCGTTGAAGAACCGTGACGAAACTGAAGCAAGAGAATTGGTGGAAAGCATGGCTCAAAACGAGTATAGAGCTACTAATGATAGAGGAGCCAAAAAGAAAGGCGGAGTGTTTGAGTATCCAATTCCAACACTCCGCCTTTCTTTTTGGCTCCTCTATCATTAGTAGCTCTATACTCGTTTTGAGCCATGCTTTCCACCAATTCTCTTGCTTCAGTTTCGTCACGGTTCTTCAACGAACCACCGGCTGATGCGTCAAGTATCATTCGCGTTTGAGCCCTCAAACCTTGGGTAAACATTTGCATCTGATTGTGGCCATCGAAACCGTGATTCGGACACCTTTTAAGACAAACTTTGAACCTCTCCCAAGCATCATACAACGTTTCACCATCCGCTTGTTCGAAGTTGCTAATTTCAGCCCTTCTTTCTAGGAACTTATGAATAGGGAAGTAACGATCTAAGAATTTCCGCTCCAGCTGTCTCCAAGTCTCAATAGTTCCGGCGGGTATCGTGTCCAACCAATCTTTAGCACGGCCGGTGAGAGAATGCTTGAATAACCTGAGTCTTTTGTCCGATTCGCTCACCCCCGGTGGATCGGTATAGTCGCAGGCTTCATAGAAGTGAGACAAGTGTAAATTCGGGCATTGAGCTTCCGAACCTGAATAAGGATTCTCTTTTAGGGCGGAAAGGACCGTGTTCTTGATGTCGAATGAGACAGGATTCGCCGGCTGAAAGCCTTGGTTTGCCAACGCGTCATTGTCTCTCCTCCCATAATCACCAAGGGTACGCCTTGGCGGTTGAGGAACCGGTGGAATCTGTTCTTCTTCCATTGTTGCTGCAGTCCGTCCTTGACAGTCCGGTGTATCCCTTAGCAACGCTGTTCCCCTTGAAGCTTGAGCTTCCCTTGTTGCCTTTCGAATTGCGCGAGCTGTCTTTTCAATCTCTGGATCAAATTGCAGCTCTTGAGGACCTGTTCTCCGCATGCACAATGAAACACACAAGTAGAACGCTCCGGGAGAAAACAAAAATATAAAACAGAAAAATAAAGAAAACACAGAAAATATGAACACTATCGCCTTGTTGAATCAATCACAATCCCCGGCAACGGCGCCAAAAACTTGATGGATTATTTCGCAAGTGAACGAATTACCACGTAGTAATAAAAATATCGATCCACAGGGATTGTGTGATCAAACTAGTCGAATCGTGTTCATAGACATTATACCGAAAATACACATAAATTGGGGGTATGTTGAGTGATCAATTGGTAGAAAACGAATGCTTAGAGAATAATGGAAAAATGAGGTAGAATCATCGGAATCATCTAGTCTATAGCTAACCGCATGCAACCTACAATGTCATAAGAACTACTCAAGTGTTCACAACTAGATCGACAAATTAGTGAATCGCAATCTCTTGTCAAAATCCACTCTATTCGTGGTCGATACTCCCCCGATCTCTCGGGCGGAAGCTACCTACAACGAATGATATTAACGCGCGTCAATCGTTCGCTACACTCTATGCCTCAATCTCTCGACCGGAGACACTCGAGTGCTCAATACAATTCAGTTCAGACATTAAATCAATACTCTCGCACGTGACTTAACTCAAAATCATTATAACACTAATGCAGGATTATAAAGCATTAAAATCAGATTGTATTGAATGAACACTATAAAGAGAGTACGATCTTACAACAATTGCAGGTTACATTCAGCTGAACTACATTCTAAACTACCCTAGATCCTACCTCCAAAGGAGTTTAGCTCCTCATCGTTCTTCGTTCGCTTCCTCGCTTCATCGCCATGGCTTGTGAATCCATGCTCTCGATGTGCTTGGAGCTCTCCGCTGGAGTGTTGAATCACGATCTTCAAGTTCCAAAACCAGAATGTAGTGAAAAGTTCCAGAATTTTCCAACCCGAAAACAGAATTATGCAGAAAATATATATACAGAAGGCAACCACGCCGCGCGCCAGATCTATCACGCCGCGCGTGGTTGCAATTCCATCAACTACGCCGCGCGTGGTAACAGAATCACGCGGCGCGTGATCAAGTCAGAGAACAATCTTCTTCTTCAATCAAGGCTTCACGCCGCGCGTGGTCAAAGCTACGCCGCGCGTGGTCAAGTCAGAGAGCAACCCAGTTCCTGAACAAAGCTTCACGCCGCGCGTGGTCAGGTATCACGCCGCGCGTGATCAGAGTGAAAATCCTGGCTCCCTGTGAGCTCCATCACGCGGCGCGTGATGGGCTACGCCCCCAGCGTAGTGAAAATCATTCATTTCCTGCAGTTTTTCCTGTTTTCTTGCAAAACAAGTAATCAAGCTAATGGTTAGATTTCTCTCATATTTATTGCTAAAAACCTACTAAAATGTATCTAATGTTGCTAAAATAGGCATGGATTAGAGAGTGTGACGATTTGTCATCAATAGTTATAGATGAATTTGAATCCATAACTTCTGGTTAAATTGGAAGAGACATTTGATTGACTTTAATAATAATAATAATAATAATAATAATAATAAAAAATCATGAGTCTCGTGAGCTTAGCTCAATTGGTGGTAAGAGTCATGACATTTTATATGCACGGGTTGGGGTTCAAATCCCAAACACTACACTTATTCATATTAAGGGTGAAATTTCTAGCCACTAAACTATAATAATAATAATAATAATAATAATAATAATAATAATAATAATAATAATAATAATAATAATAATAATGGTTAAGAGATTAACATCTCGCAACAAATACTTCTCCATACGCACGACCGAGAATCCAACCCGGGACCAAATGGTTAAGAGGCAGGTATCTACCACTTGTATCACATTATGTTGGTTATTACCATTTTCATCCATAATTGAACTAATAATAAACTTTCTAAAAGATATTTAAAAAATACACTGGGAAAGGGAAGAATTTTTGCTAATTAAAACGTTATTAATAATCACTTTACAGAGGTACAAAGTTTAAATGTTCCCCACCTAATATATTATATTATCTCACAGTTTCAAATTAAATTATTTAAACCACTCAACTGTATTTCCTAAATATCTATGCCATTCATCAAAAAATCTAAACCGGATCCTACTAATCCCATAATATCAATATCCCTTAACTATTTTAATTCACAAAGTAGTTGTAACAAAAAAAAAAACAAGGCACCGGTGCCTCAATATTGGGAATTTTTTTTTTCCTACCCCTACATTTATCACTATACCCCAACAATTTTTCAAAAATGCCCATTCTACCCTTATCTTACTCTATTATATTTTTTTTACTAAATAATATTTTATTATTTTTTACTTTGTCCTTTTATAACTTTTCCGTAGATTGGTTCCGCAAGACTGTTCCGATACGTATTTTTCTTTCCGGTACATTAAATTTACCGGCACAGTTTGAAAAAATGTTCCGGTTTGCAATCATTTTTACCGGAACACTTTAAAATAGTATTCCGGTTTGAAAAGTGTGCAAAAATTTTCTAATTACATACCGGAACACTTTAAAAAGTGTGCCGGTAGGCTTTTTCTATCATGAACAAGTGGTTCATGTAGTGCATCATGGACAAGTCTCAAATAACATTATAATGAATACGAATTTTACAAAATCGACCGTTGGATTGAAAGATTATATCATATAGATCATCCATAGAAATTTTTAGAAAAATTGAAAATCATTTGATATGTTATTGAGATCCATCAAAATTAACGGTTTATGAGTTTTATTAAATGCCGTTAATTTTGATGAGTCTCAATAACATATCAAATAATTTTTAATTTTTCTAAAAATTTCTATGGATGATCTATATGGTATAATCTTTCAATCCAACGGTTGATTTTACAAAATTCGTATTCGTTATAACGTTATCCGAGACTTGTGCATGGTGCACCACATGAACTACTTGTTCATGTTAGACTTGACCGTGCCGGTATTATAAACGTGTGTTCCGGTATGATGTAAAGTATGCCGGTATTATAAACGTGTCCCAGAAAATAGAAACTCATTTTCTGAAGTAAGCACTTTATAGACACCCAAAACAAAGAACTTGTGTCTTTGTCGCAGAAACTCAGGTACACATCGTACCTCTTCCTGTTTAGAGCATTGGTGGTGGTGGTGATAGATTTGGGTTCAAATTTGCGGCGTTTGTAGAAGCAGGAAATGAAGGAAGACATGGATGAATTTGATGAATCTGAAATTCAATTCAACTGAAATGTTGAGGCAAAAATCTCTTTGGAATCTGTGTGTGAGTACAATAATTGCACATGGAGAGAAACATACAAAATGTTATGAAAATAATTATTAATTGAAACGAAGGAGTAAGTAATGTCCTGCTTGCTTTATTGTGTGATTGTTATTGCTTATAATACCGGCACACTTTTCAAAGTGTTCCGTTAATTAGAAAAATTCTGCACAGTTTTAAAACCGGTACACTTTTTTAAAGTGTTCCGGTAAAAACGATTGCAAACCGAACACTTTTTCAAAGTGTGCCGGTAAATTTAACATACCGGAAAGAAAAAATACGTACCAGAAAAGTTTTGCGGAACCAATCTACCGGAAAAGTTATAAAATAACAAAGTAAAAAATAATAAAATATAATTTAGTAAAAAAAAAATAATAGAGTAAGATAAGGGTAGAATGGGCATTTTTGAAAAATTGTTGGGGTATAGTGATAAATGTAGGGGTAGAAAAAAAAAATTCCAATATTGGATACGTAGTAGAATAAGGACACCCACTATTTACTCAAACATATTGGTATCCAAACTGACACAGATAGCAAACGGGTGTGGTTATGGTGCATAAGCCCAAACTTATGCACCATGCATAAACTTGCTTCCTACACTCACCATATTTGCTTCCTACACCAAAAGTCAACCAAAGGTCAGCCCAAGCCCAAAATTAGGCAATCCATTACTCGCGCCCCCCCATATACTACCTCATTACTTGCGCCCCCCCTTTTGCTTAGCGCACCCCCCTTTTTTTTTCCTTTTTCTCCTAGATTTCTTGTGAGCCCCCACTTTTTTTCCTCCCCTAAATTTCTAGCGCGCCCCCAATTTTTTTTCCCTCCTCCAAACTTCTAGCGCACCCCCCCCCCAAATTTCTAGCGCGCCCCCCGTTTCCAATTAAATAATAACTTTTGTTCCTTTGAAGTATATATTATAAAAATCTATTTTTAATTAATTTTCGTCATACACCCCCTCGAAGCCCAACATAATAACGAATGGTTCATGTATATATAAAGCATACTTGTCAAACATACAATTTAATTTTAAGTTTTATCAATCATAATCACAATATAAATAAAATTTCATACATTAATTACATATATATATATATATATATATATATATATATATATATATATATATATATATATATATATCAATTTTTCTTTACAATAAAAAAATGATCGAATCCAATATCTCATGCATACTATCCAAATTTTTTTCAACTAAACTAACCATAATTGATTTATATGATTTTTTGTTTTATGTAGCATGGTTTTGTAAAATGGTTATGTGATGTTTTACTTAATAACAATGGTTTCAATGTATAACATTTTGGCACTAATGCCCATATGAAACCATTTACCATTTAACTAAAATAATGGTTTCAGTGTATAACGCTATGAAACCATTTAACTAGACTAATAGTTTCAGTGTATAACATCTTGAAACCAAATAACAAGACTAATGGTTTTAGTGTATAACGCTATGAAACCATTTAACTAGAATAATGGTTTCAGTGTATAACAGTATGAAACCATTTAACTAGACAAATGGTTTTAGTGTATAACATCTTGAAACCAATTAAAAGGACTAATGGTTTCAATGTATAACATCTTGGCACTAATGCTCATATAAAACCATTTAACTATAATAATGGTTTCAGTGTATAACAGTATCAAACCATTTAACTAGACAAATAGTTTCAGTGTATAACATCTTGAAACCAATTAACAAAACTAATGGTTTCAGTGTATAACATCTTGACACTAATGCTCATATAAAACCATTTAACTATAATAATGGTTTCGGTGTATAACGCCATGAAACCATTTAACTAGACTAATGGTTTTAGTGTATAACAGTATGAAACCATTTTTGCTGTGGAATGGTTTCAAAGAGTTGTTCTCCAAAAACATATTTAACCCTTAATAAAAATTGTGAAATAAATTTAAATTTTTAAGACGATATAAAACCGAAGAGAGTGAGGTATCCCCAACCGTTTCAAATAATTCAAAATACCCTAAATAAAATTTTGGGAAAATTTTATTAATATCTTATATTTATAAAAGCATATTTACCTCATTTAATTAACTAAAAATAGTTCCAGGTCTCAGAAAAATACCAAACTGGTCCCAAAATTCTCAGAAAATTATTTACTATTTTTATGTAAAAATAATAAAAAAATTTGGAGTCTCCTTGGCACCGCACGCGCCCCCACCTACCGCCAGTGAGAGTGGGCGTGGACGCGCGTCACTGTTCATCATCTTCCTCACCCATTTTCTGTAGAAACGGGTCACGACGACCCGGTTCGTCGACCCGGTTCGTTCTCCCTCAATAATCAACGAAACTCGACGTTCTTTATACCGTTTTGATCGTCGTTCGATTTTATGAATGTTTTCGGTATTAATTTTCGAAATCGGTGATCGAATCGCATGTAAAATATGGCCGAAATTGAGCAAGCAAAAATATAAAGTTCTTTATGATGTGTTTGGTTCGAGGTAAATGGAGGGGAGGGGAGGGGAGGTGAGGGAATATTTTTAATGAAATGTGTTTGGTTCAATTTTTAGGAGGGGAGGGGAGAGGAGGGGAGCAAAATCCCTCCAAAACTCAATTTTTGCTTTCCCCCAAATTGGGGGGATTTGGAGGGGAGGGGAGGGGAGGGGAGAGAGAATGTGTTATTATAATTCTAATTATATTGACATAATTGTCCTCATCATTATTTTAAAATGCCAAAACTATCCTATTTTTTTATGTTCCTAACCTGTTTTTCTTTTTCCAAATTTTCCAAATAATTTTGTACTAATTTTTTATGTACCAAAAGTCCAAAACTATCCTCCTGTCTACATATAATTATTTTGCTCCGTTGCAATGCAATGCAATGTAATGTTTTTTTTTTTTTTTTTTTGGTAGAAATGCAATGTAATGTATTCCTGTATAAATATAATCATATAACATATTTTCATTTGATCGAAAAAATTTATACACATTTTCTTTACATGTACTGTACAAATTTTTCATATAATCTTATTTTGCTTTTTTTTTTCTCTCTTTCTTGTTCATTTTATTTAACGTTATAATTGTTTTGTTAGGTTGAGCTACATAATATTTTTTTTGATAATTGAGTTACATAATAATTTAAATTTTTGTGTAGAGTTTAATTTTATAGATAAAAAGATAGACGATTTGATTCGTGGAGTTTTCGACTCTCGAGTTTTTATATTTAATTATTTTTAATTCGAGTAATTTTAAAATTAAGATAACCTTTATATGATTATAAGGATAAAAAAGTAATTTAGTTTCACCATCCCTCCCCTCCCCTCGTGAACCAAACATATTTGTAATTAAAATCCCTCCCCTCCCCTCCCCTTCCCTCTTTTGAACCAAACATATAAATAATTAAAAGATTTCCCCTCCCCTTCCCTTCCCTCCCCTCCCCTTCATTAAAATCCCTCCCCTCCCCTCTCATTTTTTGAACCAAACAGACCCTTAGTTATGATTATTACATGTGTAAAATCATCTGATGGTTGTGAATGACTTATGCACTATACATAAGAAAAGGCTTATGCATATTAACTATTGCCCTAGCAAACAATGTTAAAATCACTCCCAATATTTATGCTCTTATAGGAATGGTTAACCGTTCTTAAGAATATTTAAACTTTGTACCTTGAAGTTACAAAGTTAATCTCATACCACTGAATTACCACCTCAACTATAATATTCACAATGACGTTCACGTCATTCCCTGACCCGTGTCTTGTTTTATTATTCTTATATTTCTTTCTAGATATTAATGTATTTAAATGTAAAATAATTTTTTTAATTAGATTTCAATATGTTAGTTAGGTGAAAAGATAATAATTTTTTAAAAAATTTTAAGTGAAAAGATAATAAATACATATATGAAATATAATAATATATATAAAAAATTGACAACAATTTATTTGCCTTATAGGACCCAAAAAATAAGGAAGTAAAAAAACAAAATGTTAAAATTTTCATCCGTAATAATTTGGAAAATATTTTTATTTCATGCAAAAAAAATTTAGTGTAAATTTAGAATTTAATTTATATGCACAGTCAGTTTAAAGTTATTTTGCACATGCGTCCAATAATATATTAACACATCATGTATGGTAATTAAAAACACATGATGTGTCACATTCATTAAATGATGTGGCAACACGTCATTGGATGTATGTGCAAAAAAAATTTACAACAACGGTGCATAACAATTAAACTCGTAAATTTAGTGTAGAGCTTATATCAACCACCCACTATATATATATATATATATATCTCGCACCAAGCTCAAGCTCAAGAGTGTTGATTAACTAAGCTAGGATCACAATCATAAGAGGAGTTAAGGTTACTCGATAAAAATTTCTTCCTTGAACCAAACTGAAACTGATCCTAAGGTATATATGCATCACTATTTCGTTCTTTCAACTTCACAAAATATGTTACATAAATGTAAGATTCCAAGGTATATATGCATCAATCAGATTCTACTTGGTTTGTAGCAAACTATATAATGTTTAAGTCAGTTTCATATAAAACATTGCTCTATCTGAACAAGATAATTGATTTCAATATACAAACTATAGACAAAAATTTTGAAAAGAAAAATGGGTATTTAGTATATACAACTTTCATTCCTCTCTTGGGATCCATCTCCTCCACCAAATGCTTTTCCTGTTTCTGCTGAGCTCATCCATACTCTCATTTATGGTTTTTATAATTTTCCTCTGTACTTTAAGAGCTGAAGCTATAGCATTTCTCTGTGCACCAGCCTTCTTCTTCGGTGAAATTTCCTGCAACACCAAATATGATCGATAAAAGATGACAACTATGACAAAAAAAGAGGTTTAAATATATTAAGATACATACTCTAAGTTCCTGAAGCTGAGCTTCAGTGAATCCACCATCCTTTTCTGTTCCTGATTTAGCCATAAGCTGAATAATCCACTTGGCAGCTTCGCTATAATCCTGCTGAGTTGCTCGAAAGAACTTAAGTCTCACATTTTGCATAATCGATAATGCCAACAAACCTTCTTTGTCAAAGTAAGGATGAGCTAATGCTGCTTTTGCACTCAGCCTTTGCCTTGCTTTGTATCGAACCATTGATGTCAGAAGTTCCCATCCTATTCCACCATCCAAATCCAAGAGCTCAAAGCCCCTCCTAAGTTCAGCACTGCTTCGAGGCTCTACAGTTTTCCTCCATGCAACCAAGTCATAGTCACACCGCTTTAATTGACGGTTGAATTGTATGAGGCTATTATCAGTGCGTAAATTAGGAAATGCCTATATGAAAATGTTTAAAATTGTGAGCAATATAGAATAGAATACCAGTTTGATCATATTGTTGATTAGATCATTCCTTGCCATTGTTTGAAAGATTCACCTGATTAGAACTTCGATCCAGAAATATAGAAAACTATTCTACAAAAATATATATGTACAGTCTTTTCTTTGTCAATGAGGTGATTATATTGTTAATTTAAGTCACAATCTTATGATATTTATTGCAGAAAATGACTGATATATTCAAATAACAGCAACAGAAGATAATAATCAGTTTCTTCATTATTTGATACTCACCATTTGGAGAAATATCAGACCAGTACTGTAGATATCAAATCTGTCAGGAAGATTCAGCTGTTTGAAACACCAAAAACATCATAAGCAACATAGGACAACAATATTAGACGATAAAGAAAGTTATATATGTGCTATTATTAATCACGGATGGTTTGAATGAAAAGTTTAACCTGCCATAAGACTGGAGAGAGTGCAGTTGCAACAGGAGCTGAGGGTGCAGATGGAGTTTGTGTGCTCATAATGTACTGCTCTGGCGCAGCATATCTGAAATGGAACAATTTGTGCACAATCTGAATTGTCTATGGTTGGATCTCATGCATCAAATAACACATTTTCTATTTTGAGTCATCAAAGAACCCATTAATCTGTCAGAATACATCTCTTAATAGACTAATCTGCTCTGGTAAAAATCATATATATCTCAAATAAAGGCAAAACCATAGATCGGTATTTTATGACCACGACTTCATCTGACAATTTTGAAAATAAATAAATAAAAATTAATAGTGTCCATTGATGTATTAATTATGAACATGAAAACAGAAACTTTAAGCAGTAGAGTAAGTATGAAGTAAATTGAAGATACCTTGGATCCAAAAGAAACTCCTTAGGGATGTAGTTGATCCCAACTCGCAGGTCTGTAGCAGCTCCAAGATCAATTATTTTGAATGTGCGAGACCCTAACACCATGGTTCATAAAGAAATTAAAGCCTAACTTGTTTTAAGAATGTTTTGTAATTTGAAAAAGTTATGCAATCTTTAGACTATTTTACCTTCAGAGAAAATAATGTTCTGTGGCTTAATATCCCGATGCACAATACCAGTTGAGTGAAGACCGTCTAATGCAAACAAAAGTTGCCTTATGATTGTTTGAATAATTCTATTTTCTCTTTCCAATCCCTTTGGCAAATCTTGTACCTCACCAAGAAGCAATGTTTCGACCTGAAATTTTTGGCACCATCATCGGGGCTGATACTGGATACCTTTAGCGAT
Source organism: Trifolium pratense (assembly GCF_020283565.1). Classification (NCBI taxonomy): domain Eukaryota; kingdom Viridiplantae; phylum Streptophyta; class Magnoliopsida; order Fabales; family Fabaceae; genus Trifolium; species Trifolium pratense. The sequence continues at coordinate 26,595,692 of NC_060060.1, forward strand.
CATGATTTACCAACGAAGTGTAAAATTTACAAAGAACGTTTTTTAAAGAAATATTTAAATAGAATTTAAACATGAAATAAGTGTTTCAAAAGCATAGTGAAGAGTATTTTAAACATATGAACCTTCTAACTTTCCCATACCAGAAAAAAGTATATAGTTTCTCATGTGTAGAACAACTGATATATCACATAACCTTCACTATAAAATTTAAGGCTAAAATAATGACATTATGAACATATCGAGTGCATTCATGTTGATTAAAGAGACTACCAACATTGTACGGAAAATCTCTACTCTGTAATAGATCAGCTAAGGTGGCATCCCCTTCGAACCGCCATATAAGCCAATATTCAGGAGTCTTCTTTGTAGACCTCTACAAATAGTACGTAAGAACATTAGTATTTGTCATGATAACCAAAACTAAAATGTTAAATGATGTGACTGCGTACGCCTTCTTCAATTGCCATATACAAGTAAGAAAGCAATACCGAAAAAATGTTACCTCAAGAAAACCATAAACAAAATCTGCACAGCTGTTTGCACAAGCTCTTCGTACTCGTTCATTCATCCAAATTTCTACGGCACCATATTCAGTCGCTTTCTTCAAGACTAAGTCACCTTCCTTCCAGTGAGAACCAAAAGTACCATAAGTCATAATTATACAATTCAAACGACCAGCTGAAATCTCATAAGCATGCATGTCATACCAACAAGTTGGTTCTTCATTTGTTTTCAAAAAATCATGAGAAGCTACAAATTCAAAACTTCAAATGTGCAAACAATACATATACCAAAAATTTCAATTATGTGTGTGAACTATGTTAACCATTTCAAAAGTTGTTGAACTTTATTGTCCCGAATTAATGTTCAAGTAACATTTATGCATATAATAGAACTTATACTCCATTCCAAATAGCTTATATCAAGACTTTACCATATCAACATTATTATACATCTCAGAATGATTGGAAAGAAACCAAAACCATAATAATAATACCTTTGAAGAAGGCTTGTTAGCTAGTGAGACTCTATAAACAACTCCAAATGATCCCTCTCCGAGCTTCTTCCCTAGAACAAAATCATCCTGCCATAAAAACCACTCTCAGTAATAAAATACTATTCAGGAAATACTATTTCACAAAAAATTGCAATAAAATAAAGAGTAAACCTTCGATTTGGTCCCAATATTATCACTCTTTCCTATTTGGTCCTGAACTATTGAAATCTATCAAATGTGTCTAAACTACCATTCTATCCCGACTGATGGACTAAATTGATAACTTGAGAATAATTAGGGATTATTTATTCTATTTCTGTAGTTTATCAAACAAATAAAAGATAAGAGAGAGTGATAGTTTAAGTATTAAATTGAAGATTGAATAAACCATAAATTTAGTCCTTAAAAGTATCACTGTCTCTCTCTAATTTAGTCCCTAAAGTATATAAATATAATAAGTAGTCTCTAAACTATATGGAAATCGTCAATTTAGTCCCTAAAGCATATAAAAATCCGTCAATTTTGTCCCTCAAATCTTAATACCAAGAATTAAATTGACGGATTTTATAAGGACTACTTATTATGTATATTTTTGTAATATAGGGACTAAGGGTTTGTTTGTATTGATTTATTTGAGCTTATCTACTAACATAAGTTTGTGAGACTATTTGGGGGAGCTTATTAAAACAACTTATGCCAATTTTCATAAAAATATTTCAACTTATTTTTCATACGTTCTTCAATACAACTTTTGAAAACAGCTCATAGCATATATAAAAACAATTCATTTTTATTTTATCTTTTGCTATAAAAATAGCTTACGTAAGCTTATACAAAAACGCTTATTATTATAAGCGCTTGAGCTATAAGCTGCAAATAAGTTGTTTATCCACACAGATCCTAAATTGAAGTGAAAGTGATAGTTTAGGGACTAAGGACCTGTTTGGATTGACTTATTTGAGCTTATCTAATGGACTAAATTTTGTGAGACTCTTTGGCAGAACTTATAAAAACAGCTTATGACATTTTTCAAAGCTTTTATAGCATATACAAAAACAATTTAATTTTATTTGATGCTTTAGAAATAGCTTATGAAACCTTATACCTAAGCACTTATGATGATAAACATTAGTGCAGCTATAAGCCTTAAATAAGTTGTTTATCCAAACAGAGCCTAAATTGACGGTTTATTGTTGAAAATTTAACAAACCTTTCTAAAAGTAGGTCTGAACAATCTTTCAACAAAAGCAAGAACAAACATATCAAAAAAACCAGGAGCAACACCAGGTGTAGCCCAAAGATAAGAAAGAGCACCAAAAGCCAAAACAACACCAGGGATAGTAACTGTCAAACCACTAGGTCTAGGAAGAGTGCTTCTATAAATCATGTCTCCACACTCCATCACTGTGCATGGAAGTCCAACACCAACACCAACAAAAAGGTTATGAACTGAATGAAGCCATTCACCACCATGAAAAGCTTTTGGGGTGAATCTTGCAGTGAATGATGGTGGTGATGATTCATTGTTTGAAGGTTTGAATCTAAGTCTTTGGCCAAGAAAGAGAGATTTTTGGTTGTGGGGATGATGGAGGTTTGTGACCCCAATTCCTCTGGTTGCAACAGTGGCCATATCAAGTTGGTTTTGGTTTGTGGGATAAAATGCTTCACCACTTCACCTCATATCAATCTACTTCAATTCTACACCACAAATCTACTTTTTCTTTTTATTTTATTTTTTAAATTTTTTTCTTTTCCTAGATGAAAACACTTTAAAATATGATGTAATAATATCCTTAAACTAATTTTTATTGTGAAAATGAAATATTTTAAATTTTTTATGTGTCAAGCCTTTGATTCGTCTTCCTTCAAAGTCGACATGTGATCTAACCACTAAGAATTTTAATCGAGTGTCTTGACTAAGTCGATCATCGGTCTGAGTTTAAAACTATAATCTAATTTACGGTAAAACATTCAAAAGGAAAATATATTTTCACATTCAATTAATTTTTTCGGAATTTATATTTTAATCAAGGCTTAAATGCACTTTTGGTCCCCCTATTTTCAAAAAAATGAAGTTTTGGTCCCCCTATTTTAAAAACCAACTTTTTAGTCCCCCTATTTTCATTTTTTTTGAGTTTTGATCCCCCATCCTATTTTGGGGTTAATTTTGTTGATGTGGCCTTGTAACTAATGATGAGGCAACATTCATGTGGACAAATTTAATATCCATGTCATTATTATATATTTTTAAATTCAATAAAACTTTATTTATAAAATATTTTAATTGTTAGAATTATATATTCAACTAAAATAATAATTGTTAAATTTTATAAAATATGAAATTTGAAACCCTAATTATCAAACCTTCAACTACTAGAATTTTATTCACCGTCGGAGAGAATCCTTCCTTATGGATTTCACTAATTCTATGGTTTCCGTTCAAACTCAACAATTTTTGGATTTTTAAAAACGAAAAGAAATTAGAGATGATTTTGTGTTTCAATAGAAATTACTCATACTCTTTAAACTATCTATGACTTTGGATGAGTTTGAATGAAAACCCAAAAATTGTTTTAAGTTTGAAGTTTAATTCTAGATTGATTTTATATAAAGTTGGATGATGGTGAAAGTTGAAGGTTCTTGAAACACAAAACTTGCTTTCAATATGCAATTGTTTGATATGAATCAAAGAGGATCATGTCCATGTTGTGATTGTTTGTTTTTTCTTAGGTTTAATAAATTAGAGGTTGTGAATTTTTGGATTTTTTATTTTAATGAACTTTCTTAGGTTTAATTAAATTATTTTATAAAATAAGTTTTATTGAATTAAAAACAAATAATGACATGGATATTAAATTTGTCCACGTGGACGCTGATATGCATTAGTGACAATGCCACATCAACAAAATTAGCCTTAAAATGGAATGGGGGATCAAAACTCAAAAAAAATTAAAATTGGGGGACTAAAAAGTTGGTTTTTAAAATAGGGGGACCAAAACTTCATTTTTTTGAAAATAGGGGGATCAAAAGTGCATTTAAGCCTTTAATCAATTTTGTGTTTCTTTATCAAAATAAAAATCACAATTTTTAAAAATATAATCTTTACGTGGTTAATCTTTCAACGGTTCAAAATTGTAGTTAATCTTGTAGTTGGTTTTTTATTTTTTATTTTAATTCAAATTGATTTTTTATTTTTTATTTTAAATCAAACAAACTTAGTACATTTCATTAACTAGTAAACATTCAATACATAAGAGAATAATCTCAAATTTATGGAAACTAACCCAGGAATTGGCCACCCGAGCAAGAATATGGGTAACCATATTTGCTTATCTCCTAATAAATTTCACTTCAAAATTTACACACGATAATATAATTTGGATAATGTCAGCAACAATTAAACTAAATTTCGAGCTATCACTATGCGTGGTTCGAATAACTTCGATTAACACTTGTGAGTCGCTTTTCAAATTGGACCCTATCTAAACCTCTATGATTGGCTTCCTTCATGGCCAGAAGGAGTGTACATGCTTCGCCTTCCACTGTTGACAGGGTGGCATGTTGTATCTGCGTGAAGCCAGCCACAAAACTACCAACATGATCCCGAAACACAAGCTCTCATCGTTGTTACTCTGGCAGTGCTAGGTGAGGATCCGAGCTATTACAAAAAATGCATCTTTTTTGGGTACAACATCGGGATTGTCTACTAAATACATAGAAAAGGGGCTCGAGTTGTTACATAGTGAAGGAAACACCCCTAATATCATCAGCGAACACTTGTATCAAGTCAGTATGCAAGCACCCCATATTGCAAACTTATCTACGCATTTGTTTGCTTCCGAGTAAATATGGTGAATTTTAACACTCCAATCTAATCTCAAGAGGCTACGAATTTTTTCGATGAGACACAAATTATATGTATTTTCATGACCAATCTGGTTAATGATGCTTATTATAATTTAAGTCCATTTACACTTCCAATCTATCGTACCCCATGTTCTCGCCACAATTAAACCTCCCAACAAACTCACATTATTAGAATAAGAATTAAATATATTTTTGGTTCCTATAAAATTACTAAATTTTCGTCATTACAAAAATTTCATTCAAGCACTTTTAGTCCATGTTATTTTTCAAAATTTTAAAAATTATTTAATTATCTTTAAACTTTAAAATCTTTGAATAATGTTTTTTTCATGCATGTTTAGAATACTACAAAAGTTTCTTTACAAAAGTTTAGAATGTTTTTAAAATGAGAAGAATTAAAAATCAAATTTCAAACTTTTTTTTTAAAGAATTTTTATAATAATCTTAACATGTCTGCAAAACAATCATTCAAAAATACACATTTATTTAAAATCTTAGATTAAAAATTCATGAATAATAATTTGATAGAGAGAAAAATATGCTACTTTATTTTATACGGATCAAAAATAAAATTTTATAATTTTACAGGAGTTGAGATCCTCTCCATTTCTTATGTTTTCCATTTCTTCCATTACCAAAGTTTTTAAATATTTTGGGGTGTATAAATGACATTTGGACCCACTTGATGTCACATTTTTGCATTTATATTCCCAAAACTATATAATAATGGAGGAAATGGAAATAATTGGAAATGGAGAGGATCCTAACTCATTTTACAGAGACCAAAAAATATTTTTAAATACAAAAAAAACATTTTTAGATAATTAAATAAAATAAAAAAAAAGATAATTATTACTACCGCAATTTTTAGATAAGTCCACCGTCATTCACATGTCCAAGTACTACAAGCTATAAAAACGTCCAAAGCTTCCAGCTAAGCACAGTAAAGAGGAGACTAGACTTGAAAATGAAATCTCAAATGAAACTCATTTACTATTCCTTCCTTCTTTCTTCTTCTCCTCGTCTCACGGCAGCAGCAGTACCCACCACATACTGACAAACCATAAACACCGCATCCCATCTTCCTTCCTTCCCCGTGAATTCTTCCTTTCCATATTTTATTATTATTATTATTATTATTATTATTAGGGTCATGTTAACATGTGCATAGATGGCACATGTTAAGCTACCTAAAAAGGAAATATAGCATTTAATGATACAAAATATTTAATGTTTAAAGAGTTGAATTTACAAACTTAGCATTTAATGTTTACCACATTTATCTTCTTAACATGTGCCTTTGGTGCACATGTTAACATTCTCCTTATTATTATTACGTTACTCACTTCTCACTTTCTCTTAGAACTCCCGCAGACACGAGAGATTAGTCTCTGCAGTTGCTCGGATACCGGAGTTACACCAAAAATTTGTCCCTGTTCTGTTCCCCACTCACTTAACCTTCATCTCTCCTCCCACACACTCTCAACAATCCAACTAAACTCACTCACACATAAACAATGCCTTTCCCCCTCTTTCTCTTTCTATTTCTCTTCTTCATTTTCACCACCGTTTCCACCGCTCTACCCTACGGTAACCAATCACATGCTTCTCTTCTCTAAGCCTCTAACTAACTAACTAACTTAGACACTTTCTCTCTCTTAATCTTAATCTCATTATCATTAATCACTTTCTCTTTGTGTCTCGCAGGTATTTCTTACCATATTGACTGTGGTAGTCCAACAAACACCACCGACTCATTCAACACAACATGGCTCTCCGACCGTTTCTTCACCGGCGGAACAACCGGAATCGTCTCCGAGCCACTCCGTTTCCACCACCAACACGAAAAAACTCTCCGTCTCTTCCCAATCTCATCCGGCAAGAAGAATTGCTACTCCATCCCTTCACTCTCCTCTTCACGCTACCTAATTCGTACCTTCGTCGTCTACGATAACTACGACGGAAAATCTCATCCTCCTTCATTTGATGTTTCCGTTAGTGGCACCGTTGTATTCTCCTGGCGTTCTCCTTGGCCTCAATCTCTTTCCCGTAACGGAGCTTATTCTGACTTATTCGCTTCGTTTCAAGATGAAGCCCTAATTTGTTTCTACAGCTTCGCCACTGATCCTCCGGTGATTTCTTCGCTTGAGCTTTTCGCCGTCGATCCAGCTTCCTATGATTCTGCTTCCATTGCTAACAATGATACTATACTTGTTAACTATGGGAGACTCTCTTGTGGTTCGAATCAGTGGGGTCCGGGTTTCACCAACGATGATGACCGGTTCGGAAGGTCATGGCAGTCGGATTCCGATTACCGAACCGGTCGGAACAAGGTAGTTCCGGTATCCACGAGGAGTAGCATTGCAGGAACTGATCAGAAGCCGAATTACTTTCCGACGAAGCTGTACCAGACTGCGGCAACTACGGCAGAGACTGCGGAGGAAGGTGGTGGTGTTTTGGAGTATGAATTGAGCGTGGATGCTAAGCTGGATTACCTTGTGTGGTTGCATTTTGCGGAGATTGAGGATAAAGTGAGGAAAGCTGGAGAGAGGGTGTTTGATGTGTTCATCAATGGAGATAATTTGACACGAGTTGATATTTACAAGCAAGTGGGAAATTTAGCTGCGTTTACTTGGCATCATATGGTGAAGAATTTGAGTAGTAGCGTGTTGAGTGTGAAGCTTGTTGGGGTTGTTGGTGCACCAATCATTTGTGGAATTGAGAATTATGCTTTGGTTCCTGATGATCCTTCTACTGTTCCTCAACAAGGTGTGTGTCTGTGTGATCTTTGTTGATTATATTTGGAAAGGAATGTTTTTTTTAATGCAAATTTGGAAACTTTGTTGCATAAAATTATTCTGATATTTGATTGCTTCTTTTAGTAACTTGTTAATAATGGTGTTTGTGAATCGATGTAATCTATTGTGTGTTAATGGAAACTTGGTTAGGGAATTATGGTTATGATTTTTTGTAAATATGGTTGTTATCTATCAATTGTGTGATTTTTAAGGTTTATTTAGGTAACAATTTCTATTTTATTTAATGATGTGAATGCTGGGAAAGGAAAGACATGGTCAAGATTTTGTTGAAAGTGAAGAGTAACCCACACAAGAGTTGTGGCAAGTGAAGGTTTTTTCTAAAAAAGAATTTAATTTTTTGGGTGCAGTGGTTGCCATGAAAGCGCTGAAAGATTCACTTCGGGTTCCTGAAAGAATGGGTTGGAATGGTGATCCGTGTGCTCCTACTAATTGGGATGCTTGGGAGGGAGTTACCTGCCGTATGAGTAAGGATAATTCTGCTCTTGTCATTAGTCAAATGTAAGTATTCTTTTGCATTCTCTTAAATTATGCAATTGAGTTTTTGATTGGTTTTATGAAAGATAATTATTAGTGATACGTGTGCAAGGAATCTCACTTAAAAGTCTCTTAATAATTGACTTGCTAAACTTTATGTATAAGTTTTCATGGTGGGGTAGGATCTATGTTCTAAATTTACATATGGTGGGTAAATGTAAAAGACTTGTTTTGTGATATCCTGTCGTTATAGCAATGTATGAGAAAGGTTTCTTATTCTTTTTTGTACAAAACTACAAATATCATTTTCCTATTCCGCAACCACCTTTGGGGCTTATCAGCACTCTTTTTCCAAAAAGCTTTGGCCTTTGGTAGGTAGTGAACATGTGTTTATTTCCAATTCCACAAATGCATATTTGAATTTCTGAACCTAAATAAATAAAAAAGGTGGAAGTTGCAGTTTTTTTTTTCTTGTTCAGACAACATTTTTTAATTTATTTTTATTTCAATTTTCATTCCAGAGATCTGGGCAGTCAAGGCTTGAAAGGGTTCATAAGTGAGCAGATTAGTCTTTTGTCAGACTTGGTAAGCCTGTAAGTATCAGTAGCTAAATGTTTACATATGCTACTAATCTTTCTCATCATGTGGCTTAGATGTTTTAAGGTTAACACGTACTAATATGTGGTTGTATATTTACTGGCCCATGTCTATCAATTTTCCCCTTGATTTGAATTGCCATATGTTTTTATGTTCTAGCTCATAATCTGCTGTTATTATTTTATGAACAAAGGTTGTCAAACTCTAGGATATTCATAGAACTTTCATAAGCTCATAAGAGTTTACCTAATACAAAAATGATATTTAAAATGGTGGTTGTCCGGAAAATATTTTCCGTATTAAAGAACAACACCGTAGTCCTTATCCTCTCACTTGCTCAGGCACATGAACCTTCTTACAGCAAGTGAAAATATAACAGAAGCATCAGAATTGAAAGAACACACAAACAGAACTTACTAAGACATTCTGTAGTTGGGACAAAAAACAATTCGAAACTCAATAGTGGGAAAGATACACAAACAACATAACATTGCTCAATTGTTTTGATTATCATCCCAATGTGTTTTGTTTGTGCTCCAGTCTAGTACTGATCATAATTCAATGAAGTTTTTTTTTTTTTTTAAAAACTTTGTATCCGGCCCTATGATCGACTAATTCAATAAAGATTATCCAGTCAGCATCTGTTTTCCTAGACAAACTTAAGCCACATTTATTTTGGTATCTATTATCTGGTAATTTCTCTTTCAATTTCACAGGAACTTGAGTTCTAATTCCTTGGTGGGTGAAGTACCGTCTGGCCTAGGTCAAAAATCCTTAATGCACTTGTAAGTTCAGGGTTCTCTTAGATGATATGCAAAAGGCTTCACAAACCTAAATTGACTGTTGTCCTATATTTGAATACTTAAGTTAAAATGACAATTATGTTTTCTTAAGTGGTATATGCCACGACATCAGTCCTCCATATACTAAAATTTTCATATTGTCTTTGGTTGATAATTAAATACCATTTCATTCTTTAGAAATCAATTTTATGTCATTTTAAGGCACAATTTTATGGCATATGTTGAAATTGAATTATCTATTTGATTTTTTATTCATTTATAAATGGAAGACCAAAATGGATATATAATTGAATATAATATATCCACATTCTGAATGTTTTTCTTGCATATCTAAATTATGGAGCCGGGCAAAAGTATAATTTGTGAAAATACTGTGATGTAATTTATTTGATATTTTACGTGTTTCATTTGTAATTTAAATTGTAGGGACTTGTCCAACAACCAGTTAACTGGCTCGATTCCAGATAGTATAGCTTCTTCAAGTTTGCAGCTTGTGTAAGTACCAACTGCATTGTATTATTAAGGGTTTAGTTAAAATGTGACCTTAGAGTTAAGACACGGATTAATGAATATAAAGCAGAAACTATTACATGAAAAGTTAAAGCATTTAATACTTCTTTTTAATTAACTAAGGCATGTAATAATTGCCATTTTAATTTCTTAGGATATATGTTGACAAAAGCCTTATATTTCTCACAACTGTCTGTTTCTTGATATAACGAATTGTGAAACTAAATTTTTGAGAGATCGACTCTTAGCTTCCAAAATTATATTTATAAGTTATAATTTTGACAAATTATACAAAACTGGATTCCATAGTTTAAGACATTGAATTAGAACAGTTTCCTAATATAAGATATGAACAACTAATAAAAACAATATTATGCTTCTTGGTACTTGCTTTTGCAAATGATAATGTTACCCCCAACAAGAACACAATGTTATGTATTTGATTGTCTATTATGTGGAAGCAATAATATCAGTATCTAATTCTCATAATCTAATGCTCTTTTAAGAGCTCCTTCAATGTTTCTCAAGATCAAAACTACCGCATCCCACTTATAGGACATGACAAATCTTTCCATGGTAAAATATTTCGGCTTTCCTTCTATTCTCTATTATCTCCCTTTGTTTGAATCTGACTGCCCTTGATTTAGCTTAAGTTTGACATCTGGATCTAAAGGAGTATCAAGTATCAACAAGTTTACAATTTAATGTCCTAGTGTCATAATTTGTGAGGCAAATAGATTAATTTACCTACCAATTGCTTATTTTATTTTTGGGTAAATAGGGTTTTACCCCCTGCAAAATAAGCCAATTTTGCATTACCCTCTGCAAAAAAAAAACTTGGGATTACCCCCTGCAATATGAAGATTCTCTCTTTTTACCCCCTGCTTGACAACTTGGCATAGAATCTTTATTTTTTATGAGGTGGCATGCATATGTGGCATTTATTTCATTTTTATTTTTTTAATTTGCACATGTCATTTTTATTATTAAATGAATTGGTGACAAAAATTTTAAAAATTCCACTTAATTAGTTTTTAAAAAAATAAAAAATATTGTGTCAAAAAAAAAATATTAAAAATAAAATATGTTAATTCAAAAAGATATGTTAATCCATTGTTTCTAACAAAAAAAAAAACTCACAATCTTGTCCTGTAACATAACACAAATCTTTCTCCTTCTCATTCTTCTTCTCAAAACCCAAAATTATTTTTTCTCTAACACAAACTTAGAATCCCAGAATCCTTTTTCTAAAATAAAACCTAGAAATCCGCCGAATCACTCCGCCGAATTCGTCGAAACAAATGATTGATGAAGAACAAAGGCAGGAACTAGGAACCGGATTTCCTATAAAGGCAGAAACTGGGTTTTTGAATTTATGGGTTAGGGATTGAATTGATGGGATGAAGAATTGGGAAGAAGAATTATGTTTTTGGGTTAGGAAGAAATTGGGTTGTTGCAAAGGGATGAAGAATAGAAGAACAAAAGAAATTTATGATTATGTTTCTGGGTTTACCGAGATTGATTTTTGGAAGAAAAAAAATTGGGTTCTTTTTGGATTGTTGTTCTTGGTGGTGTTGATGATTTTGTTGATGTTGTTGTTGTTCTTGGTGGTGTTGATGTTGTTGTTCTTGTTGAATGATGAAAGTTATTGTGGTAGGGATGAAGGGGAAATTAGAAAAGAATTTATTATTATTTTTTTAATTTTTAGTTTATTTAATAATAAAAATGACATGTGCAAATTAAAAAAAAATTTAAATGCCACATATGCATGCCACCTCATAAAAAATAAAGATTCTATGCCAAGTTGTCAAACAGGGGGTAAAAAGAGAGAATCTTAATATTGCAGGGGGTAATCCCAAGTTTTTTTTTTTGCAGGGGGTAATGCAAAATTGGCTTATTTTGCAGGGGGGTAAAACCCTATTTACCCTTTATTTTTTTGTAAACCAAGGTATCCTCCGCGCGCAAGTGCAGAGACTAATCTCTTGGGTGGCCCTGTTTTTTTTCCTTCCCAAAAATACAACCCAAAACAAAACGTTCGATTCTGCGGGAAGTAGCTTGGTCAATGGTCATAATGCTTCGAGTTATGGGACCCAGGGGAATTTATTTTTCTGTGGTGCATTCTTTTGATCTTGAGGACAAGGTGAATTTCATTGGAGGCGGTATTGATAGGCATATGAAAAAGTGCAGTGAGTATAGAAGTGAAATGATTAGAAGGGAGATGGGAAATTATGTAAAAGAAATATGGACAGGTTGCACTTTAGGGTTATTGGAGGGTAGGAAAGGAGGTGAGGTGGTTATAACTTAAAGAAAGTTATTGAGGATGTGGGGAGGATGATAAGTGTGTAGTGGGCAATTGTAGGGACTGGGTATTAAGAGCCTGATCCCATCAATTGGAAAGGAAATTCATCTCCACCCATTGCCATTTACTCCCTTCATCCTATAATATGCGTTGCTTGAGGTTTTTTCACATAGATTAAGAAAAACAATAAATGAATAAATTTGTGTATGAGAATGAACCCCGAGTATGTCATTAATTCCATTTCCCTCAGTTTTACTTTATTATTCTGTCTCTATTTCTATTTAAAACATAGACCATTCTATTTTTCTTGGTCCCTTTAAGTGTACCGACACTATAGAAATGGATTGGTAGGTAACACATAAACTCTAGCAAGTCTGAGCAGGCGTTCCTTTTATCCTTACAATTTTTGCTTATTTTGTTCTGTTTTCTTAATACATTTTGTCATGTCAGGCTATTGAACGGTAACTTATTAGAAGGACAAGTGCCAGATGAACTCTATTCGATTGGTGTGCACGGTGGAGCTATTGAGTATGTCACTTTAATCTGATAGTTTTACTATGCCTGCTTCTGTGTAATGTGTTCTGGTTGAAATATTTGATGACTTACCTTCGGTATGCTTGATGGATTCTGTATGTTTTTCTCATGTTTGTGTGATATTGTCTGTTGGCGTGCACTTATCTTAAATAAGCTGCTAGCGGTATGTTAGATTTTTGGCGCATGGTATCATATGTCATCAGCATTTAATGATAAACATCGCCTCAATGTTAGATTTTACACAAAGATCCTTCTATCTTCTTCTGTTATCAGTTGTTTCTTCAGCTCTGTACTACAATTTTTGGCGTAATGATAATCAAGTTGCTTTATTATTATATGTTGCATGATTTGAAAAATCTTTGACATTAATACACCTTCAATCTGACAAAGCAGTAGTTGTGAACAACATTTTATACAGTGACCAAATAAATGATTATCATAGCAAACCTGTTAGTTTTACACTGGGGAATTGTTGATCAGTACCAGTTGCTACATATGTTCCTAGGGTTGTTTTATTTTATGCATCAAAGTAGTATGTCACCAAAGTACCGGGTTATGATATATTATGGCGCAATTAAATTAATTATGTATTTCAATGAGAAATATTCTCTTTGCGGTCTTCAATTTGTTGTGTTTTTGTTTGCAGTCTCTCTGCCAACAAAGGTTTGTGCGGTGTACCGTCTCTGCCAGCTTGTCCTATGTTTTGGAAGAATGGTAGATTATCCACCGAGGGAAAAATTGCAATCGGCATGTCAAGTCTCTTTGTTTTCTGTTTGATACTACTGGGGATCTATATCTATATCAGGAGGAGAAGGAATGATTATGACTTTGCGCTGCCTCATGAATTAACAGGTAATTATGATTTCAAGATGATTAATGTGGATATGGAAAATAATTTTTTGAATTTATGGGCTGGAATACAATCTATTCAAAGAATTACACAAATATAAGATCATATTTACAACATCAGTGGTTGAGCTTCACATAATTTTGTGAAAGAGCCAAAACAAATTAAAATATGTATGAACATAATAAACTATTTATATACAACATTTTATGGAATCAAAATTGGTCAATTGGTTAGCATCCATGTTTTGTAGGAAGAAAAACGCGGTTTGATTTCCTTATTCCTCGTTCAAAACATAGCTTGCCCCTGCGGTGTGGTGTAAATTTTTAAAGTATGTCACAGTATACTATATATATATTTGGAGATTGTGGCCTGCTCTAGTCCCCATTAAGATCCGCTGCTGACAACACTCCCTGTCAAGCTAGTGAATGAATTCCTAACTTGCAAATAATTGTTGAATCTTTTGGTTGATAAGTCACATTTACGAGCTGATGCCCAGAAGGAATGTAAGTTGTAGTTATCATCTATACTACCCAGCCTCTTTTTGTTGAAGTCTCGATCTATCTCAATGTATTTTGACTGGTCATGTTGAACAGAATTTTTAGCATACATATAGTCGAACAGAAAGGCGTGACTTAAAAGCTTTTATTCTATCTATAAATTTAGTTTACCAAATATTCCCTCTTTATTCTTCCTCAAATATTATATCATTTACTAAATGCGTGCGTTAAGGCACTGGCTCTTGGATGAGGTTGGTATATGATTTCACATGAAATAGAGATATGGCAAAGTTAGTATTTATAATGTTTCAACAAGCTTTTGAGATTGAGTTTTGTCTAAAACCAAATTCTATCATGGATTTAAAAACCTAATGAGAAACCCAAATTCATCTTTATGAGGCAGATCCACTGTCTACTTTCCTCTGGTTTTGTCTTTTTCAACACGGTATCAAATATCAATGTCTCATATGTTATGGGACAATCTGCATTTGTCTATGCTCAAGTTTTCTAATCCTGGACTCAAAGGGGTGTGCCTTTCCAGTTACGTCTTTCTTATCATTGGTCTCTGGAGAAGCCTATTGATTTGTTGTTGGCCAATCATGCATTGACTAGAGATATAGTCAAATTAGTTCTTAGAAGGCTTGGGTTAATTAATAAGTATATTTGTTAACAAGATGAAAGGATAAGGACTCTAAATTGACATGCTGTAATCCTGTAATTTTAGGGAAATCTCGTGACAAATGAGACGAAATAATTTGGACTGAGGGAAATGGAGATATAATACAGAAATGTTTTATTTATATAGAATTAAATATCTTCTTTTCATGTTTTAATCCCTCTATTATCTGTTGACCTTTTTATTGCTTCATTTGCAGCATTAGCAGCCAAGAGAAACCGATATCAGAGGCAAAAATCCTTGATGGTTCTTGAGATGGAGAGTCAACACGCTAAGGGACTACCTTCACCTTCAGCCACACAATAACCTTATATTCTTCAATAGAAATGAAGTATTAAATTGTCATAGTTTTCTGCTAAACATATACTAACCCAGCTTAGAGAAAGGATTTCAATTGTTTCTGCGCCAATGCCAGGCCACGATGTGACAACATTACAACTTTAGGAGGAACATCGCTCTCGGGCCCTGTCATTCTCGTACAACTTTGTCTTGTCAAGAATTCTGGATGCCACTTATTGCCGCGCATGTTCTGTCTGTGTCTTGACCCATCAAACAAAATCACTAGACGCAGCTTTTGTTGAATGTGATGCCAACAATCCTTCAATATATGAAATTTAGAGCCACAATTCAGTCGGTGTATATATTTTTCTTTACACATCGGCTCTTTTGTATGACTATTTTAACTGTACTGATTTATATAGCTACTGAGAAGTGATTGGACCTTATTGTATTGCTTTTACACCTCGTGACATAAACTTTCCATGCTTCAAGATAATGCTCCACATGCAAATAGTTCTAGGGTTTTTCTTGTTTTGAAATTTTTATATTGTTGTTTATATTACGAAATGTACTATGCATTGGATTGACTTCTATAGTGATGTTTTGAGAGGTCCAATGTTTAATTTTCGCTATTGCCTTGAATTGGAGCATCATCTCTTCATCTTAAATTTATAACCGAGGGAAGGTGTGCGTGTCATTCTCACTTTGCTAATTTTGTCAAATTTTCTTGTATCAAAGATCTACTACTGGATCTTGACTTTTTTTTTACAGTGATCTTGACTTTTCTTATTGCAGTCGTATTCAGTAAAATATAAACACGAGTACTTAATTACTACCTTCGTCACTAATTATAAGACCCTGTTTAACAAAAATAGTATATTCATTTATCTTGTTTTCACTGTATTTTTCTAATAATATATAAATATAAATATTAGCATATAAGATTTGTTCAATTTGTTTTGATGAGTATTTTTAAAATATTAAATTTTTACTAATACACAATTAAAGATATTAGTGATCAAAATTGTGTATTGTCGTAAGTGCAGTGGTCAAACAAAGTCTTATAATTATGAACGGAGAAGGATATGACTATTTTAATGGATGGATGAGTACTTAACTATATAATGAGACACAAGAGGAGTACTTAATTACTATATGATGACTATTAGCATTCCTCTGAGACACAATATTGTTTGTTGAAAACGTAATTAATATTGGTTACTTATGTCATTGGTGATGTAATGAGAGAGCAAACAAAATACAGTAACAACGACTATTTGAACAGACTTCCAAACTGCCAAATTATGTCCCAAGATGTTAACATGCATGCCTAAAATAAAGTTTGTATTTTGACCATTTATTTTGCTTATGACAACAACAGCCATCAAAATAGTTGAAGTTTAATTATTCGTTTTTTATTCATGGATTCAAATTTGCATGAGATTATCAAGAAATTGAAGTCTCTGATAAACTAATCACACTATTTTTTTTATATAATTAATTAGTAACTCATATACTCTAATACTGAATCAATCTCAAGTTGATTGTGAAATTGTAGAAATGGACAAAGTCGTTGACTGGTTGACCTCGATATCGATGGCCAGTTGTCCTCGAAAAGTCTCCTCTCCTAAAAATAAAATCATGCACAATTTTTTGTTGAATTATATAAATTGTTTATTCACGTTAATTTTATAATATAGTAATTGCAATTTGAATAATTTTACATAATTACATCATAGATGGCAACTATGTGGACGTTTGACTGCGAAATATGAATGTGTGCTATACTCTATAGTTTAGTATATGCATGTACAAGTATAAAACAAACAAACTATATCTGTAGTTTAGTGAATGCAATGGCTGTAGATTGAGTCAGATTTGCATCTAATATATCATCTAATACTATCTGATCGTACCTGATATCAGAATGTGACCGCATCCGGCGTTGCTCTGCTTCTGTCCTAATGAAGTGGAGGAGGATTGTGTACTTGCAGGTGTTTCGACGCTCAAGTTAGTAATTTGGGTGAAACAAGATTTTCGGAAGGTTAGAATGCGTACCTAACTCCCTTGCAGGAGTGGAGTATATATAGCCATCAACGTTGGGGCCAAGATCCTTGATGGTCATTAATGTCATCAAGTGGCTGCCGAAAAACTGCCGGAGAGGAATGATGAGCAGTTAATGCTCATCATTCCGGTGGTTGGTCATTACGGTATGCAAAAATACCATGACCGTTGACCAGAGATACTCTTCGTGGGCTGCTCCCAAGTTGAGCCTTGCTCGACGGCCCAAAGGGGGGATTTCCTCGTCTATTGGGCTTTAGGTCCAGTTCAGACTTTAGAACACTATTCATTAAAATAATTTATCTTTTTAGTTTTTTTCTTACAATTATTTTTCATTTTAGGCACCGTTCCATTTAAAAGATAAATAAATAATTTGCCATTTAAAAAATTGGCGATTTTTAAAATATAAAATTATTTTTAAAAAATAAAAATAATAAATTTTAATATTTAAATTTTAATAAAATTTTTAGACAGAAGTTAGGGAGAAGGTTGATAAAAGAAGGTTAATATTTAAAACTTATTATATCGTCTAATATTAAGCCAGACTCAAAGCGGATCGGACTTAAGCCATTTTTAACTTAATGTATTAACAATAAGGCTAAATTGCAGTTTTGGCCCCCATGTTTCATAATTATGCGATTTTGGCCCCCCACGTTTCAAATGTGCGATTTTGGCCCCCACGTTTCATAATTGTGCGATTTTGGCCCCCCACGTTTCAAATGTGCGATTTTGGTCTCCCACGTTTGCCCCCTTTTGCATTTCTTGGTCCCCGTTGACTATTTTGACCAAAAAATTGATGACACGGAATATTTTTTACACGTGTCTTAATTATATTGGCCAACCAAAATTTATTATTATTTTTTTAAAAAAAAAGGATAGGTCACGTGACTTTTTCAAGAACATTATTCTCCACCACAAATATTATGTTGATGCACTTGCTTCTACCAAATTCTCATTAATTGGTTTCAAGAATTGATTATGCTATATTGAAAAACCAGAATCTAAAAAATTGGTCTCATTAATTGGTTTAACAAAAAAATCATAATTCAAAATATTTCAAATTCAAAATATTCATTCATTATACAAAAGGACATTGCCTAATGCCTAATGACTTGTATGTTCTTGCCAAATCAAAATATTTAGTAAATTAAACATTACAAAATAGGTAAATACAGAAACATATAACTAAGATTTGTTTGTTGATTGTTGTGTGCCTACTGCATCTTCATTTTTCTTCTTCCTCCCCTTTTTGGCTCCTCCTTTTTTTGCATTTGAAGTAGTAGCATTCTGGCCTTGCACAGCTGCCTGACCAGTTTGAGCAGCATGTTTAGCACTTTGTGCACCAGTTTGTGCAGTAGAATTCACACCAGTTTGTGGAGTAGTATTCACACCAGTTTGTGAAGCATTTTTAGCACTTTGTAGTTTGTGCAGTAGTATTCACACCAGTTTGAGCAGTATTTTTAGCACTTTGGGCACCAGTTTGTGCAGTATAATTCACACCAGTTTGTGCTTCAGGGTGCTTGATAGATGTGTTTGACTACAAAAAATAAAACTCACAAATTAGTAATTGAACAAACATAACAAACTTATCAAATTTTATACAAACTTAAATTACCTTGTTTCCACCTATTGGTATAACTCTGTCAGCTGCTGTCTTTCCCTTGCAAGATCTTTTATTGTGTCCCACTCTTTTACATCTATTACATGTCACAGTTCCTATAACTTTCTTCATTCTTTTGGGATTTGGTTCATCATTATCCTTTTTTTTTTAAAAAAAATAAATAAATTTTGGTTGGCCAATACAATTAAGACACGTGTAAAAAATATTCCATGTCATCAATTTTTTGGTCAAAATAGTCAACGGGGACCAAGAAATGCAAAAGGGGGCAAACATGGGGGACCAAAATCGCACATTTGAAACGTGGGGGGCCAAAATCGCACAATTATGAAACGTGGGGGGCCAAAATCGCACATTTGAAACGTGAGGGGCCAAAATCGCACAATTATGAAACGTGGGGGGCCAAAACTGCAATTTAGCCTAACAATAATGTACATATGTAATTTTTCTCCATAATATGAACATTAACATTGCTAAAATGAGTGTCTTGCTGTTTGTGTTGTGACAGTCAATTGAAGATAGAAATAGATTCCTCCCTTTGATAAAGTCAAAGACAATGAGACCCTATTAGAATAAATCTGTGGATGAAAGTCTAAAACCATGGAAACTCTAAAACATGGCCATTGAAAAATAAGAAAGAGAATATCTATGATCTATCTATCTATTCTAGGTCCCTTATGAAGTTATTCATACATTTTCCTCCGTCTTTTTTGAAGAAAAACAGAGAAAATACTCTTGGAATCTGACATAGTCCTCTCAACCAGTTACAAGCCTCCAATTATATGATATTTTAGCCAAATTGGCCAAATGGTGACCAATTGGGTGCATTGATTATTACTTTATCAATGTATAAACTATAAAATAGTACCAAAAATGTTAACATGTGCCTTAAAAATTGATCTCTGATTTTATGAATATTTTTATAAAAAATAACTATTAAATTGTTAAATTAGTTCATATATTTAAGTATTTCTTATCAATTAAATATTTATGTTTTAAAAGATAAAAATCTTTCTATTTTACTTTTTTTAAAAAATATTAATAAATTCAAGAATCGTTTCTGTTACCTCAATTGATAGAAACATCTCATATTATAAGCAAGGGGTCCAAGTCGAACTTTGAACATTTAACTTTTTCATCTTAAAAGTGAAATTTCTAACCTTAAACTATAGTATCTAATAAGAAAATACTAATAAAGTCAAGAATATATTTAATAACAGATTATAAAGTCAAAAATCAATTTAATAGTTTATTCATTTATTAATCATTACCGGATGTTAAGTCTGATTAAACTTTCGCAACATAGTAAACTAAAATTTGAATTTCACTTTACATAAATATCTATAGCTAGTGGAATTTTTTTTATAAAAAGTTATAAGTATAAAAAAAATTACTAGTATTAATTTTGTCAACAAAAGCAACTCAGTTACTTGGGGAGGGACTACTTGATAGTTACATGAAGGGGTGACCCTATTATCACTTGGTAGCTGCTATGCTACTTGCCAAGCAAATCCAATTATATGCTTTCATGATGACTATGTGGGTGTATGGGACTTCCTATTGGTTGCTTTATAAACACAATGCATTATAACAGCTGTATGCTTTTGTTTCCATTGGTTTATTACTCCAATAGGAATGGAATAGAAATAGAACCTTCCTATGCTGGAAATATTGCATGGTATTAAAGCTTTCATTGGCCAATTTTCTATATCTCACTTAATTAGAAGTGTATTAGTTTCCGTAAAATTAATTCAGTTATTAGAGATATTATATTGTTCATGTATGTATTTCCAGTTGTCAAGCGGAAGAAGAGGGAGAAAAAATGGGCACAGTCCCACTAGTAGCCCGTGTTTTCGATCCGAAAGGAATGGAAAATGAAACTATGAAATGTCTTACTCCCTCCGTTCCAAAATGTAAGTCGTTTTGACCATATTACACAAATTAATAAATGTGATTAATGTTGTATGGAAAAGAGAAATTATGAGTTAGTTTACAAAATTGTCCTTCATTAGTGGTATGAGAAAGATAAATTGAAGAATTGAAACAAGAAACAGAAATAAATAGTTAAGGGTATAATAGAAATAGTAGCATTAAATGTTTCATTGGTAATGTAAAGTGACTTATAATTTGATACAATTTTTTTTTCTTAAAGTGACTTACATTGTGGAACGGAGGGAGTAGTAGAAATTTCAAGAGCACTTTAAACATGACTAAGATAGAATACACTTATTGTCCTCGAATTCATCCAATTTTTTCTTCTAAGTGTTTCCTTTTATAGTCCACCATTCCTTGATTTAACGAGTCTTTCACGGGATTTGAATGTCTAGGCCCAATAAGGTAGAACCCTGATATCCATATGCAGATCGTCCATACATGACACGTGGAGGTGAAACACGTGTGACCCTTATGCCTGTCAATATTTTCAATTTATAATCGAAGTTAGTCCTGGTCAAGGGAACCTTAGCCGAAGGAGGCATCTCTTGCCCTTTGTTCATCGTTCGGGAATAAGGGTGGATTGTCCGAAGACCCTCATTCGGATGGTGGCTAACCATTAAGAGTGGTCGCCATATTTGCTGATGGACTTTAGTCTTTTGTCCTTTCCAGAAAGGGTCATCTGTTCGTTGTGAGCGGTTTTTCCTTTTGCTCTAGAGGATGGCTTACCTATGGTATGCTTTAGACCGAGATCTGGATGATAAGATTGTTGGTGGTGTAACCTTGTTGTGAAAGGAGAGGTGGTACCTACACACACTCCAACGATCAAGTCAATAGGCGTTGAAAGTGAGAGATATTTTAAGGTTACATATTGCATACTCGAAGTACCATTTTGTATGACTTTGTATAAGGAAAGAATTAGGATTGTAAAGACCTAGAATATTCTTATGCCCCTGATTATGGTAGATGTCATTTGATGGCAAGACAGCTACGACAGACAGTTCATGTGTCCCTCTTGGATGGTAATCACATGTAATCATAGTGTGTCTAAGGTATGATCTGCTTTGGTAAATATGAATCTAATGACCTAGTTCAGTACAAGGATGCACACTTGACACAACCCGGAACAAAGTTGGATTATTAAATATAAGAAGTTTAGTTGTGTGCTCAACAAATCAACTCTTCAACTCATTTAATTGATAGTTTATGATAGCATTAAATAAGTTTATGTAAAAAGATGATCTTGTTTGTTTATATTTTACTTGATTAAAAAATAACTTTTAATAGTAGAAACGTAAGTGTTAACTCAATATAATGTTCTCATAAGTTCATTTATGTTGATAGGAACATCACATATTGCATATGCAAGAGTTAGAATTATGAATACTCAACTTATTCACCTTAAGGTAAAATTTCTAATCACTAGACTACTTAAAAAAATTTAAAATATTGAGTCATAAAAGACCCATTAGACTACTTAAAATATAAAATTTACATAAAATTATATAGAGATAAAAAAATAATAATAATAAAGTAATATAAAAAAAATTTAAAAAGTTTTGAGCATTGACTCAGCCGGTCCCCGTTCTATCTATGTCACCCACTCTAAATCATAAAGTATATAGTTTAAAGATAAATTATATATTTTCATTTGGAAAACATAGATAAATTAAAATATTTTGGTACAAAAAATATTTAATTGACTATTTTAATTTGAGATTGAAATTATCCATGCCGAAAACATATCCTTGGGGTAATAAAATCATAATTAACAAACTAGATGATAATCGTTCTATTATTTTTATATATTATCACATAGAATAATGACATCTTACCAAAAAAAACATAGAATAATGACATGGATCTTCTTTTTTACATGTCACACAACTTTTTTTTTTTGACAAATACATGTCACACAACTTAAAATATTGATTATTTGTAAATAGAATTTTCACAACTTCGTGTTACACATTTCTTGAAAGTGTTTGTTATATTAATAACTTAGTGCAGTATTACAAATTGATGACACATCTCAAGTAAAAAGAGGGGAAGGAATCCATTTATCCTCATTAAACCAATTGAAATTGACGATACCATCATCATAGTAAGATAAATCAAGTCCAATTAAATCATTATTAAACAAACTATGTCAGTCAAGCTTATTAGGGAAAAACACGTGTAATATGTTTATCTTAATAGTAAGGGATATGTGCTTACATATTAATATACTATTAAAGCAACTAATTAATGATTCCTAAAATCTCTAATGATTTCATCACAAAACGTGCACCAACATTTTTTTTTAACAAACGTGCAACATCTTAATTTCTTTGTAATATGATGGCGAAACACTTTTTTCAGCTATGCGGGTGACGTGGGAACATAATCTCAAGTCATAAATCATAGTCATCTCCAACTAGAAAGCAGCCTCTACTTAGTAGATATGAGATAATCACCTGTACAATTACTTTCTTTTAGATTGAGAGATACATTTATCTTTTGAAAAATAGAACTGGTGGTGGATTTCGATCCTTATCGTTAATATTGTAAAAAAAAAAATAGAGGGTATTTATTAGGCATGGCAATGGGGCGGGGCGGGGACGGGTTTTGCCCTCCCCAAACCTAAACCCATAAAGTTCGGGTTTCCCCAAACCCATCCCAAATTCGAGCGGGGATAAAAATGATAACCCCAAACCCATACCCAACGGGGATCGGGTATCCCCATCGGATTTCTGGTATCCCCATTACGCCTCTTTCCACATGAATTTATATTATATTTTAGTATTTTTTTATTAAAAAAAGTTAAATGTCCAAAATTATTTTTTCTCAACAATATTTTTTTAAATAAAGAAAAAAAAAATAGGGAAAATGGTTTGTTTAATACTCAAATTAAAATAAAAAATAAATATATGAACCTAATTTAAGAGATTGTTTAAGTGTTTCTAATTTAAAAGAGGTGAAATCTAATTTTTAGTATAAGCGGGGCGGGTTCGGGGACGGGTTCGGGGTGGGTATCAATGTACCCATTACCCGTCTCAAACCCATCTTTTAAAATCGGGGAAAACCCGAACCCAAACCCAATCAACTCGGGTATTCCCCGTCAAAACGGATTTGGTTTGGGTGGGTACCCGCGGGTATGAGTTTTATTGCTATGCCTAGTATTTATTCAATAATCAATGAAAATCAATTATATAAATAGATTTACATGTACCAAAAAACTAACTTTTAATTAAATTTTATTTCACATACAAAACTAACTTATTCGATAAATACTCTCAATTCTTTAAAAGATAATCTAAAATAAATCTTTTTTTAATGGAAAAAGATCAATGATACGGATAAAACCGCATCATGAAATAATGAAAACCTTTTTTTCTTCTTTGATCGAATAAATAATGGAAATCCTAAATTAGATTGATTCAGTTCTTGTTGAATTGAGTTCATATTCGTAAGGCTTGACTGAGTTTAAATTTTACTACTGATAGGAGAATTTTGTTAGTGAGTAATACGAAAATATTACTCATGCATGAAATAATGGGAGTCCCAGATTTATGTAGGTTGATTATGTTTGCTGAATTAAGCTCATATTCGTAAGACTTGATTACTGCTGATTACAATAATGATTTTGTTAATGAGTAATATCTAAATATTTGTACATGTTTTTCAAGTTTTAAGACTTTCTTGAAATTATCTCCTCGAAATATTTTAAAAACTATTATGAAAATATAGTAGAGAATTAAGTTTAAAGACTGTTGATCGCGGATATGGATATTTTTGTCATCCATATGTCAACGCAATTAGTATTTACATTCTCTTATTACATTCTCTTAGCTCATAAAAAATATATTTTCTACAAAAATGAAATAATAGTTGGGGCCCTCACCTCGTATGACCATTACTCCTTCCATACAAAACCGTTTGTCCAAATTTGTTTGGTTGATTTGCGATAAGTTGTTCTCAGTAGCGGAGCTAGGGGTGGCCAGGCTGGGCCTTGGCCCACCCCAAAAAATAGGAAATGACTATAATACCCATAGTGTATTAATAAAATTACAAGTATATTATATGTATATTTGTTTGTGCGGAATTATACTAATTCAAACAGATAGCCCAGTTGGTTGCAAGGTGCTTGTAGCTGTTGTGTTTAGGGTTGTGTGTTCAACACCTACTACTTCAACCTTTTGCATATTTTTTTTTTGTTTTATTTTTCTTAAAAGAAAGAATCTCAACATTCCATTTACATCTTTTGTTATTTTTTATAATTGCAAATAAATATCTTTAAAAAACATTGTTTTTCATATCTATATACTTTTAAATTACTACATTATAATTTATTTTAAAAAAAATCAAATTCATCTTCTATAGTTTTTAAATTAATAGTTAGTTATTGTAATTTTTTAAATGATATAAATTTATATCTAAGAATACTCATTTACCTGTTAATTTAAAAATCTAATGTAAAGATAAATTCAAAAGCTTCTTTTTGTGTGAATAAAACAACTTTTTTATCAACAAAAAAATTCACAATTTCCATTTTTTTTATAAAAAAATCTCAACTATTTTTTTTTGGGTGCATAATTACAACTATTTTCAATTAAGAACAATCATTCTTCTTTTAATATACATGTAATATAATAAAACATTTAATTTTTTATTATCAACTTTTTGCAAGTATTATAACTTAAATTTTTTGCATGCAATATAATTTTTAGTGGCCCATCCAATTATTTTTTTCTGGCTCCGCCACTGGTTGTTCTTACATTAAAAAAAAGTAAATGGCACCCAATATCTTCGAGATTATCTTTGGGATACTCTTTTATTATTATTAAAATTGAAAAACGCACTTTAGCCGTGGTTATGTAAGATCAAAAGGTGACTTACGTTCATATTTTGGTAAGGAAAGAACAATATCTATATAGGGCATATACCCATCCGCAGCTAATCTTGAATCATTAAAGTTTGATTACACGTATTATAATATTACTAGTCTTTATCTTATCTCATATACAATGTGTGGATTCTCAAGATAATTCTCACGGTTAAAATTAAATATCTTGAGCATAATTAGAGTGATCTGATCGTAATAGTCTGATAGTAGATTGTTCAAAGAAATTTGAATATATACGTTATAAGGCAACATCATCTTACATCACAACGACTTATTGTTAAAATTATATTTATTTCATCTGAATTAAAAAAAAAAAAAGAAATTCATAATTCGGTTGTGATTTGAAGCCGGCTTAAAAGATTTTATATTTTGATAATATAATAATATATACCAATGAAACTCGAGGAAAGGGGTGTGTGACAATATATGCTGATGCTTATAACTTCAATTTGTTGTTAACTAAAGTGACATGGGTGATGATTACTTTTGTTGACTAAGCATATTTGGATTATTTCTTAGGTTTGATAAGCTCAAAAATAAATCAATCTAAATGACCATAAATCTAGTATGAAAACCTATTGACTAATCAAGACCAGAATCATCAAATTAACCATTTTTTTATCAGATAGTCTAATGATTATATATAATTTCACGAATTCTATTTTTGCATATAACATATGATATTTCTACTAACTGGGTTAAACTTACGGAAAAAAACTCATACACTCTATGTATTGATTAAAGTGGAGAATTCGGCCTGATTTGCTCGAAAGGACTAAGTGGGTAGGCACTCTGTGTTGACGGTACCGTTGGTGTTTGTTGGTATTTCAAGTGTGAGTTGAGTCCCACATCGGATGAAACAATGAATGTTGAATGGTTTATAAGTGAAAGGTGTAACGACCCAAAATTTAGTATTCGTTATTTAATTATTTTATTACGCGAGGGCGTGATTTATAATTAAATTATTAAGCGGCGAATAATCATTTAGCGAGAACGTAAGTTAATGAGCGAGAAGTTATGTTGTTTGAGCCTTTGGGCGTGGGATAGGCATTGGGCCTAAGCCAAGTGGGCTTGGATCCATGAGAAAATGGGAGCTCTATAAGTAGCAAGTCAAACCAATGAATAGTCTCATAAGTTGCAATTCTTGAGAAAGAGCAAGAGGAGGAGCTCATGAGGGAAAGAGAGGAGCTCGTGGGAGAGAAAGAGAAGAGCAAGCTTGTGGATTCGTCGAGCTAAGGTACGAGAGTTAGATTACATATTCGTGAGTGATTCGGAAGAGGGGAGGATGTCGATTCCTCCATTCCCAAACTCTTTCCACTCTATTTTCTTGTGGGTTTTGTGGGTGATTTTCTTAATGGAAAATGGATTCTTTTGATCCTAACATGTGTAGTGAACTCATGGTAGATGAGGTAAACAACTTTGGGGAGTTGAAAATGGGAATATGTAGATGTTTGATCAATGATTTGCATGTTTATGCAACTTTGCTTATTTTGCAAGAAATTGGCATGATTTTGATTGTTTGATGTATTTGGATGTTTAGAAGGGATGATTAATGTTCCTTGATACCATATATGCTTGAATTAGCTGTTTATAAGAATTTATAACATGTCTAGATGGATTTTTGAGTGGATTCAAGGTTAAACCGCCTTAGAAACTCAAGAACAGATATTTTCTTCTGGTGTAGTTCGCTAAGCGACTAGGAGTTCGCTGTAGCGAACGTGTTCGCTGAAGCTCGCTATCTGTTCGCCATGAGCAGGTAATTCCCGGGTGAGGTTCGCGTAGGCTCGCTAAGCCTTCGCTCAGCGAACGGTTCGTTGAAGCTCGCCAATGCTCGCCATGAGCAGGTGACTTCCGGGATTGTGGTTCGCCATGTCTCGCTAAGCCCTCGCTTAGCGAAGGCCTCTGTGACAGCAATTCTTGTTGATGTTTGTAAGTGTGATCAGGCACTTGTAACATGGTTTAAGGGTATCCTTACATGTTTGTTGATACACGTTGATGTTGTTAATGCTTATTGTTAATCGTTATATGAATGATAAACGTGTATGCAATAAGTTGTAGCTTAAAGTGAGCAATGAGATGTTTTAGCATTAATTTGCAATGTTAAGGAAATGATGTGTGTTTTATGACATAAGTGTAAATGAAACCTTGTGTGTATAAAATGAGTATGCAGATAATTATCATGTGAATAATTATGATTGGAGTGATAGGATATTGTGTTATCCTAATGTGTTAGATGTTGGAATTGTGTTTCCGCATTCATAATGAGTAGCTTCGAGCTAGAAATATCATATTGATGATATGTGCAAACATACATGCATTCATGTATATATATATGTCGAAATTGGAAACTTGGGTTCCAATAGATTTAAATGGATTTCTGAGTCCATAAGGAAGCCGAGGATCGGATTAGATGAATCCATAAGATCTAGAGCTGCTATCCAGCAGGATATAAAACTGTTTAACTTATCCATGAGGGATATGAAGGTTTGGTAAGTTCCGAACAATCCGGCAAGATGTAAAACTGTTTAACTTATCCATGAGGGGTAAAAGGCAATTGGTACCACATGCATTAGTCGTGTCTAGGGATGACATGACATTGGATAATTGGCATTAGATGCATTAGGGTAAATGCACATGTATTTGATAATTGTTATGTGACAATATCTGATTGGATTGTAATGTGTTTTCCGTATGTGTTAAGCTTTGGTATTTACTAATTGTTTAATACTGTGATTGTTGCCATGACTTGGTATGTGAGTAGAGTCCGTCATGACTATAAAATGAACAAGTGTAGAGTCCGTCATGACTATAAAATGAACACTTTGGTAGTGTCCGAGAAGACGTGAAACTATATGATTGGTGTGTTTGTAAATGAATGATTAATTGGTAGTCGCATTTGACGATGTATGTGCGTGAGTTAGAAATGTATGATAGCGTGTGAAGTGTGTAGTATACTACTCACACTTATATTTATGTTTATGTTTTCTAACTCTCTGCTTTGTGTTAATTGCTGGACCTTTGGGGGTCCAGGTTGACAGGTTATGTGTTAGCCTCGTCCGAGTGCAATGGTGAAGCTCTGCTCTGATTGAGACACGGGAAAAAGGGGTTTTTATATGTATATGCATGTAGTCCTCTTAGTATACTCTGTTGGTCTTAAGCTTTCATTTGAAAAGTATCCGTTTTGTATAACTAATAACGCATCGTTCGATGCGAGGTTTTGGTTTTAGTTCATTCGAATATTTTACTAGATAAATGTATTTAGTATTATCTTTGAATGAAGTTTGTGATATTCAAACCAGCGCTTTATAATCATATTTTCAATTTTCCGCTGCGTATTTTCGAAAAAGATTTTATAAAGGCAGAGTTTATTAAATAACGGGTTTGGGTGTTACAAAGTGGTATCAGAGCAGTTGTCTTCGGACTGTGAGGTTGTGTGTCAATCAGAGCCGTTCTGTGCAGTCAGATCGAGTGAGCGTGTGTGCCAGTTGTGTCTGTCTTTTCTTGTTGTGTGTACTTGATGCGATTGATGCTTATCATTGTTATAAGTTATCAAGTCAAGTAGTGGTTGTGTATTTCTATGCTTAAAGTTTTAGAAATTTGTGTGGTTTGAACTTTTGGTTTGTAGATGCTTATTGCTAATTGTTGATGATCCGGCATGATGTAAAACTGCATGTGATGAAGATTTTGTTGAGAATATAAGATTAATTTCTTTTGAGTAAGTGAAAATGAATTTTTCACTAGAGTGAGAAAGGAGTAGGATGTAAGTAGATCCTAATATGTGTTGTTATATGTTTGTTTATAACATGTGCTAGATGATTACTAGGCATTTGAATTGCTATGCGTTCTATGAGTAAAAACATGAAGACCTCATAATTCTATGTCGTGAATGTTGATGCATGATTCTAATTGTGCTTTCAAGTTTATAATGATGTTATATGCTTGAAGTTTTGGATTTTGTGGACTAGTGAGTCGAGAAAACGAGAGTTTAGAGAGCGTAAGTTCAAAACCGTAGCAGAGCACCCAGATTTTTGGATGTGCTCGCTAGGCGAAGAATGAACCTCGCTGAGTCTCGCTAAGTCTTGCTAAGTCCTGAGAATGTTTTGACTTGTCTCGCCGGGAGCTCGCTAGCGTTTGCTAAGCGAGGGAGCTAGACAAGAATTTTATTTTGTTGATGTCTTGTCCTAAGTTGATTAGATGTGAGATTCTTGTCTTCTTGTGTTTGCTAGGACTAGAATGAATGTGAATATGAATTATTGCTATGCAATGTTCATTTTTCTTGTGTTATTTTGATTTCCTAACTTTGAGAAGTATAGGTTACTTGAATGCTTGCATGAATTTGTGTTAGTGTTTAGGTATCGTGGGTTAGGTTTTGTCCCTTGTATGCGACATGCGTGTAAACGATGTCGATACTAGTTTCTTCTTAGGAAGAATATGTTTAGAGACGATAGAACCGTTAGGTGTGAGCACCGGATGTTCTAGTGGAAGTGTAAAGGTGGGTTTGAGATAAGTGGGGGAGAAGATTTTGTCTCTCCAAGATGTTTCGAACGCGAGAAGTAAGGACGAATAGAGATGTTCTTGAAGTAGATTGTTTAAGATTGAGTAGCATTGTTCGAAGTGGAGTTCTTATTTGGAGAATACTTTGGAGGAAGTATCAGATGATCATTTCGGAGTGAGTCGGAATGAAGTTGTTTAGCCGTAGGGAGAATGTGGCCATTGGGGAACGATGGAGCAGATCGAATGTTAAGTGAACACCGTTGCTGGGAAACGGAGAAGACGTGTGCGTCGAGGGTAAGAAAACCTAGTGATGATCATACGACGAGTATGCGAATGGTGGATACCTTGAGGGTTAAGTTAAGTGGGAGATTGATGTCAAGGATGGAAGGTGTGGTTAGGGAACTGAAAACCCGATTACAATAAGTGGGACTGGTGGTGTTTCTAGCGGAACTCGTAGCAAGAATGTTCCATTGTTTGGTTGTCTTTCACTTGATGGTTCATCCTCAAAGAGGAGGAAGAGTGATAAAGATGGAAGCTTTGTTGATGAAAAGTTTTCAGAGGAATCTGATGAGAGTTGTGTTGGAATCAACAAGACGGGGATCATGGTTGTTTGGAAATCAACTTTTGATAGTAGCTGAGATTAAATATGGAATTACTAGGTGATCGAGAAGAGCCTAGGAAGGATTTATAGCGGCTGAGTGTGTTAGAACCGAGTAGTCATTTCTTGGAAAGATTTGAGAAGCTTAGAAAATATATGTGAAGGTTGGAGAACCGTTAGTGTTATTTAACCAAGGAAAAAGAAGTGAATTCTCAGAAGTAGATGAGAATGGAATTAAGAAATACCGTGTTAGAAATTGGTATACTTGTTAAGTTATCGAGTGGTAGTGGATTGTACGAGTAGTAGAGTTATTCCGAGATGGAAATGGGATAACAATTTGATGGATTTTGTAAGGGTTTGTCGAGAAGGAAATATTTTCATTTAGATGGTGATCGGACAATTAGTGTCGAGGGTGGATGAACCTTTGGAGGTTGAAATAAAGCTAAGTGTGAAGTGTCGTATTTGAATAATTGGAAATAAGAAAGTATCAGAGAGAGTGTTTTGTACCATTCGGAAGTAAGAATGAGATTGACAACGACTTATTGGAAAAGTCGGTGGAGACTAAGTGATGTTGGGAACATCGTATATGTTAGAGTAGTATAGTAATACTATGTGGTAAGGAAATGAAATATTTTGGATATTTTCATCATGGACGATGAAATGATAGTGAGTCGACGAGTGACTTAAGGTAATATTTTGGATAAGAATATTTCGACGGGAAATGATATCGGGAAGGTCATGTTAAGGAAGTCAGAAATTGGATAAGAGATTATTTGGAAAATAAAACAGTTATGTTGAATGTTCGACGCAATGATTTGGGGAATTGCAAGGAAAAAGAATTTGACGGTTGGATAGTATATTTTTGGCATGTGTTAAGAAATTTGAGAAGTTAGACAGCAGATGAGCGTAGAAGTTGTGCTACCGAATGAATGGTTGGAGTGAGATTCGACGCAGTTAAGAACTTATGGAGTTTGAAAAGTTGTGAAGTATGCAACGGAAGGGTCTTTCGGAGTACTTTGGGTTAAGTGGTTTTGTTTTGGAGTGGTGCTGCGAGTACCGTAAGAGGTTAAGTTGAAAATTTTAAGTAGTTTAATGAGAATGGTTTATGCCATCATCACGATTGTTGACTATCTATCGACAAATCGAGGGATTAGCTGTCCTTGATCTATTGTTGATGAGTAGACGAGATTGTGTCGATTGGGATTGACTGATTTTGTCAAACTTGGTTTGGTTTGGATTTGTATGTTTTGTTGGTACGGATCCGGAAGAAGTGTGATTTTGATTCGGAGTTTGTGTAAGAGACCGTATCGGTTAAGGTATTATGACTAGAGAACCCGTTGGTTAGAATGCAAGTTTGGAATTAGAAAGTCGGATGAGGGAGTTTATCCGGAGTTGTGTTTTAGTCGGGTAATTTTCGAGGGCGAAAATCTTTTAAGGGGGGTAGAGTTGTAACGACCCAAAATTTAGTATTCGTTATTTAATTATTTTATTACGCGAGGGCGTGATTTATAATTAAATTATTAAGCGGCGAATAATCATTTAGCGAGAACGTAAGTTAATGAGCGAGAAGTTATGTTGTTTGAGCCTTTGGGCGTGGGATAGGCATTGGGCCTAAGCCAAGTGGGCTTGGATCCATGAGAAAATGGGAGCTCTATAAGTAGCAAGTCAAACCAATGAATAGTCTCATAAGTTGCAATTCTTGAGAAAGAGCAAGAGGAGGAGCTCATGAGGGAAAGAGAGGAGCTCGTGGGAGAGAAAGAGAAGAGCAAGCTTGTGGATTCGTCGAGCTAAGGTACGAGAGTTAGATTACATATTCGTGAGTGATTCGGAAGAGGGGAGGATGTCGATTCCTCCATTCCCAAACTCTTTCCACTCTATTTTCTTGTGGGTTTTGTGGGTGATTTTCTTAATGGAAAATGGATTCTTTTGATCCTAACATGTGTAGTGAACTCATGGTAGATGAGGTAAACAACTTTGGGGAGTTGAAAATGGGAATATGTAGATGTTTGATCAATGATTTGCATGTTTATGCAACTTTGCTTATTTTGCAAGAAATTGGCATGATTTTGATTGTTTGATGTATTTGGATGTTTAGAAGGGATGATTAATGTTCCTTGATACCATATATGCTTGAATTAGCTGTTTATAAGAATTTATAACATGTCTAGATGGATTTTTGAGTGGATTCAAGGTTAAACCGCCTTAGAAACTCAAGAACAGATATTTTCTTCTGGTGTAGTTCGCTAAGCGACTAGGAGTTCGCTGTAGCGAACGTGTTCGCTGAAGCTCGCTATCTGTTCGCCATGAGCAGGTAATTCCCGGGTGAGGTTCGCGTAGGCTCGCTAAGCCTTCGCTCAGCGAACGGTTCGTTGAAGCTCGCCAATGCTCGCCATGAGCAGGTGACTTCCGGGATTGTGGTTCGCCATGTCTCGCTAAGCCCTCGCTTAGCGAAGGCCTCTGTGACAGCAATTCTTGTTGATGTTTGTAAGTGTGATCAGGCACTTGTAACATGGTTTAAGGGTATCCTTACATGTTTGTTGATACACGTTGATGTTGTTAATGCTTATTGTTAATCGTTATATGAATGATAAACGTGTATGCAATAAGTTGTAGCTTAAAGTGAGCAATGAGATGTTTTAGCATTAATTTGCAATGTTAAGGAAATGATGTGTGTTTTATGACATAAGTGTAAATGAAACCTTGTGTGTATAAAATGAGTATGCAGATAATTATCATGTGAATAATTATGATTGGAGTGATAGGATATTGTGTTATCCTAATGTGTTAGATGTTGGAATTGTGTTTCCGCATTCATAATGAGTAGCTTCGAGCTAGAAATATCATATTGATGATATGTGCAAACATACATGCATTCATGTATATATATATGTCGAAATTGGAAACTTGGGTTCCAATAGATTTAAATGGATTTCTGAGTCCATAAGGAAGCCGAGGATCGGATTAGATGAATCCATAAGATCTAGAGCTGCTATCCAGCAGGATATAAAACTGTTTAACTTATCCATGAGGGATATGAAGGTTTGGTAAGTTCCGAACAATCCGGCAAGATGTAAAACTGTTTAACTTATCCATGAGGGGTAAAAGGCAATTGGTACCACATGCATTAGTCGTGTCTAGGGATGACATGACATTGGATAATTGGCATTAGATGCATTAGGGTAAATGCACATGTATTTGATAATTGTTATGTGACAATATCTGATTGGATTGTAATGTGTTTTCCGTATGTGTTAAGCTTTGGTATTTACTAATTGTTTAATACTGTGATTGTTGCCATGACTTGGTATGTGAGTAGAGTCCGTCATGACTATAAAATGAACAAGTGTAGAGTCCGTCATGACTATAAAATGAACACTTTGGTAGTGTCCGAGAAGACGTGAAACTATATGATTGGTGTGTTTGTAAATGAATGATTAATTGGTAGTCGCATTTGACGATGTATGTGCGTGAGTTAGAAATGTATGATAGCGTGTGAAGTGTGTAGTATACTACTCACACTTATATTTATGTTTATGTTTTCTAACTCTCTGCTTTGTGTTAATTGCTGGACCTTTGGGGGTCCAGGTTGACAGGTTATGTGTTAGCCTCGTCCGAGTGCAATGGTGAAGCTCTGCTCTGATTGAGACACGGGAAAAAGGGGTTTTTATATGTATATGCATGTAGTCCTCTTAGTATACTCTGTTGGTCTTAAGCTTTCATTTGAAAAGTATCCGTTTTGTATAACTAATAACGCATCGTTCGATGCGAGGTTTTGGTTTTAGTTCATTCGAATATTTTACTAGATAAATGTATTTAGTATTATCTTTGAATGAAGTTTGTGATATTCAAACCAGCGCTTTATAATCATATTTTCAATTTTCCGCTGCGTATTTTCGAAAAAGATTTTATAAAGGCAGAGTTTATTAAATAACGGGTTTGGGTGTTACAAAAGGACCCATAAACCTAACACCTTAAGGTTTTGGGTTAAAGTGTGGTGTCCAACTCACTTGTATAATTGTTCAATGCCCGATGTGATGATCCCCCGGACCCCCTCAAGACCCAACAGTGGTATCAGAGCCGATGGTTGTTGATCCGGCTCCTTGTGTCGAAAGTCTTCCTGACAAGGTGTTCAGGCGGCGTGTCCCGTTGATGGCACACAACGGCGGTACAAGTGGATGAAAAAGCTTCCGTTCGAGGGGGAGCATATCCATAAAGTAATGGATGGACTCACACTTGAGGGGGAGATGTTGGTATTTCAAGTGTGAGTTGAGTCCCACATCGGATGAAACAATGAATGTTGAATGGTTTATAAGTGAAAGGACCCATAAACCTAACACCTTAAGGTTTTGGGTTGTGGTGTCCAACTCACTTATATAATTGTTCAATGCCCGATGTGATGATCCCCCGGACCCCCTCAAGACCCAACAGTGTTCTTGGTTATTCATATGCTCGTGGGGCTCGAATCCGCTGACTGGCCATCCTTCGATCTGGCATTCGAGTGGTTTTGTGTGGTGCTTTAACAGGATTTGATTTGTCAGAGGTTGAAACAGAGGTCTCATTTTGCAGGGTTTATCTCAATATCAATATTATTTCTTGCTTTTGGACTACTTAGCTTGAAAAAGTCATCATTGTTTGCTTCTTTCTGCAGGGGTAGTGAGTACGTGGGTTGTTCTGTGTTGACGGTCGATTCATTCGCCTCATATTTTAGAGAATTCTATTTAACTAGAAGTTGGTTTATTTTATTGTCTTACACGCTTTTGTGTGGAATCATTGAGTTAGGTTTATGTCCCCTATTTTTGTATATATTTCTTTTTTTTTTTTAATTTAATAAGGAGATATAAGAAAAAAATTATCGATGGCTAAATGTTTTTCGCCTATAAAAAATTGGAAAATTAAAAATAATCATTAATTAATTATTTCTTTTTGGTACATTATCATTAATTAATTTATCTACATAATTGTGTGCATAATATCTATCGTATATATGATTCCCAAATTTTATCGAATTTGATAGACTTTGACATTTATAATATTCTGTGCAGCAGCCCTAAAAGTACAAACGGACAACAGATCAATTGAATACATCCAATAATAATTTAGCTATATATCAATATAATTGTAAAAAAAAAAAGAAGCTATATATCGATATATACTTTTTGTTACTACAACAAAAAGGTGCAAGACAGATACTTCAACAAAAAGGCATCGATTTTTTTATTACCAAAACTTTCACCATCGCTTTTTTTTTTATAATCACTTTCACCATCGCTTAAATGCATCCAAAAAACTTATATGCATTATGTAGTAAAAAGTAAATATCTAAGGTAGTAGGGGTACACCGACTACTAACCATTAGAGAAACAATTGTTGGAGAAGATGCAGCAAGAATAATGAAAAAATCAACCAAGACTATCCTTAAAATTAACAAATTGTTGTTTTTACGTAGGGATGTCAATTCCCTTAATTCGAATGGGGCCTTACCACAGAGCTCGCCCACTCTGGCCTCACAGGGCGGGCCCCTTTGGTTTCGAGTTGGAGCTGCCATAGCTTATAGCTAGAGCAATGGGGAGGGAGAAGGAATATGTGGAGGATATATTTTTCCATTCCCAAATTTCCTTATTATTTTTTTTAGAATAAAACCACATTTTTGCATGCACAGTCCAGGAGTAAGGGTCTTTTATCTTTTGAGCTTTTAAAATACCAGTTGCAATAGGATGACATGACACGATAACGAAAAAATGCAAAAGTACTTGTACAAAAGATAAATAAATTCAATAGAACATGTTAATGGGACTAGAGTACACAACAAAATATACGGAAACGTTTAAATTGTCTTTTTTTAGTGGAACTTGAACAATCAAATTATATAGCACAATCAACATCAACAATAATAACAAAAGAGTGAAAACTATAAATAAAAACACCTTAAGGTGAAAAATGTGAGAGTAAAAAATCACGAATCATCCAAACTAAAAAAAACTATACTACTTGGAATTGACAAAAGATTACAGAGTCACCAACTATGATGAAACTAACAATTTCTCTTTGAACAATCACTTTAAGTTTTGGGTTAACTTTGAGACGGTTTGTCAGTGCATGCTGGTTGTGTTTATGGGACTAATTCCTCCTCGTTGTCCTACTGAATAACCTCACGATTTTTTAGTTCTTCATGAAATTCACCACAGTGCTCTTGTTCCTCTTGATTTGATTTTTTAATATTTTTTACATACTTCGTTTTGCGTGTTTGTGAGTGGAAAGAGAGTTGTGTTAATTTTGTGTTTCAAAATTTGTGTTTGAATAATTATTAGACTCATGCTCCTCATTATTGTCTTGCATTGGAGTCTTTGGAGCATTTCAAGCATTATCAATTTCAAGATTTTCTACAAGAAAAACACTTGCTTAATGTCATTCACTTTAACAATTTTTTCTTTATTTTCTTTTATTTCTTGTGAGTGTGCTTAACAAATAATATTTGAGCTTGTGCCCAGGTAAGTGTTTCTCTTTCTACAAACGCTTGATTTATTATAATAAGTTGGTGTAAGTGCAATATTTGTCACCAAGTAAAAATGCACCTACACGAAAAAATTGTTAAGTAATCAAAACACACTTGAAAATACGAATAGCTAATCGATTAGTCCAAATTATTTTAAGTGTAATATTTGGCACCATGTAAAATTGCACTTACACGGGAGAATTATCAAATGATCAAAACACACTTGAAAATGTGAATAGCTAATCAAATCTGTTCAAATTATTTTAAGTGCAATATCACCAAATAAAATTGCACTTATACGGGAGAATTATGAAGTGATGAAAAAACACTTGAAAATGCATTAATTTGGAGGATACGTACAAAGTACATTATACATCCGCTACTATTATTGAAAAATTGGGTGGCAAAAATGTTTGATTAGGTCCACAAAGAAGAACCTTGGATACGACAGAACCACCCACCGTCTTGGGCGCTTTGGTTTTATCAACTATATCAAAAACCAAGGACTCCTCTCCGTACACAACGCTTGTTATATAATTATATGCATTTTCTTTACCCTCATCTACCATTATTATTTTACTCATTCAACAAAACATATCCTTATATTGTCCCTTAATTATACTCATATATTTAGTGGCCCCAACCCCAAATAAGTATATGTCTCGAGCACTATTTATGTGGATCAATGAATGGCTATAATTAGTAGTTATATAGAGACAGAGAAAGTATAAGTTAATAACAATAATAGTGCATTATACGGGTTGTCTCAATCTTTAACTTGAACCATCATTCAA
Source organism: Trifolium pratense (assembly GCF_020283565.1). NCBI lineage: Eukaryota > Viridiplantae > Streptophyta > Magnoliopsida > Fabales > Fabaceae > Trifolium > Trifolium pratense. Next base: position 26,633,769 of record NC_060060.1, read on the forward strand.
AGATATTCTACTAAGAAGTTTCATTTTTTTGGACTATAAATCCACACAACAATCAAGACAAAACAAAACCCACTTGTCAAATGAAACGTCCATGAGTTATGAAATAGGGTGCAATTTCCTCTTCTTTTTTTTTTGGTTCAAAAATTTCTTTGAAGAGAAGATACTTAATTAATAATTACAGGTGAACCTTGCTAATAAGACAAAGTGGAACTAATTGACAAAGACCAATTAGACGAAGCCAAGTGGGGACAAATTAAGGAGAGGGGTAAGAATTTATTGTTGGATTGGATGGATGTACATATATCTGTTTTTGAATGTCTATGTCCAACCATGCCTATAATAAAACTCTTGCCCCACAACCCATCCAAGTGGAAAATAATCACCTTGTTCACTTTTTTTTTTTTTTTTTTCACTCTATGATTTCTAGGAAAAGAGGCCCTAGTAGTCCAAAGTTCGGAGCAAGTTCTCGCATCAAGTGATTCCAATCTCGTCCCAAATACAGTTGTGGGGATCAAATCGTGATCTTTCCTACCAAGTTCAACGTCAATCACAGTTGAGCCAACTAAAATTTGGTTGTTCACTTAAAAATTTGTGTATACTAAAACTTTCCCAAATGATGTTAAGATAATAATGATGGACCCAACCCAAATAAAAAAAATTAAGATGATAATGTTGTACAATTCAGCATTTACAGGTTCATTTATATGAATTTGAGATTTATTACTTCCATTCAATTTTTTTATGAGAAATAATTTATTTTTTAGATTCATTAAATAATTGATGTAATATAGATCATAATATCAAATATTCAAAGATCTTAAAAAGTTAATGTTTTCTTATAAAAAATCGGAGATAGCATTTCTCTATACTTAAGCTAACTAGATCTATATATTATTCTATTTAATAAAAATATAATTTTTATTACACTATCCCTTGATAAATTAGGGATATTTATACATGTAAAGTAAAAGTTGGTTAAATATTAGTAGTAGCTATACCACATAAATTTACTTATTCTTATTAGTTATTGGATAGATACTTTTTAAATTATTAAGGGATAGTGTATGCCAAAAATAATAATAATTAGGTTATAATATACAAAAATATGATCTTAATATAGTGGAAGCATCAAATCAAACATGTTTACATATATGATTAAAAACAAGTTAAATATAGAGAGAAATAGAAAGAAAGAGTAGACCATGCTGAGAGGTTGTGCACACAGTAACATCATAATTCAGGGGGGATGAACTTCACTTAATCAAGGTCCACCCTCCTCATGTGACTCCATTATCAACTTGATAATAAGTGGGTCCTATTTCACATCCCAAGCCCACAACTCAAAAATACATACACCAAAAGTCATGAACTTGCAACAGAACATAGATGATAGAATAGACCCACCATTTTCCTTTTTTACCCCTTCCATTCCATTCCTTATAGTCCCCTCTTTCACACCCATGAATCTTCCTAGTTCCATCCCTATTTCAGTTGACCCACACCATTCCCAACCCTACACTCCCAAATATTTATTTAACTATTATTAAACACTAAATTAATCAACTAGTTATCACCTCATTATTTTAAATTGTCTCAACTAAGCATATTTGCTATTATAATAATATTAAAGTAAATAACAAACTAACTAGCTATAGATACATATTTACATGTACAAGTTCCCTCTATATATATTCCTTCCTCAAACAACTCCTATTCCCACACAAACATACAACAACTCTCTTCTTTTGCTTCATACAACAAACACAAAATAAAAAATGGATGGAGGTAGTTGCATAGATGAAAGCACCACCACCGAATCACTTTCCATAACAATACCACCAATGAAGAAACTGTCGACGCCGCCTCCGAACAGCCTATGCCGCGTCGGTAGCGGCGCGAGCGCGGTCGTGGACTCCGACGGCAGCGGCGTTGGAGAAGCCGAGTCACGGAAGCTTCCCTCATCCAAGTACAAAGGCGTGGTGCCACAACCAAACGGCCGTTGGGGAGCACAGATTTATGAAAAGCATCAGCGCGTGTGGCTTGGTACCTTTAACACAGAAGATGAAGCTGCAAGAGCTTATGACGTCGCAGCGCAACGGTTCCGCGGAAAAGACGCTGTAACTAACTTCAAACCACTCTCCAATGATGACAACGACGACATGGAAGTCGAGTTTCTTAACTCGCATTCCAAGTCAGAGATCGTTGACATGTTAAGAAAACACACATACAATGACGAGTTAGAACAGAGTAAGCGCAGCCGTGGCTTTATCAACAGAAGAAGCCACGGAGGCCTAAACTATTCTAACCTCGCCAGTTTCCAATCCAGCGAGAAAAAGGCGCGTGAGGATCTATTCGAGAAGGTTGTTACTCCCAGCGACGTCGGGAAACTAAACAGGCTAGTTATACCGAAACAACACGCTGAGAAGCATTTTCCGTTACAGAAAGCTGTCGATTGCGGCACTGATGGAAGGGCCGCAGCGACGGCTGCAGGGAAGGGAGTGCTTTTAAATTTTGAAGACGTTGGAGGGAAAGTATGGCGGTTTAGATACTCTTATTGGAACAGTAGCCAAAGCTACGTTCTAACTAAAGGATGGAGCCGGTTCGTTAAAGAGAAGAATCTGAAAGCCGGTGATACGGTTTGTTTTCAACGGTCTACTACTGGACCGGATAAACAGCTCTTTATTGATTGGAAAGCAAGAAAGAATGTTAATGAAGTTGGATTGTTTGTTCCGGTTGGACCGGTTGTTGAGTCGGTTCAGATGGTTCGGTTATTTGGGGTTAATATTTTGAAACTCCCTGGATCCGATGTTAATAATAATGGTAATGCTATTGCTGAATTATGCATTAATGGAAAAAGGAGGGAGATGGAAATGTTTACTTTGGATTCTTGCAAGAAGCCTAAGATTATTGGAGCTTTGTAACATTACATTAACTTTTTTTTTTTTTTTTTTTTGTTTTTGTTTTTTTTTTTTGAGTTTTTGTGACTGATGAAAAAATGGATCTCAAAAAAAAAAAAAAGGGAGATTACGGTACAAGAACAGTATTAGTACTTTAGTTGCAAGTTGTTGCAAAGGTGAATTGTATATTACTTAATTAGAAGAAGAAAAGGAAAAGGTGAAAGTAGGTAACAAAACTGGACAGGGAAAAAGTGTTTTGAAAGGATTTAAAGGAGAAAAGATAACTGTTTTAATTGTATAAATATGTTTTGTGTATATTATTTCATGCATAAGATGATGATGTGTTGTAATCCATGAACTTGCAGCAACATGAGAATTAGTTTCTTTCTACCTTAGTTGTGTTTTTGAGCATTGGAACAGATTTCCTGCGTAACACAGTTAGAACAGCAACCGTTCGATCGTAATCAATGGCTAGGATGATTTCAGTACATATATAATGTAAATCGTCTGATGTAAAATCAATGGCTGAAATTAGTTACAGCGTGTAACTACGTGATTTTTTAACAGCAGCAAATCCGGGTCCGGAAATGTGGGACGTGGCCCACGTGGGGCATTCATAATATCTTTGGTTGAAGAATAATAACATGTTGTGATTTATGGTAAATTTAAATATTTTTTATAGTAATCCTTATACGCATTCGGTATATAAGTAAAATTTAACTTTTTATATTTATTGAGTAATGTATCTAGTTTATAATATATACAAGATACGTGATTTTTTTTTTTTGAAGAAAGAGGGCAAAACCCAAGATACATCACTTTTTTAATAAATCAGAAAAAAAAATTAATTTTGATAAAGGAGTATACGTGTATATAAAAAATAAACAAAACTGGTGTGGCTTATTAGCCAAACTCAGTCTCAACATAGTCCATGTTGTTGCAATGTGTATTACGACCTGAAATAATTTTATATGTTGTCAAATTATAGTTGTATATGTTGTCATATTTATACAATCAGAAACTTTATAATTGTGAAAAAAGTAAAGTCAATTATGGCAAAAATTACAGTTGTGATAATGTGGGTTTTTTTTTTTTTTCTTACTGAAGTTATGATAACGTTGATGAGATTTCAGAAATTGATAAGACCACAATTTAAATTTAAAATTGTTCTGGTAAAAAATAAGGGGGTTTGTATTATTGATTAAATGGTGTGATTACACTCAGTCAATCCCAACAACCCTGGGAGTTTTATAAGTCAGAATTCGATCAGAACATAGGGGTTTGTATTATTCAAGATTGATAACTGATACAAGTATGTCAGAGAAGAAATTGATTCTCTTTACAAGAATGAAAATATGGTGGTTTCTCATGATGAGAGTGAGTCTATGTAGAATCAGTGAAAAATTATTGTCCTCTTCTTCTCTTGAAACAGACCTTATTTATAGGCAAAAAATCTCCCTCTTGTTGCTTGATAACCGCCTTGCTTGGAGAGGAATTCATGGGTAGTGGGCGGTTTCTTTTCCTTCTTCTCCAAGCTTCTTCCTTCTTCTCCAAGTTTCTTCCTTCTTCTCCAAGTCATGGTGGATCATGCTTATCATGTGTTTTTCATGGTTGTTTTCACGCTTCTCCTTTAGATGCTCCCATTGGGCTTTTTCGTATTGGGCCTTAACAAATCACACCCTGGTCCATGGCCCGGTACAAAAATCATGATTGTGAATTATGGCAAAGGAAGCATTAAGATATGTTCTTAATTTGTTAATGTTTTTTTTTTCCTCTTAAAATTTGTGTTAATTAATTATATTTATTTAGAAATATCAGATCTTAGATTTTTGTAACATACATTTGTATGGATTTTTTTTAATAAAAATATTAAAATAAATTTTTTTATTATTTTAAACAATGTGTCTTCTCTAACAAATATATTATTTTTTTCCTTATCATAATGATTTATTTAAAAAGTTCACATTTTTTATTGGTAAAATCAAAATTAAAACATATTTTTAAAAATTAAAACCAAATCTCACAAAACTAAAGGGTTACTAGTCTAGTTAATAAGCTCATATAGTTAATGAGCTTCATTTTAGAAAAATGAATGGTTCATCTAGAAAGATCAAAGTTTAATATTTACATGAAATAGTTATTAGTCAGATTTTAGTTACCTTTCGATTAAACTCTAAATTATTAGATCTTTTTCCTAAACATGAAAAAGTTTAAAAAATATATTAATTTTCATTGGGTTTTAGGTTTATTCGAGATTTTCCTTGGGTTGGGAGTGGATAGGAGGGCACACCTTGGGTGGTTGTTAGTTTGACATACTGTTATAATTTGGTCAATCTTCATTTTCCGAAACGACTTAATCTTTGCTAGGGGTACTTTATCTATTGAATATCTGGTTGATAGAGTGAACTTCTTTCTTAGAGGTGGTATCTGACAAAAAACTCTGGCAACCCATACTCTTTATACGAAATGGAGGTGCAACATTTTTTGTGCATGAGCCGTTAGAGTATTGTGTATTGGAGAGCCTAATTTTGGAACACTTTCAGGTTTTTAGGCCTGCTTTCTGCTCACCTTATGCGATGATCTTGTTCTCTCCCTCTTGTATTTTTTTGGGAAATGCTTAAATGTACGACACACTTTGTCGTCAATATTGTACGACCCAAGTTACGGTTGTATTTTGCTTTACTTTTCTTAAAATTTTCACTCAAAATGACAAATTTTATCTCAGCTTGATTATTATATGAGAAACCACAAACATGTTTTCACTTACTGTGTTCTCCAAAGCCTTACCTCACCCACTATTATTGAACGGTGGATATCTTACAGCCATCCATCACATCACCGTTTGTTTCATGGATATGTTTGATATTTTTTAATTTGATAATTGTTTAGTTTTTTAATTTTTATACATGTATATTAAACACACAAAACAACATATATCAGTCCATTAACAAAGAAAATTGCATGCGGTTGAACATGTCGTGCGGTTCGTGCACCGAGTTAGTCGTACCATATAGCGGTACTCTATTTTTTTTTACTTTGAGATTATTAGTACCGTACTCTACTCCCCCATCTTTGGACTTTGTTGTAACCTAATCTTATTTTTCTTTTAATATATATTTTGTCATTCAAAAAATTAAAATTAATTTCCATTTTTTACAGTAATTAATTTCCATTATTATTATAATTAAAATGTGGAAATATATATGATAGGAAAGAGTCTCAGTCTGGTGTTCCAGCATGGACCCAGGGGAGGCATGGCCTAAGAAAGTATGAACACAAGTTGACAACGAGACATTTGTCCAATAAATAAAGAGCCTTGTTGGCAAGTGGCCATTGTGATTGGATGATTGTGTTGTATACACTGTACATGCCCACATCGTTTCTAATAATCTAGAAATAAACCTGCCATGTAGTGTCTCGAAAACTAAAGGCTAAATTAGATTTTGTGTTTTAATTTATTCAATGGTTTTATTTTAGTCCTATAATTATTTATTGTTTTATTTTCTACTTATCTAGGAGCGGATTCACATAGAGAGGCTAGTGGCAGAGCTAGCCTAAAAAATAGGGGCAGACTGCTATATAAATCGAATATAAAAAAAAAACTAAAAAAACAGTGTGTATATATATATATATATATATATATATATATATATATATATATATATATATATATATATATATATATATATATATATATAAATAAAAGCATATCATATTTAAGGGTAATTTAAATATCTAAAAATAGTCAAAAGATGAACCATTATAATTTTTAATAAATAAATTTTAATAATATATTATGAAATATATTTTATATCAATTCATGTGTAAAATTGATTCTTTTTAATTAATTCTTGTATTTATGTTTATAGTATTATATGAATCTCTTTAAAAGAAAAAATTTAATAAAAGATTGATCAAACATGAATTTTTATACACTAAAATTCTATTTTAAATAAAAATTTAAGAACTTTATTACAAAATAAATTACACATTTTTTTAAAACATATATAAATTATCTAACAATTCCAAATAGGGGGTTTATAACCCCCGCAAACTGGAAAGCAGTTAAATAATTTTGGGTTGTCCAAAAATGGAGATAGAAACCCTCGCAAAACTGGAGGAAAACAAACTACACATACTATTTAGCGGGGGTTTACAACCGCCGCTAGAAGACATGTATATGATAAAAAATTAAAAATGTTGGGGCGGGCATGGTCCTGTCCAGCCCATGAGGGGCTCCGCCCAGAATTTTCAATTAAAAGGTATTTATACAATTTTTTTGTTAGATATTATTGTACATATATGTATAACCCTCGGTTAATATCGCTAGAATACTTGCAGCCTAGTGGTTAAGTAGCACCTCATTCACGGGGGTGACATGAGTTTGATTCCCGCAAATTTAAAATTATGTGATATGTTATTGAAAGTCATCAACATTAAAGATTTATACATTTTGATTAAATTCCGTTAATTTTAATAGATCTAATGAAATGTCTCAATAACATATCAAATGATTTTCAGTTTCTTTAAAAAACATTATGGATGATCTATATGATATAAACTTTCAATCCAACTGTAAATTTTATAAAATTCGTATTTATTATTATGTTATTAACTACTTATGCATCATACACCACTTAAGAGGCTTGTGCATGTTAGACGTCATCCTCGTACAAAAGAAACAAGTTGGTATCAACAAAATCAACTTATAAAATTGTAATTATCTCAACTATTATTAGGTTATCATTTTATGTCCTTGCCTTTTTGTCCAATCTCCAAAAATATTTTTTTTTTGGATAAATCCAAAAGAATAAATGTTGAGAGAACGTAAGTAAATTAGTCACGTTAGAAATAATATAAAACCATCGATATGGTTCTATCCTGACAGCTTAAGCTTTTGGGATAATCGGTTATTTGACATGGTATCAGAGTCTCTATGACTAAGTGGTCTAGAGTTCGATCCCCGCTCCCCTCACTTTCTAATTAAAAAGTGGAATTTAAGCATATAGTAGATGAGCCTATGTATTATCCACGCTTCAAGCCCAAGTGGACTCTTGCATGAGGGGGCGTGTTAGAAATAATATAAAATCATCGATATGGCTCTATCCTGACAGCTTAAGCTTTTGGGATAATCAGTTATTTGACAATATTGGAATAAACTTTTTATTAGGCTACACTACACATATTCTTTTTCTATTCCTTGTTTCCTATAAATATTATTATTCCTTATATATTCTCTTTCCTATTTTACACATTTTAATGTTTTAAAATAAATTTCAAATCTTGATCTTTATACTTATAATAATCGAGAGTTTGTTAAAATTGTCTTAGTCGATTGATTCAAATATATGTGGTGGATTATGTTATTTTATAATTCATGAATGTCTCTATTATAACTTTGTTAAGTTGTAAATATGTTTGATAGGTCATATGCCAAGTACTTACTTTATATTATATTTTAGTACCGTTGTATGTTGAGTCATTTTATGACGTCGTGGGAGTGATTCCATGTGTTTGTGTGAATTTATCCAATTTTTTTTTTATGAAGTAGCTTAATGACAAGATCCTAAAACTTTTTTATCCAAACTAATATTTGTTATATTTTATATGGTACAACGTTACATGCAAGTGTATAATATGATGTCTCGAGTCTACACATTTGTGGTATGATAGCTATCATCTTTCATATTATTACATTTGAAAATGATTTTTAAGTCCCTAATACTGCAAAAACAATTTTAAATAAATTCAGAATATTTGCAAAAAGAGTCTAAATAGGTTACGAGGCTTACAGTGTCAAAATTCTCAATAAAGTGATTAAAACCCTAATTGAATTAATCTTCAATTAGAAATTTAAGTGCTTGTTAGCTAAGTTTTATCAATTGTCGGCGGTGAACTTGATATGAAGAACCACAATTCGATCTTCCACAACTGCGATCAGAAGAAAGTTGGAACCACTTTTTTTGTTTTTTGTTTTTGATAAGCAAAGGTTGGAACCACTTGATGTTAAACAATTTTGTAAAACCATGCTTGCAAATAAAAAGTTGCAATAATCTATTCACTCCCCCTCTACACTTCGATAGAGCACGTAGTCTAAAAGGAAAAGTGAACTTTTGTCTCTAAACTACCACTGTTTCGAACTTAATCTCTAAACTTTTTTTGAAGAAGCTAAATTAGTCCACCCAAATTAACACCAGAGAGAATCGAACCTCAAACCTCAAGAGGAGCACACTCCCAGGTCCCAAGTCAATACCAATGCACCAACCCAAGTGAGTTACTTAATCTCTAAACTATATAAGTATATATATTAAGTAGTTCCTATAGTATATGAAACCCATCAGTTGGGGGTGGGAAAAGAATTGTTTCCAAGATTTTCTGAGAAAAAAACTAAGCAGCCCATTGGCCCAATACATCTATTAAATCTTAAAAAAACCCCTTTGAAATCTTTATCCGTTTCACTGTCTCTGTGCTGAAAAATGGCGCTCACTGCTATGCTGGGACACACTGAATTTCCGAAACTCTCTACTTTCTTTAATGGCGAAGCATCACTTTCTTCTTCAAATTCTCCTTCTTTTATGGGTTCTCCTCTTAGCTTCTCACTTTCTACTACGTTTCCCGGTTCGTCAATTGTGGTTTTCTATGTTAATTATTCATCTTTAATTTTTGAAGTATAACGATGGTTTATGTGATGATTTTCTACGTTAATTATTACAGGAAACCAATCAATTTCCAGAAAACAATTTGTGGTTTTTGCTGCAAAAATGTCAAGGTTGGAGGAAGCCATGAAAATCAGGAGGTATGTAATAACCTACTGCGTTGGAGTTATTCTGTTGTTTTATACTATTCTTGTCAGTGGATTAAGTTTTAAATATGAGTAAACCATAAATTTGGTACTAAACTATATGGAGCACAAACACTCCTTAGATTAGGCATGTTCTAGTTTGGCAGTGTCGGACAAACATACACGACACCGACACTTAGGGTCCCTTTGGCCTAGCTTTTTTTTTGAGCTTATGCAAATAGCTTATGCAATATAAATTAAGTTTTATGTTATTTTATAAGTTCACACTAGTGAAAATTGTAATTTTATAAGCTATTTTATCATAAACTACCTTGACAAACTTATAATAATATATAAAAATTGCATAAGTTGTTTGCATAAGCTCTAAATAAGAGGAAAAAAAGCCAGACCAAACGGACCCTTATTACATTGAATTAAGTCATTTTCTCAAATTATTATCGGTGTCAACTGTCTATGTCGTGTCCGGTGTCTATGTCCGTGTCTGAGTACGAGCTTCATAGAATTATCACTATCATATTTGGTGTTTGAACTATTCAACTTTGGAGCTAGATGGCATAGTCCAGCCTAAGAAAAAGAAGAGAGTGCGTTTTTCCCATGCTGGGTTTCTTTTTTTTTTCTTTCTTTTTTGTTTTTTGGTTAGGTGGCCTAATGAGTAATGACTAGAAATTCCACCCTTTAAGGTGGATAAGTGGGATGACCGGGGTTTGACCCCGCCCCCCTACATATATAATGCAATGTCCCTTCCAACTTAGCTAAATATTGTATTTATTGATTTTTGTTTTATCATTTTTTACTTGTTGTATATAGTATTTATTTATTTATCATACTCAATGCAACTCTGTTTATGCAGTAAAAAAAAAGCAAATTTTAAGGACCAAATTTATGGATTGATAATAGTTTATGGGCTATTTATTATATTATTATAGTTCAAATATCAAATAGGAGAAATAGTGATAGTTTAAGGACCAAATTTAAGGCTTACTCGTTAAATATTTAGCTTTCAATGTAAGATAGTGATCAGGTTTTGGAGGATATCGTTAAATAGTTATAGTTTAGAGACTAAATTTAAGGCTTACTTGTGTTCTTCCTTGTGTTGTTTGACTTTTACTAGAGATTGGTTCCATTCTATCACGAATGGAAATCTTTTTGAAAGCTGGTCTACTGAAATCAAGTTCCTAATGAACTAAATAAATGCTTATTTTTTATTTAGAAGTAGAAAACATGGATTCGAATTTGGTTAAGATTCTTACTCAATGTTTGCTTATATGAAGAGAACGTGACCTTCAGGTTGTGAAGAAGGACAGAAAATATCGTCCATTAAGGCGTGGAAAAGTATCGCCACGTCTACCTGTCCCCGATGATATACTAAAGCCTCCTTATGTAGGCTCAGATATACTTCCAGAGATTACAAGTGAATATCAAATTCATGATTCTGAAGGTATAGCTAAAATGAGGGCTGCAGGTGAGCTTGCAGCACGTGTCTTAAACTTTGCAGGAACTTTGGTTAGGGTAAGATTTCCTCCTTCTAGCATATTTGCTATGTGATAGGGGAATATTGGGTTTAGGTAGAGTGTACTAGAGAGAAGCAAGAAAAGATAAAAAGACTCTTATGATGTGATATTTTGGTTGATATAATGTATAATACAATACCATAATCTAATGCTCCTATTTATACTAATAATAAGTTAAATACTATTACTTCTAGTTCAAGACTACTACTAATAGTAAGAGCATTAATTTCTTTGTATAGACCACAAACAGCGCAAACAAAGTTGGTAATGTAGGAGCATTTTTTGACTGTGAATGGTAAAAAACATAAATCTGATAATATTTGGAGTTTTATGTCCATAAACTTGATTATTTATTATTTGATATCCAATTGACAAACTAACTTCACGCCAATTTCTTGTCTGACTTGATCTTTGTTTATATCATCAGCCTTCTGTGACAACTAATGAAATTGATAAAGCAGTGCACCAAATGATAATTGATGCTGGTGCTTATCCCTCACCCCTTGGATATGGTGGATTTCCTAAAAGTGTATGCACATCAGTTAATGAGTGTATGTGCCATGGGATACCTGATTCACGGCAGTTACAGGTTTTACTATTTTTTTTTTCAAATTTTTTATACTTGTGTATATATAACTCATAATTGATGACAATTATCTCTTTTGCAGAATGGTGATATTATCAACATTGATGTGACAGTCTACCTGAATGTATGCTTCTCAATTCTTAATTGAAATTGACCCAACATTTTTTCCAGCCTAGATGTTTGCTACAAAAATTACAACAATATTTTGGTTAAATCTCAATATTTTCAGCTGATTATTCACGAGGGATTTACTATTATATATATATACAACCAAATTTCATGATCTCAACCAAATTTCTACACCTGAAATTCATCCTCATGTGTGCACCTTATTGAGTGGTCTCCTGTCATTTAGTTACTCAAGCAGTTAGTTAGTTGTCACCTCTGTATCATGAATATTCTGGTCTTTATGATATTTAGTGGTCGTGGTATAGTGTTGAGGATCAAGTAATCATATCCGCTTCTATTTCTATATTTTCTTTATTAGGGATATCATGGAGACACATCAAGGACATATTTATGTGGGGAAGTCAGTGATGCAATGAAACACCTTGTTAAGGTAAACAATTGTCAGCTGATACATGTGAAGAAAGATAAACTTTGTTTCAATTTTATAGTTTTAATTGTAGTAGTACTGGTTGTACTTTCTCTATGTAGTGCCATTCCTCATGCATGAAATTTAATTACTCATTAAGCCATACCTTTAGTGTAATTATTTGGTTCATTCATTCGTCATGGGCAAATTGTTTATCTGTTGGTAGGTAAGTGAAGAGTGCTTGGAGAAAGGAATAGCCGTTTGCAAGGATGGTGCTCCTTTTAAGAAAATTGGAAAGAAAATCAGGTATATTCTCAAGCATCAATACTACATTGCATGTGAAATTTGGCTTCCTTTAATTTGTAACAAGCTATTCTTCCAACAATAAAATGGAAGGGAAGATTTAGATGCTCATCCTCTATTAGCATTTAGGAGCAGTCTTTATTATTCCGCACGGTCATTTTTAGTGTATTCAAATTTTGGGTAAATAACGTTTTTGGTGTCTGAAATATGAGTGAGATTTGGTTTTAGTCCTTTCCAAAAATAGCTCTATCCAACTTATTAATATCTAGATCTAGATCTCCTTTCCAAAAAAATTAATATCTAGATCTTTCTCAATAGTTTCTCTTATAGTTTTTAAAGGTCTTCCTATATCTCTAGTGATTTGATACCCTCCATCCATCTTATCTACTATCCTTACCGCAAAATCTACCGGTCTTGTATAAATGATTATGAACTTAGTTTAATGATCCTTACGTATATTTTTTTACGTATATTTTTTTCTTATTAGTAGGATTTTACGATCCATGGTATGATCCTTGAGTTGTGAACTTTCAACCTCCTCCCGATCTTACACTTTTGATTGCCATCTCTATTTTAAAGTATGTTCATCCATTGCAAACTAAATTAAAATCAGGTATTGTCAAGCCTCATCTTTGTCCTATCTTGTTACTGTCCACCGCCACCCTTTATCCAAATGCAGTTACACACAACACAAGCTCTTACCAATTCCCAATGGAAGGCAGCTACGCAGTATGAATTTGATGCCTTAATTACTTACAATACATAGACTCTAGTTCCCTTAGCTGGAACTAGTCTGCAATTGGATGCAAATGAGTTTTTTGAGCAAAAGAAAATAATGATGGGTCTACAAAAGACAAACATAGTAGCATAGCATGTAGTAGTGATAAAAGACTCAAATTAAGAATACTTACATTGCATAGTAGCATACCTTGAGTGAGCTGCATATTTAAAGACTGACTAATAAAAAAGCCAGCATTCCAACCACCGATACCGTCAATTCAATTTGTAACTTACTCAAAATATCAAATTTCATATCCAATCTTATTCGGGAAAAATACTGTCATCCTTTCATTTTTCAAATTTAGAACTGAATAGGTTCAAACATCACATTTTCTGTTAGCGTCATCGAAAAAAGAATACAATCCATCTATTTTTTACCGTCAATTCAATTTATCAAAGTTAAGATCTCATTGTGGCACACTACCATCATCCTCCCATTTTATCGAACCGTATAGGTTCAAATATAATATTTTCCATCAGGGACATCCTATTGTATTGAATTTAAAACCATGTAGGTTTTCTATTCTCATTCGATTAAGGGTCGTCATAACATGCAATTTATGTTATGAATATGTTTTAGAAAACTGTAGGATCCGATCCAAACAAAGCATGTTTGTTAACAAAAGGCAAACATAGTAGCATAGCATGTAGTAGTGATAAAAAACTCAAATTAAGAATACTTACATTGCATAGTAACATAGTAGCATAGCTTTCATCAATTTCATGGCTGCGATTATTCAGACACCTTTTCCCTGTTTTTAAAATGGTAACAGTTTACATCTTTTATTCTATACCTCACATTTCAGTAGTATAGTTATTAAATAGATGTGAATAATATCTTCCTTTAAGGCTATCTTAATGAGGAACAAAGGAAGTTTACATGACTCAGCCACCTTGTTTTGTGTACCCTATCTTAATGGTGTAACGACTTCTGTTGCATGTCAGTATCTTGACATCTTGTATTCTAGGGTTCTATGCCCTCATTAAACCACAAGTTAGAGATTGTTGTGAATTCAGTTTTACGTAATTCCACCTGTTTATTTTCATCCTGAATTCTCTTTTTCCAGAAACTCTTCTAGTGTATATTACATAGTGGAGCTCTATTTATTTATTTATATAAACACTGAATCACAATAAATACAATGACCAACATTACCCTATTTTGTTTGTCAAAAAAAAAAAATTACCCTATTTTCTCTATTTATATGTTATGATATATGATACTATACTTAACTACTCTGTTTATATTATTTGTAATAGTTATGAAAAAGATGGAACCATGGAAGGCAAATTTGAGTTTAGGATTATAGGCGGTGGCTTCAGGGTTTATGTGTATGGTGGGCGCCTTAGCCATGAGCTTATACCAAGATTTTTATTATATTGATTATGATAAATATGAATTATCAATTTTGTTTGTGGGGATCGAGGGTAGGGTGAGTTGTTTTACGAGGAATCAGGGAGGCTAAACCCTCCCCCAGTCTGCCCCATTGCCATTTGAAGCTAATATGCATCCATCTTAAATAAACACTAAGCCTATGTACCTGTCTTGAGCAGTCATTGTTCAATCTAGCTATATATATTTTTTATTATGGTCAGGGCACAAATTTTCTTCCTACGATTTTGTAATTTTGTACTTTCGTTGAGTTATAGTGATTGCCTATGCATCTTTCTTTTTACTGGTTGATTGTATAATAATTGTTTGTATTAATTGATGATGCGATCTAAACAGAGTAGTTAAGTATAGTATCATATATCATAACATATACTCTGTTTAATGTTTTTCTTTTGTAACATTATCTCAGCGAGCATGCCGAAAAATATGGATACAGCGTAGTGGAACGCTTTGTTGGGCACGGTGTTGGAACAGTGTTTCATTCTGAGCCATTAATTTTTCATCATCGTGAGTGACCTATCATCTTGTATAATTTCATCATATTCGTATTTCTATGTTAATTAAGATGGTTTTTAAAATATCAAACCTTTAGACTGCACATAGCTTGGTTTTCCTATGATTAGATGTTAAAATGACTACCTAACTGGATTATTTGTGTTATTTACCAGTAACTAGAGTAGCCTTGTATCTGGTAACGGTATGTACTCGTGTAATAATAATATGCATAATGCTCATTGGTATGAAAGGAAATTTGTAACTAACAAACAATTCTTAATTTTTTATTTCTGAAGTCATGATATGATTTCTATACTTTTTTCCCTAATCCATGCAATTTATCTCATCCTAAGTAGCACAGCTCAATAATATTTTTTCCTAATAGATCTAACTTTTCATGATTGCTTGATAGGCAATGATGAAGGAGGTTGCATGGTTGAAGGTCAAACATTTACAATTGGTAAGTGGATTGTAGATTTGTGCCAAATATTCTAGTTGATCATTGCTAATGCTACCATTTATTTGCCGCACTACTTCATTTGTGGTGTGAGTGATGAGGCTGCCCATAATGAAGCACGGACACAGACATGGACACCGGACACGACACGGACACTGACACGTCGACACCGATAATAATTTGAGAAAATGACATAATTAAGTGTAATCATAAGTGTCGGTACCGACACGTGTCCGACACGGGACATGGCTAATCTGAGGAGTGTTCGTGTTTCATGGTCCCTTTGGCTTGAAAGAAACGTTAGATATCACAAAAATAAACTGATTTTTGTAATTAGTCTATGAGTAGGCACATTTAAATTAGCTTTTTAGTCATTTAGGATATCGCTAGTTCATGCTGGTCGATTGCTCTCTTTTCTATTGGTCAGGCTGGTGATTTAGTCCTGAAATTGAATGATGATCCTGTAAACTTTTTATTAAACTGCAGAACCTATTCTTACGATGGGAAGCACTGATTGCATTGAATGGCCAGACAATTGGACAGCAGTTACAACCGATGGCAGTCCGGCAGCACAGTTTGAGCATACCCTTTTGATAACTAAGACGGGAGTTGAAATTTTAACTACATGTTGATGTGGTAATTTTATTTATTTTTCTTTAAAACCATTTTCATGATCATATCAAATCCAAGTAGTGTTTTTAACTCTGTATCTAAGTTGTTAAATGTCTGCCTGTTAGATCAAAAGCTCTATTGCATTCATTCAACCCAATCAACTGTTTTGGTTACAACATTGAGTGCCAATTTATAGGCAATGTAAACTAACAAACTATGCTAAACTTAAGGTGCAAGCAACAGATCCTAACAAACTAATACAGTTGGCATAACTGCCAAAACCAACTTGTACAACTGTTTTGCAACTGTCAATACAGTTTGCAATCTCAACATTCCCTCCCTTAAACTAGTTGTTCTAACCAACTAAGTTTACAACAAAACTATGATTCAACTTTGAGAGAGAGGATTCATCTGCACTCCAAGCATGCTTCTGAGTTTTTCAAATGCTTCCAACTTCAACGCTTTGGTCATTATGTCTGCAACTTGATCTTGAGAAGCACAATGTACTAATTCAACTTTACCATCACAACATAGATTTCTTAAGAAATGAAACCTTATGTCTATGTGCTTACTCCTACCATGTAACACAGGATTCTTGCTCAATTTGATAGTTGAGCTGTTGTCACAATGCACAGTCAAGCATTTCTTCAATTCAAATCCCATGTTCACTAGTATCCTTTGTAACCAGATTCCTTGGCACACACAATGTGCAGCTGCAATGAACTCAGCTTCAGTGGTGGAGAGAGTCACCACTGGCTGTTTCTTAGAGGACCAAGACACAGCACCAGAACCTATTTTGAACACATATCCAGAGGTGCTTTTCCTATCTTCAGTGTCACCACCATAGTCACTGTCAGTGTAAGCAAGCAATTTAGCTTCTTGCTTTTCCTTTTTGTATCTGATTCCCAGTTCAAGTGTGCCTCTGATGTATCTCAAAATTCTTTTGGCAACCACCATGTGAGACTCCACAGGATGTTCCATGAATCTTGCAATCAAGTTGACTGCAAACATAATGTCTGGCCTAGTAGCAGTCAAGTACATCAAACTTCCTACTATCTGCTTGAACTGAGTAGGATTCACCTCTTCTCCTTCATCATGCTTAGAGAGTTTAGTTCCAGTTACAACAGGACTGCACACAGCATTGCTTTTGTCCATGTTGAACTTTTCTAAGATCTCTTTAGCATATCTCTGCTGACCTATGAATATTCCTTGATCATCTTGTATTACTTCAATGCCTAGAAAATGTCTCATTTTGCCCAAGTCAGTCATATCAAATGTAGTCATCATGGACTCTTTGAATTGACTGAGTGCATTGTTATCATTTCCTGTGAAAATAAGATCATCCACATATAGACTTATAATCAACCAGACATTACCATGTTCCTTCACAAAGAGAGTGTGTTCATGAGAACTCTTTACAAATCCTTCCTTGATGAAGTAAGCTTCAATTTTTGAATACCAAGCCCTAGGTGCCTGTTTCAATCCATATAGAGCTTTGTGAAGTTTGTAAACTTGCTTTTCCCTCCCTGCTTTCACATATCCTGCTGGTTGTTCAACATACACAGTTTCTTTCAACTCACCATGAAGAAATGCACTCTTCACATCTAGTTGAAATACATCCCAGCCTCTTGAAGCAGCAATGGCCAATAAGCTTCTAATTGTATCCCACCTAGCTACTGGTGCAAATACTTCTTTGTAATCAGTACCATATCTCTGTGCATATCCTTTTGCTACTAATCTTGCCTTGTACTTTTCTATTTCTCCTCTCTCATTGAGTTTAGTCTTGTAGATCCACTTGACACCAATTACTTTAGCACTTCTGGGAAGATCAGTAAGTTTCCAAGTACCATTTCTTTCAATTGCTTCAATTTCTTTGTCCATAGCAGCTTTCCATGTTGAACTCTTCACAGCCTCTTCATAAGTAGCAGGATCATTGCTCAGACAAGGAGTAACAGTCATCAAATTCATAGAGTCTTCTTCTCCAGTTTCTTCTTCTGTCATAGTAGTATCATAATCAGCATGCCATGGTGGTGGTCTTCTATTTCTCCCTTGATTATTCAAGTTTGAAGTAGAAGTTCCAATGTGATCTATGACTGGAGAGTGAGTATCTGGTGAATTTGGAGGAGTGCTGACTTGACTGTGCACATCTTCATCAGTGTCTGCAGCATCACTGTTTGCAGCATTTTCAATTCCTGCATTGACATTCTCTGCTTCTTCATCACTAATTTCAACAAGTCTTTGTGAGGTTTGTGTACTATCCCATTTCCATTTTGCTTTTTCATCAAATTTAACATCTCTGCTGATGATTATCTTCTTGGTAGTGGGATTGTATAGTCTGTAAGCTTTAGACTCTTCACTCATGCCAAAGAATACACATTTTATACTCTTGTCATCCAGCTTTTTTCTCTGAGCCTCAGGCACATGAACATATGCAATACATCCAAATATTTTGAAGTATTTTACTGAGGGTTTGATAGAACTCCATACCTCTTCTGGTGTCATGTTTTCAACTGCTGCAGTAGGGCTTCTATTAATCAAATGAATTGACCAATTGACAGCTTCTGGCCAGAATTCTTTAGGAACATTTTTGCCTGCCAACATACACCTAACCATCTCCATTATAGTCCTATTCTTCCTTTCTGCTATGCCATTTTGTTGAGGAGTATAAGCTGCTGTAAGTTGTCTTTTGATACCATGTAATTCACAGAATTCCTTGAATTCATCAGAATTGAATTCTCCACCCCTATCAGTTCTTAAACAACATATGATCTCACCAGACTCCTTTTCTACCATACATTTGAACCTTTTAAAGTTTTCAAATGCACTAGACTTGTCGGCCAGATAGTAAGCCCAAGTTTTCCTGCTGAAATCATCAATAAAAGTGAGCACATATCTCTTGTTACTGTTGGAGGCTGGAGTTATAGGTCCACAAATGTCAGAGTGAATCAATTCTAACCTCTTTGAAGCTTTCCAATTACTTGACTTAGGAATGCTTTCTCTATGTTGTTTTCCTTTCAGACAATCAGCACACACATGTTTGGAATCTTCTATCCTTGGTAATCCAATCACCATATTCTTCTGCTGCAGGTGTTGAATTCCTTTGATATTTAGATGTCCATATCTACAGTGCCATATCTGACTTACATCATCACTCTTGGCTTGAAGACATGCTAGTTTTGCTTCAGCAATTATGGGAAAGAGTTTGTTTGAAGCCATCTGTGAACTCATAATCATTCCTTTGTCTTGGTGATAAACTTTACACCAATTGTCTCTGATCACAAAAGCAAGATTCTTCTCTTGTAATTGACCTAGACTCAACAAATTGTTCTTCAATTTTGGTATGTAATACACACCAGTGATGACTTGAACTATGCCATTTAACTGCAGTTTGACATTCCCTCTTCCCATAACATTCATCTTTGAATCGTCTCCTAGCCTCACAGTTTCTCTAAAACTGTCATCAAGATCATGAAACCATGCTTTCACACCACTCATGTGATTACTGCATCCAGAGTCAATAAACCACAATTTGGAATTTGAATTTGATGAATCTTCATCATAGGCCATTAACAAGACCTCTTCACTGTCATCAAATTCAGCATAATTTGCATATCCACCCTCCCCAGATTGACATTCATATTGGAAGTGACCAAGCTTATGACATTTATAACATTCTATACTTTCTTTATTGATTCTTTTACCTCTGCCTTGACTTGTCTTAGCACCTCTTCCTCTACCTCTTCCAGAATTTCTGTCTGCATAGTTAACCTTCAAAGCTTGATCCTCTTCTTTGGCAGGTTTCATCTTTTGTTCATGCACAATTAAAGAACCTTGCAATTCATCAATTGTCAATGTCTCCACATTGCTGGCTTCTTCAATGGCACAGACAACATAGTTGAACTTGCTAGTCATGGACCTAAGAATTTTCTCAACCACAGTTCTTTGTTCCATGACCTCACCTTGAATCTTCATCTTGTTTACAATTGAGAGAGTCCTCCCAAAGTAATCATTCACTGATTCATCTTCTTTCATACGCAAGATTTCAAATTCACCCCTCAAAGCTTGCAATTGAGCCCTCTTGACTTTTGTGGATCCTTCAAATTTCTGCTTCATGGAATCCCAGATAGCCTTAGAGGAGGATTTGTCAAGAATTGTTTCAATGATTGTTCTATCAATCGATTGAAACAAGTAGTTCTTGGCTTTGAGATCTTTCAATTTTGCTTCTTTAGCAATTCTTTGTTCTTCTGCAGTGGCACCTGCTGCAAGAACTGGCACACCAGTTTCAACGATTTCCCAAAACTCCTTTGATTCCAAGAGATTCTTCATCAACATGGACCAATGATCATAGTGACCATCGTATTTTGGTATAGGAAAACCAAATTCTTTGTTTTCTGCCATTGAAGTTTTTTTTTTTTTGCAAGAACTTCAAGAAACTACAAGATGAAACTGAATGCAACACACACAATCTTTCTACACACACGTGTTTCCCTCCCTAGAAGAAAAAGATTGTAACCAGGCTCTGATACCACTTGTTAGATCAAAAGCTCTATTGCATTCATTCAACCCAATCAACTGTTTTGGTTACAACATTGAGTGCCAATTTATAGGCAATGTAAACTAACAAACTATGCTAAACTTAAGGTGCAAGCAACAGATCCTAACAAACTAATACAGTTGGCATAACTGCCAAAACCAACTTGTACAACTGTTTTGCAACTGTCAATACAGTTTGCAATCTCAACACTGCCTTCAATTTCGTTCTGGAGGATTATGCACAGGTAAGAAACTGATTCTCTTGGGCATAGATTCAACGGTACAATTTCTATCAGCTAATACGAAGTTATTGCTACACATCTAGTGAAAAACTCTGGAAACGCCATATTCAGAGATCCTTGCTGAGAAAGCAAAAATGTTAATAGAAAAAACTGTAAAAGAATGTTGTATTGTATTGTAGATTATCTTTTGCGAGGATTTGATTCTTAGCAAGTAATTTCTGTTAGATAGTAAAGTAAGAGACGTCAACCATTGATTAGAAAAACATTGGAGTACATGTTAATAAATTTATTATATATTTACATGCAATATTAGAAAAGTCAAATTCATTTTTATGAATAGTCATACCTTTTACTTTTAAAATGAGTTTGTTTTGTCATGTGAGCATAACTTAATTGGTATGAATGTTGTATGTAATATGTATCGACAGAGTTTCGAATCTCGGTACATCTGTTTATTCACCTTAAAAAGTGAAATTCTAATCATTAAACAACTTGATAAGAAAACAAAAAAAAAATAAATTAAAAGTGAGTCTACTTGAATAGTCAAATTTTTTTTTTTAAAGATTAAACGCATAGATCTAAACGTGCGGTCAACCTCTCAACTTAGATCTATGCCCAATCTTAATATACAAAACGCAAAAAAAAAGCACAATTACATTTATTTTTTTTTGGAATCCTTCTATCATGTATTATGATAGAAATTTATAAACTGAAAAAATCATACAAAGTGTTCCGTTTTGTATATGTGAATAACTGTTCTCTCTTTTTTTCTCAACTGAACCGGATCTCTTTGGGAGTTAAATCGTCAGTTTGCTAAAATGTAGAGGTGAAGGTATAAAGGCGGAGGTAAATTTTTCAGTGTTGGAGGGAGTATATACCATTAATACTTGATGAAGTTGAGCTAAATGAGCTTTAACAAGTTAAATTTCAGGTCCTTTATAAAAACACAACTAAAATTTCCGGTTGATGAGATAGAGTAAGTTAAAAACAGTTTTGCACATGCTAAAAATAAAAAGAAATAAATCAAAATAATCTTGAATAAATGACATTTTAAACAACATAAATTAGTTTCAAAATCTCCCCAAAAAATATAACATTTCATTAAATGCCTAAATTGTTTTGAGGAGAATCCCATACTTAGATCATTGTTTGTATTTGAATATGCAATATTTGAAATAATGAAAGTTATATAATATTTATAATTCAATATATCGAACTGTAGCTTGCCATATCCAGTAAAATCCCAGCACAAAAAATGTAAATATTTTCAGATAGTATTTTTTGTAGCTTATATTACATGGGGTTGCATTTCAAATAAGTAGGATTCAGTTTTATAGGAAGTTGTATCTCTTATTTTAGTTCCATTGAAATGACAACTTAGTATGTTGACATTTGGTTTGTTTATTTACAACAAGACAAACAAGATAGAATAAGTGCCGTGTATGAATTATTATTTGCAATGCATATATAAAGAATTAAAATATAGGATAGCAGCCCATTAGAACAATGAAGTTTTATTAATTATACAATTAAAGTCTCGTCATAATTTTATTTTAAATTGCCTAGCTAACCTCATGTGCTAGATTCCAATTCTCAACTACACCATTTTTAACTAAACTAGAATGAAACAACGCACGTAGATTAGATTCCAACTTATTTTGATACACGAGGACAGAGGAAAGGAACTGAGAAAGAAAGAAAGAAAATTAAAAAAAATGTGGAGAAAAAGTAGTGCTCATGTGGGGTAAAGAAATCACTAGATGTCCTTATTTTCTAGCTACACCGTCCACTAACTCTTGAAGCAGATCTAAAGCATAAGAGTTTTCCCACATTTGCTATGGTTGTTGGGCCAACGTGCGGCATGATGCACAAATTTAATTTGGTATCCTTAAAAGTGGATAAGTGGAGGTGTTTGAAATTCGAACTCTGACCCTGCATATAATGTATCTATTAACTGAGTTAAACTTATAGAAACGTACAATTCAATATGTCACATCACATTTCATTTAAAATAATGATAAGACTTACTGTTTCAATGATAAAATAGTGAATTATAGGCCGACGAAACGTTGGTGGAGAATACAGATTCAATTCATGATAGTAATAATTTTTGGTTAGACTCTATTTACCTCACGATCAAACTATGAATTACAGAACCTCTTCTTCTAAAAACTAGACGGTTAATACAAAAAAAAAGAGTCAACTTTAAGACATTCTACGATCAACATTTATGAAAAAATATTAGAAGAAAGCTAACATGTGTCGTTAAGAGACATGTTATCGAAATTCAAAACATTATTGTAACACATGTGGAAAACACATATTTTATGACTTTTTCATTTATAAAATCTTCTAAGTGTGTGTTTGGTTTAGTGGTGGTTAGAATTGAGTTTGGTAAAATTGAGTTTGACATAATTGATTTTGGTTAAAAGTGAGTTGAGTAAAATTTATTTATGTTTGGATAATTTTATGTAAAAGTGATTCTTATCAATTTATGTTGTTTGGATAGTTTGGATTAAAATTACTTTTAGATGTGTAATGACCAAAATGGGTTTTAATTGTTATTAAGACTATATAATTCATTTATATTATAGATAATTATTTAAATTGAGTTAAAAGTGAGTTGAAGGTAAATTAATTTGATCAAAATTATTTTTAGGTGTCTAATTACTAAAATGGGTTTATGATTATATTTATAATACAATAATAGGTATAATTTTTACCGTAAAAAAAATTATTGTTATAAAAAATTATTGTCAAATAAATATATTAGCCCATAATCCGTATTTGTTAGAGAAGATTGGGCCTATATCCTTTAACCATCCTTTAGTAAAAAAAAAAATCCTTTAACCCATTATTATTTGTCGTCGTCTCTATCCTTGAGGAAGCTATTCTCTCACTCACAACAAATAAGAAACGTACTCCACTTAAACGGAAGAACAAGAAGCAAATCAAACATCTTCAATCCATTTTTTTGTTTTAAGTTTAATTTAGTACGTTTTGCTCTCTTTTCTTTATTTCATCTTCAAGAGTTAGAACTGATTCTGTAAGAGCAGATTTGATGAAGAGCTTAAGGGTAATTAGGTAACTATATCAGACACTAGAAATAAAAATCCTGGAATTGATTTTGATCTGATGCAGAAGCTCAAATTTGTAGCTTTAAGTGGACTCGCGTTTGAGGTTAGAATCACGATTGAGAGATTTGATTTTGCAATCATCCAAACATAAAACAAAAGGGTTGGAATCGCGTTTCGGTTTGGGAACTCGCGTTTGAAGCCATAAAACGTGGAACCAAACGAGCGCTAAGAACCCATTCTTTTACCAGTTCATTCATCATCATCTTCCATGGCATCCATGTCTTCTTTGAAAATGATTTCTTCCCCCAAACTTTCCTACTCAAGTTCTACCTCTCCTCTTCAAACCCAAAACCAACTAGTTTCTTCTAGGCTCTCTCTATCCTTCCCAAGTAAAAATTTCAACACTTCAACCACCCAACTAGTATCTACTAAATCCACAAGAACTTCAAAGAACTCCACAACCACTGCATTCTTCTTCAATAAGCAAAAGGAACATCAAGAAACTTCAAAGCCAGGTATGTATGTCCTTGCTTCTCACTCTCAGATCCCTTTTCTAGATTTTTCACTAAACTAAAAACCCATTTTCAAAATCACATCTTTTCTCATAGTATTTCAATGCATTTTGAGTAGCTTTTTTAAACTATATACTCCCTCCGATTTTATATATAAAAGAAAACTTTCTTCTTTTTTTTAGGTTCATTGATTAATTAATATATCTGATCTATAATATATAGATCGGATACATTAGTTATTGAATTGAATGAACCTAAAAAGTGAATTTTTGCTAGACTAGATGGCGAAGTTGAAAATAATTAGCAATACTCATTGATTTATTTGTTAATTTTTGTAGCTAAAGTTCAAGAACTGTTTGTGTATGAGATCAATGAACGTGATAGAGGAAGTCCTGCATATCTTAGACTAAGTCAAAAATCAACAAACTCTCTTGGAGATTTAGTACCATTCAGCAACAAACTGTACTCAGGAAACTTAGAGAAAAGGCTAGGAATAACTTCAGGCTTATGTATACTGATCCAACATGTACCTGAGAAAAAGGGTGATAGATATGAAGCTATTTACAGCTTCTACTTTGGTGATTATGGTCATATAGCAGTTCAAGGACCTTATTTAACATACCAAGATACATATCTAGCTGTAACAGGTGGTTCTGGAATCTTTGAAGGTGTTTCTGGCCAAGTTAAACTTCAACAACTTGTGTTCCCATTTAAGCTATTCTACACTTTTTACTTGAAGGGTATTGCTGATTTGCCAGCTGATTTACTTGGAAAGCCTGTTGAACCATCACCAAGTGTTGAACCTTCTCCTGCTGCTAAGGCTACTGAGCCTCAGGCCAGTTTACCAAACTTCACCAACTAATCATAATGAGCTTTTAATTTTTGAACTAAAAATAAATTGTAATAGTTGTTTCTTGTTCTGTCATTCAATTTTAGTCTTGTTTTGTGTACTGTTTTTTAGAAGTGGATGTGGTTCATGTATTAGGTTATGTTAATTATAATTGGAATTTTAAAATCAATTTTTATCATCACTTATTTTGAGCTTATTCTAGATCTGATCAGACTACAATGAGGTTGACACGGTCTAACTGTTGTAGAGTTGTTGGATCTTCGATCTACGGGATCAATGATGGCTGGCTGCATATTTGTTTAATCTAAATTGAATTTTACGAGTTAAAACAAGATTTTATTAGTCTAGTAGCTTATTGGTTAGATTCACACACTAGGGAGTTCGGAAGTTGAACTCGACCCTTTCAATAATTTCTTTAGTAGCTATTATCCGAGCTACCGAGACACAACATTCACCTGAACCCAAATCCAAACCCAAACAACTCGGGTTTTGCCCATTAACTTGAGTTTGAGTTCGGGTGGGTCTATCGGGTTTGGTTTTCTGTTATCGCTACTTCCATCGGCCTTGTGGCCCTCGTGAAATTATTCTTGCACATATATTTGGACTTGTTTAAAACACTACACTCTTTCCACCGTAGGAAATAAAAATGCAAATGTTATTAAATTATTATCATATCACTCCATTCCATTAATGGAACGTGGTGGAGCATACACATTAAATCTGTAGTCAACGTCACCGCGTGGTTGTGGAAAACAACGTAAACGAAAGGAGAGAGTAAAGTGAATAAAATGAAAACGATAGCCATATGAAATTAAGTTGGATCATCATTGTTAGATTCAAAATTAGATATTTTCTCTCCCCACCCCCGTGATTCTTTTATACCCTCAATATTCCGATTTTGTCCTTGCAAAAAACTTCGGTTCGCAGAAACCGAATTTTTTCTAGTACAAATTCAGAGTAAAATTCGGTTTTCAAGGCAAAAAAAACTTCGATTTCTATAAATCGAAATTTTTTGCAAGGATAAAATTGGAAATTCAGGGGGTATAAAAGAATCATGGGGGTGGGGAGAGAAAACATCTCAAAATTATTGTGTCCTGTGAAATATTAAAAATACCCCATCCAACTCCTAGAATGTGAACATGTTTCACATCCTAGAAGGCAAACATTCACAAAGCAAAGACATCTCCTAATTTAAACCTGTTTCGCCCTCCATATAAAACTAACATAATACACATTTGAACTCTAAAGTTCGAAAACTTACAACCAATTCACTTAAAATGCCGACAAAAATGTCATCGTTGTGTTAGTGGTGAATATCGCACAGGTTCTACCAAAGCCGATGATAACAACACATAGATCCTTTGCCCATATCTTGTCACACAAGCAGGAAGATGTTCCATTAGACTCCTTTCCCAAACCCAGCGTGAAAGTTTAATCAGTGAGCATCAAAATAATACAAATTGAATATTTGAAGGTTGTTGAAGAGTGCAAGACCCATCTCCATGTCGTTTTAACCACATGTGACTTAGCGCTCAAGCTTAAGGGAATTTGGTTAACTTTGGCGTGGAAGATAGGCCCTCTCGGACGTGAACACTATGAATTGTCATATTTAATTTATATATTATAATTTTTTAGTAGCCTATCTAAATTGTTTTTTTCTAGTCCTGCCCCTAGACACACACAAAGAAGGAGGGATAAATCGTACCCAAAAACAAAATAAAATGTTACAAAATTGTTTTATGAGACAAATTTCTCCTCAATACGTTACATTTATAAAATAATAATTACACATACATGAAAAAAATGAAGTTTATTTTTTTGACAAATGAAAAAAATGAAGTTAATTTACACCGACACTATAAAATTATTTACGCATACATTCAATTACTTTATATCATGATTAAATATACGTTAAAAAAGATTTCATTGTCAAGCATAGGAATTTATTTCATGAAAAATTTATTATGGTTTTTCCATAGGTTTCCTCCACTTGAGATAGTCATATTCATTACATTACATGTACACAAAATATAGGTATCCGGTTTTGCGCCAAGACAACCAGACCTCCAGTCCAGAGCTTCCAAAATATTGGGGCCTCATTTTTTTTTTAGCCCATCATTAATATAATTGGTTAAGTATGGTTCGTAACATAAAAATTACAACTAGTTGTATTTGCTCCAATGGTTTCGCATTCGTGTTGTAAGACCCATAGATGGAGAGGTTGCTAGTTCGACTCTCTCCCTAGTGTGGTATTTTTGTTTTTTTTTTTTGTTTTTTTTCTTTGGTAAGGAGTTGTTTATTTTTTTTTTATATTTTAAGAGTCTTTTTATTAAAATAATTAAGGAATTAAAGAAAAGTTGTTGAATCCATTGAACATTTAGGTATTTTATTTGGTGTATTTTATTATTTATTTTATTTGTTGTGTAAATGTTAATTTTATTTATTAATTATCTCTTAATTTTTTATTTATCGGTTTAATTTCAACGATGCAGAATATTGTTTCAAAAAAAAAAAAACGATGCAGAATATGACTTTTTTTCTTTTATGTTAGTTACACGGATAAATGATTATTTTTATGTTTTTAATACTATTTACAATTTAAATAAATGATGTTCTTTTAAAGAAAAATTGCGTAAAAAAAATTATATTTTTTATTAGGTATTCATTTTTATTATTTGTCCTGGACCTCCAAAATCTCGGAACCGGCCCTGCCTGTTCTGGCATGGATTAAAATATATTTTTAAAAATATATATTATACAAATTGTTATCTATATTTTATTAAATTTCAAATTAAAAATATTATGTATTCTCATTGAAGACAAAAATTATTATCAACTAAAGTAACATATTATATACAATTGTTTTCGATGGAATTTGAGCTGACATTTCATTGGAATTACAAAAGTTACTCGGTTTTAGATTGGACAAAATGGTTGTACCTTATTGTGGTTAATTCATCTTTTCATTAAGTATTTCAGAACATGCACAAATTAAAATAAGTGTGATCCGTTAAGTACTCTTTTGCAAGTTTATTCCTATTTTTCCTTTTAAGGTTTGAAGAAAAACACTTTCATTGAGAGAGCAACTATATTATGATGGCATAAGCCCTTAATTAGATGTATAATATCATAACTTGAAATTTCGATTTCCTTTACCATAGATAATACTATTTAACATCAAAACCAAGATGATTTAGACTAATTCAAAAGGACGGAGAGATTTATTTTATTCCACATATAAAAGATAAAAGATATATATTGCTTACACATATTATTATAGATTGATATTCATGGTGCTTAATATATTAAGACCTTATTTATAAATTATATTAAAACATAGATCAAAGCCTAAGGGTCAAATCAATCTTTGAAACTGAACCATAGTCAATCTCAGGCACAATAATTTGTGGGCTCACAATGTCTTGGTCAACCTTATTGATAACTTCATGTCTTCATCTATATGTGGAATAACCATTATATCGATATCCATACACCCCATGGTATGGATATGGAATGATGATGTTTTGACTTACAACCCCATGAGTACCATTTGAGTATTTTATCAAATCATTGTTCATATCTTCAGCCCTTTTTTTAGTCTTTTCTCCAATCTGTGGCAATTTTGATGGCCACCTAATGCATTTGGATTAATGAATTTTCGGCTACAAAAATTGCATGAGTAAGCATGTTTAATTTTCTTATTAGGATCAATAATGAATCTAAATAGAAGAAATGGAAAAATTTCTTTGGTTGAATTTGTTGATTCTTCTTCACCAGCATCACTATTGTTGAGACTCTTTGATTTCTTTGTTTCAACATCACGTTCAACTAGAACGATCGTCTTTCGCTTGTTCTCATTGTTCTGAATCTCCATAGTCTTGACTACTGGTTCTCCATATTCACCTTTTCTTTTCCC
The DNA here is from genome assembly GCF_020283565.1 of Trifolium pratense. NCBI lineage: Eukaryota > Viridiplantae > Streptophyta > Magnoliopsida > Fabales > Fabaceae > Trifolium > Trifolium pratense. The sequence goes on from NC_060060.1 coordinate 26,663,270, forward strand.
TTGTTTGGATCACGACTAGTGTTGCACATGGTGGAGGGAGAAAGGAAAATGCTTTGAGTAATTTGGTGATGGAATTTTGAGGGATGATTTAGAATGTGAAATTCCTTTGAATTTATACACTCTCTCCGGTCCTTTTTATAAGAGAAATTTAACTTTTAAGGTTCATTGTAAAACTAACGTATTTGGACTATAATATAGTCCAAATACATTAGTTTTACAATTAACCTAAAACGTAAAATTTCTCTTATAATAAGGATTAGAGGGAATATTAGCTTACAAAGGAAGGTAAATAAAAAGCTATATTGACAAAGATGGATCTATTTATGTTAGATTTGAATTATTATTACTTTTTCACTTTATTTTTTAATTAATATCAATAAATTTAAATTATGGTAGGGATTTATATCCAATGGCAAAGTCAAAACTATCAATTTTATTGAACATTTACAATGAAATTTATTTAAAAATTAATACCAAAATTACAGAATTCTAAATTTTAACCAAACTATAAGCTAGTATTCAACTATCTTTGTCAATTTCAATTGAATTATTTAATTTCAATTGAGTTATATACATCACTTTTAAAATTGTTTTGCACAAAAAAATTAATTAATAATTAAATTTTAAAGATAATAACATTACCTTTTCTATTCTTATTTATGCATTCATTACCTATATTAATTCATGTAAATTTAAAATAGTTGATAAGGTTGAGAGTATGAGTCATAAAATCATTTTCAGAGTAAATTTAAAATAGTTGTAAAATTTTATGGATCATTCCTGTCAAAAAAATAATTTATGGATCATTTTTATTTCTCGTATTCAAAGTTATATATTAATTGTTTGAAAATAAAGTAATATTAATTGTTGTTTTGTTAATTTTTTTTTTCTTTCAGGAATTATTGTTTTGTTAGTTACTAATGGTTAAGAGATAAAAGTCTTAAATGAGGTTAATTGCTGCTAATTAAGGAAGAACCTTTTATTGTTGTGGTGTCTAGTGCTAAGAAAAAGAAATCGCATAAAGGTTTTCCGGTTCGTTATATCCATTCTATGCAAGGTTATCAAAACCGGACCGGATTGGCCGGTTGGACTGTGAACCGGTTATGAAAACGGTTCGATTTTAAGCATAAAATAGATAGGAAACCGACCGGCAAAAAAAGCGTGAACCGGAGTCGAACCGGGACGAACCGACGAACCGGCCAGGCGGTTCAAGCGATTTTGCAGATTTTTTGTTTTTTTTTTATAAAAAAAAACAGGGCAAGACGACGTCGTTTTAACTTTTTTTTTTTTAAAAAAAATCTGAACTAAAACAACGACTCATACGAATAGGAAAGATTTTTGTTTTTCATTTGGTTTGAATTATAAATTTTATTTTATTTTGACTCTTTATATATTTTCTTTTCTTTTCTTTGATTCATGCCTAGCTCATAGGTTTGAAGAGATCCTATTAGCTCATCTACTTGGATAGTTGCTAGGTCTTGAGACTCTTCAATTGCTGTTACCTTCATGTCAAACCTCTTAGGAAGAGATCTGAGAATTTTGCTTACAAGTTTCTCATCAGATATGGGTTCTCCTAACGCATCAAATGAGTTTGCAAATTCTAGAATATTCATGTGAAAATCATGAATGGTCTCTTCTTCCTTCATACACAGGTTTTCAAAGTTTGTACGAAGCATCTGAAGTTTAGACAATTTTACCTTGCTTGTTCCTTCATGTGCTTTCCTTAGTATTTCCCATGCATTCTTTGCTACAGTGCATCGTTTGACAAGTCTGAACATATTGATGTCCACTTCATTGAAGATGGCATTTAGAGCTTTTGAGTTACCAAGAGCTAGTTCATCCTCATCCTTTGAGTAGTCCTTTACTGCCTTAACCTCAGTTGTCTTGTTCCCGTCTTTGTCAAGAACAACTAGAGCCTCCCAGCCATTTTCAATAGCTTTCCATGTTCTGCAGTCAATGGATTTTAAGAAAGCCATCATCCGAGCTTTCCAATAGTCATAGTTCTCAGGCCCTATCAGTAGGGGCGGTCTGGAAACTGTTCCTCCTTCCTTGTCCATTTCACCAGAAACTACTTTCCCTGGAGCTCACCCTAAATCCAGAACAGGGTGCCTGCTCTGATGCCAATTGAAATTCTGGCACACTAGTAACACGATGTTGAACACGATGCTCCAACACTGTATGTTTGATCCGATGATCCAACACTGTGTTCAACACTGAACTAGACGAACAATAAGGAAATATAAAATGCACGAAACAGAATAACACAGTTATTTGTTAACCCAGTTCAGCATAACAGCTTACTCTGGGGGATACCAATCCAGGAGTGAATCCACTATGATAGTATTAGTTCAAAGCCCTCAATAAACGCCCCGTTTATGACTTCTCACCTAATCACCACCCGTGCTATATTCTACCTAAGTCACACCTAGGTATGAGAACCTCCGCTCAACTCCTCTTAATCACAGCCACTGTGATCGTACACGTTACAGTTTACAGATGAAGACACACTTCTTAAAACATCCACCAATTCCGTACTTCAAAGCTTAGGAATGGTTCATACACACTATCTCCTTGCTTAGAAGCTCTGGAGATATTACAACACAGTAACACATAGTCCTTAATCTTGCATCAGGGTAATACAAGAAGAGGAACACAATTAACAACACTAAAACCCTAAACACACGCTTTGTAAAACTCAATTACGGCTTCAGTAAGTTGCACAAGGGTTCAGTCTTCCTTTATATAGCACGAGCTAGGACTTGAATTGGGCTTTAAAAACGCAGCAGGTCCAGAAGTTACTTTAAGAAATATTCTTGAATCAAATGTTTTGTTTCCATAAATAGTTGATTCATTCTGAAACAAAACTAGGTCATGGCCGCCTTCTAGAACATTAGGAAAGGCGTGCTGCTTGGTGCAAAGGTAAAAAGGCGAGATTTCCATAAATAGAACTCCACGCGAGATTAAAAACATCAGGCCCGGCCCACTGGATGTGATATCCAATGTTGAAGCATTCCATGCAACATCTTGCTTGAACTTGATGGTGAAGCATTCTGCTCCACATCTGGCTTGAATATTTATTTTAGCAAAATGCGGCCAACATGAAACACCAACAAGTATCACTACTTTGATTCGCGTTTTTTCTTCTTGCCATTGTGATTCAAATTATCACGATATTTTCAAACAATTGAACACAATCTACTATTTCAAACATGAGGAGTCCCATAGTGCGTGCTAATTTGTTGATATTCATTTATTAACACTAAGAGCATCCACAATGGAACACTCCATTTTTGAGTACTTAAATGGTTCCACATAGACACATCATCAACAGGGGCGGAGCTATGTTGTGTTGAGTGGGTGCACTTGCACACCCTCAAGTTTATGCATTTACACCGATACTTCCAATTTTATACTTTTTGCACCCACTCAAATTTTTAAGTTTGCACCAAATGCACTTTGGTCTTCTCTTTTCTCCTACAACTTTACCAATTATAAGTGTCCATACAATGCACAGTCATTTATCAGTCCATACACTACAAAGAGAGCTGCTACATGTACATGTGTATTGGAGAGGAGTAAAAAATTTCAATTGTTTTTAAATTAAAAAAAAAAACTTTAAAATTTGAGGATCGAGTGAACTTGTTTTTTATAGGTAAATTTTAGTAGTTAATCGTTATGTTTAGTAGTATTTTTCTACTTTATCATGGTTTGAGCCAAGCAACGATAATACTGTTAGTTGTATTTTATAAGTGTATCAAGTCATCGATTACGATATCACTTCACTTCTTAACTCACTTGCCATAGCTACAAAATATATAAACCTTATATCCATTTTATAAAAAAAAGTCATGCATAGCCTAGTGGATTTGAACCGATAACACGACGCCTTACAATCTTATATCCATTTATTTACGGTCACATGTGTAAATTATTATAGGTTATAACTTATATATAAAGGAATCTATTATAGAACTCGCGATATATATAATACATTTTAAATATAATTTGCACCCCCTGACCTGAGGTCCTGGATCCGCCACTGATCATCAATTTATTATTTTTTTAATAATAGTACCTAATAGGTACTGAACCCCTCCAATGGAGCAATTCTTAAAAAGTTCTAAAATTGGTCCCATCAATAACTCCACATCATTCAAATTTGAAATTTAATTAAAATTAATATTGCCAAATTTTAAGAATTACATAATTAAAAAATAATTTAAAATAATTAATAAAATGGTAATTTTGAGAGGAGTAGAATCCTTCAATTTGGTTTTGATTTATATGATAGGAGTATTTATTTTTTTTCCAACGGTAAAAAGAAACAAACAATGACTATCAACGTCTATATATGGTTGACATTAAATTTTTATGCCAATTTAAAAATTCTGATTTTTTTATTTTTTGAATATATTAAATAAAGTGGGTCTCATAAAAAAAAGAGAGAGAGAGTTCTTATATTAGAAGTGGTACCTATTAGGTACTAAAATATGTTGTGCTCCAATGGTAGTACCTAATAAGTACCATGAGTACCTAATAGGTACTACACCATTGGAGATGGTCTAAGAAGTGATATTTTCACACTCTAACAGAACAATCTAACGAGCAATTCTAAGACTTGGATTAGATCCTTCGTGGGTTCTCGGTTAACAAGTTTACGATTGTTTCGAATTTTTTATATGATTTGACGTTTTTGAGTAATAATAATGTAGGCGCGTATGAACTTGAAAATAAATTGCAAAAAACTATAAATTGTTGGAATTATAAATTGAGTTCATACATTAATCGTGAGTTTACGGCCTGTGTTAAGAAAAAAAAAAGTCTTTGTTAAGAAAAGTATCCGTAGACTTTTTTTTTTTTTTGTGTTAGCGTGTGCAAATGTGTTTCTGTTTAGGCAGTGTATTCTCTTTTGGAAATAAACTCCCTAAAACAGCCTAAACTTCTCCTATTTATAGAGAAATGAGAATATCCAAGTAACCGCCTTCGAGTTTGACTTGGGTTCTATGTTATTTTGGTAACCGCTGGTAACCACCTCGAAAAACCGTCGAAAACCGCTCACTCTTATCTTCTTCAGCCTTTTGAATTTTGAATTTAAATGGGAAAACTTGTTTTGGAGCGATGGTCCTAGCTTTCTCAAAATTCTCTCTGAAGCATGTCTCGAACTCATTTTATTCCCGTATATACATTTTTGAAGCCGGGTGAATTTCAAATCTTTAGCAAAATTTTACATATATAGATAATCAAAAATATTAATCAAAGTTAAGCATCAACATGCATGAAGTGATGGATTGCTACACATATTTTGACACAAAGGAGGAAGTAGTGGCTAAATCATCACAAACAATTATCAACCAAAATAAGAATTAAAAGCAAATTTTAAGGAAAAGAACAACACAAAAAGAAACATAAAAGTCTCCACACCATAAGGTAATAGTCAAAGTTTGTTACCCCCAACAATGCATGATGTTTAGTCAATTTGTCAAGTTAGAAGTAACAAATAAATGACAATAACTGTAAAACTGCCTCCTTAACAGGGAACTAAACAATCCAAACCGAAAAGTGTAATTAACTGTTAGACTGAATTGGGATCTTTTGCCTTGGATCCTTAACTCATGTCCCTAATTACTACTTCATTAATGTTATTCTAGGCTCCTAGTGTTTTTTTTTTTTTAATAGTTTAGATGCTTTTGTGATTTGTTTATCCCTATAATTACAAGACAACATGTGTGTATCTTAATTAAAACAAGTTACTTGAACCAATGAAGTAAAAGCACAAAGTTTCAATTCAAAGGATCAAGCAAGCATGCATACATAGTTTATTAATCCTTATTCCATTTTGATTGATTTTCTAATTTTTCCATTTGCTTCTACCCTACCCGGATTCATTTTATATGCTTTATTTTCCATGTAACAAAATTGAAGAGGGAAAGTAGAAAAATGTATTAAAAAAAAGCGGGGCAAGATTGAACGTACAAGTGATTGGTTTGATTATTATTTTATGATATCATCATAGCTTTAAATTGCAGTAATTAAACAATCATACTTGCTATTATGATATAAAAAATTTATAATTCATCGCACAAATTGTAATATACACGCAGTTACATCAATTATACTTGCATTACTGCGTTAATAAGACAAGTCAAAAGAGCAAGTCAAGATAAATATGTATTTTTAAAGATCACACAAATTATACTAATGCCTTTCACAATCTATCCCACCTAAATACACCGGAGTAACATAAATCTACCCCCATAAAATTATGGTTCTACTTCCACTTTTATGTTTAAAAGAGTGCTATAATTAAGTAGGGGGAGTAAAATATACTGTAAAAAATGAAATGTATTATTGACACATCGTCAACAAAATATGTGAATATTTTTTTTTTTGGTAGAGAAAAAATATGTGAATATTATTGATACAAAAAGTTACTAAAAAAAAAACTAAAATTACTTTGTATAAAACTATGTTCATATTTCATAGGTTATCTAAAAATGATTTTGAAAACATAGTAATTTTTAATATGAAAATAGAAAAGACAACACTTTGGGTGAAACCCCAAAAAAGGAGTAATTTATATCAGTGGTCCACTGCACTCTACACTGACACTACTAATCCATCAAAGTGTTTATCAGTGCTAGTCCAACCTCAGTAGTATCACTGAGATCACTGAGTCGTTTCAAAACTGTTCTGGACTGGGCCAAGAGCTGGCCCAATCACTTATGCCCGACATTTGGGGCACAGCCCAATAAGGGGAGGTTTCCCCGACACGTCAGCCTATGACGTGTCCTGCTCGACATAACAGATTAGCTTCACACTAATCACGTGCTCGACTATCCGAGCATAATAACTCATTCAGCCTTGGCTTAACAGCTAAGCAGCGCGTTTAACACGTGCTCCATTGACCAAGCTTATCCGTCACGGAGTTATCCATTACCCGCCAATAGCGGGATGACTCCAAACCAGGATAGAGGCGAATAACTGCCTTCCCCTACACCACAGGGCCTATCCTGGCAGTTGGACCTATTGGGCCGGTTATCCAGGCCCAATAGACCAACCTTTGGCCCAGCGCCGGGGGCACTATATAAGCTCTCCTATACGGGAGAGCCAGGTATTCCTAACCATTCTACACTTTCTTTCTCTCTCTTCTTTTGTATCTCTCTGTTCACTTTGCTGACTTAGGCATCGGAGCACCTGCAGGTACAAACCCCCCCTCCGGTGTGGAAGCTTGCTCAACGGACCGGCCATCAATCTATTCTGATCACCAGGTACGATCAGTGGCGCCGTCTGTGGGAACTGAGTTCTTCCCCGTTCTTTAACCTTTCCTCAAAGAAACAAGAATAAAAAACCAAATCTTTCAAACAACTTTCATCATGGCTAGTTCATCACAGCAACTCAACACCGATATCAACGACGACAACGTGCTCAACGTTCCGTCCTCTCCGCCGCCGCAGCATAACACCGTGCTATCTCCGGCGCGTGACAATACCACCGTACCGCGCGGTCCAGAAATCGACTCCCGCGACGGACGGGAAACCTCACTCTCCTCCGATGAAGAAGACGTTGGGAACCTAACCGATCGTCGTATGGGCAAACGCCCGCAATTCAAGCAAGAAGCTCCGGCAAACAACGCCGAACAGCCCGCCGCCTTGGCCAACTCTGAGGTCGCAGCCTTGATCGCTGCCCTCAAACAAACAACGGAGGCCATGCAGGCTCAAAATCGTCGACTGGACGAGCAGAGCGAAAGAATCGCCGCGCTGGAGAAAAGCCGGCGTCGCAGAAAGACCAACTCTCCCCCGCGGAGACACCAGGCTACTCCTTCCCCTCCTCGACCGGCGGCCGTCAAACATCGACGCCCCGACTTAGAGAGGGTCGAAGTTACTCCTCGGAAGAGGGACCGTACTCCTCCACATCGCGAGGGTAGGCTCTCCCCGGGCAAGAAAGGAAAACACGAAGCTCCGCGCCGCCATTCACCTCAAGGGTTGGCGAACATGGCCAAGCATGGCGCGTCGGGCAGCTACCGTCCTCGCAAATCTCGCAGTCCAACGCCCATGCCCGGCGACTACTCTCCCCGGTCTTCCGAGGACCATTCTCCTAACGGGAGCGACGAGGGTGATCCCCGATGCCCCCTGTCCACAGACATTCTGAGGAAGCGTGTCCCAAAGGGCTTCGAGAGACCTCCTACGCTCCCCGCGTACGATGGTTTGACCGACCCCGACGACCACATAGCTAATGTCAACGCTAACCTGGATTTCAGGAACATTAGCGGGGCCATCAGGTGCAGACTGTTCCCAACCACGTTGAGGAAGGGAGCAATGGCATGGTACCAAAGCCTGCCCCCTCAATCCATCCATTCATGGAGGGATCTTACTGAACAGTTTAGCAGACACTTCACTGCTTCCCGCAAGCACCCAAAGACTGTGCATGCCTTGGAGGCCATATACCAAGCTGAAGACGAAACTCTCCGCAACTTCGTCGAGAGATTCAACAAAGAGGCTGTGCAGGTCGAAACGACCGACGACATGAAGAAATACTTGCTGCAAAGGGGCCTTCGCCCGGGCAGCGATTTTGCTAAAGCTGTGGGCATAGAAAAACCACCCACCTGGGACGACCTCCTCCTAAAAGCTCAAAAATACATCGACTACGAGGAGGTCCAGGCAGCTGATGTCGCTCGCCTTGCCCGACCTGGAAGCAGCCACCCTGCCCGCGAGTCCACCCACAGGAACGATGACAGGGGAAGCGACCGGGGACATGATAGAGGCGGCGATCGGGGCGGCGAGAGGGGCAGAGACAGAAGGAGGGGCGACAGGCGTGAATCTCGTGGCCCTCCAAGCACATTCGCCACATACACCCCCCTCGTCAAGTCACGGGGAGAAATATTTGCTGAAGTTCATATCTCTGAGTTTAACAGAGCTAATGTAAAACAGCCTAAGCCGACTCCCCTGAAGCCCGGCCAAGACAAGAATAGGTATTGCAGATACCACAAGAGTTACGGTCACAGGACCGACGATTGCATCCAGCTGAAGGATGCTATCGAAATATTAATAAGAAACGGACAGTTACGAGAATTCGTGAAGAGAAACAATGACCCTCGACCAGAGGCCGCGGAGACTCGCGCCGTCGAGGAGGTAGTTCCCCCACCAGCCGGGCAGAGTAGCACCAAGCAGATTGCCATGAGCGTCTCCCGGCCAGAAGACTTTGCTATCCCCAGCGGTTTTGGGGACACCCATACTAGTCCTACGCTCAGCACGGGGGACTACTTCACAGACTCACTCGTCATATCCGGCGGTCACATGGACAAGCACACCGTCGGATCAATAAAAAGAAAATTCGAGGATCTCATCAACACGTCCTCAAATATGAACGCAACGCTGGACAAGGCGAAGGGGCGATCAATGCCTTTAGCCTTTTATCGAGAAGAGCTGCCCGGTGGGACAGCCAATTTCCAAATTCCCCTCCTCGTCCGGGCAGACATGGCCAACATGGACGTTCGTCGGGTCCTCATCGATCCGGGGAGCTCCTGCGACATCATGTACGCCAGTTTGTTCAGGACCTTACAGCTGGACGAGACACATCTCACCCCGTACTTGGGCTCAGATCTCACAGGATTCAATGGAGCAACTACTAAGCCTTGGGGTTATGTCGACCTGATCGTCACCTTTGGCTCCGAAGAGACTGCTAAGTCGATCAGGGTGAAATTCTTGGTCGTGGACTGCCCTTGCCTCTACCAGCGCATCATCGGCAGGACGGCCATAGCAGACCTGGTTGCTGTCCCTTCTACTGCCCACCTGAAGATGAAGTACTATACTCATAAGGGGCAGGTTGCTACTCTACACGGGGACATTGAAGCTGCAAGAAGATGCTTTGACGCAGCGTCCAAGGGCAACAATTTCATTGGCAAGGCTCCTGACCCAAAGAAGCAAAAGCCTTCCTCGGAAGCACCAAAGCCGTCCCCGGAAGTACCACCAAGTCTGCCCGGTCCAAGTGTGAGCTCTGTTGATCTTGACAGCCGCACCTCCAAGAAAGAGCATAAGGAGGAGAAAAAGCTGAGGAAGGAGGAGAAGGAGGACGACGAGGCGAGCAAAGAGCATTATCGCCCCATTCCAGATGGAGACTTCGAGATAGTCCAGTTTGGCGAGGATCCAGAAAAAGGAGTCAAGATTGGGACAGGGCTCCCCGAGTTGGCGAGGAAGCAGCTGAAAGCTTGCCTTAGAGAAAATGCCGACTTGTTCGCATGGCACGCTGCCGACATGCCCGGGCTGGATCCAAACATCGCTTGTCATCAACTTACTGTCGACCCACTTGCTAGTGCCGTAGTGCAACGTAGGCGTAGGCAGTCTCCCGAAAAAGCGGAGGCTGCTGAAAAAGCTGTAAAAGACCTCCTAGAGGCAAATTTTATTTCTGAAGCCAGATACACTACCTGGTTGTCAAACGTTGTACTAGTTAAAAAATCTAATGGAAAATGGCGCATGTGTGTTGACTATACCGATCTCAATAGGGCTTGCCCTAAAGATTCCTATCCTTTACCTTGCATTGATAAATTAGTCGATAATTCTTCTGGCTTTAAATTATTGTCTTTTATGGATGCATATTCAGGATACAACCAAATCCCAATGGCTGTGGCCGACAAAGGAAAAACAGCTTTCATGACCGAGTCGGGCAACTATTACTACAACGTAATGCCCTTCGGTCTAAAAAACGCTGGTGCTACATACCAGCGGATGATGAACAAAGTATTCCGGGCAGAAATAGGCGACATGCTCGAAGTCTACATGGACGACATGATCGTAAAATCCCACGAGGAAATCGACCATACCGCCCACCTACGTAAGGTCTTCGAGCAAGCCAGAAAACACAACATGCGATTCAACCCAGAAAAGTGCACCTTCGGGGTACGAGCAGGAAAGTTCCTCGGATTCTACCTAACAGAACGAGGAATCGAAGCCAACCCCGACAAATGTCGTGCCTTTACGGAGCTCCCAACTCCAAGCAACAAAAAATCCATACAAACCCTGAACGGAATGCTGACCTCATTGTCCCGCTTCGTAGCAAAATCTGCTCAACACGCATTACCGCTTTTCAAATTACTAAGGAAAGAAGCTGTGTTCGAATGGACGGACGAGTGCGAACAGGCCCTCCAACATCTCAAGAAGGCCCTGTCCGAACCCCCAGTCCTCTCGCGCCCGGATGTCGAGGAGGTGTTATACATCTACCTCTCCGTCGCATCCGAGGCCGTCAGCGCAGCCCTTGTCCGCGAAACAACGGAGGGACAAAAACCAGTGTACTTCACGAGCAAGGCTCTACAGGGGCCCGAACTCAGATATACACAAATCGAAAAGGTGGCCCTCGCCTTGATCAACGCAGCAAGAAGACTACGTCACTACTTCCTAGCACACACGATCATAGTACGAACCGACCAACCCATCAAATCATTGCTTGGTCGACCAGACATGGCGGGCAGGATGCTCAAATGGTCCCTCGAGCTTTCCGAATTCGACATTCGTTACGAAAGCAGGAAAGCGCTAAAATCACAAGTCCTAGCAGACTTTGTGGCCGAAATGACGAGTCCAGCCTCCTCGACAAGCGAGGCAGACAAATGGACAATATTCGTCGACGGAGCGTCAAGCTCCACGGGAGCAGGAGCAGGAATTATCCTGGAAAACGAAAATGGGATCATCATCGAAGTGTCCCTAGCACTATCCTTCCCGACATCAAATAACCAAGCAGAATACGAAGCCTTCCTAGCAGGGCTACGGTTGCCGAGGACATGGAGGCAAAAGAAGTAAAAATTTTCACAGACTCACAACTTGTTGCCTCACAAGTATTGGGAGAATATCAAGCCAAAAATGATAATCTCTCTGAATATCTAGCATTAGTAAAGGAAAAAATCACTAAGTTCGAATCCGTGGAGGTGCAACACGTTCCACGCGAGCACAACAAACGGGCAGATATCCTGTCTAAACTGGCGAGCACAAAAAAGAAAGGCGGAAACAAATCCGTCATTCAGGAAGTACTCCCCCGACCAAGCATCGAGAAGGCGAGCAACGTCCTCGACATAAATGTCATTGGCGACCAAAATTGCTGGATGACCCCCGTATACAACTTCCTCGCGAATGGAACCCTCCCTGACAATCAGAAAGAGGCAGCAATAATTAGACGTCGAGCATGCGCATATGTCGTCCTCGACGGAAAGTTGTACAGAAGAGGATTCTCAATCCCACTCCTTAAATGTGTCGACGAGGAAACGGTCGACTATATCTTGCGCGAGGTACACGAGGGAATCAACGCCCAGCATCTGGGAGGAAGATCGCTGGCCAGGAAAGCTCTTCGAGCAGGATACTACTGGCCCACCATGCAGCAAGACGCAAAGGACCATGTGAAGAAATGCGACAAATGTCAACGACATGGGGACATGCACCTAGCTCCTCCCCACGAACTCAAATCTTTGTCGTCACCATGGCCCTTCGCTTGGTGGGGCATGGACATACTTGGCCCCTTCACAAAGGGACTCCACCAAAATAAATTTCTGATAGTCGCCGTGGACTATTTCACCAAGTGGGTAGAGGCTGAACCCCTCTCCGACATAACGTCGTTCAGGATACTCCGTTTCTTCAAACGCGACGTACTCTGCCGATTTGGGATACCACAGGCCGTCGTCACGGACAACGGGACACAGTTCACGGACAAAGGATTCCAAGACTTCCTCGCTGCCCTGGGAACCAAGCAACATTTCACTTCCGTGGAACATCCCCAAACTAACGGGCAAGCCGAGGCCGCCAACAGAGTAATCCTGCGCGGCCTAAGACGAAGATTGGACCAAAATAAAAAGAAATGGGTCGAGGAGCTCGAAAGCGTCCTTTGGGCCTATCGCACAACACCACACTCCACAACCGGGGAGACCCCATTTAGAATGGTATATGGAACAGAAGCAGTCATCCCCGTGGAGGTGGGCGAGCCATCTCGCCGAACCGAGCAACCGCTCGAAGAAGAAATGAACGACGAAGCTCTCCGTGAAGAGCTTGATCTCGTCGAAGAGATCCGCACGGGGGCATCCCTTCGGGAAGCCACCCTTAAACAAAAAATAGCTGCCCGACACGACGTCAAAGTCATCAAAAGAGAATTTGAAGTGGGCAGCCTCGTCTTAAGACGAAATGCTAAGGACTCCCAGGACGGTAAATTGGCGGCCAACTGGGAAGGACCATATCGCGTCATCGACAAAACAGAAAATGGCGCGTATTATCTCGAGGATCTTCGAGGAAAGAAACTTCCTCGACCTTGGAACGCCCAAAAATTAAAACAATATTATAGCTAAGTTATTGCCAAACTAAGAAACACTTCTAAAAGGCTGCTCGGATCCTCTAGCAACGAGCCCGACACCTCGACAACGGAGAGCACGCGGGCACACGTGCTCGATCCAATAACTGAAAAGGAGATACTCTGGCTCAGGAAGGGCATAGCGTCTCCCCGACAAGGATGACCTTTGAGACAAGCTCCTCGTCTTCGTGCCAAGGCTTAACGCCCAGCTCGCGATGGGAAGTTCAAGCCGCGGGGGCGGGCACAACAACGTGTCGGCGTCCGTATTAGCCTCAGAAAACAACTCTAGGCGCTTAGTTAGTTCCCCAAACTTTCTAAGTTAAATCCGAGGACGACCTCCTCGACGAAACGCGCTCGCAACAAAAAACTTACAAATATAAAAACGGTTTTGTCGAGCAGGCATACAACAATGTCGAGCAAGTATACGAACATCAAAACCAAAAATTTGTTAAGTTAAAATCGAGCAAGCATAAAGACATGCATATTCCACGCAGGCATAACTTAGCAAAACGAAAACAATAATTTAAACATACAAACGAGGAGCATAAAATGGACGAGCAAGATGAATAAAACGGGCATCATTGTTATAAATACCGGGCATAAAAACCCATTTGTTCAGGTGTTACAAAAACCGGGCACGCAGGCCCCCAAAAATAAATTGTCATGAAACAAAAAAAGACAAACAAATTACAAGTCATTGGCGCGCAGGCCCAAATAAAAAACCGGGGAGATCAGGAGCTTTCATCATGACCCTCTGGGTTGCCTTCTGGTGCCCTCTCCTCCCCGACAACCTCCTCTTCGACTTCCTCATCCTCCTCGTCCTCATCATCAACCACCTCCTCATCCAGCTTCTCCTCCTCAAGCTCCATTTCCCTGTACTCTTCGGGAATGACGATCTGCCCGTTCTCAACCCGTTTGAGTTTGTGAATACCTTCAGTGATCAAGTCACGCTCGGCATTCACAACCCTAAGTTGGGCGATCGCATTCTTCCATCCATGGACCATGCTCGCCAACATCAAACCACGCTGCCTCTTGATCTCCTTGACTAGGTCAGCCCGACTTACCATCTTGGAAATCTCAGCACCCTCATCGGCAGCAGGAGCCAGCTTGGACTGTAGGTCAGCTATCGCCTCTTCCATCTGTTTCTTCTCCTCAGCACTCCGGGCCTCCACCTCCTCGAGGTTTTTCTTGGCAAGCTCCAGCTCGTCCCGGCTTACCCTAACATCTTCCAACAGCTGACCATAATTCTCTTGCTTTCCCCTCAGATCGATCAGCTCACCCTCCATCAGCACAATTTTTCCCTCCAGCTTGGCATTCCGGGCAGCCAGCTTTTCCATCTCACGAGTTGGCCCCCCTTCATTTAGCACCAAGGCTGTCTCCGCCAGACGGATGACAGCAGCAACATCCTCATTAAGCTGCTTCTGTCGGGCAGATGCTGAAGCACCGAGTATAAAAGCTTTCTCTGAGGCGGGCACCTGGAGGGGATTCTTGTCAAAGTATTTCTGGTCACTCAAACATGCGGGGAGAACGAAGCCACCATCCCCCTCTGACAAGTCGACGATAGGCGTCATCTGCTCTTCCCGCTGCCTCTTCGTACGACCTCCCGGGGTCCCAGCCGAACTGCCTACCGGGGAAGATTGTGAGACGCTCCCCGAAGCACCCTGGTCACCCATCAAAATGGTTGGCTTGGCCCTCCTCGCCTTTTTCCTAGCCTTCTCTCCCTTCTGTTCAGCAGCTATCCTGACGAGCTCACTAGCAAGATCTGCCATCCTACCTGCAAAGTTAAAAACGTGGTCAGAATCACGGGGAGAAAATCAAACGTAAAAATACTGAAAATCAAACATAAAAATCAAAAGTAAAAGACGAGCATGCAGAAAAACGGATACCCAGCAGAGTGTCCTCGGCGGAAACAGTCTTGCACGACAACAAAAGTTTGGTATTAACAAAACGAGGCTCTATCCTCGGTTTACCATGCTTGTCCAAAGCAACCTCCCCTAAGCTGGTCATGACCTTGCAAGGCTTAAAGCCGTCCACATATGTTTGGAGCTTTTGAAAGCCCGCCATTTCGGCCGGGGTAAGATCCTCGGCAGCAGTTAGATACTCGTCGGTCCGCAAATCAAAATGCTCCGACGACCACGATAATGGAAACCGGAGAACCCACTCCGTTACTTGTCCCCCCTCCTCGTCCAACTGAGGAGTCCCGTCCTCGTTGAATACAGGCTTCTCCATGTGGAGGGAATCCTCGGCAAACTCCGTCAGTGCCCTCACCACAAAATATCTCTCCTTGAAGCCCCGAGCAGACTCAACGAACATCCTAAAAATCTTGCTCGACTGATGCTTTAAAGAAATCCAACCTTGCCGATCCCCGACTCTCTGGCGTTGGATTTGGAAGATATAAAAGAACAGAGCAACGGTAGCCTCTACCTCCAGATACCGACATAGGATCTGGTATGCCCGGATGAATGCCAATGAATTCGGGTGAAGCTGGGAAGGAGCCACTCTTAGCCGGCCAAAAATTCCGGCTTCGAGATCGTTGAAGGGCAGCCGAAACCCCAACTCCTTGAACGCCATCTCGTACATCGTGAAGCTACATCCCGCGTACGACGAGCAAACCCGCTCCCCCTCAGCAGGCGTGCGAACCTCCCAGTTCTCCGAACCAGCTTCCTCGACGATGGTAAAAAGCCGCGGATCCTGCGCGGTAATCATCGAAGCAATCCCCCGGGGCTCGGGCGCAACCCAAGCCAGCTCTGGGTCAGTAATAGTGTCGACCAACTTGTGTTTCGACGTAGCTTGGCTCCCCGTTACTTCCTCCACGTCGGACATTTTGAGTACCTGAAAAGCAGCGAAAATAAAGTGAATTCGACAACAATCAAATCCACCCTTTCACCGCAAATCAAGTGAAAGGGCGTAGGATAGGGCGAGGACGCTGTCCCCGACCAAAAGCCCTTATCAAAATGGCACACAAAGAAAACAGAGGAAACGAGGAGAACCATTCAACAAAACCTAAAACGGGGAGAAGGTCCCCGACACAAGCTCAAAACGTTGCTCGACACTTAGAAGCAAACTCAGTTTTGCATAAAAACTTCAAGTTAAAAACGGGGAGAAGCTCCCCGACATAGAGTTTTTACAAACTCATTTTCCCACAAATTTCCCAGCGAAAAAACGGGGAGAAGACCCCCGACATTCATACAATTCATAAAGACACTTAAATATTCGCGAAGGCAAAAAACGGGGAGAAGCTCCCCGACACAAGGTTCAATTAACCTAGCCTTTTGCTACAATAAACGGGGAAAAGAAACGGCATCCTCTCCCCGCCGCGAAGCGCATCAAATCCCAGAAACTATGAACATTCATCAACGTTCTTCATATTTTTACCAGAAACGCATGAAGTTCAAAGACATTTAGCATCATTTTCCAGAAATCAAAACAATGTTAAATCAGTAGCAATCCTAGTGGGTTTCACAACTATCAAAGTACCAAAAGCAAACTAACATGATGGGTTAGCAAGCACTAAAGCCAACAAGCACATAACACAAAAGGGTCACGATGAACCCAAATTCCAGAACATGAAATACAAAGATAAACCCAAACGACAAAAGTAAGGCATAACAACACAAAAGATTAGAACTTTGCTTACCTTTTGTCAGGAAGAAGATCTGAAATGTAGGTGCTGAAACGCAAGAAGTAAGAACTTGAGAGTGTCTAGAACACTTGAAGTAAGCAGCAATAGTGAAGAACAGAGAAGAAGTGAAAAAATGAAAATGACTCCTCCTTCTCACATTTATAGACCCAGTATGTGGGGCACCCTGCTTCACGAGACAACGCGCCTCATCATATTACGACCGTTGATCAAGATCCAACGGTTATGATGAGAAGCCATCATAGGGCCTTGATTTAATCTGATAAGAATCGAAGAGACGCGTCAATCCAACGGCTCACGCACCTCCTCGGAAAACGAAGCAAAAAACGCGTACTCCCAATGTCATCATTGCGTCTGTTGATAGCCCACACACGTGGCAACATCAGACGAAACGTCTGTCTTTTCACATCCCATCGAACAGACCACGCGTCTCTCGAGGGGCTCATCGTTATCACCAACGTAATTGTCTCCTCGACATAAGGAGCAAACGCGAGTTACGGACGAGTGAAACAAACGCCACAAAATGTGCCCGCTAAAACGCGCAGCCTTGACAAACATACAATTACCACAATATGCCCTCGATAAAGAAAAGGGTAAAATCCTCCTCGTCATACTATTGAGAAATTTATGAACAACATATGAACTCTCCTCGACATACGGGCATGGACCTTAAGTCATTACTCCTATAGCTAGGAGCAACGACTTGGGGGGCTCCTGTTCTGGACTGGGCCAAGAGCTGGCCCAATCACTTATGCCCGACATTTGGGGCACAGCCCAATAAGGGGAGGTTTCCCCGACACGTCAGCCTATGACGTGTCCTGCTCGACATAACAGATTAGCTTCACACTAATCACGTGCTCGACTATCCGAGCATAATAACTCATTCAGCCTTGGCTTAACAGCTAAGCAGCGCGTTTAACACGTGCTCCATTGACCAAGCTTATCCGTCACGGAGTTATCCATTACCCGCCAATAGCGGGATGACTCCAAACCAGGATAGAGGCGAATAACTGCCTTCCCCTACACCACAGGGCCTATCCTGGCAGTTGGACCTATTGGGCCGGTTATCCAGGCCCAATAGACCAACCTTTGGCCCAGCGCCGGGGGCACTATATAAGCTCTCCTATACGGGAGAGCCAGGTATTCCTAACCATTCTACACTTTCTTTCTCTCTCTTCTTTTGTATCTCTCTGTTCACTTTGCTGACTTAGGCATCGGAGCACCTGCAGGTACAAACCCCCCCTCCGGTGTGGAAGCTTGCTCAACGGACCGGCCATCAATCTATTCTGATCACCAGGTACGATCAAAAACAAAACAAATTAATATAACTTTCTCTCTCTCTTTTCTGTTTGTAATATCTATGGTGAGCTAGTAAATGCAAAGTTATGAACAGTAGAATCTGTGACTGCTCTCGTCTGCATGTCTGTCTTTAATCTGCAGTCACTGAATACTCTTGACTACCGTCCTTACCTTCGTCACTATCACAAGAAAAAAGTATCATCAAAATGAAAATATGTCCTTTAATTAGATATAGACTATCACTTCTTGCATTTAATGCAAAGAACCTTAGCTTTCATTTCACTGTTTGTCTCCATCTTCTCACACTCCTTTTCCTCTCATACAACAGACAAAACTATACTATAGTTACGGTCTCTAATTATATATTCCACTCATTAATCAATCATTAATTCAAATCTTATATATACTTACAACCAAAATCTTAGCTAACTAATCGATCCTTAGTTGGTTTAATGGGTGATTGACGCTGAACTTTGTAGGGAAGACCACAGTTTGATCCTCCGCAATTACGATAAGGAGGGAGATGTAATCACTTGATGCTAGAATTGATCCTGCAACCGGATTAAGCGGTTCAATTGGCCCAATACTAGTGATGAAAAAATAAAATCTAGCTAACTAACAAATTGGCAAAACATTCATATTTCGATTCTCAGTTGTCATTGATTGCACGCTTTTAGGCTATTAACGCGCACATTAGTAATTGTTAGATCATAATCAGACAATTCAAATTTTAGTATAGACTTTGGTTTCTCTTAAAAATCTACCTATTATACGAAGCTTGAAATATAAATCGTGAAATTCTGATCCAACGATCATAAATATGTTAATTCCGTGAATGCGTGCAAACGGTGCTTTCATTTACTTATGAGAATCTAGGTTCATATTAGTCAAGATTATAAATCTCCGTTATAATCTTGCACAGAGAATCACAATCAAATGCGATTAATGCAGCCATACTCGCAATTGCACTATAGTAGTTAAGACATAAAAAAACAGAACGTTCTTGTTAGATCTTGTTTTTAAATTAAAAACATGGTATTATATTGGTTATCATTAATTAAAACCAAAAACCATTCCATCAATGTTATCATCATCATCATCATCTTCATCAATTTCATCTCCGTCAAATTCCTCATCATATTCATCACCTAACAAAACATCCTGATCTTCACAACTCTCGACGGTGTGTGGAGCGTGACCGTCACCAAAAGCACGAACATGGTCTTTAAGTGATCTCTTATGTTTAAAATCAGATCCACAGATACAAAACCACAGCTTTCCACAATTTTTCTCATGTGTTCTCCAATCACCTCTCACTGCAAAGGGTTTCCCACACTTTCTACACCCAAATGGCTTGGCTCCATGCTTTCTCTTGTAGTGTGTTTGAAGTGTCCTGAAATCCTTCAATGGCCTTGACCGTGGATGCTCTATGTTGTTTTTGCATCCCTCTGCACAGCAATAGCAAGGAAGCCTTAACATTGATGAAGCTGGTTTTACTCCTCTTAGAGATTCTGGCCCTTTCCTGTATTGTGAACCATGTCCCCACATATGCATCTGATATATATGTACAAATAGTTAAGTTGTTGTAGCACATGTATGAGTTAAGATGCACTAGGATTATTAAGAGCGATGTTTAGGGTTCGATTCCTGGTTCTTGCTGCTAGCAAATTTTCTCTCCTTTAACAAATTAACTACAAATATTTTCTTATAAAATAATATGTTAATGTTTCTGCATGTTGTTTATGAATTTCTTAAAATTCAAATTCATAAATATTTTGACAAAAATTTAAAGTTATTTGGAGATTTTTTTTTTTTTGGCTTTTACTACCAGTTTAATCTGGTTCGATGGTCAGTTCTGATATCAAGTGGTTCCAAGTAACGATTGATTATTTTTAGATAAAAAATTTCACTTAATTTTGTAATAAATGGTTATGAATGTATATTAGAATACTAGCTATGCAATATTATAGGGATATTGTATTCAACAGTGTGAGAGATTATATACTTTTTGACTAACCTGCATATTGTTGAAACGGTTGAACATTTTATTGCAGACTGTGCAAGAGAACTGTGTTGGTCCAATGAGGATTTGAGCAGGAGAAGGAATCCAATATTGACTTTGAATAGGAGTTGAAGCCAAATGATGATCAGATTTTCTAACAGGTGTGTTGTTTTGTGAAATAGTATTTGGAAGACCAATATGAAGAGCAACTGTTACACCACTTACCTCATCATCATCAATGGTAAAGTTTTGCTTTTGGTGTTGAATCTGATGATGATGATGATGAGTAGTAGTAGTAGTAGTAGTACTAGTACTAGTAGCTGAGTGATTTGATGAAGAGGATAGTTTAGGTTTGAGGTGATGTGTACCAGGCGGACCAAGAGAGAGTGAAATGGAAGACTCATCAACAGTTTCATTAGTTTGTAGTGAAGATATGTAGGAGAATGTATGAGCTTGCATGGTGAAAAATATGGTTGATGGGATTGTGTATATTATATGATATATTGAGTGAATAGTTGCTAGGTGAGTGAGTGAGTGAGAGAGACGGTGAGAGAGTTTTTTGAGTGAGGTTGTTAATGGAGATTGTAAGTGGGGACTAGAAAGGCAATATATAAATAAATTAATCTTGTGAATATGCATGTTTTTTGGCTTTTGTCATGCGATGTGTCAGATTAATTTTTCTAGCTAGGAAAATAATAATAATTTTTTTTGCCAATAATATACAGTGAAACATTGAATGTTGAACAAATTGGTGGACAACATTAAATTTTTTTCTTTAAAGTGATTTTTTTATAAGAGTTACATTTGTCTTATGCTCCGTTCGGTAAAAATAAGCTATAATCTAGCTGATAGCTGAAAAGTTAGTTTATAGCTGATGATCGATAGCTTATAGCTGAAAAGTTAGTAGAATAAAATTAAAGTGTTTGATAAATTTAACTGTTGTAATTACGACATAAAAGTACATCGTTAGTGAGTATGGTTAGTGGGTAGTTATTATATTTTAAAATTAAAATAAAGAAATAATAAATAAAAATAATAAGGGTAAAAAGGGAAAAATGTAAAAAGCTATAAGTTCATACACTACTTAAAATAGTATCTCAAAAAAATGTTATAAGCTAGTTAGAGAAACTCGTTAGCAAACACTTCACATTTTTATCAAACAAAATTATAAGTTAGTCCAATAACCTATAAGTTAGCTTATTGAACTTACAAAACAGTTCGAAATATATTGCTTATTAAAGGTCTTGTACCAAAAAAAAAAGCAAATAATTAGTACACACGTTCTATATATATATATATATATATATTAATCCTATGATTTTCAGGGAATGAGGTCCTGATAATCTTGAGTTCGGTCATAAGGTTAAGAAAATATGATAAAAAATTATTTCCACCAAAAATCAATCTCAAATTCTCCCGAATAATCCACTTTACGGAAAACTCATAGTAAGCAAGTTCTATATTTAACACACCCTAAGGGTATATGTTAAGATATACCAAAATAGAAATTCAACATTTAATAATACAAGAAATTTAATGCTTCAAAAGTCAAAATACACAAAGTAGCATTTAATAATTTCTATTTTTGCTTCCTTAACATGTGCCTTAAGGGCACAAGTTAACATTCTCCATAAACATATATACACTAATATTCTAAAATGTACTCTATGCTCCATCTTATTTATAACGTGTGTTCTTAATCTTATAGAATCTAAATGCTGCCTGCCTACATTTGTTATGGCTAGTATTATTTTAATAAGATGATTGTTTCTTCATCTTGTTTTATTGGTATGTGTGAGGTTATAGTGTAAAATGAAGGGGGGAGAAAGAGGGAGCTAGGGGGCAAGTATACGCACGTGGAATGAAGGAAAAGCTTGGTGATGTAGTTGTGTTTTGACGTGTTTGGAAATGGAAGACATAACACCGGCAAAGGAGGAAAGGGTGAGAGAGGAGATGAGAGCAAAGGTAAGCAATGCATGCATAGAACACTGCGCACCACCAATATTCGGACGACACTTTAGCAGTGCCACTGCCACTCCTTGTGTTGTGCTGCACACCTCTATCTCTCTAACAAACACATAATTAAATAAACACACTCTCTCTATATATGCATTAACCTAGAAGATTGTTAGGGTGGGGTGGGGTGTGGTGAGATGTTCTATATATATGATATGATATATGATGATCTAATTAATTAGGATTAATTTATTCATTTTGTTTCATACTCCTTTTCATTTACTAAGGACAACCACACAAATAAGATTGAGTATTAAATTTTGCCTAAAATCTCAATTATTTAGGAAGTTACAAGAGAAAATCTCTACACAAGAAGCAAAAGAATAAAATGAGAACATTCATAATTGATTATGGGTTTTTTTTTTTTAACAAGCCATAATTGATTATGGTTAAACATTCCATACCTACTTTAATCTCTACACGATGTATTTAATGAAGGATTTTAAATTATAGCCTTAGATCATAGATACATGATTATAGCATATCTACTTTAATTAATTAGATCAAAGAAAGGAATTGTGTACCTTGAATGACAGCGGATGAATCCACCATTGATTGAAACTGAGGAAAGGTTGAGAAGGTGCTTCTACCTCTCACTGATGAGAGATTATGCGTGTTATGTATTCTAGTATATCTAGCTTAATGGGATGACTAGAATATATACTCATCAGTGGAGGCAGGGACCTCTCAATAGGCTGACTAGAAAGAACGACCCAACCCATCACGGCCCGTTCAACATTAAGCCTTATATTAAACATGACAAGTAATTGTATTTGATATTATACACTTTTAATTATATTTTAAATAAATAATTAAAGTAAATCCAAAATTCAACAATCTCCCACTTGGATTACTTTAATTAGTCTTTAAAATATAACATAAAAATAGTGGTAGAAATTTATCAAATATAATAAAACATGTCATCTAAAGTATAAGAAACACAAGATATAGTGCAGAAGTTGAATCTGATAGGGCAAACAAAATCATACACCATACACCTTGAATTTCACATATGATAATCTAAAGTATAATAAACATAAGATATAAATAGTGCAGAAGTTGAATCCGATAGGGCAAACAAAATCATACACCATACACCTTAAAATTTCACATATGATAATATGGATTAGCATTATAAAATTAAGAATTTGTAATCCAATAAAGATCCATGCATCTAAAATGCTACAACAAACTCCCACTAACCCAAAATATAGAAGACTTAATCAAATATATATAAGTCTGTCGTTAGTGGTTCTGCAATGAGTTTTCTTGATTTTATAAAAGTCATAGAATATCTACATAGGTCAAGTAATTACTAGCTTATAGGGATAGCCTATTAAGAGAATAATTACTTTTAGTCAAAATCATTAAATGTTCTACAATGTTTGACATTCAATTAATCCAAATTTTAGCAAAAAATTGTGACTATGAAAATCCATAAAGAAATAGGAAACCGGAGAATCTCCAATTGGATTAACACAACCACTTAGTTTAAAGAAAATAAGATATGGATTAATGTGGCCACAAGAATGTCAATAATGAACAAATCATGATTATGCAATTCATAAGTACTTTAAGAACACAATATCATACTCGATAGGAGTATTGATATTATACGTAGTACTTACTATTTATGACCTTATAGAATGTGTAGTGTTGGTAAAAGAGAAGCACAATATATTTGCATGCTAAGAGATAATTGTGCATTTTCCAACAAATTGACTTAAGCATCTAATTATAATGCTTACCGAGATTAAAGAGTTGATATATATCTCAGTATAGTAGAATGAGACTAAAATTTAAAGTCTCTTAAGCTATGCCATATTTTATTTAGCGCGCAAAAGTATATGGCAAGAGTGAGATTATAACTTTAAGTTTTGTGTTTATATCATTGTGTACATATTTTCATTGATCTCACATATATGAACAAGAGTGAAATTTCTTATTTGAGCTCATAGTATATAATATTATGTACACACTCCCACCGATCCCACATATATAAACAAGAATGAGTGAAATTTTCTTTAGTGTTTTCATTAGTGATCACTGATATACAAATATTATGATATGTAATATTTAACAGTGAGATACTTATTTGTTAGTGCAAAATTTTCTATATATATATGTGGTTATATATAATTTTATTTTATTTCAATACTAGAGTGTCACAAACTCAACCACATTTTGCACATGAATATAGCAGAATTACTAACACAAGTGGTAACTCAATAATAATATAAAATCCAATATATACAAAACTTTTCAATGGCAGATTTTTATAAGTGTTGGATTTCATGGTTAACCACATATTCTGCATTTAGAATTAAG
The DNA here is from genome assembly GCF_020283565.1 of Trifolium pratense. Classification (NCBI taxonomy): domain Eukaryota; kingdom Viridiplantae; phylum Streptophyta; class Magnoliopsida; order Fabales; family Fabaceae; genus Trifolium; species Trifolium pratense. Next base: position 26,687,869 of record NC_060060.1, read on the forward strand.
AAGATTGTTAATTTTCACTTAACAATTTATAATATATATCTTCTTATAACAAATAAAATTCTCAAAAGAATTTTTATATATAAAGTAGCTATGATATAAAGAGTATGATGTTCATATATAAAAGGTTTATCATCATATGAGTGAGATTAATTCTCTAGTATTATAAAATAGGGTATGAGACTATATATATTAAAAGTTTAATGACTCACTCATAAAACTCAAATGCTACAATTATAGACACACACATTTGAGAAATAGTTTGGTTACACGCAGCGGAAATACACGAGACTTACATTTTATTATTATTGAGGATATATGAGAAAATAGTCATTAACTTCCATAAGTGTCGAAAAATAACAATAGTTTGAAATATGTCAAATATAGTGAAAATAGAAAAAATTGAATATCTCAAATGTACAATTTAAAACCATTTAAAATAATGACATAAAATAAATAGAATTTTTGTTGATAGAGTTGTTAAGCATTTGAGATTTTGACATATTGTTTTTACAAAATGAGTTTACAAAAATATAGAATGATATGGAAGTATATAATAATTTATGAGAAAATACTATAATTAATATCCTCAATATAAGTCTCTACAGTAGTTTTATGTCTAGAATTATGAAACAAATATATATGTTTCTTAGCTATAGTTAATTTGCATGTAGAATTTTTCTCACTTGACAAAGAATGATAATTAAAATGGTGAGATATTTTTCTTACACCAATGAGAGGATGATCATGTTAAGCAATGTCATACCGATAGGGTATGTCCATCACGTCATACAATACATAGTGAGGATTCTAAACCCAGAACCGATGGAATAATCCTAAATTTTCAATCTGCGTTTTGCTATACGATTCTTAATATTAACACCGGATACCCTTCTCCCATTGAACTTCCATATCATTCTATATTTTTGTAAACTCATTTTGTACTCGATTCTTAACACTAGGCAACAACTCCTATTTCATTTTAATCGTAGTTCAATGGGAGAAGGGTATCCGATGTTAATATTAAGAATCGTATAGCAAAACGCAGATTAAAAATTTAGGATTCTTCCATCGGTTCTGGGTTTAGTTCAAACAGAACGATTCTAAATCCTAAATAAAAGGGTTTTCTGCATATTGATTCTTTCTTATTGCCTTTTAGGAATTTAATACCAATAGATTTAAATTGCACTGTACCGTTCCATTAAAATTTGGGGAAAGGAAACAAATACTCAAGGATCATGGGTAATAAGTTTGAGAAAATTCTATGGAAAAGTATTGTCGGTAACAGAATACAAAATCAATACATGTATGAACATAACCCCATTCATCTTATTTGCCTTATATCGATGACAAGAGGAACCAAATATTAGGGTTCATACACAAAATTACACAATAGCCATAATATGTATCTAAGCTGCTCTGATACCAATCGAAGGATTTTAAATTATAGCTTTAGATCATAGATACATGATTATAGCATATCTACTTTAATTAATTAGATCAAAGAAAGGAATTGTGTACCTTGAATGACAGCGGATGAATCCACCATTGATTGAAACTGAAGAAAGGTTGAGAAGATGCTTCTACCTCTCACTGATGAGAGATTATGCGTGTTATGTATTCCAGTATATCTAGCTTAATGGGATGGCTATAATATATACTCATCAGTGGAGGCAGGGACCTCTCAATAGGCTGACTAGAAAGAACGACCCAACCCATCACGGCCCGTTTAACATTAAGCCTTATATTAAACATGACAAGTAATTGTATTTGATATTATACGCTTTTAATTATATTTTAAATAAATAATTAAAGTAAATCCAAAATATTCAACATTTAAACCATCTGATTATGAAATGATGAAATTTTTTTATAGTTGTTTTTTCTGTATTTAATCTGAAATTTTTGATCACAAATGGACGATTTCATCAACATATAATTTTTTATAAGAAGAAAATTACAAATACCTCCCGACTTTCTTGTACGAAAAATTTACAAACTTTCTCTATACACACAACTATTCAAACTCTAGTATACTTAAAAGATTAAAATTGTTATGGCGAAGAATTTTCAAATATTTGGAATAACTTTTTACTTTTTCTTTTCTTTCAACTAATAGATGTAATCCTTGAATGAAAACCAAAAAATTACATTGTGTTTTTTTTTTTTAACCGCAAAATGATATACTAGTATATATTAAAGAGCGAATTGACAACATTACATTGTGTTTAATGAGTTCCTTAAAATATTTTTGCATCGAGTTAGGTCATATGCTTAATGAGTCCTTAATATATTATTTTTTTCACCACCAATATCCAGTCCATTGGACTACTTAATTTGATTTGTAGGTTAGTTCTGACATTAAGTGATTTCAGTCATCTCCCGATCACAGTTGTGGAGAATCGAACTGTAGGCCTCCCTACTAATTACAGCAAGTGGAAGTGCAGTTAATGTATGCAGCAAACATCCTAACAGACCGATAGACTTGAACCTTATTCCTACATGACCTGAGCAATTCCCTCAAGCACTCGCCATCTATTTTAATACCAAAACCGATCACCAAACCAACTAATGATAAAATCTCTTCATTTTTTCTATCTGATTTTTTTCAGCCAGCATTTACTATGGATCTCTCATACATTGTATTAATATTTTACTTTGACACTCAAAAGTGTGAATGAGTGGGCGATGGCATTGGCACAGTCCCTTTCAATTTCAGAGAGATCCAGACACCATAAACATAGGAAGTAGACATGGAGAACTGTAGAAGCTAGAGGCGTGTGTGTTTCTCTCCCATCCCCCACTTTCATTTTTTGTTATCACAAAAGAGATAGTGATAGTGAGCAACATTGATGTTGATAGTGATACGTTTGCTTCACATAAACGAAGGTGACAGTTACATATTACTATTTATTCAGTGATGAGTGGCAATTATATTCATTAATCTGCATGAACCAATTTACTTTCATTCAAAGATATTTATGGTGACAAGTGACGAGAATGGATTCTCTTCATTAGAAAAGGAAATTGAGAAAATAATGTTACATCTAGACCATTGAATCAAAATCATGTGACAATACTTTAATTAGAAAAAAAGTAAAAAAAAGTTAGTCAATGGTGATGTATCAAATTGAGGAAAAAAAATTGAGAGAATCATTTCTCACAAGTGACAACTACATCATCCTCTAAACAAAAAGTTTGGTAAAATCAGAACTAGAATGATTTTACAAAAGTTAGACTTTGAAACTTCAAAATTGATCATTATTGTTTTTTTCAAATTCAATATAGCTGAAAGTGGATGAAATCAATCGTTTAGTATAGTTGAAGTCCAAATATGTGTAGCAGTGTAATCAGTAAAAGCATCTAAATGTCATTTACTATCTATGTGTTATTGGTTTTTTTTTTACCAAATCTTTAATCGGAGACGACGAGAGGGCAGTGGAATTCCGTGCGCGCCTCAACCTTAATTCTTACTCGAGTGTGTTATTGTTTTTTGTTTTTATATTATTATTGGAATAGAAATATCTATAAAAAATGTAACCAAAAAAAAAAAAAAAGAAAAGAAATATCTATAAAAAATTTAAATGTGAGATCCTTGCAACTTAAAAAGTAAACTTTCACCGTGTTTGTAGGAGTATGTGATTTTTATATATGCATAATATTGTTGTCCTGATCTTTACATATATCGTGGAAATTAACAGTGTCAACGCTACTTTTATCAAGAAGATATGTGGCAAATATGTTTGATTCTCTTCGAAAAACAATTTTTAAATTTTTAAAAATTTGATTGGTATTCAAATTTTACAAAATTATTTTTTGTGTATCAGTTTTTGAAACTAATAAAGTAAAATAGGTTCAAAAAATTTTATTTTTCTCTTATAAACAATTTTCTAAAACACATTTTAAAAACTAAAAGTATTTCAAACATATCCTAAATTTATTGCACAACAAGTTACAATTTTTTATCGAAACTGGAAATTTTACCGTAAACTTCTTAATTAAAACAATTAATAATTTGCCTATAAATTTTAATGTGGTTATCTTTTGCTCTTTTGCTTAGAAAAATATAATGAGAAAAGAATACGACACCAATTTACAGAAAAAAGTTAGGGTTGATAGTTGTTCTACATCTCACTGATGAGATGATTTATTACCGTGTATATTACTGTTATGTCTAACCTGATGGGATGGTTAGTTTATATACTCATTAGTGGAGGCAGAGACCTTTCAACAGATTTACTATGAGAAACAGGTCAATCCATCACGACTTATTTCCAAATACAACCCATAATAAATATCTTTTTAATTACAAATTTTAGTGCAATATTATAATTAAAATATAAATAGTTGATATAATAATTTATTATTTTAATCGTTGATAATTAAGGTTAATCCATAAAATCCAACATTTCCGAATACAAATTGAAGAAAATTGTGCAAGAAGAACCGAAAGTACGATTGTTTTCCTTAAGCATAACAAGCTTTGAAGCTAAACCTACCCCAAACATGATTACCTCTATTGTGCATCAAAACTCCAAGCTCCATCTATCCATTCTTAAGACCAACAAATTATTTAAGGAACCACGCCAACTATACCACCACTGCGATTTACTCATGACAGGATTCTTTTAATGTCTCATTCCACATGTCCAGAAACTGGAGATCGAAGGCCTGACATTAACCGGGGACGGGCTGAGACAAGCCATTTTCATCACCGGTGTTACTCCTCAAGAAAAAGATGGAACGTGGAGAATGTGCGTTGATTACATAGCATTGAATGCTGTGACGGTGAAGGATCGGTTTCCCCTCTCGACTGTTGACAAATTGTTGGATGAATTAGGCTCTGCTCATGTTTTTTTCCAAACTGGATCTTACCTCAGAGTTTCACCAGATACGGTTACAACCTATGTTGCCTAGGTACGGGTACGGTACCCGATACAGGTGCGCGTACTGGTACGGGATACGACATTTTGAAAAAATTTACGGTACGGGTACGTTAATACAAATATCAAAATAATTATATTTTGAGTGAATTTGTCCATCACCTCAACTATTTTCATCAAAAGCAAGATAAATAATTAATATATAATAAAAAATTAAAACATTTTATGCTATTTTTAAACCATCTGCACATTTTTGTCATATCCACCACCCCGAATCAATCAAATAAAAATGAATTTTAATTTGTAAGTACTCAGCATGTACCATCTTAGTAGTACCCATGCTTCACATGTGACAACCTTAGGATAGCCCAAAGATTGCGTTTCACACACTATTTTGGAAGCTAGTGAGAAGTATCCAAAAAAAAACTAGGACATGGCCTATCCCGTTAGATTTTCTTAGCAGTGGTAGCCAATAAACAAGTTGTTAGAATTTTAATTGCTTAAGTTGATAGTTATCATAGAAATTATTCTCTTCCTTTCTATTCTTTTTTAGGAGGTTTCTCTGACCATATAATCATATCAGAGTGTATACAAATAAGGCAAAACCAAAAGATTCAAACCAATCAAAACTAGAAAAATCAAATTTGTTTTAGTTCGACTCAAAAACCAAACCAAACCAACAAAAACCCGATCTCATTCGATTGAGTTCTTGGTTTTCGTTTTAAAAACCGAAAAGAATTGAGCACATTATTGCAACAAAACATGAAAAGTAAATTGCGGTTCAAACCAAAGGGCAAACATCAAACACGCTCACTTGAATCACTTCTTTTACTTCCTAATTCACTTCAATATAGGACTTCGCTTGGATATGAAGGCTTTGCTTGATCTATGCTTGATAAAAAAGAAATATAGGCTTTGCCACATAGCCTACATTGGATAAAAGTAATGTTTGTGATCTTTGATAACACTGAGAGAGAATCTTGGCATTAGTACCGTCACGGGATAGAAAGAAACGGAGAAATTCTCAATGTTGAACATAGAGTCAGATAAAATATGGGATGATTCTTTGTCTTGCTTAGTCAATTCATTAATGCAAGCAAACTATACATGAACAGTACTGTCAAGCACTTTTCACCTTGAAGGGGCTAATGTAGGCCATAGTTTGATTGGACAGCCCAAAACATGAAGTCTTTGATTGACTGTCACTCCCATCCCATCAACAAGCATCTTTCTCTAAACTACCATCGGGAGTGTCCATGACCAAAAGGGCTAGTAAAAGGTAAGGTAGAATTTCTATTTCTAGAAGTTGATCACTATTATATTAGGTCTCGGTAACATGTGGCCTTAGTGCACATGTTAAGATATACCAAAATAGAAATTCAACATTTAATGATACAAGAAATTTAATGTTTCAAAAGTCAAAATACAAAAATTAGCATTTAATAATTTCTATTTTTGCTTCCTTAACATGTGCCTTAAGGGCACAAATTAACATTCTCCATTATATTATGCCTAGTTAGTTACTTTACAGGTAAATTCTAATATGAAGCAGTTCATCAAGGTCTATGGTGGACCAGTTATAAATAACATTATAACGAATATGAATTTTACAAAATTCATCGTTGGATTGAAAGTTTATATCATATAGATCATCCATAGAAAAATTTAGAAAAATTGAAAATCATTTGATATGTTATTGAGACACATCAAGATTAACGGTTTATTAAACAACGTAAATCTTGATGGGTCTCAATAACATATCAAATGATTTTCAAAAAATTTTAAAAAATTTATAGATTATCTATACGATATAAACTTTCAATCTAATAGTGAATTTCGTAAAATTCATATTCAGTAGATCATTTGTCCACGATGGACCACTTGTGAATGTGGTCCACCATAACATTAGCCTACTTTATACGACTCTAGGCTATTTTATCAATGACTTTATATTCAATTTCCACTTTCCTACACTATCTAGTTCTAGTTGCTTAATAATAAGAAGAAATTACAACCTGCAGGGGATGGTTTTATTTAGTGGCGAAGGCTTAAAATCTTAAGTATAGTTTTCTTAAAATTCTAGTTTTAAATTTTTTTGTGATTTTTTTATGTTGGCCATTTCATACAGAGCGTGCTCTAGTTTTAAACAGAGACTTTTACAAATAAACGGTAGAATTAGTCGACTACCCGTGCGTTGCACGGGTTCGACGGAATGTCTTATATATGTCAATCATGGATGTTGTCAATCATGAATGTTGATATTAAAATACTTATTAATAAAGTTATACTACCCAATTATATGAGCAAAGTGGTACATTAATCAAATTTAACACGCGAATGAGTCTCATCATATTCAAAGACCAACAATGAAATGGTGATAAACAGGGGCGGAGCCCTTCATGGGCTGGACAGGGCCATGGCCCGCCCCATAAATTTTTTTTTTTTCATAGGTATACTATATAGCGGCGGTTATAAACCCCCGCAAAATAGTCTGTGTAGTTTGTTATATTTTGTTTTGCGGGGGTTTAAAACCATAAAATCTAGTATTCTTTAAGAGGTTTGCATTTTGCAGGGGTTTCAAACCCCCGCTAGTGTTACGTCCCAGAATTCAAATGATTCAAATATACTTTTTAATTTATTTTTTTAAGCATCCCTTCTAATGTTTTATTGTTTAATAAGTTATAGATGTCTTAAAATGTGTTATTTATTTTGTCGAAGTATTCAAGTATATTTTTTTGGAGAAAAAAGTACTCAAATTTTTATTTAAAATAGAGTTTGTGCATAAAAATTCATGTTTGATCAATCTTTTGTTAAAAAAATTTAAATTTTTGTTAGAGAGATGCATATAATATTATAAACATAAATACAAAAACTAATTAAAAAGTATGAAGTTTACACATTTGACATAAAATATATTTCATAATATATTTTTAAAATTTATTTAATAAACATGTTAATAGTCCACATTTTGACTATTTTTGAGATATCCATATTAGACAGACTCTCAATATGATATGTCTTTTTTTTTAGTAATTTCTTTTGGATATTCGATTTATATATGTAGCGGCCCACCCCAATTTTTCGGGCTAGCTCCGCCACTGGTGATAAATAAATGAGATAGAAAGTAATACGGGAATGATATAAGTTAATCGTAAAGCATAAGTTGGAATGATATAAGTTAATCATAAGTCAGCGGAAATCAAAGTCCACTTGTGTGGTGAGATGAGTCATTGATTTCAAATAATTATCATTTTCCTTTTGTTTTACAAATCTAATCACCTCTTAGAAGAAAATAGTATTCAGAGAAGAATGCGAAAAACTTAAATTGTGTAACTAAAAATATGGAAAGATTTAGATAGAGATAATTTAGTTATCAATCATCCCTAAAAAATAGCATTCATAATTAATCCCTTATAAATAGCATGGTGAATTCTTCGGTACACATATTATGTGGATGTGTACCGGTACACCGCTGATGTGGTTAACAACTAATATAGTAATTAATGCATATTTGTCAACAAAAAAAAATTAATGGAGATTTTGTTTCTTTATTAAGTTTATTATATTAAACACTACTTTTTAATATTGGCATATGTATCCTTCCACAATAAATCAAACCATGCATCATATCTTTCAACTTACATATGATTTTCAACAAATTCAAATATTTTAATATTATTCTAATATCTTATAAATAATATTATTTTAGTATTTTGTATTTTCTTAAAAATTAATAGTATTTTGTATTTTAATAACTTTTTTAATTATTCAAACAAAAAAAAATTATTAATATGATTGATCCAACTACGATTTTTAATATTTCAATATTATTACCTTTCAAATTTTTTTAATATTATTAGTTTATAAAGATTAATATTCATTTGCCACCTAATAATTAGTGCATATAATTATTAAAAAATATTTATTTTTTAGTAAAACAAACTTTAATTTTTTAATATGTTTATATATTTTATTGTAATATTGTTAATTTTTAGTGATTCGTTATATTTTATATGGTTAAATAAGTTTGTTATCGATACAAAATTACTAAATTTAATTTTTCATCTTCATAAGAAAATGTCATGTTTTGATCCCCACAAAATGTTTATGCATGCAATTTTGGTCATGTTGTAAAGTTGATGTATATTTCTAATGATTTTGCATATATGTATAGCGCATTATAAAAAGTTTGTCCAAAAGTAAGGAGCATACAAAATTTGATTTCTAGGTCAAAATATTCGTTACTTTTATCTTGATATTTTGATTTAGAAAATTCATATTTAAATCGTCTCATATTAAAAAAATACTAAAGTTTTGTAAATGAACTTTTGATATTGTTCTAGACATGCTTGATTGTCGAAATTTAAATTCATAAGTTATTGTTAGTCCAATTAAGTGATATTGAACGACTTGATTGAGAAAAATTGAATTCCTTAATAAAGTAAGTATAATTAGTTAAGTTTGCATATGAACTATGTTTCAAGTTGAAGGGTTTGATCTAAATTTTTTTATTTCTGTTGACACAATTGACATTATTAGTCGAGACTTAATAGTCATTTCATTTGAACTAAGTTTTTTTAAGTCATAGTTAATCTAACTAATTGAGGTTGAATCGTTTGATTTTAGAATTTGAATTCTTAAGTATTTCTCATTCCCACTTGGTCAAGTTGAATAGTGAGATTGAGAATGTTTGATCTCCTTAGTTCCTTTCAGTCTAATTGGTTGTGACTTAACAATCCTTTCAAAATAACTAGGTTTCTGGTGTAATAATTTGTCCAACAATATGAGATTGAACTGTTAGCTAGAATGTTGAAATTCAACTTTTTAAGTGTTTATCATTTCAATTAGGTCAAGTTGAATAGATTAACTGGGATGAATTGATTCCCTATGTCACAGTTGAGAAAATTAGTTGAGACTTAACACTCATTTCATATGAATTACGTTTCTTGAGTCATAGTTAATCTAACTAGTTGATGTTGAACTGTTACATTGTCGACATTTAAATTCTTAAGTGTTTTACATTTCAATTTGGTCAATTTATTTTTTTAGTTCTTATCGGTAGAATTGGTAGCAACTTAATAATCCTTCTCTGATAACTAGGTTTTTGATTCATAGGTAATCCCATTAGTTGACATCGAAATGTTATATTGCTAAAAATTTAAAGTCATGTGTCTCGTTCCAATTAGGTGGTATTGAATTGTTTGAGAAAAAAATTAAAATCAAACACGTACAATACAACTGAAGTTGTCCTGTCAAGTCCCTTAAGTTTTAGTAGATCAAACGCACCCTTAATCATAGTTGGTAGAATTACTCCTTTTTTTTTTTTTAAGAATCACACACTACATAAAAATCTCAATTGTCTAATAAAACTTGTTGAGGGCTTAAGTAAGAAAAGCCCTCAAACTTATTAGGGGGCTTCTATGGTACATATGAAATTAAAAAATTCAATCTACCGATACATTAGATCAATTAATTAATAAATTAATAATTATTTATTAAATTAAAAAATTATTTGCCGATTATTGTATTTCAGAGATAATAATTTCATAAGAAAAGACACAATTTCAATGTTTTATAAGCAATCTAAGAGTTTATTTTTTCTTGAATTGTAAGGTTTGAGTACACCTAGTACTTCTTATAATTCAATTTTTTCTTATAATTTTTTTTTATAAGCAATACCCAAACGTTTTTATATTTTTTCATAAAAAAAAATCAATATTGACTATTATGAGTGATAATTTTTTATTTTTTTTTTATAATTTTGATAAATGGTATTTAGTTATTATAATATTTTAAATGATAACAAATGATTTCTTTCGGAAAAATATTCATTTACCTAATAGAGGTATGGATAGGGTTCAATTTGAAAGCGACTCGCAAGTGTTGACCGAAGCTATTCGAACGAGGCGTAGTGGTAATTCGGAATTTTGTTTAATTTTTGTGGATATTATCCAAATTATGTTATCGTGTATAAACTTTTAAGTGAAGTTTGTTAGGAGACAGACGAATATAGTTGTTCATTCACTTGCTCGGGCGGCCAATTCTTGGGCTAGTTTCCGTAGATTTTAGATTATTCCCTTATGTATTGAACATTTACTAGTTAATGAAATGTGTTAAGTTTGTTTGATTAAAAAAAAAATTGAAGGAATATTTTTAGTAAAAGGTAATTTTGGTAGAAACTCTCAAATATTGTACAAAAAAAAATTTGAGAGTTTCTACAAAAAAAATATATATTTGTGAGTTTTAAAAAAAAAAGTACCGTATATATAAAATTTGAGAGTTTTTTAAAAAATATATTACATTTGAGATATTTAAGAGTTTCTACCAAAATTACTCTTTATTACAAATATTTCCTCACCTCCCCTTCCCTCCATCTACTTCGAACCAAACATACCCTAAAGGAAAATGCTACTCCATCCGATCCTATATATAAGAAAAAGTTTATTTTTTAAATTCATTGTAAAATTGATGTATCTAGATAACATTATAGTCTAGATACATCAACTTTACATTGAATTTAAAAATAAACTTTTTCTTATATATAGGATTGAAGGGAGTATTTAGTAAGAATTTTTTGATGCAAGAAAGAGAAGAATGATACCCACAACCTAAAACAAAAAAAATGCAACCGCCGGAAATTGAAAAACCTCGAAATTGCATATATGAAATAAAAATATGAACTTTACGAGAAATTGAAAGAAATGCTTCAAAACGAGTGGTACTATAAGTATAAAAAATAATAGAAATTGATGAAATGCAAAAAACACATATTAAAACCCTTTTGTAAATTTCGCAAAAAAAAAAAAAAAAAACCTTTTGTAAAAAAAAAAACATTTTAAAATTTTTGTAAATTAAAAATCTCATCTCATCTCTTTTTATTTTTTATTTTTTTTTACAAAACATCTCTTTTTATTTTGACAAAATGCAATTTAGGAAAATTCTTTAATTTCCATTTTAAAATTTTTGTAAATTAAAAGAGTAATTTAGGAAATTTCTATTTAAAGAAGTCTTGAAATGACATGTTAAATTATTATTACATGTGGACCAATTAAAATTATACACCTTAACAGTGTACCGGTACACGTCCACATAAGATGTGTACCGGAGTGCTCACCAAATAGCATTCATAGGGATACACTTTTTTTTCTAGGGATATTGTCATATTAATTACAAATAATTAGCCAATGAACTTTTGTATTCATTTGTTTGTTGTTAAGTTTCACTAAATCTTAGAAAAACATATATTGTTACAACATGTTCATCACATTACTTGATAATGCTCTCAAGTTTAAACAAAATAAACAACATTCATAAGTATTTTAATTTCATTTTCTTCAAAATCAATATCTTAAACAAAGTGCTTGAATCCTCTACTTTTTCTTATAGTTGCATGATTTTTGCTCTAACTTGATGCACCTTAAATACATGGATTGAGCAAGCCCTTAAACAAAGTGATTGAATCCTCTATTCTTCCTTATGTTATTTTATTTTTTGTAAATTTTTTGTGTAAAAATTTGTGTTGTTATTTTTCAATCTTGTTTGTGAGAGATAGAGGAATAAAAAAACATAAGTAGTGGTGGTGGTGGTTTTGGGGAAGAATATGAAGATTTAAGGTGATGTTAGTTGTGAAAGAGAAAAAAAATTGATGTGATTTAATGTGATATAGGTTGTGAAAGAGATAGAAAATTGATGTGTGTGGTGTGTGTCGGTGAGAGTGAGGGTGGTGAATGAAAGGTTAAGCTAGTGTGTGTATTTGATGGATTGAAAAGAGTTTATATAGAGTGTTTGAAAGTGAAGAGGATAGATGGATGCTAAGTGAAACTTTTAAAGCTAATGAAATTCTTCCAGTTGCAATGCAATGAGGATATGAAAAACATAAAATGGTATTATGCAAAATCATGGATGAATAATGGAGAAGTAACACAGCAAATGGTATTATGCAAAATCATGGATGGATAGTAGAAACACTACACTTGTCACTTGATTAGAGTGTCATTTGGCTTGAAGAAGATATATATGACCAATGCATGCAAGATGGAGGTTCCAAAAGCTTCTTGAGTGATCACCAAAACACAATTGTCACATGAGCATTGGACTTATTGCATCACACATGATATAAGACACTAAGTGCAAAGATCATGACACACTTGTCATATCACTATTGGACTACACATGATAGGACCACACATGCTTATAGGTGTCAAGAGATAGTTGGCCATGATAAATTAGGGTTCTTAAAGGAGTTAGGGTTTCCAATGACATCATGCATGATGTCATCCAATTAGGGTTGCAACTTCTATCTTTTATAGTAAGTAAAGATAAGTGCTTTTTAAATTATTAAGTGTGCTAAAATCGAAAACTCGGCAGTATAAGATTATAGTTAGGAATTTTTCAATACTCGCTCAGGTTCGAAATATAAGAAAAAATTATATTTTTTAGATATATTAAAATATTTTTTAGATACATTGAAAATTGTTGTATTTATCCTATATATTGTAGGTTAACTACATCAATCTTTCAATAAATCTAAATAGTTAATTTTTTCTTATATTTTGAATCGGAGGAAGGTTCACTTATCATTTGTACGTTAGGGATTTACTTTTGCATGTAGTAACTTATTTGATATGTTACTCCACCGGCAACGGTTAAACCAGAACTATCAAATTATTTTATAGGAGAGATATATATTGTTTATGTTGCCCGGGTGCGGGTACGGTACTGGTATCCGATACGGGTACCGGTACGAGGTACATTATTTTTAGAAAAATTAAGGTACGGGTACGTCCCTATAATTTTTTTTAAATATAATTATATATATCAAATAATATAATTATATTATTAAAACAAATAATTAAACATAAAAATATCACATCACACTTTAAAAGTAATTTAAATTGTTCGAAACATCAAAAAAGCAATTAGCTCAAAATGAGTCAATTGTTTCCTTCTTCATCATCATTAAAAAGAGCGACCTCTAGTCAGGTTCGCCATGAAAAAGACTAGCAATTTCAAGAATATCAACTATATATTAAATAAATCTCATTCATCTCTACGAATATCCCATATTTTTGTTGCACTTTCATTAGTATTACTATTTCTCTTTCTCGAGAGAAGACGAAGATTGGTATGAATAAAAACTAGATCTTCATCTCTCTTTGGATTGAGCCTATTCCTTTTCAATGAATGAGTGAATAATTTCAGCGGCTATTTTGTTATTGTTTTTTAGCAGTAGTTGCTACTTTTATATTATAAACAAATAAAAAACCAAAATATTCGTATAAAAAAAACTAATAAAAGAAAAAGGAGAAAGAAAAACTGGGTTTTTTTAGATTGGTGTACCACGTGTGTACCACGCGCGTACCCATTACAAAAAACAAAAACAAAAAACTAGGTACGGCACCGGTGTATATCGGAGGAGTACCATACGCGTATCGGTACTCGGTACATACCCGGTACCGGTACTCTGTCTAAAATGGAGTACCCATGCAACATGCAACATAGTTGTTTGCTAATTAATTTTGTGAAAAACAAAAGTAAATACTAAATAGTTTCTTAAGTAACTTATCACAAAGAGGGAGGAAGGCCGGGTTTATCCGGAGAAACGGTTCTCTCCTATCAATTTATGATGCAATGAAATGAATCTTTGATTTAAAAATAAAAAAATATTAGAAAAATGAGAATGCATTTGTTTTAAGGGTGTAGATGGGATCTGGAGGAGAATGTTGAGTTTCAAGTGAGTGGTTAAGTCTCGCATAATTATGTATGAAAAGAATATTGGATATAAGAGAAGTGACTCATTAACCTGTCTTAAGGCTTATGGTGGAGATGTGGCGTCTATATCTCTTGTGGTCCTGGAGCATGACATTTATCTCTCTTGTGGTCCTGTAGCATTAACCATATTGTTTCTCTCAAGCTCCTCCCGACTCCCCAACAAATTCATCGCTGGTTTCTGTATTTTTCTTCATCTTTCCATTTTATTTCCTTCCAACCAAACGAACCGTTAAATCCCTATCATGGTGAAGACCTTTCTCACTTAAGACAAGACATTTGTAGCATGACTCTAATTATTCAATAGAAATTACATGATAACATCTGGTGCAACGGACTTTGGATAAGTCATGATATAATTATTATTATTTTAAAAAAAAAATGTGTCGTGTGATATTATATCCGATCTAGTTGATCAGTCAAATGGGATCTTCAGTTCACTGTATATATTATATAACATCGAAATGCCAAACAATAGAGTCTTCACTGTGTTCACATGGACTCTGAATATATGCTTAACCCGGTGACACCAAAACTGGTTTTAATGACCTTGTCCTTACATAACCTGCAGAGGAAATGACATTTTCCCATAACGGTTGAACATGGAACATCCTCTGAAATCAAATTCAACACTATACAATAATTAGTTAATTACATGTTAGTATATGTGCAAAATAAACCTAACAAAGTTACTCAATCACTCTTCATTTTTTAGTAATTCGATTGATTAGTGAATTAAGGTGTAAAAAACTTACTCCATAGTTTCCTACTTCATTGGTTGAAAACATAGACCAAATATATATACTAAGAGCAAGTACAATTCAAAAGTTTCTTATAAAAAGGACGGAGAAAATATGCTTTTTATTAAAAAAACTTTTTTTTTTTAACACAACTTAATAAAAAACTTTGGATTCTATACATTGATTGAATGACATGGGCCAAATTAAAAAAGTACATACAGATAAGAACTGTAGCTCATGGGGCTCATGCATGTTTTGTGAAATTGGTATAAGAGGGACTTGACTGAGGGAAAGACAAAGATAAGTTTTGCCAATTTGTTTCTCTCTTGTACGAGAATGGAAACTCGGACAAATCCAACAGTGGCATCTCAGACTTTACTAGCCACCCAATCCATAATTCATATGTCACACCTTCATTGCATTTGTACATTGATCTCATTATTTAGTAATTTTTTATGGTCACAAGAGGTCAGAACTATATTTTGAACAAAATTCAAATTAAAAAAATATATATATTTTGAACAAATTCAATATAATCAGAGGCGGATCAATCATTGAACCGGCATATTTACCGGTGTAAGATTCAACTGGTTGAATTGGAGTTCAATCGATTTTGTTTTTGTTTTTGTTGGTTACAAGAGAGAAAACAAAAACAAAACAGCGGGATTAATCCCTAACAAAAGCTACTCCCCAAGCATCCGTGCGAAGCGCGCTCAACAACTGAACTGGAGGCTCTTCTAACACCACCAAAGGCGAGGTCGCTGACGCTTCCATCTTGGCCAAAACATCCGCACAGGCGTTCCGTTCCCGAAAGGTGTGCTCAATAACAACGTTCCACTCTCTACTCAACATATGACGAATGCTTTGGATCTCATTCGCAAATTTATGAAACGACGAAACACCATCTCTAATCAAAGCAACCGTTTGCAAGGAGTCAGAGTAACAATATATTCCGGAAGCCGTTCAACTAGCATAACTCAAGGCCATGAAGATATGCCATGATCTCAGCATAAAGAACACTTGAGTGCGCCGCAGTACCATAAAAGCCTTTCATAAAAGCTCAAAAATTATTTCGTATGAGCCCCCAAACCTGCAGATTGTGTCGATCCCGACATGCTCCCATCAACATTAAGACAAACAGTCCCCTCGTTCGGACACGTCCATGCTATCAGACGTTGTGAGGCCTGGTTAGTCCCAAGCGCGTGGGTATCAAAGGCAACCGAAAAGTAACCATGGACAGTACTTTCGCCACACTATCATTAACAGACACCGTATAATGTTATAAAAAATGAAGGCATTTCTAGTGCACCAATCCACCCACATAATAATAAAAATGAAGGCATTTCTAGTGCACCAAACCACCCACAGGAGTTCAATCGAATCTGATCATTTTTAATTAATTATATTTTTTATTTTTATTTAGAGAAATAATAAACAAAAAATAATATAATATTCATATTTCACACTATTAAAAATTAAATCAACTCAACAATTTCTTATACTTTTTAAAAAATAAAATAATACAATAACTATTTTTATGTATATATGAACTTATTTAGTTTAGGCTTAAATATGCAAAAGGTCCCTGCACTTACGCGTCATTTGAGTTTTAGTCCCTGCATTTTAAAATCCTTTCATTTTGCCACTACACTTTCATTTTACTTTAAAAATGGTCCCTGAACCCATTTTTTGTTGAAGTGGCACATTTTTTTATGATGTGTCAATTTTATTTTACTTTTAAAAAATTACTTATTTAAGGGTATTTTGATCGATTCACTGCAAAATTAAATTAGTTATCAACTCTAAAGTCCAGTCAACAGTGACAGATCAGCAAAAATGTGTCATTTCAACAACAAAAAAAAAGGTCCGGAGACCATTTTTAAAGTAAAATGAAAGTACAGTGGCAAAATGAAATGTTTTTAAAATGCAGGGACTAAAACTCAAATGACTCGTAAGTGCAGGGACCTTATGCATATTTAACCCTTTAGTTTATTTTTGGCACAATGATAAAAAAAAATAATAAATAAACAAAGACTTTTTAAAACATGGCTAGCGGACTAGTCGGGTAGTAGCTAGGCCCAAATATCATTAAGAAAATGAATTGTACTTTTAGCACCCCTGGAATTCCTCAGTCACCCCCTAAAATGACTAAACTACCCCTCTCGCTGTCTAGAACGCGAACGACGTTTGCATTGTAGAATGCGAGCGTGTACCAAAAGTGACCGTTTAGAATCATTCCACCCCCAGGTGAAAGGACATGCTCACTTTCTAGATGGCGAAAACATGGATACCTTTCTTTTTCTAGAACGCGAACACGCCTTATATATAAGTCGTGTCACATTCTTCTACCCCATTTCTGCATATTACAAAAAAAATGAAGGAAAAAAAAATCAAACCCTCCCAAAACCCCAATACTCGCAAAATTCATCCAAATTGAAGGATTGTTGCTGATTTGCGGTCGAAATCTTGTACTAAGTGAAGATTAACATAAGGTAATCCATGATTTTTGCGTTTGTTCCATTTTTCTGAATTATTATTTTTTGCGTTTGGGGTAGTTCGCTTTCTGGTTGGCGAGCGTTGTGTGATATGTCCGCCTTCCAGAAAGTGAGCGTTACTAATATGCTGATGCTTTTTTTTGGTTGATGATGTTGATGCTATTTTTTTTTAATTTATGTATAGATATGGAATCTACATCTCAAAAGGGAGATTAAGTTAAACGGCCAACTACAGTGTCTGCATCTCGGAGGAGAAAAAAGGCGTCTGAGAACCCTCCTGAGAAGCGGGTAAGGAAAACGAAGGAGCCTCAGGCTCAGGCTGATGATGACGGTGACCCTGCTCAGTTGTGTCTGCTCAGGTTGATGCTATGGAGGAGGGACATTCCGGCGATGATTGTGACAATATCGTGCTTGAGGTGGAGGAGGAGGAGAGGGTGCAGGAAGGTGATGATGATGGTCTGACTAAGGTTAGACGTCCGATTTGGGTAAATTCTTATGAGGGTAAGCCTGAGCCTATGGAGTTTCCGGGGGGCCGTCTGATAAGACGATATTGATTGATTATGGATTGACGCCGCACATTGTTAGATATGTGTACAACGACTTCGTAAGTAAAAAGTTAAATTATTAATTAGTTGATTGTGTGATTTAAATTATTAATAGTTGATTGTGTTAATTAATTAAGTGTTGATTTATTAATTAATTGATTGTGTGAGTGTTGATTTATTAATTAATTGATTGTGTGATTTTTTTTTTGGTTACATTGATTGTGTGATTTAAATTATTAATTAGTTGATTGTTTTATTTATTAATTCGTAGGATAATGAGTTGATTGGGGTTGTCAACAATGCGAGGAAGTTATTTGACTGTGGTGTTGAAGTTAATGGGTTGAATTGGTGGGAGGTAGCCTTGAAGGCCACAGGAATGTATGGGTTGGCCCTGACATGATACTTATTCCTTGAAGGCCACAAGAATGTATGGGTTGGCCCACTATTGTTGTAACACCCAAACTCATTATTGTCTTTATTCTGACTTTAAAATTTATTTTTTCAAAAACGACGCAGCAGCTAGAATAAAGTTCTAGACGTAAATCAATAGATTGAAGAATTGTTGGTTCGAGATATTACACTCCTCTTTACAAAAATAATACTAATGTAATTAATTAGTAAAACTCGTTTATACAAATTATTGAATCAAATAATGTATTCATTAGCTATATAAAACAACCTAGATAAGTAGACTATACATATAAAATCCATTTTCCCGTGTCACAATCTGAGCGGAGCTTCACCGACGACTCAACTTCGATAAACACATAACCTGTGAATCTGGACCCCCAAAGGTTCAGCACATAACACAAAGTACGAGAGTTAGAAAACATAATCAACATATTAGTGTGAGAAATATACTCACACTTCATCATTATTATCATGCATATTCTAACTCACAAATATACATTAACATCTTCAATCAATAATAGATTACAAGATAATTGTAATCAAAACATCATTTATAAACAACAAAGCATCACAATCATACATTCTCAATCTTCGTTCAATTTATAAGATTATGAGGCATCAACAAATAGAAGTATCATTTAGAGTTAATAAACATCTAACATTTCAATCAAGTCTTAACACATATAGGCAAATCATCAAGAAATCCAATTAATGTCACATATCAATTATCACGCAATATGCGCATCATCCTAATGCATCTAATGCCACAACTCATGCTATGTCACCCTAGACATATTTAATGCATATGGTACCATTCTTTTTTATTAGAGTATCTCACCTCTAATATCCATCTTTATCGGGTAAATATAATCTGATATCCTTCTTTATTGGAATATCCAATATCCCTAATATAATTCATGAATGCATGTATGTTTTCATGAATACTCTCACACAATCATTTTAATTAGCATTAAGCTCTTCCTTTACTAATGGGGAACAATATCCAACATTACTTCTTTATTAAGATAACACTATACCTTAATATCATGCTTTATTAGAATAACATAATTCTAATATTCTTATTTATTAGGATTATAATACAATTCCTAATATTCTTCTTTATTAAGTTGATTTACACCTTAATATTCTTCTTTGATATTTACACAAACATCATCAACACACACAAACAATTATATTCCACAAATACAATCAACAATTCATCAACACATCATTATTCATCAACAAGCAATCATAATTGCACAACAACACAATTAATCCATGTTATCGACATACATTGATCATCACATACAATGTATTTATCTCGCATTTTAACACAATACTAATAATATATGAAAATTGTATTAATTATGCATTATCTCACCAAACAAACTCCGGAATCGGAATCTACGCGAAAAACTGAGTAGAATAGGTTCCGGGTGCATAAACCGTCAAAAGGTCAAAAGTCAACAAAAAATCAACGGTCAACGTAGAAATTTGACCGAGCTGCGCCCAGGCTCAAGAACCAGCAGTTTTTCCAGAAAATGCTGTGCCAGGTGCAGGGGATCGATCCAGATGCTGTCAAAACGCGATTTTGAGCGTAAAAGCACTTATTTTGACCCAAAATCACTTATTTCAACTCCATAAAACATATCACACGTAGAATATGTTTATACATGTTCAAAAGTACTTAAAAAACAACTTATTAACATCAATAATCACTTATTTCATGGATTTGACACATTTATACATAAACTCATCAAACACAAAGTTCTTAACAAAACATCTACAAATTCCCATTTTAAACCCCATCAATTTGTTCATACAACTTGTTAACAGTTTATTAAACATGTTATCATCAATGGATTTCATTTTCATTAAGAAAAATCTCACAAACCTAAACTAAAATAAGTGTAGAGAGTTTGGGTATGGAGAAATCAACATTCTCCTCTCTCTATGAGTCACTCAAGAACCATGTAATCTACTCTCATACCTGGATTCGACGAGATCTCGATGATTGCTCTTGGATCTCTAGCTTTTACCTTTGCCCTAGCTTTGCTCAAGCTCTCCCTTCTCTCTATCTCCTTCTTGAATCACCAAAAGTGATTTTCTCTCTCTAACATAAGCTATATAAAGCCCTCCCCATTTTGTGACATAGGCCCAATTGGCCAAAGCCCAAGTCCAAGGCCCAATAACTCGGCCAATCACTCACAACGCGTCCTATGTCGCTCGTTAGCTAATGCTCTCGATAATTAATTATTCGCCACTAAATTAATTAAAAGTCATCGCAACAATTAATTAAACACTTAAATAACGAATAATAAAAATCGGGTCGTTACAGCTGCACTGACATTCCTATACCGGGAGTTGTCAAACGCCATTGTCCTTAACTGCAAATATGTGGCTGAATACATGACACTGCTGCAGGTAAATTTTATG
This sequence comes from Trifolium pratense, assembly GCF_020283565.1. Taxonomy (NCBI): domain Eukaryota; kingdom Viridiplantae; phylum Streptophyta; class Magnoliopsida; order Fabales; family Fabaceae; genus Trifolium; species Trifolium pratense. Next base: position 26,709,144 of record NC_060060.1, read on the forward strand.
TTATTTACATTACATTTAATTTGATTTACTTACGAATTTTTTAAACATTTTTTAACCTTTATGCAAATATTGTATTTAATTTTTTTTAGGCTTGGGTCTACATCAACTTTGAGGACATTGACGGGACGAAGTGCAAGAAGTATGAGGAGGTAATGTCCCGCATTTGCAAATATAAGCCGATAAAGGGGCAGACAAATATGAGCATGGACTCCTTACGACGACCATTGGAATGTGTGCCCCTTTGAGGATATTGACATGTACTCCGGTTGGATAAGGTGTGGACCCATCGGTATTCTACCAAAACAAACTAACATTTATCCAAATCAATCAAACTCTACTTTTAACACGTTAAACTTTAGAACCCTCACTTTTAATAGCGTGAGTCCCTATAGATTTGATACTTTTTTTAATACTACAGTCCACGCGACTGTCAGAGTTCACTATGTGTTTGGGATAACCTCCCAAATTATACAGAATTCTTTTTCTGACCTAGATAGACCTTACGAGTATGAGGTTGGGATAACCTCCAAAATTCTGCATCATATATACGTTTTCTGACCTAGTTAAACATTAAAACCAACCTTGTCCTTGGCATAACCTCCCAAATTCTACACAATACATTTCTTGGTCTAAAAAGACCTTTGTTACCACCCGTCAATTCACCGACAACAATTGTTAATTTTATAGGTACATTTTTTATCTTCAGTTGTATTTATTACAATTTTATATGTACTTTTTTTCGCTTGTAATCGGCACGAGTTCACACACTAGTTATGTTTGTTCAGCAAGTTAATTTGATAACTTTTATTCTTTTGAGTGTTTTAAAATGAATTTATTTTATAATATATATTATACTATGTTTATAACCGCGCAAGGGTTTAAAGGTGTACATGCTTTAACAATATAATTTTTCTTTTACTATTTTCCTTTTTTTAATCATGAAAGGTTAAAAAAAAATTATTTCTTATATTTGGTTTTTTTTTTCTTTCTACGGCCTATTTATCAAGTGTATTGAAGGGACAAACAAAATACTTTAATGTAGTTAAGAGACATTTTATAATAATTCTAATTTTATGATAGTTTTCTTTTATTACAATTATATAAGTGCGAAAAACTATATATAATACGTGTAAAGAAAGGTTTAGCTTTATAAATTATAAAGTGATCAACTCAATTTCTATTTGTTACATTGTACGAAGAAATATAGATAAAATTATGAAGTTTGTTTATATTATGACTCTATTTCTTTCCCTTTCTCTTGTTGCAGCTAACTTTGACCGTAATCCATTTTTTCATTCTTTTAAAATATTCATCTTAACTACTAATATAATTTTATATCTCCTTTAAATAGTAACATTCTTATACTCTTTTTTTTCATTACAGATTATTATGAATGTCATACTGATGTTCAATGTGAAAAAATAGTTAAGTGTAAGCTTCCAGCGATTTCGTATTGTCGAAATTACAAATGTATTTGTGACACTCCTAGAAGAACTCTTAGAAAAAGTATGAATGCAAGACCAAAGAGAGTGCAAATTTCCTATATGGTATAATGACTTTTTAAACGGGCAAAATATCAAATTGTTTATAACAAAATATTTCATGATATGTCGTTTAAGTATTACGTTGGCAATATTTAAATTTGTTTTCTTTTTATTTTTCCATTCTTAATTTCACAAACCATGCAGTTATGATTTTGTAATTTAAGATGGTGGTAGTAAAAAGAAATAAAGCAGCAAATGCTTTAATTTCAATTGAATTTCTCTGTAACACCTTATTTTCCTTATACTATTATTTAGTATTATATATTATATGTAAAGGTTTTGATTGATGGTTGTCAGATTGTTGTCTATTTCGTATGTTTATCGTAAAGGATTTTTTGTGTAACAACTATAAGCTATACATATATAAAATTTTATGTGTAGATTAAAGCTCATGAAATTATTGTGCCAATTTTCCAAATATTAAAATAACGCAGCAAAATTTCCAATTTTACCGACGACAAAACGCTGAATACCCAAATATTAGGATTAAAGACACAAAAAGATATCGACACTTGTTCTAGCCCTAGCTATGATTACGAGTCTTACACTAACATAAGCTAACCCTAAACCTAATTCTTTTCCCTATCTTTTTATTGAGACTTTATATTAAAAAAAAATACAAATTTGTCTACAATGGGAATCGAACATACATCCCTTGCTTATGAATCATAATATGTTAACCCCGTTTTTCAATAAATTTGAACAGCAGAATCTCTTATATTATAAGCTTGCTAGCATAAGCTAACCCTAAACCTAATTCTTTTCCCTCTCATTTCCCCTCTCTTTTTATTGCAACTTTATATTAAAAAAAATACAAATTTGTCTACAATGGGAATCGAACTTGCATCCTTGCTTACAATAAAACATTTCAACTATTAGATCATGTGCTTCAATTGTGATAAAAGTTAGGTAACCTAATACGTTACCCCGTTTTTCAATAAATTTGAACGGCAGAATCTCTTATATTATAAGCTTGCTAACATAAGCTAACCTTAAACATAATTCTTTTCCTTCTCATTTTTCCTCTCTTTTTATTGCTTCTTTATATTATAAAAAAAATACAAATTTATTTACAATGGGAATTGTGATAAAAGTTAGGAATATTATAAGACCCTATTTGACAAAAATTTACTATTCATTTACCTTGTTTTGACCATATTTTTTAATAATATATAAATGTAAATATTAGCATATAAAATCTTGTTCAATTTGTTTTGGTGCGTATTTTCAAAATATTAAATTTTTATAATTTTTACTAATAGACAATGAAAGAAATTATTGATCAAAATTGTGCATTGGCGTACGTGCAGTAGTCAAACAGAATCTTATAATTAGGGACGGAGGTAGTAGTTATTATGTTTAGAAACGCTCATGGGGTAAAAGGAATGTTTGTCTACGACCTATTTATTAAGTGTATTAAAGGGTCAAACAAAACACATCAATGTAATTAAGAGACATTTTATAATGATTCTAATTTTAGTATGGTTTAATTTTTTTTACAATTCTATAAGTGCGAAAAGCTATAGCTTCAGCTTTATAAATTATAAAGCCATCAAATAATTTTTTATTTGTTACATGCAAAGTGGAAATATGGTTAAACTTATGAAGTTTGTTTATGTTATGACTCTATTTCTTTCCCTTTTTCTTGTTGCAGCTAACATTGACGGTAACCCATCTCTTTCTTGTTAAATTTTCTTCTTATATTTTAATATAATCTTATATCCCTTTTAATTAGTAACATTTTTATGTTTTGTTTTGTTTCATTACAGTAATTTATGACTGTGATAAAGACTCCCAATGTGTAAACAAAGTTAAGTGTAAGGCTAAACTAATTCCGGTTTGTAGAAACCACAAATGTATTTGTGATCCTCATCTTGGTCCGAGAACAACTTGGAGTACAAGATCGTAGAGAGTGCACGAATTTCCTATATGGTAGAATGATTTCTTGAACTACCAAAATATCAAATAGTTTATGATAAAATATTTCCTACATTGGCATCCAATAATTGAATTATTTTTCTTTTTATTTTTCCATTCCATAATTTCACATACCATGCAGTTATGGTTTTTTGTAATTTAAGATGGTGGTAATTAATAAAATGAAATAAAGTAGCAAATGCTATAATTTAAATTGAATTCTTCCATAACACTTTGTTTTCCTTATACTTCAACTTATTATTTTGAGACACACTACTTTTACAAAGGATTGTCGTCACATACTTGTGACTAGGTCCATAGCACAAAATGTATGCATGAATGCAAATTAAACACCTATGTTAGTAATCATAAGGAATCACTTACACAGAGTGTCCAATTCACTCCAACCCTCAATTTTTTTATTTAAACGTATTAGTCAATTTAATTATAAAATTTAAATTTGTAATTTAACCAAAAAAAAAAACATAAATTTGTAAAGTTAAATGAGGTATTTCAAAAACAGAATTTCAATAAAAAGTTTAACTTCAAAATAGTTTTTTAAGTTAAAAAGTTAAAATTACCATACGACTTAAACATTTTTTTTTATAAGACGAAGAGCATCTAGACATCAGGTGATAAAGCAGGTTTCGCCTTCATCATATACTTATATCTCTTTATTATATTAAACTTTATTTTTAAAGTTCTTTATTTTTACTTTAATTCTAGAGTAACTTTAAGATCTAAGAAAAGTTGGATCAAACGCAACCTAAAAGTCTTTAATTAATGTCTTTTAATAAAATGCAGTTGAGATGGCCGTTAAATTGGTCCAGCTGGTGTGATCGCCCAACGTAGTTTTGACGTTGATCCTAAATAAGTTTGGTTTCCCCTTGTTTTAGTAGACTACAACTATGCGAGTTATCTTTTGTATTGGATAAATGTCCATTTTCTTAGTTGTGTATGAAAAATGAACCACACGTTTATTTAAAACAAATTCTAGTGGATTTTAGATGACACAAATCGTCCGGTACGTTGTAGACCACCCATTTGTGTACTATTATAGTTCGCTACTTAACATGTGAACTGAGATGGTTTACTACTTAAAGTGTAAACTAGAACTTGATACGTTCTATTTTGTGTGTTGTTGAACCGGCCGGTATTGATAAATTAAATAACAATGTATATATGAAAATTAAGAAAAATGCTTAAAACAACAAATTAAAGCAACATATATACTGTCAAAAATAAATAAATTAAAGCAACATCAGATAATGATCCATCGTAAACCAAACTACAGATGATCCACACGTAATTATACAAAAGCATAAAATTATACGTGCATAAAACAAAATTATCCAAAAATTATTACAAACAAACATAATAACTATGTAGTCGGACCCCCTTTACTCCTCCTCCTTGTTGTACACAGTTAGCCTAGGCAAATTTCGTGGTGGCAATGGAATGATATCAGGATGTGATATCTTCATATACCACATCATTTAATCAGGATGTGATATAAGGATCTTCACCAAGGGTCTAGGCCTACCGAGGATGTCATTTGGTTTATAATGCACTAGTAACATTTCAAAGGTGTGTTTTCTATTTTCTCTGATATGATTGAACAATCTATTGAGGCGTTTATGGATGATTTTTCAGTTTTTGGAAAATTCTTTGACGATTGCTTAGGTCACCTTGATGTTGCTTTAAAACGATGTGTTGAAACTGTTTCAGATTGGCTAAAAGCCCAACATACGTGAAGGCCCATTAAAATGGGATAAGATCAATCGCGTGGTAAAACGACCATGAAACCAAAATCACGAGTACAAACAGAGGCCAAACGCCCAGAACGAAAGAAGAATCAAAGCCTCAACTACTTAGGCGGATTTTGTTATTGCAGGAATTTGACTTGGAAATCAATGACAAAAAAGGAGTAGAGAACGTAGTGGTGGACCATTTATCAAGGTTGGACAACACTGTGGTAACTGCTAAGGAGAAAAACATCGTGGAAGAATTTCCAGATGAACACTTATTTTCCATCTCAAAAAGACCATAGTTTGCTGATATGGCCAACTTCAAAGCTGGGAATGTAGTTAGTACCAGAAAGGTATACATGACAACAAAAAAAAGAAATTCTTCCATTATGCAATTAACATCCGATTTAAAGATTTTTGAAGCAATGTACACAACTTTTCAACTTCTAGATGACTTAACTAAAACAATCATAAATTGACTTTGGGGAAATTAAAGAGGGTTTTCATCCGATTGTAAATTGACTTATGAGGAGAGGCGCAGCAGCCGTAGAAGAATTCAGCAATGGCAAGGATCAAGGATCATGAGTTGAGGCAGAAAACCAAAGCTGATCTTTTGGCTCAGCTTAAAGACCTCAGGGCTGAACTCGCCTTGCTCCGTGTTGCTAAGGTCACCGGTGGTGCACCTAAGCTCTCCAAGATTAAGGCTTTCCATTGCTCAGGCTTTGACTGTGATTTCTCAGAAACAGAAGGCAGCATTGAGGGAGGTGTACAAGAATAAGAAGTACTTGCCACTCGATCTTCGCCCAAAGAAGACCAGAGCTATTCGCAGAAGGCTCACCAAGCACCAGGCCTCATTGAAAACCCAGAGGGAGCAGAAAAAGGAGACATATTTCCCATTGAGGAAATATGTTATTAAAGCATAGGTTTTCTGCACTCTTTGGATCCTAGATTTGCATCTGCCCCGTTAGACAAGTTTTGATATTTCTATTGTATTTTCTTGGTGTTATCAACGTTTTCTTCATCAGACCTGGGTTTAAAGTTTTCCTTCTTGAAGCTATTAGGTTTTCCGCACTTTGTTACTTCGTGTCTTTATGGAACAAAGCTCATTGCAGATCATTAGTTCTACAATGTTTAAAATTGATGAATATTAAGTTTTGTTATTTATTTTTAAAAAAAATAAATAAAATTGATTTATGAAGTTCCACTAAATTTTTTTTTTTTTGGATACGTTCCACTAAATTTTTTAATAATAAAATATTGTATTTTTAAGAAAATAAATATATAAAGTCAGTAGGTTTGGTCTAGTGGTGAGGGGTTTGGGTATTATGCTGAAAGTCCTTGGTTCAATCCTCAGCTCCATTGTAAATCCAAAAAAAAAAAAAACTAATTTATAAAAATATATATATATATATATATATATATAAACTTTTTTAAAATTAATTTAAAAAAAAAAATTAGGCATAATGTCTTGAACCAAAATCCGAAAATTACAAGAACTCTTTTTGAGAATAACTTTCTCAACAAGATACAAGTCCTAGTCACTAATTATTTTTGGCTTGCTCCACGGATCCTTACAATAGTCACTTCCCTCTTTTATATATATATATATATATATATATATATAGACACGCACGCCATCATTCAAAGGCAACAAAGATATGAGATTGCCTCATATATTCTAAAGAACACATATTGGAATAGAGAATAATTTTCAATGTATTCTAAAGAGCACATTAGAATAAAGAATAATTTTCAATGTACCAAAAGACAATAAGAATTGTTAAGAAGTCTCACATCGGTTGAGAGATGGTCTGACTAAGTGTTTATAAACTAGAGGCAATCCTCACCTTACAAACCGGTTTTATAAGGATGAGTTAAGCCCAATACTCATTTTCTAAGATGATATCAGAGTCTCTCCAAAATTCGTTGGGCCACCCGATATCGGGTCACCTACCATTTATATCCGTGTACCAAACCCAATAGCACTGGACGCGAGGGAGTGACCTTACAAGCCGATTTTGTAGGATGAGTTAGGCTCAATACTCATTTTTTAAGAAGAATAATTAGTTGTGGAATTTAAGCTTGAGTGAATTAATCTTATGTGCTAGAGCTTTTGGTGACGGTTTCTAGACATTTTGACAATACCCGAACTTGATTTGTATTGATTTTCCAGCATTCTTTCATTAAGGGAGGTCTTCCACAACTATCATAATGCAAATCTTAGACTTCAAGGCATCATTAACCACTCTTTTTTTCATATTCCAAGGATTTATTCCTAATAATTAAAAGAGAAAAAACACAAGTAAAAATGCTCTATTAAACTTTATTAAAATCATCTCACTTTATTAATAAACTTTGTTACCAATTCAATTCACCTACAACAACTACTACTTTTGTGCAAATTTTTCTCTACATGTATGTTTATTAAAATTTTATAGGTGCATTTTTTATCTACAATTGCATTCATTAAAATTTTATATGTACGTTGTGCTAATACTTAGCACGAAATCACACACTAGTTATGTTTGTTCTGCAAGTTTGTGATGATGACTTCTATAGTAGTGAGTTTTTTAAATTGAATTTATTTAACCATATTTTTTTTATTTTATTATGTTTATAAATGCTTATGGTGTAAAAGATGCACATTGTCTAACAATATTATTTTTCTTTTGTTAATTTTTTTTTTTATCATGGAAGGATAAAAGATATAAATTATTTCTTATAATTAATAGGAATTTTTTTTCACCGATCTATTTACTAAGTGTATTAAAGAGACAAACAAAACACTTCAATGTAGCTAAGAGATATTTCACAATTATATAAGTGCGAAAAACTATTTAATTCATACATGTAAAGAAAGATTGAGCTTTATAAAGTGATCAAATTATTTTCTATTTGTTACATGCAAAGTGGAAATATGGTTAAATTTATGAAACTTGTTATTTTTATGACTCTAATTCTTTCCCTTATTCTTGTTGCGGCTAACTTTGACGGTAACCCATTTTTTCGTTTTTCTTTTTTTAAATTTTCTTCTTAACTTTTAATATAATCATATATCCCCTTTAATTAGTAACAGTTTTATGCTTTCTCTTGTTTCATTACAGCGGTTTTTGACTGTGATAACGACTCTCAATGTATAAACAAAGTTAAGTGTAAGGCTCCATTGATTCCGTTTTGCAGAAACCACAAATGTGTTTGTGATCCTCATAATGGTATAAAAACCACTTGGAGTGAAAGATCATAGTGAGTGCATGAATTTCCTATATGGTAGAATGGTTTCTTGAACTACCAAAATATCAAATAGTTTATGATAAAATATTTCATGATGCCACTTAAGTGCTACATTGGCATCCAATGATTGAATTTGTTTTCTTTTTCTTTTTCCATTCCTAATTTCACATACCATGCAGTTATGGTTCTGTAATTTGAATTCTCTTATAATACATTGTTCCTTATACTTCAATTTAGTATTATATGTAAGATCTTCAATTTTAGTATCCAATTTTGATTGTTGTTCGTCAGATTGTTGTCTTAGTTTCGTTGAGCATGCGTGACATCCTTTTTTGAATAAATTAACTAACTTTTTATAAATAAAATCAATTGGGGAATTATGGTGTTACATCCTGTCTCTTCCTATGCGCTCCTTCTATTTTACTTTGATTATTTTCTTTTTTGTTTTACTTCAAATCTTTCGTGTTTGTCAATTTAATTTAAATGATTTGATAAATAATATTTTATTAATTGAGTTAATAATTGGTGGATATCTTGAGTAGTGTAATCTGATTATATGATTATAGTGGAAAGTCTCTCTTACTTTAAGGAGCAAAATCACTTTAAAAGATGTGGATCGGAGATTGGACTAATTGACTATTTGGTAGTGAATAAGTATAAAAATTACAGTGTCTTTTCTCTTTTTCTGCACTACTGTTTTACTTTTTTTTTGGTTTAATTTCAATTCTTTCGTGTTTGTCTACAAAAGTTAAATGATTTGATAAAGAATATTTTATTCATTATTTTAATAAGAAGAATTAATTTTTCAAAACCGAAAAACACAATTCAACCCCCTCTCCTCCTCGTGTTTCGTACTTTCATCATTTTGAACCTTCAACAATGACACAATTAAAAAATATAAGAGGTGATCTTTGATGCCACGATGCCACAAGAGCCGGTCTATCATCATAAATATATCTTTGTAATTAACAATCTTAAATTGAAAATTTACAAGAACTATCGGCAGTGACGAAGTCATAAAATTTATAAAGTTTGGTCAAAATTTCGGTTTTAAACAAAAATCGCGGTTTTGAACAAAATAAATCTCAGTTTTGTCTTAAACTAACTCCTAAAAATCTCAATTTTATATCAAACTAGGCGATGTCTATGGTGCACAAGTGGAGAAAGTCTTCTACAGTACACAAGTGAATGATAACATTATAACGAATACGAATTTTACAAAATACACCGTTGGATTGAAAGTTTATATCGTATAGATCATCCATAAAAATAATGGTTTATGGGTTTTATTGACAACCGTTAATTTTGATGGGTCTTAATGACATATCAAATGATTTTCAACTTTTTTCAAATTTTTATAGATGATCTATATGATTTGAACTTTAAAATACTAAAAAAAAAAAAACAAAAATCATATAGATGATCTATATGAAAAATCACCCTATGATCTATATGAAAGTTCAGCATGTTTTTTTTTTCAAATATTTTATAGATGATCTATATGAAAAATCACCCTATAGATTTCATCACAAGCACACAAATCTTAACGCAATTTAATTTAATTTACTCTTGTCATAAGAAAACAATTTATAAACAAGTTGAGGATAATGGAATAAGTCTATGACAAATGTCACATCTCCAGGCAATTAACGAAGCGCTTCGTATAAGTATGATAGAAATACTCGCATACCCCCGAAACACACATGGTGCTTGCAAAGTGCTCGGTCATAGCCTATAGGTTCTGGACATACATCAATTTCTTCGTTCGGTCCTTTGTCGTCTTGTCCTAGAGATAAAACATGATAAAATTTGTTAATAATCTCAATCAACAAAAACACAAGAAAAAGATCAAGAGAATATGTTACATACTACTCTCCATAACCACAAAATGAAAGTGAACTAATCACATCTAGCCATCAGAGCAGTTGCGTAAACTAAGCAAAATAGAAAACTAAAACTAAGAAAGTTTTATTTATACATGAAATTTGTTTACAATAGTGTAACTTGACTTTTACGAAGAAATAAGGTCCTATTTAATTTACACCCTGGGAATACTGATTTAACCTCCATATTAATTGGAGTTTTATTACATATAACCAATATTTAAATGTGAAATGAAAAGATAAAAATTGTCATTATAAAAAAAATAAAAAAAAATAAAAAAAAAAAAAGATAAAAATTGTCATTCCACTTTGTTGGTTCTGCAACAACCGCGGCCATATCATCCCTGATCGTGGCAGTGCTTTTCAAACGAAATTTTGACTTTTGACTTGTTTGACATGTCCGTGGTGAGATCATATACCAAACGAAATGTTACCAATTTTTTTTTATAATGAAGTTGTGGATCGAACTCAGAACCTCATTCATACTATTTAAACCATTTACCACTAGACCAAACATAGTGAATTCAAATAGTATTTTATTTTATTTTATTGGCTTTTATCACCGATTTAATATGGTCTGGGGATCAGTTTTGACATCAAGTGGTTTCAGTTCCCTCCCAATCGCAGTTGCGAGGGATCGAACCATGGTCCTTCCTATCAAGTTCAGCGTCAATCACCACTGAACCAACTAACGATCGGTAAATAATTTTTTATTTTCATTATTAGTTTTTAACCTATAAGAAATAAATTCAAAATTTGACATTGTCGGAGTCTATTTAACCTAAAATAATATTACAGACAAATATAAGTAAATCTTTTAAACATATTAAAGCAGGATACTAATGAATAGTCGTTTCCACACTTCTCCATTTGTGTCATCTTTTAATTTTAAATTAAAGCAAGATACTAATGAATAGTCGTTTCTACCCTTCTCCATTTTTTTCTTTTATGACACCTAAGTCAATCCAAGGGCATAATTGTATATTTACAACATTTCATCATATTTGAGTAGATCAAATATACTTTTTTTATAATTTCTACGCGGACTTATATTTCTACTCATATATTAGTATCAATGCATTTTTTATTTATAGTAGTTATTTTTACGGCGATCTATATTTCTACTTATATATTATTGAGTGTCTATTTTTTTATAATTTTTACAGAAAGATATATCTCTAATCATATAATAATATGTGTGTCTATTTTTTTTATAATTTCTACACAAAAATTAATGTCCTTCGAAATTTAAATGGGGTCTTATAAAATGGGACAGAAAAAAAATCTGAATAGTCTTGTATTTAAGGATGGATGTTACCAATAGATGATAACTTAATGATTAGAGGTTATGTTTTGCCTCCTATGTGCTCTTTTTGCAGGAATAATGTTGAAACTACTTTTCACATTTTTTTTAAAGTGAGTATGCTATTAAGATTTGGTCTTGCCTTGCCAATATTTTGAATACGGTGATTCAGTTCAATTCTATGGAGGATATGTGGAAGCTTTGTGGCTTGAATTGTAAAAGAACACAATATCTTTAGTGTATTATTGATCTCTTTGAATTACACTTGTTGCTGTCTATTTGTACACGAGAGAGTGATGAAACTATGCCTAAAACAAAGGAAACTTAACTATTATGCTAATCAGAAGTAGCTATACAAGGCAATAATTAAATATTGACAGTAAACTAAATCAGACAAAACAAAGAGAGAATCAAGGATCATTTATGTAGGATCATGATTCTTAACACTCCCCCTCAAGTTGGAATAGATGTTGATCATTCCTAACTTGTTGATGAGGTTGGAAAACTGTGGAACGCTCAATGCTTTAGTGAATACATCTGCTGGTTGTTCTGATGTTGAGATGTGGTAAGTTTTGACAACCCCAGCTTGAACCTTTTCCCGAACAAGGTGACAATCAATCTCTATGTGTTTTGTCCGTTCATGAAATACCGGATTGGAGGCTATGTGCAGAGCGGCTTGGTTATCACAAAATAGCTTAACCGGTTGTTGATGCTCTATTCCAAGGTCATGTAGAACACTTAGCAACCAAGTGACCTCACAGCAAACAGACGCCATGGAACGATATTCCGCCTCTGCACTTGAGCGGGATACAGTGACTTGCTTCTTGGTTTTCCAAGATATCAAGGAATTTCCAATAAAAACACAATAACCTGATGTTGACCTGCGTGTGTCTTGACATCGAGCCCAATCCGCGTCACAGAAAGCGTTCAACTGTAATGTACTTGTGGAAGGGAAAAGAATACCTTGTCCAGGTGTTTTCTTGATGTAGCGCAGTACCCTTTGTGCAGCTTCCAAGTGTGGAATGCGAGGCTTGTCCATGAATTGACTGAGGATGTGAACTGCGTACACCAAATCTGGCCTTGTAATGGTTAAGTAGATCAATCTCCCAACAAGTCTTCGATAAGAAGATGGCTCATCGATGCAATCACCATCAATTTTGTTAAGAGACAAATTTTGCTCCATTGGAGAATTGGCTGGCTTTACAGCCAAGTAACCCATGTCCTCTAATATTTCAAGTGCATATTTTCTTTGTGAAAGAGTGATTCCCTGTTTGGATCGAGATACCTCTATGCCCAAAAAATATTTTAAGTTACCCAAATCCTTGAGCTTGAATTGCTCCATGAGATGAGCTTTAATTCTCTCAATTTCTTGGAGATTATTTCCTGCCAAGATGATGTCATCGACGTAAATAAGGAGGGCAGTAAAACTAGTGTCACGGTGTCTAACAAATAAGGAGTGATCTGATTTTGATTGAGTGTAATCAGCAAGGATGAGGACTTTGGATAATTTGATAAACCATTGACGAGAGGCTTGCTTTAGCCCATACAAAGATTTATGAAGCTTGCAAACGCGTGTCTCTCCCTTTCTTCCATAACCGGGAGGTAAGGACATGTATACCTCTTCCTCAAGATCACCATGGAGAAAGGCATTGTTGACATCTAGTTGTCTAAGATGCCAATTCATGGAAGATGCAACAGCAAGCAATAACCGAACAGTAACAAGTTTAGCAACGGGTGCAAATGTCTCACGATAATCAAAACCTTCAATCTGGCTGTACCCTTTTGCAACCAAACGAGCTTTGTAGCGCTCAATGGTTCCATCCGGGTTAAATTTGATTTTATAAACCCATTTGCAACCCACTGGATTCTTGTTAGGAGGCAAATGTTGGAGAGACCAAGTGCCGTTATCATGGAGAGCACGAAGTTCTTCATCCATGGCAAAACGCCACTTAGGATCCTTGACTGCTTGGTGAAAGGAGGTAGGTTCTTTGATAGCTGAAATAGAAGTGGTAAAAGCACGATGTGCAGGAGAAAGTCTATCGTAATTAAGAACACTAGATAAGGGATGAGGAATACCTTTAGGAGCAGTCAACACCGAGTGAGACGACGATGAAGAACGAGTAGGCAAGGACACTTCCACATGGTACTGCCGAAGATAGTTGGGTGGTCGTATGAGTCGCTTAGCCATAAGAGCGGGAGGAGGAATGTCATGAGGTGCTTCTGGTGGTGTTATTGTTGTAGAATCTGAAGTTGAGGCTTCTATAGTGGAGACAATGGTAGGAATAATTGTATCTTGAGACTCTATAGTTGGTGTCACAATAGGTGGTGTTGGTTGTTGGTCATCAAAAGCAGTTGGTGTGTGTGTAGGAAAGGATGGCGTAGTTTCATGGGAGCTTGAATCAAAAGGCTCAATATTTGGAAGGGGAATTTGGTGTGTTGAAGGAGTGGGCATGGTGGCAGCGGAAGAATAAGGAAAGATGTGCTCATGAAAAATGACATCTCGAGAAGTAAAAGTTTTACCGGTGGCTAGATCATATACTCGATAACCTTTGGTACCGTAAGGGTAACCGAGAAAAATGCAGCGAATTGAACGAGTGTCAAACTTTGTTGGTTTATGATGGTGGTTGGAGGCAAAGCATAGACAACCAAAAACCCGTAAGTGGTGGTAAGTCGGTGGTTTGTGGAATAGTATCTCAAAAGGTGTTTTTCCATGTAGAATGGGTGTTGATGTGCGGTTGATTAAGTAGGCGGCAGTAAGGATAGAGTCACCCCAGAAGGTTTTGGGAAGGTTTGCTTGAAAAAGTAAGGCACGGGCTACATTGAGAAGGTGACGATGTTTTCGTTCTACAACACCATTCTGTTGTGGGGTTGAGACACAACTCGTTTGGTGAATAATTCCCTTGTCATGATATGTGTTTGGAATGGAGAATTCTAGACCATTGTCACTACGAATGATTTTAATGCGCGATTCAAATTGGGTTTCTACTAGATTTATAAACGTAAGTAGATAATTTCTAGCTTCAGATTTTGTATGTAAAAGGTAAACCCATGTGCATCGAGAAAAATCATCTACTATAGTGAGGAAATATTTTGCCCCTTGTAAAGTTGGAACATGATAACCGCCCCAAATATCAACATGAATCAATTCAAAACAAGATTTTGTATTAATATAACTAGCAGAAAATGGTTGTCTAGTTTGTTTAGCAAGTGGACAAATGGAACAATCATTAATAGAATGAAATTTTACAAAATCAGAACATAAAGAGATGGCGTGCAGGCTTTTATTTGAGGGGTGACCAAGTCGTTGGTGCCAAAGAAGAGGATTTCTTGAAGTGACCGTGGCAGCGAAAATACTACACCCAGAAAACTTCGACGTATCCAAGTAGTAAAGTCCAGCTTCCTCAATTCCCGTCCCAATCGTCTTCCCCGAATGTTGGTCCTGCACATAACAAAGGTTGTTGGTAAAAGTTGCATAACAAAAAGAGGTTTGATTTAATTTTGCCACAGATATTAAATTCAATTCAAAGGAAGGTACACAAAGCACATCGTAAAGTATCAGGCTTTTAGAAAAATGTATTGTCCCTATATGTGTGACTTGAGCAAGGGCATGGTTAGGTAAATGGACATAACGATTTGTAACCGGGCTACTAGTAGTGAAAAATTGAGACGAACAAACCATGTGATCAGTGGCTCCTGTATCGAATATCCATCTAACACTCTTACCATATGTGGGAGATGTAGGGGATATACCTGAAAGGTTGTTCATTGTCGACACTTGATTGGCAACACTAACCGATTTTGTCCGATCAATAAGTTCAAGTAAATCACGATATTGCTCTGCAGTCAGGCTGTAGGAGGGTGTTGTTTCGACCTTGTCAAGTTTGGAACTCACATGATGAGCTTTAGAGAGTGAGTTTGAAGGATCTTTCTTATCCCCTTGAACATTTACTCGCTTCAGCTTGCGACAAATGTCGATGGTATGACCCTTGTAGCCACAATGATCACATTTTAGATGTTGACGACAATGTTCAGCAATGTGTCCAACAAGATTGCAGCGGTCACATTTGATATGTGGATTCCTCGGTTGATGATTCCCTTTCAAATTTGGTGGCTCGTTTCTGACAGCAAATGCCATTGCATCCGCTGTTGTTTGTGGAGAAATGTTTCTCTGTTTTTCATCTTGGATGATGAGGGAAAATACTTTATTCACGGGTGGTAATGGATCCATGAGTAAAATTTGTCCTCGAGCTCCAGCATAAACTGGGTTGAGTTTCATCAGAAACTGAATGGTGCGTTGAGATTGTTGATACTCCTTTAATTTTTTAGCCATGTCACCATTAATTTGTGGAAGAGGACTAAGGGCATCACGTGCATCCCACAGACCCTTTAACTTGGTGTAGTAGTCACCAATGCTCATATCTCCTTGAATGCACTCATGAATCTCTTTTTCAATGTGGAAGAGATGCACACTATTTGTATGAGAGAAACGCTCTTTCAATTCCATCCAGATCTTAGAGGCATCATCAGTGTACATTACACTTTGAGCAATGTTGGGTGAAATAGTGTTGAGAATCCAGCCTTTGACAAGAAGGTTGCAGCGGATCCATTGCCTGTATTCCTTGGAGGATGTTGTTGATGGCTTCATGATGGATCCATCCACAAAGCCATCCTTGTTTTTAGTGGTGAGAGCCATGAGCATGGCATGACTCCAAAGAGGATAATTGCTTTGTGACAATTGTTGAGTCACAAGAACCAAACCTGGTTGGTCAGAGTGATGCAGATATAGCGGATCGCTTGGATCATCGTACACATTGATAATGGGTTTCTTTGTGTCGTTCGATGCTTTGGGCGTTGATAAGGTTTCATCATGTTTTTCCATGGAAAATATGATTAAAAGGGTATTTGAGCTATAGAGGTTTGGTTGCTCCTGATACCATGTAAAAGAACACAATATCTTTAGTGTATTATTGATCTCTTTGAATTACACTTGTTGCTGTCTATTTGTACACGAGAGAGTGATGAAACTATGCCTAAAACAAAGGAAACTTAACTATTATGCTAATCAGAAGTAGCTATACAAGGCAATAATTAAATATTGACAGTAAACTAAATCAGACAAAACAAAGAGAGAATCAAGGATCATTTATGTAGGATCATGATTCTTAACATGAATTGGTCCCTTCAATGCAAAATTACAGTCGCTGCAGCTTTGGTTAACCTGATCAATGCTATTTGGTTTGCAAGGAATCAAGCTAGATTTCAAAACAATCACATCACATGGAATTCTCTCATTACCATAATAACTGCCAACACTACTTTATCGGTAATAATTCTAAGAAAGTTGCTTCTAATTCCATTAGGAGATTTTATAGTTTTGAAACATTTCAATATAGTTATTCATCATTCCAATGCTCCTGAGATTAAAGAAATGTTGTGGCAACCTCCTTTAGTCAATTGATGGAGCGAATAAAGGAAATCCAGGACTTGCTTCATGTGGTGGTGTATTTAGGAATCATGAGGCTGATTTGATTTACTGTTTTGCTGAGCCTTTGGGTCTTGTTACATCTTTTCAAGCTGAACTTTGTAGTGCTGTGAGGGCTGTAGAGGTGGCACACAACATGAATTGGAACAATATTTGAATTGAAACTGACTCAATGCTAGTGGTTTTAGCTTTCAAAAATTTCAACTCAAATGTTTCATGGAATTTAAGAAATAGATAGCACAATGTGAAGCTTCTTTGCAATCAAATAAATTGTACCGTGTCCCATATTTGTAGGGAAGGGAACCAAGTGGCTGATTCTCTTGCTAATTATGGTTGTTCTATTCTCAATTTTACATCTTGGCAACAAGTTCCTGATTTTGTAAATGCTAGTTTAATTAAAAAAAACAAGTTAGGAATTCCTAGTTTTCGTTTTTGCAACTCTTGCAGGAGTTTTGGTCTATGCCCACTCCTTTTGTTTTGTTAATCCTTGCTCTTTATCTTATATATATTTTGGGTTGGTTAGCTCTTTGCTACCAACCTCCTTTTGGCTTAAAAAAAATTAAGGATGGATGTTATGATTTTTATGAGGACTTATATTTATACTAATATTTTAATTAATATAAGTGTCTATTTTCTATAATTTTAACGGTGACTTATATTTCTACTCATATATAACTCATGCTTATTTTTTTATAATTTTTTGATGAACCTATACTTATACTCATATATATTGATACGGAAGCCTTTTTTTTATAATTTTTACGGAGACTTATATTCTTTCTTTTTTTTATAGAACGGGGATTTATATTCCTACTCATATATTAATACAAGTAAAAAATCTCAAGAGGGAGTTATATATATATATATATATATATATATATATATATATATATATTTTATCTTTATGTTATTAAATTTATTGTGTTAATTATTAATGACTTTACTATATTTATTAATCTTTTACCACTATTTTCATCATGCAATACCTTTGTTTGGATTATGTTCATGCTCACATTATGGTATCAGAGCCTTAAGGGTTCTGAGACCTCCTGAGTTAATAAATTTTTAAGATTGTTATAGTTTGCATTTTGAATATTTACTTTAAACATTTTTTTTTCTTATTTTTGCTAAAGTGCCTCAATCCACGACCCTGAGTGTTGGCCTGTTTTAGAAGAATATGCTGAATAGCTGGGTGGTCCAGGTAGTAAGACCCGAGGTTAGGGCAGTGAAACCGTTGGTTTAGCCTAGTTGTATGTTCATCTAAAGCTTAAACAAAAATAAGGGGAGGAGAGAGAGTCACATAGTAAAGAAAAGATAAGAAAATTTTAAATAAAAATTCAAGGTCAATCTGTATAAATTTTAAAAATAAACTTAATTCAGAGATGTCTCGGTTACTGAATAGGGCTTGGAGCAGTGTTAGTGGTAGAAGTAGTAGGTCTAACAGAACTTTAGTCCCGCCTACCTCAGGTACTGAAACAACATTAAACCAAGATACTTTTCAAAATCAAGAATTAGAAGTACAAGAAATGGAAAATAAATTAATTAATTGGAATATGCCAGAGATTAAGTTAAATGAAATTTATAAGATTAGTACCTTCGATTTTAAAAGTCAAAAAGTTATACATACTCTAGAACAAGCTAGAAATGTAAAGAATAAACAAGAAACTTTTACGTTATTAGATAAAAAACTATTAGACCAACATTATAAAGATGGATTCAGATACATCCACTTGGGACTAGTGCAAGTGGCAGTAAAACCCTTACATAAACTAGGATTAAATTCACCCATATTACTAATTTTACGAGATTCTAGAATTAGAGACTTTCATGACTCTGTTATAGCCATGTTAGAATCTAATCTTAATGATGGTCCTGTTTATTTTAATTGTTATCCAAATTACTCGATGAGTTTAAATGATGAGATTACAAGTTCATCTTTAGTCATCTGCGTCCAACATCAAAATGATAACTTTACAGAAGGAATATCTAATGTAGATATTATTACTAGAATAACTTATAAGGTTACCAATGTTAACTACAATTATAAATCTTTAAGATCTACACCTAGAAATGAAACATGTATTATAGAAGCTAATCTAAAGAAATCTAGTATAATTACCCCGAAAATATTAACCATTTCAGAATTAAAAGAGAAGATTCCAGAAGAATGGATAATAGAAAATACTACTACGCAACCAGAAAAACTAGAATCAAGATCTATTAGAGATATTATTACTGATCAAGATGGAAACATTAGAATTAGAATGAATAGAAGTCAATCGTTTAGATACAATCAGTCGCCAAGCATAGGATCTTCCTCTGCTAGACGTTCTGTAGACTCCACGATTAGATTAAACTTAGCAGGAGTAAATTTTGCTCCAACAATACCGCAACCCATTTATCAAGAGAGAATCAGTAGATCTCCTTCACCTACTGAATCTCAAATATTAGGGATGATTAAAGCAGAAGAACCTTTTGAAATTGATAAAGTCTGGATTAGAGAAGATTTTTTAGCTTATTTTAATAAAGAAAAACGTAGATGGTATTTTGATACCTTTCCGGAAGAAAAAAGAAGTTTATATCTAAAATTATTTTATCAATTCTTAGAACATCATGAAGTGAACATTTACTTCTTTACCTGGTTCGAATTATACTATTTAGATAATAACCTACTAAATCCTTATGCTAAAAAATTATTTTTAAATACTAAAACTAGACTTAGTATTAAATGGAAAACGTCAAGAAAGGAGATAGTTGAAGCTATTCATCCTCCTCTTGAAGCCATTAAAATTACACCACCTAAAGAAAACATCGAAATAGAAGCCTCGCCTTTTAAAGTTATAATTAACTCTACAGAGCAAAAGAAAGATATAAATAATATTCATAGTCAACTAAATTACACTAATCAAATATTACACACCATGGCGCAACAATTAGATAGAGTAGAACAATTTTTACCAGAAACTTTAGAAACTAAAGTATCTGACCCTACTAGGCCAATCTATCATTATAATATACCTACAGATAAAGAAATTAAAGATTTGACTCTAGGATTTAATCCAGAACAGAAATTAGATGAATTAGTAGATAGATTAAAAGTCTTAAATATAGGATCAACATCAGAAGTTAAAATTAACACTCTATCACTTGGAAATGAAGAAGAGAATATTATTTCTCGTTTGGACAAAGCCCCTCGGCCTAAAACTCGAAATTATTATCCTAGGCCTTCCTTTGCTGATGTTCAGTTTGAGGAAAGAAATAGTTTTATCGGAGACAGTTACTCCGGAGACTGTATTATAGAGTGGAACATAGATGGTGCATCTGAACAACATATATTAAATATTATTCAGAATATGACTATGGCAGCAACTGCCTTCAAAATTAAAAAGAATTCAGATAGGAAAACAAAAGATATGCTTGTAATGGGGTTTACAGGCCAATTAAAAGGTTGGTGGGATAATATCCTCAGTGAGGAAGATAAGTTAAAAATTGATTCAGCTGTTAAACTAGAAACAAATGAAGAAATTTGTGTTACAACCCTATTATATGCGATAACTAAGTTTTTTATAGGAGAACCTTTAAAATTACAACAAAGAGCATCTGATCAATTATTAAATCTTTATTGTCCAACCATGTCAGATTACCGTTGGTATAAAGATATGTTTCTTTCTAAGTTATGTCTGCGTCTTGATGGAGCGGCCATTTATTGGAAAGAAAGATTTATTAGTGGATTACCTAGATTATTTGCAGAAAAAGTTAAAGGTAATATTAGACAAAACTACAACGGAGAGATACCCTTTAACTCATTAACTATGGGAGAAATATCAAATTATATTGTTGAAACTGGATTACAAATCTGTACTGATTATAAGATACAAAATAAGATTAAAAATGAGAAAGCAAATAATAAAAGAGAACTGGGATCGTTCTGCGAACAATACGGTGCTACCCCCATAAGAGCTCCTAGTAATCCTAAGAGTAAAAAGAAAGCTTTTAGTAAAAATAAGAAAAATCTTAAAAAATATTATAAGAAAGATAATTACCAAAAAGAAAATTATCAAGAAAATAAAAAGTTTTATAAGAATTCAAGAAAAAAGAAAGGTAGAAACTCTTACCAGAAAAATAATAACAAAAATAAAGACATTAAGTGTTATAAATGTGGTCGATTTGGTCATTACGCCAATGACTGCAAAGTTAAAGAAAAAATTCAACAAATTAGTAATTTAAATATATCAGAGGAATTAAAAAACAATTTAATTCGTACTTTAGAAAATATAATGCTATTATCAGACGACGATTTCTCTTCATCTAGTGAATCTGAAGTTGAAGAGATTAACAATTTAATTGAAAGTAGTGAGTCTAGTGAAGAAGAATCAGAAGAATGCTTAGGTATAGATTTTTGTAACTGTAATAATTGCATTAAAAGCATTAATGTTTTAACTAATCATCAAGCTAATACCTTAATAGGAATATTAGACAAAATGGAAGAATCTGAAAGTAAACAAGCTTTTATGAGGCAGATTAAAGATATAATTGACGATAATGAAATAGAAAAGAAAGAATTACATAAAGTAGAATTTAAAGATGTTATGGAACTCTTTAAGAAACCTTCTCAGAATCCCATAACCTTAAGAGACTTACAAGAGGAAATTAAAATCCTTAAAAAAGAAATTCAATCATTAAAAAATAGAGATGATGAATTGGAAGTTAAAATTCTAGAATTACAAGGAACTCTAATTATTCAAGAACAGAATAGGCTACGAACTATGATTCCTTTTCCTTCTTCTAGTAAGAACGAAGAAGAAGAAATCTATATTAATAAAATAGAAAAAATGATTTCTCACAAATGGTATACAAAGATTAATTTAATAATCAGAGATATGACTTATGAATTTACTGCATTAGTAGACTCTGGAGCAGATTTAAACTGCATACAAGAAGGATTAATACCTACCCAGTTCTACGAAAAAACTAAAGAATCATTACGAGGAGCTAATGGTAATAGATTACAAGTTTCGTATAAGTTATCCAACGCTAAAGTTTGTAAAGATAAAATATGTTACATAACCTCCTTTCTATTAGTTAAAAATATTACAGAAGAAATTATTTTAGGAACACCTTTCTTAACCTTACTTTATCCCTTTAAAGTAAATGAAAATAGAGAAATTAATTTTGAATTTTTAGATAAACCAAAAATTAGAGATTTAAACTTTGTACAAGAAAAAGCTATATCTCAAATTAATTTAATAAATAAAAAGAAAAAACAAATTAATTTTATTAATAAGGAAATACGTTTAAAAAGAATAGAGGACCAAATAAAAACACCCAATATTAAAGAAAAAATTAATAATGTTTTAGAAAAATTTAAAAAACATCTTTGCTCTGAACAACCTAATGCATTCTGGAAAAGAAAGGTACATACTGTCTCTTTACCTTATGAATCAAACTTTGAAGAAATAAATATACCCACTAGGGCTCGACCAATACAAATGAATCAAGAACACCTAGATTATTGCAAAAAAGAAATACAAGATTACTTAGATAAAGGCTTAATTAGGCCTAGTAAATCTCCTTGGAGTTGTTCGGCATTTTATGTTATTAATGCATCTGAATTAGAACGAGGAAGTCCTAGATTAGTAATAAATTATAAATCATTAAACAAAGCGTTAAAATGGATTAGGTATCCTATACCTAATAAAAAAGATTTAATTAGTAGATTACATAATAAAAGTATTTATTCAAAATTTGATTTAAAATCAGGATATTATCAAATCCAATTAGAAGAAAAGGATAAATATAAAACGGCATTTGTGGTACCATTTGGTCACTATGAATGGAACGTTATGCCTTTAGGACTAAAGAATGCTCCTTCTGAATTTCAAAATATTATGAACACCATATTTAATGATTACTCAGATTTTACCATAGTTTATTTAGATGACATATTAGTTTTTTCGGAGTCCATTAACCAGCATTTTCACCATATGGAACTATTTTTTCAAATTATTAAAGATAATGGTTTAGTGTTATCAGAGAAAAAATTAAAAATATTTCAAACTAAAATTAGATTTTTAGGTTTCGACATAACACAAGGGATGTACACCCCTATTAGTAGATCATTAGAGTTTGTTAGTAAATTTCCTAATGAATTAAAGGATAAAACTCAATTACAGAGATTTTTAGGATGTGTGAATTATGTGTCAGATTTTATCCCTAACCTTAGAATTATATGTATCCCCTTGTTTAAGAGACTTAGGAAAAATCCACCACCTTGGGATGATACAATGACTCGGAGTATATTACAATTAAAGGAAATAGTAAAAAAATTACCTTGTTTAGGAATACCAGATCCTACAGCCAAATTAATAGTGGAAACAGATGCCTCTGATCTTGGATTTGGAGGAATTTTAAAGCAAATACTACCGGGTATGGCTAAGGAACAAGTAGTCAGATATTATTCTGGAACTTGGAACCCAGCCCAATTAAAATATAGTACTATTAAAAAAGAAATTTTATCAATTGTTTTATGCATTACAAAATTTCAAGATGATTTGTTTTCTAAGAAATTTTTATTAAAAACTGATTGTAAAGCTGCAACCAGTGTTTTACAAAAAGATGTAAAAAATTTAGTTTCAAAACATATCTTTGCTAGATGGCAATCATTACTCTCCTGTTTTGATTTCGAAATTGAGCATATACAGGGAATTAAGAATTCCTTGCCAGACTTTTTAACAAGAGAATTTCTGCAGGGAAAACATGAGTAAAGAAAAATCAGATCCTCGAGATAATTATGGACCTCCGAAGGTAACCAATAAAGAATTAGTTTTAGGATCTTCATCATCTTCGTCAAATAAAACTTTAACCTTAGGGTCACCTTCTTATTTGAATAAAATTATGTCTAGTCCCCAATCCATTACCTCAAAAATTAGTCCTCAACCAGGAATTAGGCCTTGCCTAATATCTCCATTACACTTTTCTGCCCAGCTTGCAAGTCCTTCTCCTCAAAAACTACGACCGTCTAAATTAGCTTATTACTCACCCCCTGAAACTACTCAAAAATCCTCTTTCATTACTAAAAAACAGATTACACCTATTCTACCATTAGAACCTTCCTATTGCCCAGCAAATTTCTCATTACTTCAAATAGTGTCAAAAATATTACCCCCTGGATTCTTCTATTTGCCAGAAGATTCAAATCTTTTCAAAACAAGAAAATATTACGAATTTATTCTAATAGATACAGACTCTATAACTTTAACCCATCATTACGACCCGAAAGACTCAAACAAAATTACCTTCTCTAAATTCAAAATTAATAAAGTTTTATCTCCAGCCGACTGGAGTCAGCCTCCTCACAAAGAAAAAGCTTTTAGCAGGACTTTTGTCCCGCAATGTTACAATTATTTTGATTATATGAAAGCTTGGTATCATTTTTTGGATATTGAGCCTTTTAATCATACTTGGTTTATATGGTTTAACAAAAATATATCAATTAGTTTCCCAAACTGGTTCGTAGAATGGTTTTACACCATTGGTCCGATTGTGAAAATATTACCAGACTTCGCTCAGGAAGCCTTTAATGTTTTTAAGGAAGTTACTACCTGTCCACAATACAAAGCTCTGCTTTGTTTTTGTGCAGTTTTTGGAATTACTTGGATCACTTCATGGACCTTGTCCACAGCTCCATTATGGGAAGAACCCATGCCACAACAATTAATTAAAAAGTACTCAGTTAAATGGTGGAGTAAGTTCAATCCGGAATTGATCTCTCCAGCTAGATTAAACGCTTGGTTTTCAGCTAATCCTAGTCTTTGCAAAGAATCTCAAGTACCTGGTCCCGTTGAGTTTTCAGCATTACAACCACAGTTATTGGATTCATTAAAGAACATTACCAATCCTCGGGAGTATATGGAAAAATTAAAGGAAGCAATGTCAGTCTTATCAGATAACGATAGCACTAGCATTACTAGCGTTACAGATATTCAAAATGAAGACGACTGTTACGGATTAATGGATCTCTAAAAGATTTTTGGAATAATTGCATGAATTATCAAAAAGCTGCTTTTAGGGAATTATTAAAAGAATCTACTTTCGGTGAAGGAATCCCCTTGTCGGCCATTTAGTTTGGATTATTTAAAAATTATTGTATCACTTTTTCTGTTACTTTGTCATCTTGTAATAATTGTTATTTCTGATGGAATTAGGACTGTAGTATTATGTATTTTAGTTTATTATTTTGAAGTCCGAACTCATCCTTCTCCTATAAAAGGATGTTTAGTTCTCTTTAGAAAGCATGCAAAAATTTTAGAAGTCAGAAACTGAAGAAGTTTGCTTGCCTCTAGAATTGTAAGAATACTTTATGAATAAAATGTTTTTAAGTAATTTCTTCTTTTATCTTTATGTTATTAAATTTATTGTGTTAATTATATATATATATATATATATATATATATATATATATATATAGGGGGCTGCTAACTTAGACCCAGTTGGGTCTAAGTTAGCAAGGTGCACCTTTTCAGTTGGACAAAAATACCCATTCTTTTTAATTAATTAACCAAATTACCATCAATGGACGCGGATCCAGTGTCACGCGCGTACCGCAGGACCATGGTTACAAACCGTTGATTTCCATCAGACAGCCAAGATCTGATCTCATCAAGACTGTCTGATCAATCAGACAGCCCAGATCATCCGAATCCATCAGATTCCAGCGCGTGCACCACACTGGATTACACCCTGGAGAGAGAAGAATCTACTTTTTAAAAGCAGGACACGTGTCGCTGTCTGATCGGCTGGGCGTGATTTTTTTCCATTTAATACTTTGAACTCAATTATTTCGTTGTAAATTAATTTTTTTTTTTTTATACCAAAATTCATAATTTTTTTTTATCTACAAATAGAGACTTGGTTCGTTTGATTTGGACACAGAAAAAAAAAACCCAATTTTTCACTACCTTAATCTCATTTTTCACTACCTTACATCAACTCACTGAAACCATTCTACCAGCAAAATGGTTTCAGATTACAACTCTCTGAAACCATTGTACCAAATAAATGGTTTCAGAAGCAAATACAATTAATAAATTACTCACTGAAACCATTCTACCAGTAAAATGGTTTCAGAATACAACTATGTGCAACCATTCTACAAGCTAAATGGTTTCAGAAGCAAATAACTAATAATCAACTTACTGAAACCATTCTACCAGCAAAATGGTTTCAGATTACAACTCTCTGAAACCATTGTACCAGATAAATGGTTTCAGAAGCAAACACAATTAATAAATTACTCATTGAAACCATTCTACCAGTAAAATGGTTTCAGAATACAACTATGTGCAACCATTCTACCAGTAAAATGGTTTCAGAAGCAAACACTAGTTTTTAATTACCGTTTTATCTCATTTAATTAACTAAAAATAGTTTCAGGTCTCCAAAAATTTCATAAAATATACCAAAAGTTCCAGAATATTATCTACTATTTTCCTGGTATAATGGTTTCAGTGAGTTGGTTGAGTGGTGCGTGTTAAATTACAACACACAAGTAACGTATTTAGTAGACAAAAAATGAGATTAAGGTAGTGAAAAATTGCATTTTTTTTTCGGTGTCCAAATCAAACGAACCAAGTCTCTATTTGTAGAAAAAAAAAATTATGAATTTTGGTATAAAAAAAAAATAAAAAATTAATTTACAACGAAATAATTGAGTTCAAAGTATTAAATGAACAAAAATCACGTCCAGCCAACCATTGTGTGACACGTGTCCTACTTTTAAAAAGCAAATTTTTCTCTCTCCAGGGTGTAATCCAGTGTGGCGCACGCGCTGGAATCTGATGGATCAGGATGATCTGGGCTGTCGGATTGATCAGACAGTCTTGATGAGATCAGATCTTGGCTGTCTGATGGAAATCAACGGTCTGTAACCATGGTCCTTCGGTACGCGCGCGACACTGGATCCGCGTCCATTGATGGGTATTTTGGTTAATTAATTAAAAAGAATGGGTATTTTGGTCCAATTAAAAAGGTGCACCTTGCTAACTTAGACCTAACTAGGGTCTAAGTTAGAAAACCCCATATATATATATATATATATATATATGAGTTAGGATCCGTTGACACCAGGTGTCAAACTTTAATTTGACATCAAATCTCAACCGTCTATTTCTTTTAATCAAAGGCTAATAATAATTTCCTATATTTATTGTTATTCAATCACCCCAAATATTACTATTCCCCTTTACGTTTTCATTCTCATGGTGTATGAATTGAGTTTATGAATCTATTGGACATATAGGTTATAAATCATTGAAAGCAAGTACATATATGAATCATCAATCATGGTATATATGGGTATAAAAATTCAATTTTATCGGTTTTAGTATAGAAAACAATTTTAATTAAATTGAGTTTGGTAGTAGGTTGTTTATGTGCATAGTTTGCAATTGACATTGACAGTTAAGCAAAAGAGAATGAAAACGCAAGAGGAATAGTAATGATGGGGATAACAACAATTTATTTTTGTAGAACAGCAAATCAATTTTTTTTTGTAGAAAAAAAAATTATTATTTTTTTGGTAGAACGCTTATCAATTTTTTTTGGTAAAACAACAAATCAAATTTTTATGCAACCTAAAAATAAGGAATCTCCTAAATAAATACACACATGAGTTAATATAGGAAACTATTATTAGCCTTTGATTAAAAGAAATAGACGGTTGAGATTTGGTGTCAAATTAAAGTTTGACACCTGGTGTCAACGGATCCTAACTCTATATATATATATATATATATATATATATATATATATATATATATATATATGGACACATGTGGTGATTAAATTTCTATGAGGACCTATATTTTTAATCATATATTAATATGTGTGTCTGTATTCTATAATTTCAATCGAGACCTATATCTTTACTCATATATTAATATGCGTGTCTAATATTTATAATTTCTACGGAGACCTATATTTTTTTATATATTAATATGCATGCCTCTACATGGATTGGTTAAAATTAAGAGTTTAATTGTTATGCACTGTCAGTGTAAAAATTTTTTACACATGCATCCAATGATGTGTTGGCCACATCATTTAACGAACTTGACACATCATGTGTTTCTAAATACCATACATAATGTGTTGGTATATTATTGAACGTATTAAAATAATTTTACACTAACGGCGCATATAAATTAAATTCTAAAAGTAATGTAAAAAAATGTGGCGTCACATATTTGAGGGATCAAAACTCTCACTTAAATTTTTTATAGATATTTAAAACTAAATTTGAGCTTTTTTAGGAACCAAAAAATACCCGGGCCTAAATTTTTTTTTTAGAATCTCTATGGGATCTTATATTTCTACATAACATGGATCTACATTACTATTCATATATTAATATGCATGCCTATTTTTTTTTAGGGTCATGCTAAATAGTATTCACGAGCACTAGTTAAACATACTAAAAAAGAAAATAAATGAAAAAATTAATTATTAGAGAAAATAATTTTTTACATCATTAAAGCATTGAATTCACAATTTACGAGATAAAATTTTCATATTTGCATCCTTAACTAGTGTTCCGGGGATATTGTTTAGCATTTTCCTTTTATTTATAGAAGTAATTTCTATGGAGATCTATATTTCTAATCATATATTAATATAAATATTTATAATTCAAATAAACGCGCATGATATATATTCATCAACGATGCTAAAATAGCTACAAGTCAGTAGGAATCCATATATTAGCAACAAGCTCATGGTGACACGAAGTAGGAAGAATTAGTCAAAACTAACACTAGTTCTAGTTTACAAGTTACTTAGTCCATCAGTTTATAATAACTCTCTTGTAATAGTTAGTCACCCTTATCTCAGATCTATATATAGGACTCATACACCAATGTACTGTGATTGATACAGAAATAATGAATCACTTTCCTTCTACATTTCTATCTCATATTATTTATCACTCCATTTGTTTCAAAATGATTGAAAAATAATTTTCGATCATGCTATCACAAGTAATTTTACCTTACTCTATTGTTATTATACACCAGACAACAATCTTCACAATGATAAATAATTTTATAACGTCACTAATTTTATACTATATAATACTCACTACAATAAAAAAAAATATCGCTGCAACGTCGCGACTCGTAGTACGCACGGGTATTATGCTAGTTAGGTAATAACAATGATTAAACTTTAAAGAAATGGCAACAATTTAAATGGCAGCAAAGATTCCTTTGTATGCGACGACCTGTTCTATTTTCTCAACCACTCTCCCATTCTCTCTCTCTCTCTCTCTCTCTCTCTCTCTCTCTCTTCCGGGTTTATTCCAAAATTTGATTCTGCTTAGATCCCATATTCTTCATTGGTGGATCCGTTTTTGTGTGCTTGGACAAAACGCTATTCAATCCTTATATACATTCATCTTCTTACCCTCTTCCACCAACTGTTTTTCCTCAATAACAACAATTCAAACTAAATCACAACAATTCCAATGCAATTCAACCACAAAATGGGATTTCATGACTACATCCAAGCACTTCAGGAAGAAAAGAAGAAAATCCAAGTTTTCCCAAGAGACCTTCCTCTTTCTCTCGAACTTGTTACTCAAGGTAAACAAAACATATACCAGAAGAACCAAAAAAATACCTTTTTTTTTCATATTTTTTATGGGATTTTTTCATGTGTGAATTTGATGCAGCCATTGAAAACTGTAAGCAACAATTGTCTGGAATAACAACAGAGTACAATTTGAATGGAGAAACAGAGTGTTCAGAGCAGACATCGATGGAAGAAGGTCGTGTTTTAGAGGAGTTTATTCCTATCAAGAAAAGAGCGTTAACACCTGATTATGATGAAGATGATGATGAT
Source organism: Trifolium pratense (assembly GCF_020283565.1). Taxonomy (NCBI): domain Eukaryota; kingdom Viridiplantae; phylum Streptophyta; class Magnoliopsida; order Fabales; family Fabaceae; genus Trifolium; species Trifolium pratense. The sequence continues at coordinate 26,739,146 of NC_060060.1, forward strand.
TATGATGAGCAACATTCATCACGTAAGATGAAATCTGATTGGCTAACATCCGTTCAGTTGTGGAATCCCAGTCCACCACCTGCTAAAGAGGTATCTTCTGCACGCAACTACAGAGACTAATAATTTAATACTTAGCCTTGTAAATTAAAGTTGATTTTAATTGTTTGGAATTGAATTTTTATTTTATAAGTAAAATGTTAATAAATTAGTAGTTTAGTTATGTTGGTTATTTATCAGTGTTTTGAACTCTGATGATACTTTTGATTAGAACTTTTGCGGCGTCTTTCAAGTTATTAATGGAACTGTCTGAGACATTGAATGAAAGTGTTGCTTTTGAATTGCTTGCTTGATTCGTTATGAAAAGAAAGAAAGAAAAAAAAAATTAAGAGAATATGAAATGTTTGTTCAGGAAGTGCCTAGGAAAACAAATGTTGTGGAAGTGAAGAGAAGTGGTGGTGCATTTCATCCATTTCACAGAGAGGAAATTGCTGCGGAAAAGGGTAATGCATCAGAAGCTTGTAAAGAATCAACCACTTCACCACAAGTACCTGCTACAAGTTCTACTGAACCGGTTGTCGGAACCAGTAGCAAAAGAGATGATAAAGGACAGAGGAAGCAGCGTCGGTGCTGGTCACAGGAATTGCATAAGTGCTTCTTGCACGCTCTTCAACAACTCGGCGGTTCAGACAGTGAGTAAATATATCTCATTCTCATCAGCAAATACAATGAGTTCTTACTTGTTATCAATTGTTCCAATGCAATTCTGAGTTGTGTTTGACATGTTGCATTGCAGCTGCCACGCCAAAACAGATAAGAGAACTAATGAAAGTTGATGGCCTCACCAACGACGAAGTTAAAAGTCATTTGCAGGTTAGTATAGTATTTTTATCATTTCAATTTCTAGTTCCATTTCTATGATTTCTATCATTTTATATGTTCCGGACCTAGATTCTTTGCAGCCAGTAAACCTTGTAATCGACGCATTTTTTTACCATGAATGAAGATTAGACATCTCCTATTCTTATTACACCAGATATGAGTTGTCTGACCTTCATCTAACGGTCAAGATCCTCGACTATCAAAATTGTGACTGCAGAGAATCCGGATCCTTATTATATTGGTCATGCTAAGATTGAGCAGTGTATTAATATAATTGGATGATCTACTTGATTGTTTAAAAAAATTAGTTCTGTGATGAAAATTATGGTCTAAATTTTTTGATTTTGGGATATGATCGACAGAAATTTCGTCTGCACACAAGGAGGAGTCCGGTAATTCACAACAATGCGAATACACAATCAACTCCTATGTTCCTGGTGGGGAACATTTATGTTCAACCACAAGTAGCTACCACCACAACAGTGTCAGGGGAATCAGCCAAAATTACTACTCCAACTGGAATTTATGCACCTGTGGCTATACATCCTCCAACTACAACCACAGTTATAAAGCCAAAGTTTCAGAAATTAGAGTTGAGTGAAAATTCAAATTCTGAAGAAAGGACTAATCATAGTGAAGGAATTATTGTTCATTCTAACTCCCCTGCATCATCATCTTCCACTCATAACATAACCGCTTCACCTCATTGTTGATTTGATGTAAAAATAATTCATTTTTGTAGCCATGTTGTAGTAGAAAATATAATTTATCACTTATGACTTTTCCTTTTACTTGCTTTCTGTGGACTTAGATTATAGAGGTGAAAATATAGTGAAATAAAAGTGACAGTTTTGTAAGTAAATAAATCACAATTCTAGTTCTAGCTATGTTAGCAAACAAGTGAACTGAAATTGTCATTGTTTGAATTTGAAAACAATGAAATTCGTTTTTTTATATTAACCATCTTTTTTTAATAGAAAAATCTTGATAATTCAGAGTTATACTTAAAGTCTGATCAAGAATTATTTTCAAATAAATATTAAACTCTAAATCTTTTAAATATTGAAAGGGGTTCATCAACCACTTAAGTTCAACCATATTCTAGTCTTGTACAGCGGCGTGGGGTCCCTTGTTGGCTTGTTGTAAAAAAATCATCATTTTTGTTCTAAAAGTTGCAATTATAATTGAACAATCTTTTTATTTATTTTTTTAATTCAAGTCTTGAACAATTTAATTCAAAAATTTATAAAATAACAAATTAGTGTATGTAATTTATGGAGGTAATTTCACATTTGTCAATTTAGTGATCAAATTGATCCCTACAGTACAGACAAAGATGAAAATAATTATTCAGTTGTGTTTTAATTTATAGCACTCGATCAAGATACGTGTAACTCATTGAGGACATTTATAATTTTTGAGATGGATAGTCCAAATATTGTTTTGGATGCTTGTGATAGGGATATAGTATAGTATAGGATTCTAATTCTAGCGGCTTATAAATGATTCCAAAGGGAAGAATCTGAGAATATCCTACAGAATATTTACAATGAACACAATGTCTATTTTGACCTTTTGTGGGACAAAGAAGTTGCATATTAGAATGTGTTTCATCTTCTAAAAAATAAGGGATTGAATAAGACAACTTCAGCTGTATTGTGTTTGATTTTAAAACTGTTTTTGGTCCCCCACTGAATCATAGGACAAATTTTTGTCATCTGCACAAGTTGTCTAAAATACCAAAATAATCTTTTGTCCACCAAATATCGTACAATACAAAATTTGTTCAATATCTTAAAATATTTATCCTGTGTTGTTCTGTCTTGTACCGTTCTATCTAATACTTCAAGTACTTGTATTTTGCATATCAAACAGACTCGCGTAAGGTATTGTGATAACAATAAATTAATATATTTCTTTTATCCCTAATTATAAGTAACTTTTAAAAGATAAAAGTGACCCTAAAAAAATGGCTTTTTAAGTTAGTAGATGCAATTTTTTTTTTTGAACAAAGTTAGTAGATGCAATTATTGCTCGCTTTTTTTTTCCAAACATATCTCAACTTAATACTACTACTTTGCTTTTTAAGTCAATATTGTTTCGGATCGGCTAAAAGTTCAACACACACTGAGGCTCATCAAAACAGGATAAGATTAATCACGTGGCGCAACGACCACGGAACTCAAACAACGAGCACGGACAGATGTCAAACGCCCATGCAAAGGACAATCTAGGTGTTATATGTGGTTGATCCTCTGCACATGGGGACCCAATTATACTGTAAAACCCTAATATTCTTCTATATATAAGCATTCATACATAAATTCCTAGGTATGAAATATTTCCGCCTCCGATTACTACTTCATTCAAATACTGACTTGAGCGTTGGAGTGCTAACAATCTTGCAGGTACCTTTTCCCCCACAAAAGACCAAGAAATCATCTCATCAACATCTCAACAACATCATTTCGTATTCACGCCAGCTGAATCACGATGAACTAAGATAAATAATTTCTGAACAAAGTTCAAATAGTAAATATATCCATATATACATCAAAGATAATTTAGTAATAATTAATATTGAAAATATGCATATTAAGTATGCTATTAACTTTTTTTTTCACCATTTGTATCTGATTCATTGAACTGTCTAATCTAATTTTGTGGTCATTCCTATTAAGTACAGCGTCAATCATCACTGAATTGCTATTAACTTTTCTTATTGTATGTAAAAAAATGTTAATGGATGATATACTAAGGATAATTTAGTAATTAACGTACCACTTTTGTTTCATTTTAATTGTTATGTTCTTACATTTATTTTTGTTTTTGTGAATATCATTTTCTTTTTTTTGGTATCATTTTCTTTTTAATATTGTAGTTAATATGATAGAAAACTAAGAGTCATCCTTAGGGTGATCATGTTGTTTTCTTGTTTCATTACTCTAAGAAACCTTAAAAGGTGTATTAGTACATACATAGTGTAGACACTGTCTACTCCTTTTATTCTGTTATTGATGCAAAATGTATTTTTATTTTTAAAAGATAAAGATGCAATATATATATACACATGAAGAAATAGCAAGTTACTAGTCTCATGCTTCGTAAAATTATAAAAAATTGTAGATATCGGGGGAAGAATATTCCCGTGGCGGGGATCGGGAATGGGGACGGGGAACAAATTTGGGGACGGAGAGCGAGGAATTATCCTCTTTGGGAGGATTTCCAAAATATACTTGAAAGAATGCAATCATTAGTTTGAAATAAAGTTTCTTTGGTTTAGTCTTGAAACCTTTTAATAACCTACAAGAGTGAATCATAGTTTTATTTCATATTAACATTGCATGATATATTTCAATGATTATTTTTCTTCATCAAATGATATAAGTTTCTTTATAAATAGAGAGATACTCATAACACAGAAAAACACATCCAAGAATATGTTCACATGAGTCTAAATTTTGTCTAAAATATTTCGTAGTCGTTTCTTCATTTCTCTAGTGCACAAGAGTCGTTGAAGAAACTTTATTCTATAAATTATCGTTGATCAATATGTTTGATATGAGTGTGCAATTCATATCATGGTCTCGCTGTTATGGTCCACATCCGAATATTCCATAACAAAGGAAGCATATCATTTTTCTAATTTCATGGTATATTCTCTTTTGTTTATATTATCTAACGAATTGTACATGGTATATTCTCTTTTGTTTATATTATCCTCTTACTATTGTGCGTGTAAGTAGCAGCATCTAAAACTATATTCGGTCAGATTTTCCAAACTAATTACTTTCACCAAGATTCCATATATCCATCAACAGATTTGGCGTGATCAGATCGATTTTTAAGACTCGAATAAATTTAATTTAGTGTATATATATATATGAGGTAGGTAGTGGGGATTGGCTCTTAGCTAGCACCTATATATATGACTTGCCCTAAGTTGTCCCTTGAGTGAATATAGGGCCGACAAATTATTATTTTAGTCAACTCGTTGTTATATTGATTTATTGAAATTGTAAATGAATTTCCAATATCTAATTTCATAGTAATTTTATGACTAAATTGTCTAATACAAAATATATTTAAGGTTTAAATTCACTATTAAAAAAACCAACAATTAATTAGTTCAAGTGGTAAGCATTTTGATCCTCTTAAACATGTGGTCAGTGGTTCGATTCACTCACCTTGTGTGCATGGAGAAACTTTCTACCAATATCATGGTAACAGAAAGAAAAAATTCACTATCTAAAAATACTTTCAAGGGACTAAAATAACTAATAAAATAGATATTTAGGGATATATTTACAATTTTAATACATTCATAGATTAATGTGACAACGAGTTACTCCTTTTAAATATATTAATTTTTATTTTTAATTTTAAAAGAAAATAATGGTTTGCCAGATTGTTTATGGTTGTTAAATATTATAGGTAAAAGAAAACAAGACAAGAATGGGAGTGGGTAAATGAGCTCGTTTAGAGTGTGCTCCCTCTAAATAGTTATTAGAATTAAATATGTTTTTTTTCCCTTTAAATATATTAATTTTTATTTTTAATTCCTTTAAAACATTTCTTCAAATTTTGGTTCCTCTAAGTTTTATATTATTAATTTTAGTCCCTTTTTTTTTTATAAAAGTTTACACGTTCCAAATGACTTATCTATAAATTAAATATCATTAGTTTAATAATTTAACTATTTAATTTTTAATATTTTGTTAATTTATCTATAACTTTAAATTAAAGATTAAATTGTTAAACTAAAGATTAAATATTTAAATGCTAACTATTCCATCAGGTTCTTTTTACAAGAAACAAAACACAAAAATCACTAAGACTAAATAAAAACATTGTAAATTGTTATTTTAATTTAATACTCTATAAATTTAAATGTATTCCATGAATACCTCTATTTAACCTTTTTTTTTTCTTTTTTTTTTTTTTGATATAGCTGAGGGCATAAGCCCAAAGAGAAAAAGAGACTAAATTACAAACTTAGTTACTTTTAATGTTTTATCTCATAATAAATAAGGGTACAAATAAAATTAACTATCCAATACATTTAAGATAAATGTGTAACATTCCAACAATTTGTTTAGACATCAAAACACTTATTTACCTATGAGTGACAAATTCTCACCTCTCAACTCAAGCAATTGAACCCGAATCTTGAGAAAGAGTTAAACCCAACTTTTGTCAATTTAGTTGAGTTTTTCTCCCGCATGTTTACCAATTTTCCGCAAAACAATTAAATTGTATAGCCAAAATGAAATCAACAAAGAAATCCAATATAGTAACAAAAAAAAAAAAAAATACTATGATAAAAGTATTTTAGAACTTTCTATTTTTGGTACATTTTTATTACTTTCATAAACCACTCTTTCTAGCATATGAAATAAGTACTGCTTCTGTATTTTGTTTGGCCTGTTTTTCACAGTATGCAATTGAGACAACTTAGGCCTTGCAAGCAGTATATTCAAATTCTTGCAATTGAGACTATTTGAATGTTTTATACACATAAGGTTTGATGATCAGATTGCTAACAATTCAGTTCACCAGTATGATATACAGTTATGTTCAGTTTGACAGTTTGTACACAATTTGGTTTAGTGCAGCGTATATAAGCAGCTCCGTTCTTTAACTATAGAAAGAGCGAACCGAAAAAGATTAGTTTGGTTTAAGCACACTCTGATTGATTTTCCTTCTTTAACTCCGATTAATTTGCTGAAATTTCAACTGGTACTCCTGGGGTAGGCTCTACAAGCTTTGCATCTGGTAATTCTTTTGATAAGAGCTCCTGCAATTGATAACCATTTGAAGATTTATTTAGCATGCACAAAATAGATAGAATCGAGAGTAACTTCAAAACAAATAAAGTTCATCGATAGACATTTTGTTTTCAACCTACTACCACACCCCAAATCATCAATAATGAACTGGTGTTTATAAGCTATTTTTATCATCGAAGAAAACATAAGGTTAAATTGTTTTTATACAAGTTGTAAGTTGTTTTCATAACTTATCATAAAGCAGAAACAAGAAAAAAATATTAAATTGATAGAGTTCTTCCACAGAAGTTGTTGATAGAAAGGACATAATAAGCGTCTCGTGAAGGACAGATAATGATATAAACAACCATCCCGACAAAAGAAGTACTAAGCCATATGCAGAATTTCAATTTAAGGCTGGATGGTTTAGGTGATTGAAGCCAGATATTAAAGAGAGACCGATAATGAAGCCAGATATTAAACTTGAAGTTGCTGTGAGTGAAGGCTCATGGGTTTGGTGAGACATAAAACAGACACTTGGAAGTTGGAACAATCAAGGATGCACATGAATTTGAACAAGGCAAATATAATGGATAGGAGAGTATTCAAATAAATGGTGCGTTTACATGTTGCTGGCCAATGTTATCTGAGTTTGAAACCATTATCCCCCACAACATTTTCCTTTCTGATACAAGTTTGCTCTTTTGATGAAAATATTTTAATTTTGGGGAAAAATCTCTGTACACTTGCAGAAAGATCAGCTATAGTCAAACAGATTTAGTCGTTATATGCACAAAATCCACACGATATGGACACATTTCCTAGTCACTAAATCCTCATCCCCTTTGTAGGTTTTGGGGACGGCGTCTCATCGTCTTGCTTATACAACCCTTGTCCATTACTCTTTCTCTCTCTTGTTGATCCATAGATAGTTTTGACCCTATGAGGGTGGATCTTCCCATTTTCGCCAGCTAGGTCAGGGCCCCACTCTTACAGGTAAGGAATTTGAGTCGATGGTCAATTTTATGCCTGCAGCCGTCTGTTTTCAATGGGTTAAGATTGATGCTCAACTATGCATTGTCATCAAAATCAAGATTCTTCATTCATCCCAATTCCCAATGGTAAGGCTACTAAAGCCCTTGCTTTGGACCTCTAACAAGAAACTCTTTTTTACTAAACAAAAAATCCCCATATGCAGACCAAAAAACCCCGTATATTAAAATATGCTTCAGGCCTCCCTTACTATTGAAGATTACTTGGCCGGCCTTGCTGAAGCAAATCTTTTGTGCTCATGAAACTTGGGAGGCAGGATATTTGAGAGCAGGACAAGGTCATTTGTCCCAATGATACTCAAACCTTGGGTTTACCAAAACATCATAAGTGTTGTTGCCCTTAGACATTGTTTCTGTTAATTAGGAATTGATCTTATCATTTATTGTAATTTATTTATTTTCCTATAATAGGTTAGATAAACTAGACAATAGAATATTTGTCATTATAATTTGTAATTACTGATGGTGAACACTCCGATACACATATTATGTGGATATGTACCGGTATACGGCTTAGGTGGATGATTGTGATTGGTCCACAAATAGTATTCAATATAGAAAAATCAATAAATACTATTTGTAAACCAATCGGAATCATGTACCTCAGATATCACATAATATGTACCAAAGAATTCACCGTTACGGATATTATTATTATATATAGTATGAAATGCAATAGAAAAAGGCATCAAGCTATAATTCCTGACATGGTATGAGTAAGTTCGATCAAACCTGTGAGAATCTAATTCATCTTGGCTTTGCTCAGCGACACCCCGCTGGGTCTCATGAAATTTGTTCTAGGTCTCTGTTCGTTTTGTGCGAACTCTAGATTCTAGCTGCTCATAGTTCCTCCTTGTCCGTCTCTTGGTTCCGTCTTCACCGTTCTTGATAGTCGTCACAATTTCTCGGTGAGACCGTCATTCTCGGTGGGTTCTTGATTGTTTCTGGCAGTTTCTCGTTCGGCTTTTGGGTTTTGCTTGCTCATGATTCTGAGGTGTTTTTCTTGATCATGATTCCTGTTCGTGATTTACACAATTCATAATTATTGTTGTGTTTTGGTGACTCTAGTTTGTGGAATTTTTTTTGGATTGTGAATTGGCTTTTTCTTTTTGTGTCCGTTTTACCGGCTAGGATGTATGTTAAAGGGAAGACATTATGGAGATGTCAGGAATTATGGCTTGATGCCTTTCTCTATTGCATTTCATACTATATATAATAGTATCAGTAATTACAAATTATAATGACAAATATTCTATTGTCTAATTTATCTAACCTGTTATAGGAAAGTAAATAATTTACAATAAAGGATAAGATCAATTCCTAATTAACAGTTCCACCGCTGACTAGTTTTCGGTTTGTTTATGGTATCCTACAAGACTTTAATGAACTCTTATCCTCTGAAGTGGACGTTCTGCCTGCCCTTGTTGATTACTCTTCCTTGGTCTCTTTCAGAGGATTGACGGTGTTTAGTCTCACAAGCCAAGAAAATGCTGTCCTAATTGTTTGTGACCATTGCCACAAAAATCAAATGCACTACTGATAGGCGATGTTCCCTAAATGGACATCCTCAAACAACAAAAATTTGCACAAATGTTTCCTTGTTCCCTTTAATTCCATTATGCCATCATTTGATCCTCAAGCACCATCGATTATCTTTGTTGACTATGTCAAGAGGTATGAGGAGGTTTACATATCAAATTTCAATGCCACTACTATGCATACATCCAAGTCCTATGTTATTGGTCCATTGGTCCTTTATTATGGGACAACCAATTACATCAGTGGTAATAAGTCCCTTTTCTCCACTCTTTCTACTTCTGATTATTCACCCTTTCTACTACTATGCACACATCTAAGTCCTATGTTATGTTATTGGTGTTGGATGTTAGTCCTATAGCTTTTATTAAATCAATACCTCAGGTCTAGTTTGATAATCAACTCTCCTTTGCCCATCCATGCTTACCAACTTACAACAACTGATGACTCGAGTCCATTTCGTCTAGTGTGAGTTGTGTAAATTTGCAGAACATGTCTAAATAGTTATTTTCCTAGTTGTGTCAATTATTAAGCTATGTTTCGTTTTCTTTCACTATGTACAAGATCCTAGTTGTATTATGTGCACAGGGACAAGATATTTTATCACATTTTTTATGATTATATTTACTTGATTGTTGTTATTCATCAAATTTGTTTTCTATCTTCTAGTCTTCTATGATGAAATAAAAAATCAATTTGGTGTTTCAATTCACACTTTATCAAGTGGCAACTTCTATTTTATGGCTTCACATTGTGTCCATCATCACACACATCTTATTGAAACCACTCAGTCTTTTCTCATTGTATCTCTCCTAATTTATTTTTTTCCAATAATGCTGTTCTCAGTACTTCTGAGTTCTGACCATGTTAGTCAGGCACTCTCATCTATTACTAAAAAAGCATACCTCATTCTATTTTAAGTCTTAAGATCTATGTGCTTTGTTCATAGTCACACTCTGTGACTTAATAAACTATCAGCTGGTAGGGGCTTGGATATATGGGGTGCCTATAACCTACATCGAATAAAATGGGATGCTCGATGGTGCACTTATGTGACTTGGATTTCCCTCCTTAACAATTGGGTTTTAAGGGAGGGATCCGCGTGACTTTGGTTCTTATCAAATGGTTAAGATTCGGTTGTCGGTGACACAAAAAGATATGTTTGTGGAAGGGCTGGCCGAAAAGGCTGGGTGAAGCATCATAGTGTCAAGCTGCCAGGACACCGGCACTTAGGAGGTGCTGTTGAAGGGGCTTGAGTATTATTTGGTGCCTCAGCCTAAGTCCCACTTCAAGTAGTCCAGAATGATTAGTGGAGTACAAATGGCTAGGATATTCACCCTTAACAGCTAGTTTTTAAGGGAGTCCCTAAAAGTGCTTGGAGGAATCTTAAAAACCCAGGTTGCTATCAGAAATTAACCCTTAACAGCTAGTTTTTAATGCTGATCAGCTATTTGAAGATAGAGGGAGAGATAGAGAGCCAAGAAACCACCAAAAATCACCAACAGCTTTCTGTTTACTGGGGAAGTGGGCAAGCTGGAAAGATAAAGACAAAAGCTAGAAAACTATGTGAGGGGAAGTATTTTCAAAGCCATTGCCGAAGGCTTCCTTTCAGGCGCTTATGTAGACAAGTTACCAACAAAAAGACTTTTAATTCTGGCAGTATGCATTTCATGTTAATGCTGGAAGCAATGAAGAAAGCGACACCATCATTCTGTTTTCAGAGCCAAAACATGGCCTGATGACCATTGTTCAAGCAGTTTTTCTATTACAGCTCCATTACCCTACATGCTTTCTAGGGCCCAATAACCAATAGGTTATTGTTACTTAGGGTAAAAGAAAATGATGTTTCTTTTGGACATAAATAACAGAAATGACACATTAAGCAACTTATCTAACCTTGAAAGATTCTATTGTTCCCTCTGATTGAATTATACTTGCAAGAGCCCCTTTGCTATCTAGTTCTCCATTTCTCATTGCCACAACAAACCTGTCAAATAAGGAAATAACATATAAGATATACAGAGACGACTGTGAAGAACAATCAAATATCTAACAGATAACTTTATAATAAGAGAAATGGTCAAAATCACCAAAGTGAGGTTAAGTTCAAATGTATTCCAAAAATCTAGAATTTTATAGAGAAAATTACCAAAATGAATTCTTGGAGAAATGTTTTCATTGAGAAACAACTAACTATTTAACTAGTTAATGATATTCAAAGAATGGTTAAGGGTTCGGAGCCACTAATTGAAGAAAATAATGACTTCAATGGTTAATTGATCCTCAATGGCAATATTTCTACGAACAAATTCTTTCGGCCCATGGAAATAACTATATGCAAATACAAATTTTCACATTTTTGTATTTTGCAAGAATGCTTTTTTGACCTTCTACAAGGGTCCATTTGAAATGAATGGCATGTCTTTGTGATTTTTCAAGTAAATACAAAAACTTTACTTCGCTTGAAGTAGCTTTGCAAGTTTGACTGCATCTTCTTGTCCTGAAACCAAGGTAAACTTAGGCAATAACTGTTTTATGACTGGTGTGATCACAATATCTGCCCTTTCCTTTTCAATGAAGCTTTGATTATACACACAATGAGGTTCATAGTAGAGAGACAATTGGACTTGTGGAGAAGTAACAAGATACCTACATACAACACATGCAGCACAAAACCGTCAATTTTTGTTCAATAGAATTTGAATAAATCTATATATAAAGAGGATACCAACTTTTGGTGTGATTTTCTCCTTCCAATGTTAACCTTCACTTAAACTATTTTATTTATAACTTTTTCATTCTTTAGCCAATCAAATAACTGAGTTTTCTATACCTATATATAAAGGGGTTACTAACTTTTGATGTAACTCTATTTTCTTCCACTTTCACCCTCCTTTAAACTATTTTATATACAAATTTTCTCTTTTTTACCCAATCAAAATAGGAAAAATCAGGGCAAGAGAAATGTGCGACCCAAAAAAGCAGACAAACAGACACTAACAAATAAGGTGGATATAAACCTAAGACAAACATGCATGAGAGAAAAATAAGCCAGAAAACTTCAGCAGTATTTACCCATTTTCAGGACGTTGCCAAGGTGGTCCAAGAACCGGTCCTGCTGTAGCCTTAATCCTGACCTTAGAACCATACTTTGTTTCAAATTCAGAGCTCTGTCCAGGTTCTATATATGTAACCTGAAAATATATGAAACTAGGTGAAAAAAATTAAGTAGCAAACCCATAATTTGTCTATAGATAATATGACTCAATGCTTCATGCATATTGAAGGTTTCAATTGCATGCTAACATTGACGGGGTATATCGATGAGCAGAACTGAAATGTGGTGTTCAGCCAACAAAACTAAGATGAAGTAAAAGAGTAAAACTATAAATTATAGAAACTGGTCTAGTACTATTAACACTAAACACATGTAATTGTGCACCAACTCAGTATGGCTTTTAAGACAATTCAAGCAAATCAAGCATATGTTCGGAGAAGCATGTGCTCCAATTATATATTCTATCATCTTATAACCTCATGAGTCACCTCTAGCTAGTTTTGTTATACCATCTCCCCCTAACCAACTCAGTACATCAGATCAATGCATCATTCAAAAATCCCCAACCATGCTTCATGTACCATCAAACTATGTAGACTAGTTATACTAAAAGTTGTCGATCTGGCATGAATCAGATTGGATATACCAAAATACACCAGATCATTGCATCATTATATAGAAAGAACATATATACTTACATTTTTAAAAAGAGGGTCCAGTAAGCTCTTGGCATTAGGTGTTGCGATAACTCTAGTATTTGGAAATTTCTGAGAAAAGGGGTTTAGGGTCTTCAAATGGCAATGATCATCAAGGCTTTGAGTAATGAGTAAGCAATCAATTTCAGGAAGATCACTGAGCTGCACTATAGAAGCATACAGGTTATATAGCAAGATCGTGACTTTCCACACCTTGTTGTAACAAAGAGGTAATCATTGCCTAGGGGCGTACACGGGTCACGTTGAGTCAGTTTTGGCTAGACCGTTACCCAATCCAATCAAAATTCATCACTTCGGATTGGATAAAAAAAATCAATATTTTTCGTTAAAATCCAAGACAACCCAGCCCGGTAAGAAACTTTAAAAAAATATGACATTTTATTCTTTGAAAATTTGAACATTTAAACTAAATTTCATGGTTTAAAATTCCATCATTTGAGGGTTTGAAATCATAGATTGTTATCCGAACCACATCACTTAGACTCTGATCTGGTTAGGTTCAATTAAAACTAGAAAAACCAAAGATGGTTAATCTTTGCTCCGATTAAATTGATCAGAATCCCTCCCATCTACCAGGAGATATCTCTTTGTAGTATAAATCGCAAATCATACCAGGAGAGATATCTTCCGGTAGTGTTTTTTCTAGTGTGAGCAATGCAGGGGGCTAAGAGCAAGCATCAAAACCAAACGCTTTGAATTGATTTGCCTCTTTCGGTTGACCCGTATTCATGAACAACCCCTATCACAATCCATAAGTAACAAACTAGTAGCCTCCATCAAAAGTGAAAAAGATACCTGGAAATTCTTTACAAATTTCTTAGAAGCATCATATAGCCAAGGGATTCCAAAATCTAAGTTACCCACCAAAATTGGATCAACCAATATGTTGGCCCCAGCCACATTCCACAGCCAACTATTTCCCTATATCCAAAACAACACAACCCATGTCAAAAAATCATAAAAACTAAACACAAATAATTGAAATGGCAAGAACCTTAAAAACCCACTTCTAAATATGTAAGTTTGAAGGAATCATCAGTTACAGAGATATCCGACACAACTGAGTTGTCAGCAGAAACAGTACAACTCAATCTGAAAATAAACATAACATAACATTTGGTCACTATTAAAAAAAACACTTTTCAGTTTATTGAATAATATTTATATTTCTGTCGAATAGACTAGATATATCGGTTATTCAATAAAACAAAAAAAAAATGAATGAATACTAGTTTGTTAAGTGAACATTAAAAGTGTGATAGAAACTGACTGACTTGGAAATTTTGGTGTTTAATCCGGTGGAAGTTGAAGTGGCAATAGTTGAGATGAAACCAGGTGCAGATGAGAAAGAGGGATTGAAACAGTGTCTTCTTCTTATGGGGTTAGAGGTTTTGTTGAGAAGGAGAGAATTGCATTGTAATGTGGCCATGGTGGTGATGGTTGGTTGATAGGTGATTTACTGACTAAACCGTCTCTGCTTAATATGTAACGTCGCCCACTCAATCGCCACCCGTTCATATGTTACGATTCTTGTTGGCTATTGCTTAAACAGTTTGCCACTTGGCATGTTATAAATGACGTGTTTTTGCAAGTGCTTCTCTACTGATTGTTTTTTTTAATAGGAGAATGTTAACTTGTGCCCTTAAGGTTCATGTTAAGAAGATAAATGTGGAAAATATTTATTGAATTTGTGTTGTATTCAATTCTCTAAATATTAAATTCTTTGTATTATTAAATGTTATATATTTCTATTTTTAGGTAGCTTAACATGTGTCTTTAAGCACAAGTTAACATGACCCTAATAATATAATAATAATAATAATAATAATAATAATAATAATAATAAAGTAATTTTTTTTAGTTTAATTGATATGCACTGGCGTTGTAAAATAGTTTTACACAGGGACGGATCCAGAAATTAATAAGACAAGGCGCCGAAAAATATAATATTAAATGTTAAATAAGTAAAGTCTGAATTTAGTAGCAAGATGATTAAATAAAGTCTGACAAAAAAATTTCTTTCAAAAAATTGATAGTATAATTTTAAAAGTAGTGTATTCCATTTTTATTTCCTTAATCATTACTACTGATCTTAAATATGACTAAGAAAGGAGGGAGTATAATCTTTTTATTCAATATGACTACAGATATATTATTAGTATTGTAAGCGAATGAACAAGAGGGAGGGAGGGGCCCAAGCCCCTGCTTGCCCCTGCCCAAGTCCGTCCCTACTTACACGATCGTCCAATAAATAATTATCATTTCGCCATGTCATGTCAAGAAAGTTGGGTGATATGACGGAAAACTTGGTATTGGTTGGCAGTGTAAAATTATTTTACACCGTCGATGCATATCAATTAAATTTTTTTTTATATCAAAAGTATTTTTTTTTCTTTGTTGATTGATTGATAATAAAACTCTAAAGTACAGTTCATTTTTTTTTTGACAGAAGTAGAGTACAATTTGAAACGTTGATGTTGTGGAATTTGAAGTGTGTTCGTTAAAACTCTAACAATTTGTGAGCTGAGAAACGAAACGCTTCCCGTGGTGGCCACTCCAGTCCTCCTCCGTGGTGGCCTTCCATAATCAATAATCAACAAGATTACTAAACTAAACCCATTGATTGAGTCGCATCAAAACAAAGAAACTATTATTATTATTATTTTATACTTTTTACTACTCAAAATCAATTTATTTCTTTCTTATGCTTCTTAATCAATTCATTCCTACCACCTTCCATCTACGCAATTTCCCAACGCTTCTTCTTTTTCTCTTTTCTTCTTATATATAAATAAATAAAACCCCAATTTCTCTTCTTCACTCACACCACACCAACACTATAACCTAAATATTATTACTCTCTTTCGTTCTCGTTCTTCAAATTCTGCTTTTGCCTCACCATGGCAGAGAAACAGGTCATCGTCGTTGTCGAAAGCACCGCCGCTATGGGACCTTACTGGGACACTCTTCAATTGGATTATCTCCATAAAATCGTCAGGTACCATCTCTCTCTCATTATTATTAATATTCTGATTTATTCAATTCTATCAATATTAGGGTTTTCTTGGAATTTAGGCTTCAATTGTGTTGATTGTTGTTGATTAATTAAGAAGTGAAAATGAAATTGTGTTGATCGTTGTTAGGTTAGGTTTATTGGAGAGAAACTGTTAGTTAGTGGTAGATTTTAACAAACATGTCTGACCTAATTGGTGGCATTAGCCTAGTATATGTGAACAGTGTTATTCGATTCAATTCAATGATTCACGCACGATTGTTTGAAACTGATATAGATTAGTATTCGCAGCCTCAATGTTCGATGTGTTTTGTGATTCATATACCAAATATCAACACATATTTATTGCCATGATCCAAATGCTTCTTTACAGTCAAAGACATCATTTGGCAATTGGCACCATTTTGGCGTAAAACCTTTCTCTTATCACTAATGGCGAATAGCTCAAAAGAAATTAGTCCAACTCAGAGGATACCGAGAATCCACTAAAAATTCCCAATAACCTTTTTCTTAATGAAACTGACTTCCTGGAAATGCAAAAGTAAACAACTAGTGGTATCTTATCGAGAACCCAAGACAACACATTTCTTTTGGCAATTAGGATTCAACAGAAGTCTTAGCTTAACATAGATGGTCTCTTCGGTACCACATTAAGACTTGGCACCTAGTAGAAGAAATGGATCAGCCATTATGCTTAAATGTTGGATAGTTCCATTTTTATATGCATGTATGCAGATATCTGTTATTTCGTCTCATCACAAGCATCGAGCTATTTTCAAGGCTATATCATCATAGCTCATATGATTCACATGTTTTAACCTATTGTGGTATTGTTACAGGTGCTTCGGTGGTAACGAGTCAACTGGGCAGGTATACTTTATACTTCGGTGAAAATTTCATTCTTTGAAAAAAATGAATGAAAATATTAGAATCTAAAGTGTTACTTGAACACTTATGATTTGTCTTAATATCTTATTTACTGAATATATATTAGTTATTTTCATTGGCTTTGGATAAAAATACTGTCTTTCCCACAGGCTTGACAGCATAATAACTTGCTTAAAGCCCAAAGTTTTTCTTGCTGTTAAGGAATACTGTTATATATATCGTTCCTCCCCCAACTTCCATTCTCAGCAAATAAAGATATTCTTGCTAGTTTTTTAATGCAAAAATTCCCTAAAATCCGTAACCCTAACTATGATTAGTGAGTTACTCATGACAAATGTTTATGTCTTGCCCCTTTTTTTATTCTGCACTAATCTAGCTGCTTCTAGTGTTTGTGTTTTGTGGTTTGGTATACCCTAGGATTTTTAGTATTTAGGGCTTTCATTTACAATGTTGTTAAAACTGCGATCTATATCGTAAAATCGTACAATTTCATTGATTTATTTGTTTTTGCATTTATTTCTTCATAGTCTTTGTTCATTTTTTCATGGCTGAGTTTCGCAAGTTTAATTTCAAGGCTAAAGCCTGCCAGAAAAGTTCATTTTACTTTTCTTAATTTGGGTCTACCACAGTCACAAAGAAAGGTTGAATGGTGAAATTGATTTGATTTTAAGCTGGTAGCTGCAAACCAATTTGAAATACAAGAATTGAAAGATAAATATGGTGAAATCATATTCAATTGGTCAAGCGATTTCAAAAACACCTCACTAAGAAGGCTGGTGATAGGGATGTTGTTGAAAGGGATGAGTGGAAAGAGAGAAAATACCTGATTAAGCTTGGTGAAATCCCTTGATCAATTTTGACCTATCTATCTTGCAATTCTTGTATATACATCTGATGTGTTGTAAGCATAATTCATTCAATAAAATATATTGGTTCAAATATGATTTTATTCCCTGCAGTTATGTTTTTTTGGTTTTTGTCCCAGCACATTAAAAAGTTGTTGTTTTTAGTCCCTAATGTCATGTGTGGTCCAATAAAATCCTGCATCATGGCCCAACAAGCTAACGTCAGGGACTAAACGCAACAATTTTTGAATTTACAGGGACTAAATTCAAACAAAAAACTCACAGGGACTAAAACCAAAACACACCGTAATTGACCAAGTCATATTTTAACCAAATATATTTTTACGTAATTCTTGAGATTAAAATAGGCATTTCTCATCTTATAAATCGGTTTTGTTAGGTTAAGTTAGACCCTACCTAAAAATTGAAGACATTATTAAAGTGTATACAAGATCCATTAGATCTCCACCATATTATCCACACACCAAGCCCGTAGTTCTGGGTTTCAGGTGATGTATTTGGAAAAATCCAAATCCCACATTACCTAGAGAGTTGTGAAGAGTTTATAAAGAATGAATATCCATCAACGTAAGAAATACTTTTGTGGGATTCAGTACCTAAAAATCTAAGAGACAAAAAGATAAATTGTTTTGGTATATCATTGCTTAGTGAGCACATGTGTGCGTTTGTTCAAATCATAATTTTCTTGTGTAATGACGTTCTTGTGATTCATCTATTGATTTTATAATCTTCCCTTTCTTTTGCAGAAGCCTTCTGTTTCCAACGTTGAGTTTGCCCTAGTCACCTATAATACTCATGGGTGTTATTCTGGTACAGTTTTGCTAATTTTATTATTTCCTGCTTTGTGAAGCATTGCTTTGTTAAAACTGTTCATGCCAGAATTTTTGCATTGTGTCAGAATTAACTTCTTGCTGCTACCCATGATAGTTGATTTATTTTAAATTACCCAGTTCCTGTATTTAAATAAAGTGTCACATACTAATAAAGAAGGAAAACTGATTAAACTTGTTTGTATCTATAAAATTTTCACAGTTTGAGCACACATGTGTGGGTGTGGGATGTTAAACTATAAAATGGACAAGATTTTGCTGAAAACATTGTTTCTTGGATTTTACTATGCTCGAATTCTTTCTATCTTCTTTTACACTAGCAAATGGGTGTTCGAGTGTGGGAAGTTAGGCTATAATGATTATACTTTCCATAGCATAACTTTTGGATTTTTAGGGTTCTTGAAATCTATCCAACTTTTTTTACAATTTACACTGGCAAATTTATGTGCAATTGACAATCTACTGTGTATTTTTACTTATCTTAGCATCACTGGATGCAGGTATCCTCGTGCAACGAACCGGCTGGACAAAAGACCCAGATGTTTTCTTACAGTGGCTATCATCTATACCCTTTTCTGGTGGAGGTTTTAATGACGCGGCAATTGCTGAAGGGCTCGCTGAAGCTTTAATGGTATGCATACTCTCTATATATTAAGTTTGCTGTTTATTCTTTTAATTTTCATACAATATATGTTGATCCTCATTCCTTTGTACTGTTTCCTTTAAGTCCTTTATCATCTATGTTTGTGCATGTGCACATTTTATGTGTATGGATGTTTTTCCTTCTTTTGTTTTTGACAGTCTGTTTTTCCTTTTTTAATATGATGTCTTGGCTTCATTTATTTTGATCAAAATGTTGTCATGTAACCATAGAAAAATGGGGAACATAGAATCATATGATTAGGGACAGCGAATTAAGTATCCACTATCTATGGATCTAGGTATAGCAATAATGGTCTTGAGTATCTCTGGCGGGAGTGTATGTAATGAAGTGATTTAGGATAGGAGATAAAGTTGTTGAGATAGTCTTAGGTGTGAAACATACACACTCAAAGAAGGTAATCGGTTGAGGCCAGATACTGGTAGAGACTAGGAGGAATAACAATAATAACCTTTTGCGATCAGTAGTCTTTTGCGATCATAAGGACTTCTGAAGCATGAAGCTTCCAACAGTAACACTGCTCATTTTATTTTTTTTGATATATTAACACTGCTCATTTTTAGGTGGCTCAACGTTAGACCTAGAATAGTCTTTGCCACCATGTTTAAAGAGGAAAGAAATGGAAACATATGATGAAATTTACGTGTCTTAAACAATGGGGCTCTATTATATACACATACAGACATGTGAGCCAACTGAAGATACCAACCCTTCTTGCTATTTGAGGCCCTGTTTCTTTTTCCTTGTCCATGTCTTTTACACCGTACTGTTCAGTTCCTATATGTAGTGTACTATTATAATCTTCTACTACTAGATAAAATAATCCTTTACGTACGAGCTATACAAAATCGTAAACAGCCTTGATTAATAGTTACCTTTGGGCTTAGATTTTGTTTTGTTTGTGATGCTACACTTTTCCTAAATGTGTTTTTCTTTTTAATCGTGGATAGTCCAGTCTATTCTGTGCTCATCTTCATTTCTTTTAAGCCTTCCTTGGTTACTACTGATGTAATCAGTACACCAAAACTCCTGTCTTATTTTCATCATCTTTTGATTGCTTGGATGTATTTTTTGAAGCGTAATTTTTTTAGCAATTTCAGTATCTACACCCTACATAGTTTTAATATATTGTTTCAAACTTGCTTGTTGGACAACTTTATGAACATATCTTGTAAGATTGATTTTAATGCTCACTCAATGCTGGAATGCTTAGATGTTCCCCCCTTCTCAAAGTGGAGGCCCAAATCAGCAGAATGTGGATATGCACATGCATTGTATCCTTGTGGCAGCCAGTAATCCTTACCCATTGCAGACACCAGTATATGTTCCGCAACTGCCGAGTCTAGAGCAGAGTGAATCCATTGACTCAGACCCAGGGAACCAATTATATGATGCTGAAGCTGTTGCTAAAGTGTTTCCGCAGGTACTTTGTTTTTTTATTTGATTTGTATGGCACTCTATATCTTCGATGCTGTGAGATTCTAAATCTGTTCACTTGTTAATGGAATGCGATACTCTGTATGCAGTTTTCTGTTTCTCTATCGGTCATCTGCCCAAAACAACTTCCCAAAGTTAAAGCCATCTACAATGCGGTAATGATGATTTACCACTCTTATACTAAAATTATAATCTGTATTTATTTGTTTATTTTGAAAGATTCCCACACTTCATTGTAATAGAAAGTTTGAAAATATGGGTAACCTGGATTCCTGGGAATTAATAATACACTCAAATGTAATTTTAACTAGTACTAAACACGAGAACAGTACACTTGCAAGTTCACATTTTCTGGACTAGTTTTGCATTTCTTGAAACATACACACTAATATTTTCAAGATCACAAATTTTTCTAATATTTTCAAAAATATGCTAAATATATTATAGGCAAAATTACACCAGAGGTCCTTTATCTTATTTATTTGTAACATATTGGTCCTTTATCTTTTTTTTTGTCCCAATCAAGTCCTTTATCTTTATAAATTGTCACGAATTGATATTTTTTTTCATTTTTTTATTTAAAAATATGATGAAGTGGCAAGCCACATAGGATAATATGATTTTTTTAATAATTTTTTTTTTTGAAAATTTTTAAAATAAAAAAATCATATGAACATTCATCATGTTCTTCATCTCCTTCATCATTTTCATCACTTTATCCAATAACAAAATACACCCCAAATACACCTCAAAATTAAATAAACGTATGTGTTTTGTTTATCTCAATATTCTTCTCAACTCTAAAATTGAAATCCCCAATTCTCATAAACCCTAAATTTACCAAATAAAAAATATGAGGATTAATGCAGTAGGGGCAAAAATTAAAGACCATATGATGGCCTTATGAAGGAGAAAAGATACTTGTAACAATCAAACTATAATGGACAGCTCCGCCCATCAAAAAACAAATACTGGACAGCTCCAGCAACAATGAATGTTTCAATTTTTTAGCAAAACTAACACTATAAGTATTAGTCTGCTTTTATTTAGGCAAAAATGGAGGGGAATGCTTTCCGTATGAAATTTTCTGGGTTGATGAATAATATTTATCATTCTCATATTTTTTATTTAATAAATTTAGGGTTTAATGAGAATTAGGGATTTTTATTTTTGAGTTTAGAATAAGATTGAGGTAAATAAAACACATAAATTTATATAATTTTGAGGGGTATTTGTGTGTATTTTGTTAACGGATAATGAAGAAGATGATGAATGTTCATATGATTTTTTAGTTTTTAAAAAATTTCAATAAAAAAAATTATTAAGAAAATCATATTATCCTACGTGGCTTGCCACTTCATCATATTTCTAATAAAAAATGAAAAAAAGGATCAATCTGTGACAATTTATAAAGATAAAGGACTTGATTGGGACAAAAAAAAGATAAAGGACCAATCTGTTACAAATAAATAAGATAAAGGACCTCTGGTGTAATTTTGCCTATATTATAAGTTATTATACTGATATTATTAGGAAAAGTAACTTTTTTTTCCTGCTATTGAATAATTTTTATGATATTGATAACATCCTTTTGGCACTGCAGGGAAAACGAAATAATAGAGCTGCTGAACCACCAGTTGATCCTAAAGCCACTCATTTTCTTATTTTAATATCAGAAGGTTTCAGGGAAGCCCGTGGTGCCTTGAGTCGTTCTGGAACGAACTTGCCTTCAAATCAAAGTCCTGTAAAAGTAGACGTTGTATCTGTCACACCCGTTACAGGGGCACCCCCAACTTCATTGCCATCAGGTTGTTTATGCATATGCAGTATCTGCACTCCTTGTATTAAGTAATAGGGATATACTTAAAAAAATAAGTTTGCATGGTTACTTTATTTTTCTTGTCTTTCCTTTTACATAATTTTGAATACCAACTTCGTAGCACTTATAGCTAGAATAGAAGTTTGTTCAGAAGATTTATTCTTGAGGTGTTATGTTTACGGTTTTGCAACCAATGAATCCTGAGGGATAGAGGTAGAAATCAAGGATATTAGCTGGGCCAGAAAGAATTGATTGTAGAAGGACTGACCTATTCCCTCATTCCTATCAAGATGACTAAGTCAGGGCTAGATCTTTCTTTGAGAGTTAGTTGGGTAGGGTCACTCTAAGATCAAGAAATCCCGAGTCATGGTCCACATGAACAACCTGTTAGGCTATAACTTACATTGGTGAATTGGACCAACACCTTTAAATTCAAAGTTCAAAAGTTTAAAGCTTCCTTCGTTTGTGGGCCCACCCCGGACCTGTTCAACAAGTGCTTGGGGTAAGTATTTTCAGGCTCACGGTTGCTGGGAGGGCTGGATGGGAAATAGCAAAAATACTCTCTCAAAACTCACAAGGCATAACTGAATGCAGGGACAGGGAGCAGTAGAGTATAGGTAGTGGAATTTTGTAATGAAGGGATGGGTGAATGTGAGGGATATCATTTACTTTCTTCCTTTTGCAAGAGATTCATCTCCATTCATTGTAAATTACTTTACTGTTTTATTCATCTTGTATAGATTCATCCTCTGAGTTTGTCATTAATTCTATTTCCATCAGTTTCAGTTTATCATAGTGTTTGTTCCTATCAAACAACAACTGTACGCAGATCTGAAATAACAGCAAGTGAACAAGAAAAAAGCATAAAAAATACAATACCCGAATTATGTAGGCTAGTCTGGTCTTATTTTGTTGAGAATTTATGTACTCGTGCATTTCTCTTATTCTTGCATCTTCTATTATGTTAAACATATGTTGTGGTTGTGGCAGTCAATTTTGTAAAAAACAATGATCTTGATTGAAAGTCTTCTTACATTGCTATACTTTTAAATGGAAAAAGAATTGCTGTCTTCTTTATTTAACTGAAAAGTACAATACCATAATTCATGAGCAGGTAGTTGCTTTAGAGCTCTTAGTTTGTCATACTTGGTTGGTCAGCAGTTTATTCTAAGTGGCTTATTTATTCTTTTGACACACAGGTTGAAAAGGTACTATTGTTAACTAGTTTTCTGTGATTTTTTAGTGAATGGATCTATTACAAACCGGCAGCCAATACCTGCTGGGAATGTGACTCCTGCTACTGTGAAAGTGGTAAACTTATATCTAGATAATCACTTTAACTTTCATGTAAACTATGCACTTCAATTTTTATGATTCAATTTTTCAAATGATCCTGGATTTATATGATAATTCTTCAGGAGCCAGTTCCTGTAACTTCCATGGTAAATGGACCAGCTTTTCCTCATAATCCGTCAGTTCCGCGTGTTACTAGTAATGGTCAAGGAATTCCAAGCTTGCAGACATCTTCTCCATCTTCTGTTTCTCAAGATATTATGACAAATAATGAAAATGCACAGGATACAAAGCCTACAGTGTCAATGTTGCAGCCATCACGGCCTGCGAATCCGGCTCAAGCGAATGTGAACATTTTGAATAATCTCTCTCAAGTACGACAGGTAATGAACTCTGCCGCTTTAAGTGGCGGAACTTCTATGGGACTTCAGTCAATGGGCCAGACTCCTGTTGCCATGCACATGTCAAACATGATATCTAGTGGAACGACATCTTCTGGACCTACAGGTCAAAATGTATTTTCATCCGGACCGCCAGTAATGACTAGTTCTGGATCTCTTACTGCTTCTGCACAGGTCGGACCAAACTCAGGTCTTGCTTCATTAACGTCAGCCACTTCTAATTTGACTTCAAGTCCAAACAATGGGACTTCACAACCATTAGCTAATCTTCAAGGAACTGTTAGTATGGGACAACAGGTTCCCGGTATGAACCCAGGAAACCTTTCAGGGGCCCAAATGGTGCAAGGCGGAGTTAACATGAACCAAAATGTAATGAATGGCCTCAATCAATCAGGTGTCTCTTCTGGAACTGGCGCAATGATTCCCACTCCTGGAATGCCTCAACAAGTACAATCAAGCATGCAGCCGCTTGTGAATAATGCAGCTGCTGCTAATATGCCTTTGTCCCAACAGACGGCTTCTTCACAATCAAAATATATAAAGGTCTGGGAGGTATGTCCACTTCTTTCTTAAGCCTATATTAAAGTTTATATCTCTGATTTTACAGCAGTGTCTAGAAGTTTCTCAAGAATTTCAGTTTGTTCTAGACTTTCAGTATAGAATTTTATTTCTTGTTAAACTGGCCACACAAATCTTCCATTAGCAATTCATTTTGTTTAGCACCAATAGGTAATAGTTTCTTTTCAATAATTTTTATTTGATATAGTAAGAATAATCAAGCTGTATTTCTCTTATATCTTGTAAAGCTTAAATTTGGATATTAGTATAATGAAATCCACATAGTATCACTGCTAGCACAACATTGTTGTTTTTGTGACGAGATCTGCCAGCAAATACCAGACATGACGAGTGATTTCGACCACTGTTTGCTGAAGCTTTTACTATTAACTTCGATATTTGTTCTTGAATGTGAAACTGTTTTAAATGCAATATTGTGATACTATGTTAAGAGTCAATTCCTCAGGGAAGATAACTAGAATTACTGATCATGTTTGATTTAAATATGCCTTAATATGTATTTAAAAAGTATCTCCAAGTACATCACCCTTTGTTTAGAGTGCAATAGAAGGAATTTATAATTCGTTTGTTCTTTGTGTTCTCTAAGTACTTCTTACATTATAACTTAGAGACGTCTTGATATCTCATTGAAATGTTCTTTCTAAATCATAAAATACTCTACGGAAATAATCATGTATATGCTGTGTTGTATATTTTTTTTGTAATTGTCAAAGAATGAACCAGTGGTGCTATAGTGGTCGCAATTTGTTGGATTGTTTTAGCATGCTTGTGCATCAGTATTACATGTTCAATAATTGACATTCGTGCAGGGAAGCTTATCAGGACAAAGACAAGGACAGCCAGTATTTATCACCAAACTCGAAGTATGTTCTCATCTGTGAGATTTTATATATATATATATATATATATTACATCTTTTAATCTATTTCAGCTCTGCTTTTTTATTTTTCCAGCCTACTGTCATTTCCCTGTATAGCCTTTGAAGTCTCATTCTTAACAATTGCAATTGATGTAATTATGTGGACACTGTGTAGTTCTTTGACATGTAATCCTGATGCATTATTTCTCTGTGGCAGGGTTACAGGAGTTCTTCTGCATCTGAATCGTAAGTTTCAGAAGTTGTATTATCTCTTCTCAAAATACTAGACTACATTGAAGTTTATAATACAATTGCCGCAAAATTATTATTAGCATTTGATGTTGGGTTGATTTTTAAACTTTAGAGTCAAAAGAATTTATGCTTTGATATTGTTATAGATAAGGAAAGTAGTATTTCAACAAAATGTTTTGCTTGGGACAATTTTCTTAGCACTGATTAACTTCGATTGATAATTTATGCTTAGATATTTTTATATAAAAATAGAGAAATATTATAAGGGTAAATACAACAGAAGACAAGCTATCTTCCAAACGAAAACACGGTGAAGAAAATAAACTTTAAACCCCCATATGAACTGACAAAGCAACCTCTCTCATCAATTTATTACCAAGGGTCCATTTGATTAAACTTTAGCTTGAAATAGTGATTTTCCTATTGTGCATAAATGGCTTATTTTTTAAGAGATTCTATGTGTAGTATAACCTATTTTTGTTTGGTTACAAAATAAAACATGTTATTTTAAGAGAAAATAATAAACAAATAAACTTTAAGTCAATAATGTGTCACATTGCGTAAATTTTCCGGTTGAGTTTATTGTTATACTCTCCGCCTTATGATTTGGCATGTCATTCGTTCCGGACACAACAAATCCTTGCTTTCTGTGTAGGAGCATTCTGTTTTGCCTGTCAATGGAAGTGATAATAGTTCTGTGGTTTGTCACTTCTTGCAATTCTGTCTGTTTGAAAAATCAATTCAGTTGGAAAAGAAAAATGATTTGCTTGCAAATGATTTAGCAGTGTTCAGTGTCGCCATGGCGTTATAGCATGGCAGATTTTGTGTCTGCTGCAATAGGCCGCAGCACCTATTATTCCCGCCATGTTTCTATCATAGGCAGCAATGGCATGTTTATATGGCGGATTGGTGGCTGACTGCCATAATCCACCATCCGTCATTGATAACACTGGCAGTGTTAAAAGCATACCAATGGTGGCTGCAATTGAATAATAAATAAAAGCATTCTCTGCACTAGAGGTCACTGAATACTTCTGGGGTGCCCTACTTCATTCAAATCATTAAACTTAAATTGTTTATTATTATTATTATTATTATTATTATTATTATTATTATTATTATTATTATTTGTTTTATTAAATGACATTTGGTTTAATGCTCACTCAACACCTTTTAAGAATATTTCATATAATCCAAATTCAGCACTAAAACTCATCTGCAATAAAAATTAGTAGAAATTCCACTCTTAATTCTGGCATTACTGACAAAATAATGCCACAATTAAGAGTTTTAGTGGCATTACTTCCTACAATTTCATTGCAATTACCGAGTCTGTATTGGATTTCTATGATTTTGACTTCCTTATCTGACCAAATCATATCATCAAATATTTTATATCCTCTTAATTATTTCGACTCACTAACATATGCGATACTACTTTTATCGATCTCAGACTTGCAGCTAACTGGCCTCCTGTTATGCAAATAGTTCGGCTTATATCTCAGGATCACATGAATAACAAGTATGTCCTTATTTCAATTTGTATTATTTTAATATGTATTGGTCTCTTTAGGTTTATTTTGTTCCTAGAATTTTGTTCTGTAGCTGTGCTAATTTTGTATGATATGATTAGACAATATGTAGGAAAGGCAGATTTCCTAGTTTTTCGGGCAATGAATCCGCATGGTTTTCTTGGTCAGCTGCAAGAAAAGAAGCTGGTAGGTTATTTGTGAGTTTCTAGTTTAGTATTTCTTTCCATTATTTAAACACCCTTGTCTAAAATTCATGTTGCACCTGTACCCGGTACTCATCGGATACCGGTAAGTAATTTTTCTATTATATTGTATATTATTATGCTCCTACTTTTCACTATATAATCATTTATTTATAAGACTCCTGTTATGTAAATATACTATTTTTATCGTAATTTTCATGAATATGTATTTTTTTTTTTTCTGAACTTTATTTTGATTTGAGATATAGTATATTATGAGAGACATTTTGTTATATCTTTTTTTGGTAAATGTTATACTTATGAAATACATTTATTTGTATACTATTGACATATTACCTTAGTTTTTCAAAAAATCTCGTATAATGTACAGTACTGTACCCGTGTCCACGTGGCCCTTTTCTTATATAAGGTAGTTTTTGTAGTTAGACTGTCAATGTTTTCCTGAATAAATGAAATTAGGTGTGATACTGTGAGCATCTCAACTCAACAACTCGATTCCTGTTGGTCCTGAATTAATAATAAATCTTGTGACCGATAGAATATTAATTCCACAATACTCAACAGTAGAGTTACTTGGTTTGGTTATCTCCTTATTTCTCCAGGTTACACCCGTATTACTTGTCGACAATATGGCTGTGAACCATTTATTTCATCTTTTTACAAGATAAATTTTGTGGTCTTATCAATATATTATTTAATTTCAGTGTGCAGTTATTCAATTGCCATCACAGACGTTGCTACTATCTGTTTCTGACAAAGCCTGCCGCTTGATTGGGATGCTTTTTCCTGGGGTAACATATAGTTGTTGATTCTTCGTTGTCTATTTTATTTGATCGATGACACCTTTATTTATTTACTTGAAACCTTGAATGCAAGCAGGATATGGTTGTATTTAAGCCACAATTGTCCAGTCAGCAGCAGCAACCAATGCAACAGCAACAAATGCAACAGCACCAGCAGATGCAATCGCAACAGCAGCATCTTCCACAATTGCAGCAGCAGCAGCAGATGCAGCAACAGCTACAACAGCAACAGCAACAGCAACTTCCTCAGCTGCAACAACAGCAGCAGCAGCTTTCCCAGCTTCAACAGCAGATTCCACAAATCCAGCAACAACAGCAACTCCCTCAACTCCAACAACAGCAGCTTTCACAACTGCAGCAGCAGCAACAACAGCTGCCGCAGTTACAGCAACTGCAGCATCAACAACTTCCTCAGCAGCAACAGATGGTTGGGGCCGGAATAGGTCAAACCTATGTTCAAGGACCTGGACGCTCACAAATGGTTTCTCAGGGACAGGTTTCATCACAAGGAGCTACAAACATTGGTGGAGGGAATTTCATGAGTTAGGTCATTTTTGGATTCAGTTTCCCCAAGATTGACACAGCACAGGTTGTGTTTTGGGGATTATATTTATTTTATATTTTGGCAGGCACATCAGTGTGAACAAGAAACTTATGTTCGTAGGGTACTAGCATGCAATCTCAAGTACTTGGCTCATAATTTATGGTAGACAGTGATAGGCTTGGGTCATATAATAACGGTATATGGTCATACCATTTCTTTAGCCATTGAGCCATTAAAAACTGATAGGCTGTATATATTGAGAGCATGCTATAAATTCATTGGGTGTATTATGGATACAAAGTTTAGAATATGTTAAACAACCTATATAGTTGTACAATGCAAGTCACAAATTATTGTCATTCTGTCTGTGTGGTTTTGCCTAAAGTTGATTTAACTCTGGACATCATAAAACTCAAAACAAAGGAACGATGGAGGCAAGTTGTTGCAATTTTCCAGCCATTTTCATGGGATTTGATTTTAAGGTTTTTCTAGGCATATTCAGAACAACCATTAAAAGGGAAATATTCAATACATGCCTTCATGATAATTTCTTGTTATTGTAGGAAGGGAAAATTAATATTTTATTTTTATTTTTGGATTTGTTCACTTCTACACGTTGGTCAATTTGCTTCTTCATCCATACAACCCTCAGATTGTCGTCACCATGACAAGTAGCCATGATTTGTTTGTATTTGGTCCTAACAAATTCTTCAACAATAGGGCCTTCTTCCCTTGTTAGCAAATAGCAATGGGATTTTTACTGCTCTGTCGAAAATGAAGATTTCCTCTACAAGAGGAAATTGAATATCGAATAGATTTAAAATAAGAGCTGAAAAGGGTAAGTTTCTTAAATTGTACCTAGACTTTGAAAGCAAAATCCTCACACTTCAACTAGTACCAGTTCATTTTAACGTTATTTATCCTGCAAATTAAGGGCAACAAGAATGCAACCATAGTGACCAAAAAGTATTAGCATATCATCCATACATACTCATACAAGTGCCAGAGCCAACTGCAATTGCAAAAAAGTCAAATAGTATTTGCTCTCTATGGAGACAATATAAGCAAACATAGATGTAAGCCGTGAGGTATATCCGCCATACAAAATTTTATTACTCGAGTTTGATGATAAAAAAATACTATGTTAGGTATGCAAAGTTCACTCAAATATTGTATGCTAAAACAAGTGCGCTATATCTTAGTAATGACGTTTTCTTGAGCACACAATAAAAAATGCACGAGGATCGGTTTGTTAGATACATGATTTTTTCAATGAATTTAAAAAATTAATTTATATTTATATATGAGACCGAAGAAAATAACTTGAAGTTTTTTCGATCTACACACAATCCTAATTACAAATTGCAAGGCTTGATTTGCCAATCGCGGGAAGGGAATTTAAATTGTGAAAATTAGAATACATACATTTTACAACAATCTTCAACATTAGCACCATATCTAACAAAAAGAAGCAAACCAAAGGATTTTAGGCTTTTAGTCACTCACACCCCCCATTAAATGATGATCAGTTGTTTTTGTCTGTTGGCCACAAAAGAGTGCATATCTAACTACAGTAGGATTCTATCATGCAAAATTCTCCTCATTAAATGAGTATGTGGGGGAATGATATTGAACTTCCAAAGCTTGGTTAAGAAGTGTCCCTCAAGGCATTCAATAGTAAGATGATAGTACTTTTCAACCAACATGAACTGCCCACCATAATATTCAATAATTTGTTTTCAAGACTAAATAAAGCCGGGTAATGGATTAAATGTTAGATTCCTTTCATAATTACCAGCAAAAAATTTCTTCATAATTGGTCAATTATACTTTCCAGAATAATTAAGATAACTAGATATTTTAACTACTCGTTATTTAGTAGACATGTATACAGATTTAATGATATTCGTACCCGCTAATAAGATATAAAAAAATTACTTAAATATAATTAGTTATTAAATATAAAATAGTCTTTTAAACTTATTAGAACTTTTTTATCAACTTGTTTTGATTAGAAATGAAACTATGCATATTATTATATATATTTGTTTTTAAGAGAAATGTATGGATAGTATTCCCTCAGTACCTTACTATAACTATAAGGAGGATATCATACTATTTACGGGTAATTCAATTCCTACAAGGACTTATTCCTGAACCTCTAACTCATTTTAACCCTTAGTTCGACCAGTTGAACTATTCATCTCACCTTATCAATAGTAACTCACAATCTCTTGTTTTAATCTCGTATATCTATCTGACAATTGTAGACACATTTCAACCGTTGTTGGTCTTGAAATTGTCCAGTTTACCTCAATTTTGGAAGCCTATTAATGCTTAGAGAGAATGCTGAAATTGATTCAGCCTCATGCAACTTGAATCATTATAATATGTAAAAATACAAAGGAAATATTATTCCGTTACTCCCTGACCATTGAAGCTTTTTATGATATCATTTGTTACATAAGGCTTACATAGTTACATGTTAATCTCTTGAGTCCTCATCAAACCACTTAACCTACCCACTAAATAAAAGTAGGAAGTTTCTTAGTGTCCCACATATAAAGGTAAATATGATATCATATGGGAATATATTAGATCTAAAATGTGAGTACAAATTTCTAGAGCAGCAGTGTTGGATGTGAAAATGACACTAATTAGTGATTTTAAAACAGGTGAAGAGCCTGCGTCAAAAAAATAGATAAAGAGTCATTTTGATTTCCAAATTAAAATGAAACTTCGTCATATGATGTCTTATTTGTTAATAGTTTTATGAACTAAATTGATAAAAAAAAAAATACATTTTCTAAGTAAACTAACTAACTAAAAGATACACCAGATAACCAAAATATACATATAGGTATGTTTCTATAATTTTGTTACATTCAACTACTAGTGACTTGGCTTCACACATTCATATGTTGGGTCGGAGGGGGAGCTTCACTGGATTCGAGTGTTATATTGGTCATTGAGCAATCTTATAAGTGACTCTAACACTATATCTTCACTCAAAACCTTAATACATTAGGTTCATGGTTCCTCTCACTTATAAAGTGTTTTACTTCAACTCTTCCAACCAATTTGAGACTTTTTCTCACACTTGTTAGATCTCAACATCATAAACCAAATTGACTCTTACCAATTTTTTTAGTGTAAGTCGGATATCCTCTGCTTGTAATTGTAGAGACTAATCACTCGAACTTTGTGGATTTAAATAGGTGACAAACTCTTCCTAAGAGTTTCAACGCTGTTGCATGCCCAAATCAGATATCGAACCCAGAACATTGGTTAAGCTAAAAGAGACTCGTGTCATCTCATCTAAGCTCTCTCGAGTTCACCTTTACCAATTTTTCGCCATACATTCTTATTTATAAAGTCATTATTAAATTGTTTACCCATTTAGAAATATACGGTTACTGTCCTACTGAGTCATTATTAAATGATGTTCCATCATGATAATCATTCTCCAAGTTATTATCTTATAGCAAAAGTAATTTATAAAGTAAAACATTATTCTACAAGTTATTATTAGTTTGTTATAATGTAAGTAGTCTGAATTTGAACTAGATACACACACATTTAGTTGTTGCATGTTGGGTTATCAGTCAGACTCCTATCTTCTTGAGCAGAACATTTTAGTGCAAAAGTGGCAACCATACTATTCTTGTATTTTCATCATTAATACATTAAACATTTTTTACTATAGCTCCAAAATTCAAGAGGGTATTTTTTCTCAGCTCTGCTTTGCTTTCTAAGTTATTCAAAAATGGTTTCAGCTACTTCTTCTCCCCCTTCTAAGGTGGTAAGCCTTTCAATCAAGTTTCTTTACTTTATATTGTTTAATTTTTCAATCCTATTTTTTTAAAATTAGTGACAAAAATTAAAATATATAAAACTTAGTCACAAATTTTGTTACTAAATATTTAGATGAATAAATCAAAAGAAAAAATATTGAAATTTTTTCTTGCATATTTATACACTTACAGGAAGTAGAGTCAGAGCAAAAATGGGTGGACAATGGCAAGTCTCGCAATGCCAAATGGTGGTATTCAACTTTCCACACTGTGACAGCCATGATAGGTGCAGGTGTTCTCAGCCTTCCCTATGCCATGGCATATCTAGGATGGTAATTCAAATACAATGCAACATATACTATGGTTTTTTATCTATCTTAATGTTTTGAAAATACAATCAAACTGGTTAGTCGGTTCAACTGATTAAATCGAGAAATGTTAGTTCATTACGGATGTATCTTAATGTCGGTTCAACTCATATGCCAAATGTTAGTCGGTTCAGAATTGAAACAAACAACTCTAAAGGATCGAAACACTATAAAGTGACGAATTTACTTTCTTGGCAGGATTCCGGGGACTTTGATGTTGTTGTTATCATGGAGTCTAACCTTAAACACAATGTGGCAAATGATTCAGCTCCATGAGTGTGTTCCGGGTACTCGTTTCGATCGTTATGTTGATCTTGGTAAACATGCTTTTGGACCAAAACTTGGACCATGGATTGTGCTACCACAGCAACTAATTGTTCAAATTGGGTGTAATATTGTTTACATGGTAATTGGAGGAAAGTGTCTAAAGAAGTTTATGGAGATTGCATGCATCAATTGCACACAACTCAAACAGTCTTACTGGATTTTGATTTTTGGTGGCATTCATTTCTTTCTATCTCAGCTTCCCAATTTCAATTCTGTTGCCTCTGTTTCTTTAGCAGCAGCTGTCATGTCATTAAGGTACATAATTCTTCTTCAATACTAATATAGATTTATTATTACAATGAATTGATACAACTGAATAAAGATTTTAAACTCTTTAAGCCGGTGATTGGGGATTTGATTTATGGCTCCTACATATATATAGAAAGAATTCAGTTCGGAGAAGAGAACTCACATGTCATCACTAAACTACGCTGGTAGAAACTTATATCATGATAACCCACCAAAAAAAATTAGATTAACTTGCAATTTTGAACCCCTTAGGAAGTTAAGTCACATGACAAGTGACTCATATATCACATCTTATGTCTTGTCACTTTGACAATGATTCACATGCCACGTTAGCATATGTAGCAAGCCATGCTAACATGGCATGAATAACTGTGAATCATTGTCCACGTGACAAAACATGCACATGTGAGTCACTTGTCATGTGTACATTGACTTGGTCAAAATCAGTGGAGAGTCATCCTTTTGCAAATTGGGCTAAAGTTAGGGGGACAAAATTACAAGTTTCCGACGGTTAGGGTCAGAAGTAATATTTTAAAAGTTAAATGAAAAAAGGATTTAATTGATATGCACCGACGGTGTAAAATAATTTTACACTGTCAACCAATACCAACCATGTTTTCCGCCACATCACCCCACTTTCTTGATATGACATGGCAAAATAATGGTTGTTTATTGGACGATGGTGTAAAACTATTTTACACCATCGGTGCATATCAATTAAACTCATGAAAAAAATCGCAAGTTTGTAAAAGTTAGGTGACCAAAAATACAATTTAACCCAAAAAAAAAAATTATTAGTTTAAATTAACGGTAAGCTTGTTAATACAATACAATAATTACGGTGTTACTGTTATTTTGAAAATACGAGTATATTTAATTGGAGCTAGCTTCACTTTTCAGATCCAAAAAAAAATAGTGGATTATCGGGAAAAGTATTGTTTGGATTCTTCCTGTGTGAAAAGCATAAAGAACTGACCCATGAACTCATAATTTTGTAAAGGCACTCACTAACTCTAGGTTGAAAGGTATCAATAAATTCACCATTGATGTTATGTTTGTATATTCGTTGAAGCAGAGTCACACAATGCTAAGCTTTAAAATTCTGCTTTTGGCAGAAAAAGTCCTTTTTGCTTCATGGGTCGAATCAATTATTAAAGTAAAATATAATTGATAGTACTAATATCAATATATCATATGATAATTGATATTATTTGTTTACAAATTATTCTCTAAAACTATATGATGAGATAAATAGTTGAATTAGTATACACTATCAATATACAAAAATTTAACATATGCATTCAATTGTATCACAACATACAAAAGGTAATGTCCAAAGTTTTGCTCAGCATGACACACAAGCACAAAAAAATACTAAAAGTTATTAAATTTGAACAATTTTCTTTTCATAAATTTTTTTCCAAGACAAACAATGAACAACGGAACTGCGTGTTTTGCTTTCAATTCATCCATCTACTATAAAAAAAACTAATGAGAATCAAATCAATTTAAGGTGTGTCAAAAGAGTGTTTGACATTGCGAAGTGTACTTAAGACACGCATTCTAACCTGAAGTGTCAGTGCTGCGTTATAATAACTAATACTCTCTTGTCAATGCAGCTATTCAACTATAGCATGGGTGGCATGCTTAGCCAGAGGTAGAGTTGAGAATGTGAGCTATTTATACAAAGAAACAAGCACAAGTGACTTAATATTCAGAATCTTCAATGCACTTGGTCAAATTTCATTTGCATTTGCTGGCCATGCAGTAGCACTTGAAATTCAAGCAACAATTCCATCAACACCTGAAAAACCTTCAAAAATACCAATGTGGAAAGGTGCTATTGGTGCCTATGTGATAAATGCAATATGCTATTTTCCAGTTGCACTTATTGGATATTGGGCATTTGGAAGAGATGTTGATGATAATGTTCTAATGTCACTTGAAAGACCTGCTTGGCTCATTGCTTCAGCTAACTTGATGGTATTCATTCATGTTGTTGGAAGTTATCAGGTTTATGCTATGCCTGTTTTTGATTTGATTGAGAGGATGATGATCAAAAGATGGAATTTCCCTCCTGGATTGCCTCTCAGACTTGTTGCTAGATCTTCTTTTGTAGGTCAGTGATAGATACATACGTATATAATATATCCAAAATCTATCAAGCACAAACACTTTTTGGACTAGGCGTGCTCCAATGTCGATGTGTCTGACACCGACACATATAATCACACTGAATTATGTAATTTTCTTAATTTATTATCGGTGTCGATATGTCAGTGTTTGTGTCGTGTATAGTGTTTGTATCTGTGCTTTTTAGTCCAAAACCATTCATGCTATCTTCTATTGTAGGTCGGCGAGAGTGATAGATATATACATACATAATATATCCAAAACCTACGAAGCACGAACGCCTTTTGAATTAGGCGTGTTCCAGTGTCGATGTGTCTGAGTGTCGATGTGTCCGACACTGACACATATAATTTACATTGAATACTATAATTTATTTAAATTATTATCGGTGTTGATATGTCAGTATTCGTGTGATATACGGTTTCTGTATCTGTGCTTTATAGTCCAAAATCATTCATGCTATCTTCTTTTTCATCTTGTTAATTTTTTGCAGCGTTTACGCTTTTTATTGGGGTTACATTCCCTTTCTTCGGCGATCTTCTTGGCTTCTTTGGTGGATTTGGTTTTGCTCCAACTTCATATTTTGTAAGTCTCTTTCATGCAAGAATTTATTTATTCAAAACATGGAAGATCAATCATTAATTAATCTGGTCTGATGCATCAATATTTTCAGCTTCCTAGTATAATGTGGCTAATAATCAAGAAACCAAAGAGATTTAGCATCAACTGGTTCATCAATTGGGTAAGAATTTTGAAATTAACTTGTGTATCCACATGATAAGACAAGTATTGACGTCGCTAGTCAACATCATTTATGGATGAGACTAAGACGGTATTTGATCGTTTTTTAGCCCCGAACTTTCGTTCTTGACCCTCAATTTGTGTGTTTTTTCAGGCTGCAATATACATTGGCGTATGCATTATGCTGGCATCCACGGTTGGTGGCTTCAGGAATATCATTGCTGATTCCTCAACTTATAGCTTCTACACCTAAACTATATTATATTATGTCATTGCAATATCTATATAATATGTGTGTCACCTTGCAAATTATTAGAGTTAATTAGGAATGTAGGAGGGACTAGCAAGCCATTTCAATAGCCTTCTTTCTTATTATGTCATGTTAATCGAGTGAATGAATCAAGAGTTTAATTGTTGTACACTATATCTAATAATATATTGTCATATTATTTAACGAATATAACACATTATTTATTTTATAACATACTTCCTCCGGTTCTTTTTATAAGGAACAATTTGGAAAAAAATACACAAACCAATGAACCTTGAGAAATTCTTAGGTGAGTCCTCACCTAAGCATTAATGATTAGGCACAACCAATTAAATAATTACAACTCATTAATATATTAAATAATTATAAATAATTAATAGAGTAGTAATTAAAAACAAATCTCCATAAATAAGGGGAAAAAAAGAGTTATCAAGAAACATGTGATGTGTACTTTATTAATTTTTTTTCTAATTGCACATATATATTTTTTTGTTCCTACTAAGCTCTCTCTTTTTGTTTTTTATTTTTAATTTCTTTGTATAAATTACTTTTATGTGAACACTTTGATACTTAATATACTGTTGAATACGTGTTAAGTATAATGTCATATCATATTTTGATACTAATTTATATTTACATAATTCATATTTCAAAGAATTTTGCATATGGAATAGCGGTGTCCAGCAATATAAGTTGGGTACCAAAGAATTTACCTTATTTTTATTCATTATTATTTTTATACTTTTTGGAAACTTAGGGACTGTCCAAACTATTATTATGAATTTGTTTGATAAAGAAATAATGAATAATTGATAAACAAACTTATATTATATAAATTATAATGTAGCTTATAGCTGATAGGCTAGATAATTCAATTTGCATTATTTAGTAAAATTAACCGTTGAATTATCTTATTAATATAAAGTGCCATAAAAAATATTTAATTAATATTTAATTATTTTAAAGTAAGATAATAGGAATAAAATGAGAGAAAGTAATGATAAAATATAAACTATTTTTTAGGTCAAATATAAAATATAAATTATAAACTAATTGAATTAGCTTATTAGTAAAAAAAATAAAAAATAAAAAGAAAGCTTAGTATAAAAAAAAACAATATGATTAGCGTATGAGTTTTCTTAAGAATTCACCTATAAATAAATCTTTATAAAAATATAAAGTGCACATGTAATTTTTTTTCCTTTCCTTATTTATAAAGATTTGATTTTGTTAATTTTTTTTTTTGGTTAAAGAGATTTGGTTTTATTAATTACTACACTATTAATTATTTATAATTTTTTTAAATATTTTAATTATTTCTAATTATATGATTGGTTGTGCCTAATCATTAA
Source organism: Trifolium pratense (assembly GCF_020283565.1). Classification (NCBI taxonomy): domain Eukaryota; kingdom Viridiplantae; phylum Streptophyta; class Magnoliopsida; order Fabales; family Fabaceae; genus Trifolium; species Trifolium pratense. The sequence continues at coordinate 26,777,370 of NC_060060.1, forward strand.
TGCTTAGGTGATGATTCACCTAAGAATTTAATGTAAAGTGACTTATAATTTGGTACAATTTTTTTTTCTCAAAGTAACATATAATTTGGTGCGGTGGGAGTATTTGCTACTTAGAGAACTACATTCGCTATTAAACTAGATAACACCTTCTATACACGAAATTTTCAAGATTTTATGTTGTTCTTTACTTAAGTAAAAAATTGCATTAACTACTTAACCGGCTAACATTTCATATATAAAAGTTACATAATTTTACATGTTCATCTTATATATAAGGTGCATAAAACCTGATATTCCTCAAAAACTTTAAGTTGATGTCTACACAAACATTGCAGCAATACCCATCAAGATGGCTAGAAAGTAGAAAGTGAGTAGATTTTCTTGTTAATTTAGGATGTTCTTTGACACATACTTTTCTACGGTTAATTTGAGCCCTCTCAAGACATAGTTATAATCAATAATTTTAGTAGTTGTTCTTTTCTTTGCACTTCTATGGTTGTAATAAAAAAAGTATTATTTTCTTTGCACTTCTACAATTTTCAATATGTTGACATATTCCCATAAAAATTCAATAAAAAAAACTAATTATTTAAAATTTTAAATAGTGTCTGAGGCACTCGTTAGCATTTGCCTTTAAAAAATAACAGATTATTATTTTTTAATTAAAATAACAGATTATTTTTAAAAGAAGATTTAGTTGTATATATACATGTGTCATTATACTGGTCCACTAGTTTCCAATCATTATTTTTTTTTTCGACAAAATAAAAACAAAATAGATCAAAACTCTTATTCAGAAAGCTCTTATTTTTACTAAACTTTAGTATTTGTTTATGTATTTGTTACTTGCAAGCGGAGTGTTTAGTCAAATTAAGTTTAGTAAAAAAAAATTGACTAAAGTTTAGTCAAATTTTGTTAGATAATTAGTGAATATACAAGTAACATTTTCAATGTAGTCTATTATATTTCGTAATATATTAGCATTTGCCTTTAAAAAAATAACAGATTATTATTTTTTAATTAAAATAACATATTATTTTTAAAAGATTAGTTGTATATATACACGTGTCATTATACTGGTCCACTAGTTTCCAATCTTTATTTTTTCTTTTTTGACAAAATAAAAACAAAATAGATCAAAACTCTTATTCAGAAAGCTCTTATTTTTACTAAACTTTAGTATTTGTTTATGTATTTGTTACTTGCAAGTTGAGTGTTTAGTCAAATTAAGTTTAGTAAAAAAAAAAATTGACTAAAGTTTAGTCAAATTTTGTTAGATAGTGAATATACAAGTAACACTTTCAATGTAGTTTATAATATTTCGTAATATACCATAACTTGGCATGATTCTAGCTCTGGCATCTACCATGCTAAGGATGCTTATTGCTGGCTTTTGGAGCCCTCTCCTTGTAATAATCTCACCGGTTGGCAATGGATTTGGAGATTACATCTCCCGGCTAATATTCAATTTTTTATATGGCAATTGGTGCATGAATCTATCCCAACGAAAGTAATGCTTCACCATCGGTAGGTGTGTACTGATAAGTGCCCAATTTTAGTTATATTGTATCATGAATTATGAGCACTTACCAATACTTTTATGAAGAAATCTTGATTAAAACCCCTTTTGGTGTAAATATAACATTAAATCAAAGAGGAATTGATCCCAAGGCATTTTTGTTAGGAATGGCTAGAAAAGCAGGTTTTGAAGCCTTCGCTCAGCGAAGCCATAGCGAGCTACAGCGAACTAAACCAGTGGGTTAAGGGTCCATGGCGAGCTTCAGCGAGATTCAGCGAGCAGGATAGCAAACTAAACGTTCGCTCAGCGAAAGATAGCGAGAGATGGCGAGCACAACCCGGGAGGAAGGGTCTGTTAGCGAGACATAGCGAGCATCGGCGAACAAAGTGATGAGTCAAGCCTTTTGCTACGTGTCAAGAAACCCCTTGCTTAAGTAACTAGTTCGCTCAGCGAACGTCATTTCGCTTAGCGAACTCCACTGTCCTGAAAATCTATAAATAGAGCTCAGAAGCCATTTTCTTAGATATAGTTTTTGTAATAGTTGATAAACAGAAGTAACATTAGTTTTTAGAGTTCTTGAAGGTGGATTCATCATTTTACTTGAGAAATCAAGAGATGTTCTTCATCCCTTGTTCTTGTAAGTTTACTTTTATCATGTCTAGCTAAATTCCTTTGTTGTTGGGATTAGATGTAGTTATTTTGTGAACATGTAGTCAATTTAATCTTAATATATATGTTTTCTTTATCAATCATTATAAGTGTTATCTTGTTTTAATCGTCTATTTCTAAAAGATTTGAACGACATAGACATATATTGTTTGAATCACGAGTAAAAGATAATCACTTATTAAACTTCAATGTTTAGACATAGATGTCAAGTTTAATAATCACGTCAAATATCAGATCTTAATGCTATTATGTCGATTAATGATTCGAGACATCGAACGTTGATAGAGATAATAGATTTCACGGCGTAATCCGGACACGGATACGTTCGATGTGTGATATGTGATAATAATGATTGGTAAATGAAATATATATAGTGAGGTTGATTGATACATGCTAACGAGATAATGAATCTAGTTCCGACAACTTTTTATTATCCGAAAGTTTAAAAATCCTTTTATCCAATCGCACTTTTATGTTTTCAAAACAAATCTTACAAAAACCCGCACTTAAAATCATGGAAATTGCAAATCAACGTTTGATATCACACTAGTCTCTGTGGATACGATATAACGAAAATACTTGCTTTTGTATTTCATCATGTACTTCAGACCTTTTGTCATCGTTGCTCTTTATCTTCCGAAACAATCGATCATTGTCTGTTTCTTTGTGGTGATTCGGTCGCTATTTGGAATATGTGTGGCTTGCATAGCGTCTCTTCTACTATTCAGGGTGTTGATCTTTTGACATGGTGTAAACTGTTGGGTAAAAGATATGGAAACATTGTCTTTGTTACATTATGGATAGTTTGGTGTGCGAGAAATGACTTCATTTTCAACAAGCACCGTGAAAGCACTTACACTAGCGTATCAAAAATTCACTCTATAGTTAATGCTAGCTCTGATGCTTTTAGTTTAATGCCAGCAGTCTCGACGTCTACTATGACTCAGCAACGAGTGTCGTGGTCTCGACCAGCAGAAGGTTTTGTATGCCTTAATGTGGATGGGAGTTTATTGGGTTCGACTAATGTTGCAGGATATGGTGGACTGTTACGGAACAGAGATGACGAGTATATTTGGGGTTTCTACGGGTCTGCTACGATGCAGAATATTCTTTTTGCCGAGATTATAGCGATATGGTACGGTTTGAAGCTGTGTTGGGAACGTGATTTCCGTAAGGTGCTTTGCTGCTCCGATTCATTACTCTCTGTTAATTTAATTAAGGAAGGGGTTACAGCACATCATCGTTTAGCGAATGAGATTTGTTGTATTCGAAAGCTGCTAGCTAATGATTGGGAGGTGATTCTTACTCATACTCTTCGTGAGGGAAATGCGTGTGCTGATGTGTTGGCTAAATTAGGTGCTAACTCTGACTCGCCATTGGTGAATGTTCCTACTCCTCCCAGAGATCTAGTTAAGCCACTCTGAGATGATGCTTGGGGTGTAGAGTTTATTAGGGAGTGATCCCTTGTTGGCTTTTTCTTTGTTTTTTTCATTTTTATTTTTCTCCACTCTAATATTTTTTGGTGAGTGAGTGAATGAACAAAACGCAGAAGAGAAGATCATCATCAATTATCAATCAATATAAACAAACAGGAGAGATGAAGACTGCGATTTGTCGGAGCATCGGCCTCTCTCCCAACCACCTCTTCATATCAGGTCTCTCTCTCTCTCACTCTCTCTGAGATTTCGATTTCTTTGCACTTCATAATATCTTCAACTTCCGATATCAATCAATTTCTTTCTTTTTTAAATTAATTTTGCATTTCCTTTAGGGTTTCTCATATTTAGGGAAACTAGGGTTTGGTTATCATCAAGTAATTTGTTGAATTAGGGACCAGTAGGAGTATTATAGCTATCAGAAGTAGTTCACAAACTGCAATTCATTGAATATTGGTGTTTTCAGCATGATCTCTGAAGTTAGTTACTGTTATTCTTGCTAATTTTAAGCTATTTTACTTATTTTATTTGTTTCAAGCAGTTAAATGATCAGATAGATTTTGATTTTCCATGCTGAACTAAATGAGATAGTAAATTTTACCCAATAGCGCTTAGATCAGATGGCATGGTCTCTTCTAGCTTAACCAAGGTCATGAGTTTGATCCCTTGTTTGGGCATACAACAACATTAAAACTCTCTGCTACCCATTTGGGTCCGACAACGCGCAGAGGATACCTGGTTTACACCCAAAAAACAATGTGATCAATTTCCCCAAGTATAATGACTTTCCTACCTAATGATGTTGTGCTATTTTATCAGGAATGGCTGAAATGTTTTGAGTGAATTGATGTTTTTGCATCAAGCTGCTATTAGTGAGTTTAAGAATTGTTTGGTTTTGGCAAAGTTTTGAGCAGTGTTGTTAATCGCGGATCGTACAAAATAGCAGTTTGTTCGAATTGTTAGAGAGAAAATACAAAGACTGAAAAAATATAAATTGTGTTAGAATCAGTTAAGGGATTACATCAGGCCTTTTCTAAAAGCTAATAACTCCCGGCGAGCTGGAAGGTGTTCACACCACTTCTAGCTTGAGATGAACAGTACAAGTACAAACAAAAGAAATCTAAGAGATATTCAAAGGCAAATGCCAAAAGTACATCGTCTGAAAAAGGATATTAAAAAAAACCTTAAACACTACACAAAGCAGAAGTTAAAGTCATAAAAGTCATACGATAAAAGCTTAAATACCAATTAGAAACTATACCTCTAAGTTTAATCACTTAGCATAAGCAGAAAGACAATGAAAAATGCTTAACAACCTTAAAGCAAAAGCCAAAACTGTCAGAATAAACCAATAGAGGTAGCTACTTAACCATCGAGTAGAAACCATACCTCAAGATTTAATCACATAACAAAAGCAAACATGTTTAACCGCATAACAAAGGCTTCTCAACAATTCCAATAGGATTCACACCCACCACATTATAGAAGAGGAACAACCCTTGTACTGAATGCACATGAAAAGATGGATGATATAGAAAGTGACTTAAAGAGAACAAGCACGAAAAATTGGTAATTGCTTTAGAACATTTTACAATAAAGACTGATAGATTGATAGACCTGATAAAAGTCAAAAAAATGAAATCTGAAATAGGAGCAAAAATACTGAACATAAGATCGGAGAACGAAAAGTTGGCAAAATTTCTTGAGAAATTGAAAAATGAATACAATGAAGGTTAGAAACAAACATGGAATGCATAATGTTCAAGGTGGGTGCCATGACTCTAATACTATATTGCAAAACTTGGTAGAAGTCATGGAAGATAGAACATACAAAGAATTAAAATATAAATTGTAGTAGAATGAGTTAAGTGATTATATCAAGCTGTTGTATAGGCTAACAAACTAACATTAATTACTAATCTCTAACTAATTATATCTCATTTTTTGGTCAAGTAGCCTAGTAGCCGGAATTTCACCCCTTAAAGGAATAAGTGGAAAATCTCGGGTTCGAACGCCGGTCCTTGCATATTGCAATGTTCCTACCAACTGAGCTATGCTCATATGGACAATTAATTATATCTCTATTAATAAGCATTTTACTATCTTGATGTTGATCTAATAATGGATTTTGTGGATGCTAAATTCTGTTGAAGTTATTGAATACTGTTAACAATAGTCCTGTTTGTATTGAACTTTGTTGGTTTGGTTACAACCTAAATTTATTGAGGTTCGTTTTGGGTTTTTTTTTCTTTCTTTTTCTCTACTTACCATTTTATGTGTAATTTATCAGTTTCTCGAGAGTAAAAAATATACACGCCCACTAATTATTATTAATAGCCGCCATAAACTTATATTCAACTGAACTCTCAAATTGTGAGGATGCTACAAAGATACCATTTCATTTCTTATCTCAACAAATTTTGTATACCATGCAATAATTTTATAGTGAATACTCTTGATATGAACAAATCTCATATTGATCCATAGTTCACATCAGAATAAAAATATAATAGATTATTTAAATGCATTCATTTTGTTAAGTATGAGATATATCCATAAAGTAAATTTATATTAAATTATTGCATCTAGATGAAATGATCTATTACAACATTTATCAAAATTTGACAGGGTACTTACTATGTAGTTGGCATATTTAAAACTTCCTTGTGTACACTATTACATATTTCATGAACCTTCATTTTCATCTGTGTAGGTTCGGATATTCTTTTATTTGTTCTTATGTATCCATAATGACTTAAAAAAGTATTCACTGATAGTGCTTACTATGAATGTTATATTGGGTTTTTCTTTTTCCGATTTATATTTTATCTCATTTGTTTCTCAATTTATGTATTGTGATTGAAATTTCATGTCTCCATAAAACCTTGTCTCATGCTAAGCATATAGTACTTACTTATGGAGCATTTGCATAACAGGGGACAAATATTCTTTTTGTAAGGGCCCATGCTCCAATCTGTGTGTTCCCATGGCTGTATTAACAAAAGGATCTGGTAAAGGGGGAGGAATCCTGGAAAAGCCAATTATTGAAAAAGCCACCCCAGGCCGGGAATCTGAATTTGATTTGAAGTAAGCAGAAAGTTTTGATTGTTGATCATCAACTTAAGATTTTCTAACCACTCTAAGAATATTTGTCGTTCTGAATGTTATTAGAGAAACCTCAATAATTACAATGTGTCTATTAACCATTAATATTTGAAGATATTTGTTATTGTATGTGCCAACCTAGTTGGCATGCCTAAAGATCCTTTGATGTCCTCTATTCTCTTAACTTATTAAAAATATGTGAAATTTGTGATAATTTTTCAATAGGGTCCTACTAATAGTGATAAGAATTCAAGGTATGTCGTCACATCACATGTAGTGAAAGGCAGCCTAAACATCTAAATACTTAAATAGTATCTTGTGGAAGAATAGCGATGGTAAGATTTAAACTCGGAACCCTTTTTTTTCCCCTTTTCACTTTTTTACTTCAAAATAATTTGTTTAGTCATTTAGAAAATATAATTTGGAGATCCATTGTAGTGGTTTAGATGCTGTGTTGTTTTGTTCTGCTGATTGGTTAATTTGTATAGGATATTCAACTATTTCTTTCTTTGTAGAGTAAAGAAAAAATATTTGATTCTGGCATTTCTAAGATGTGCAGGAAATCACGGAAAACAGCACCGCCATATCGTGTAATATTACACAATGACGACTATAATAAACGGGAGTATGTCGTCCAAGTACTTATGAAGGTGATCCCTGGAATGACCCTTGATAATGCGGTTAACATCATGCAAGAAGCTCACCACAATGGAATGTCAGTAGTGATTATCTGTGCTCAAGCTGATGCTGAAGATCATTGCATGCAACTTAGAGGCAATGGTTTACTCAGTTCAATTGAACCTGCAGGTGGTGGTTGTTGATCACATCTTTCAGTTTAAACCTTCGGGTGAGATAGGAAATATCGGGTGTGTACATAATTTCCCCTAAAAAAAAAAACAGACATAACATGTGTAAAACTTGATTATCTTATGATGAAGACAAGGAACTTTGATTATGAATATGAATAAATAACATATAAACTCATGGGTCATGCTAAACAGTGCCCCTGGGGCACGGGCACTAGTTAAGCATACTAAAAAAGGAAACAAATGATAAAGTTAATGATGAGAGAGAATAACTTTTCACATCATTAAAACATTGAATGCACAATTTACGAGATAAAACTTCTATATTTGTATTCTTAACTAGTGCCCCGAGGGCACTGTTTAGCATTTTCCTAAACTTATTTAGCTGGTTAATGATCCCTATATATGTGAACACCTTTCCTGTCAAGTTATCTTTATGAATTTAAGACATCCGTGCTATTAACACGGGTTTATTACAAATATCATTTTATGTTTTTTTTGAAGGAAAATATCATTTTATGTTAACAGTTCGTAAAACTGTTTGTAAAATATAGAATAAATAATATATTTATTTTGTTTAGAAGCTGAAATTGCATTAAAAATGATACGTTAGCACAAGGTGTGCCACAACAAAAACAAAAGAAACCCCATCACACTAGCTGTTTTTTATTTCTTCTAAAGAATACCCCATCTAGTCTAGTTACATAATAATCAATGAATATAGTCTATACTATATGCTCTATCACAATATTTTAGACAAAATATATGATGAAAGATCAAAATTGTTAGAATTTTAAAATAGATGGATCAGTTCTGCAAAATAAAATAAAAAATATGAGGATGAAAATTGGAATTAAATCTAAAAATAATAAAAAAATAAATAAACTATATAAATATTCTTCAAAATAAATACAACATCTTATATACAAATATTTATTTTTATTTATTACTATTTTTTTAATAATAATTCAAAAAAAAAAAATTGATAAAAACAATATATTAAAATGAGCCATTCATTTTATAAGGGCGGCTACGGTACTCCAATGATCCTTGACAAGCCATGTTTTTTTTTCTCCCACCACCGATATCCAATTCACCGGATTACTTAATCTAATTCGGGGTCAGTTCTGGTATTGTGATTTCAACCCTCTTCCAATCATAATTGTGGGGTTGAATCCTGGTCATCTACTAACGAAGTTACCAACTATAAAGCACGGACTCTGACACGGACACGGCGACACGGATACGACGACACTGCTAATGTAAAACATATAGAACACTATCACCGCTATATATTTATAAAAGATAGTATAAATTAAGAATGAAAATATTTACATTTAAATCTAAGTCGATGAAGTTATTTCTTAAAAAAAATTAAAACAAGATATGATAATATTTTACCTTTATTTATCCGCCTACTATCGAAAAACTACAAATATTGTAATCAACGATGTTGTTTCGACATATTTTTAATTTTTGTAGATATGTCTATTGTCTAATATGCACATAAGGAGATTATAAGCAAAGAAAAACATTTTTTTGACACTTGTTCGACACGCGTCATACGAGTGTCTTACAGGTGTCGGACACAATTAAAGGAGTGTCAAAGTAAAAAAAGAATTAATTTTTTTTGGACGTTGATCTAAGCTATTCGACAGGTATCGTATAAGTGTCGTAGGACTGTCAGACACAAACACGTGTCAGACACCGCGACACGTGTATGTGATTATAGGTTACCAACGATTGGTAGCCAAAGACATATCTCTAATCCAGCGACAAATGTCTGAGATTTGGGTTACTGCAATAATTAGTAGGACTAACTACTAGGCATAGCACTAGCATTATAGTACTCTCCTACCCTACCCTACTCGTTGATGATGATAATGGCGCATGGCAACTTTACAATCATGGCGCGTGGCATCTCCACAATCTCACTCACCGTCTTTTTCTCTCTGTGCTAACCCAACTCATAATTACTACCAATCTCTCTGCTTAAACTCTCAACAACATTACCAAACCCTCTCCATCGTCATCATCATCACTGTTTGTTTTACTACTATTATTCATTCAAAGCATCATCATCATCATTACATTCAAGTTTTGTCACATTCCATTTCGATCTCTATCTCTTCTCTTAATACAACAATGCTTTTTCATATCCAATTACAATGATCGATTCTTCCATTCCCACCACCAACAATCAGGTACTTTCTTCTCTCCATTTTCACTCTCTTTTGTTATACACACATACATACCCCTTTCATTTCACTGCTTTTTTATGATTTTGTTTACCCCATCAATAATAAAGATGTCATTTTTACCCTCTATAAGGTACTATAAGCTTTTGATTTATTCATTATCTGTAATATCATCTATCTGGGTATACCCATCTTACCTTATCATGCCAAAAAAAAAAAAAATCATTACCTTTTTTGTGTTGTTTTCACTGATTCTGTTATTATCTTTGAACTTGTGTTCCTTTCTGTTTTGGTGTAAATTGGGCAAACAACTGTGGAGACTAATCTCTCGAACCTTTTAATGTTGTTGCATTGGTTCGAACCCGTGACCTTAGTTAAGCTAGAAGAGACATGTGTCATCTTATCGATCTTATCAAAACGATCATGGGTAACTTGTGTTCTTTTTAAGTATCTAAATAAATATAGATGTTCGAACCCATGACCTTAGTTAAGCTAGAAGCGACATGTGTCATCTTATAGATCTTATCAAAACGATCATGGGTAACTTGTGTTCTTTTTTAGTAGATATCTAAATAGATCATATCGATTTTTGACAATGTGCAGGGGAATTATAGGAAAAGTGGCAACAACATAAGTGAAGTGGTGAGCATGGAACAAAAAAGGCGTTGGCACGATCTGTTCTGGTTAGGACTATTCGTGATCCAATTGATTGGTTTGGGTTTTGCGCTTGCGATTCTTGGCCTTAATAGGTTCAAAAAAAAGAACAGACTTGACATTGATAAATACACATACCGGTTCATGGAGAATGAGGCTGGTTTGACAGAGGATTACTGGCCACTCTATGCTGTAGCCGGCGGTGTTGGGACTGTTCTTGGATGGAGTTGGTTGTTATTGTTGGGTTCACGCGCTATCCAGATGATGAAGGTATCTGTCCACATTCTCACCACTTATCTTGCTGTGATCAGTGTTTTGTGTTTCTGGGCTCAACAGTTTTTCTGGGGTGTTGCTTTTGCTATTGGAGCAGCTCTGCAGTTTTTGTATATTATATCTGTTATAGATAGGTAAGTAGTTATCCTTCCTTCGGATACATTGTATTTTATTTGAATTTTGATGATGTTTTCCTGTTGCTGATTGGCTGTTTGGAGGTTGTTGCTTGCTCCATCCCTTTCCATATTTTAGCGATTGGTAAAGTTAATATTTGAAGCTGCCTACAGTTTTTTTTGCCGAGACCCTGTTTAAATAAACAACTTAGTTAAGTGCTTATAGCATATAAGTGCTTATGTAGAAACTATATCTATAACAAAAAATAAAATAAAGGCAATATCTTTTCATATAAGCTATAAGGTGTTTTCATAAGCCATCATGAAATGCTTATCCAAATTAGCTGAACATCTTATGCATATGCTATAAGTTGTTTCCTTAATCTCTCCCAAATAGTCTCACAAGTGCTTATGTGAGTAGATAAACTCAAATATGTCAATCCAAACAAGTATTGAGACCAATTACATTTCTTGCTATTTAAAATTTGATAACTTTATGAAATCACCCTTTAATGTGTAACATGAAATTGTCTTTTCCCTTGATTGCAAATGGAATTGATGGAGTGAAGTTGTTTTGAAGGTGAAATGGTTAATTCTTGTTTCTTTTCTTTTTTTTGTAAATTTTGTGTGTCTATACACAGATCACACAACTTGTATTTATCAGGGAGTTACAATAAATGTTTACATTGAATGTCTAATTGATTAGCACTAACCTAGGAAGTTGTAAGGACTGGACAAATTTACTTAATTCTAATACTCCTCCTCAAGCTCTTTGTTGCCATAGCACAATATTCTAATTTCCTCCAATAAGGAAACAATTCCCTGTTTCTTGCTCCTATGTTCTGTTTCTTGCTCCACCATGAGATCAAATTTCCTCCAATAAGGAAACAATGCCCTGAAGTGGACCTTGGTGAACCTGCCCAATCAGCATCAGAATCATCAGAATACCACACAACTTGGGTGTTACCCTTATCATAAAGTAATCTTTTACCTGGCACATTCTTAAATTAAGAATGCGAATCACAACATTCCAATGGTCATCACATGGATCATTTGGAAATTGGCTAACCACACTTACAACAAAATGAATGTCTGGTCAAAGTGAGGTAATTAAATTTGCCAACCAGAAGTCAATATCTACCGGTGCCTGGGTATTTCAGTGGCTCCCCCTAACTGGTAGTAGCTTGACGGTGGGATCCATATGAGTGTTATTTGTTAGTATTCCTAGTCATTACAACTTCCTAGACATTTAATGTAATTATTGCAGCTTCATTATAAATAGAAGTTGTGATCTTTTTCTAGACACAGAGTTTTACATATTTTACAAGTGTCACTCAGTCGGAAATCAAAGCAAGCTAGTTTCTTCAAGTATATCAAGTGGTAGAGTTTTCAAGAGGTTGATCTCTCTTGTTAAACTCCCATTCTCGTTGATTTAACCAGTTTATTTGTTTATTTAAAAAATTCAGAAGTAATGCTCATCTTAGGGTCGAAATCTTTAACATTTTAAGAGCTCTACCTAGTTCTCCTATTCTGTATCCTCCTAATAAATCCTTTCAATTACTGAAAGAAGTCTTCTGCTTTCCTGAGTTCCCAATACACGAAATGATTAATTAAATTGATGTTGGTTGTTATCAACTTTCACTCAACTTCTGTAAATTCAAAATTAACTGAGATTTATAATCCATGTCTATGGTAAAATCTTATATTGGTTGTTGATTATTTTATAATGCCTGGATTATGAGAACCATATTTAGCGATTCCATTAACCTAGGTCATTTTATGCTGTTGATGCATCATAGACATAATGTTGTACATAGATATAAATTTGGACGTCTGACTAAACTAGTCTTGTTAGAATGTTCAATTTATAATATCACAATTCATCAACCAGGTCTATGGTAATAACTGTAATGTCTCTCTTCCATGGAAATGCATATAAATAGATGTTTACTTTGTAAATAACCGTTTGCAACCTGGATACTTTCATTTACAGGAAGATAGATGTTGCAATTTTCTATATTTTGGAAGCTCTCTGCTGTTGTTTATCTTATTATTATAGTATAATTTCATCATTGCCATCAATTTTCTTTGTATATAATTATGTAAATAATCAAGTTAATTTCCGGTGGCTGGCTCTCTTTGTTATCCAGACTTCCATTTACAATGTTGGTTTTGCAAAAGGCTGTGAAGATGGTATGGAATCTTCCTGAGGTTTTGAGAGTCGCATATGCGTTTATGGCCGTTGTGCTTTTATGGATGGCCTTGTGGTCATTTGGAGCTGCTGGTGTTGTAGCTTCAAGCATGGGTGACGGTGGGCGCTGGTGGCTTCTTGTGGTGAGCTGGCAAGTTTTGCTCTTCATTCTGTCTGTTCTTGTTGGATTCGCTGGTTATGAATTCAGATTGTGTAAGCTTATCTTATCAGATATTGCAATTATGCATGCATGCAGGTCCTCTCTGTAAGCTTATTTTGGACGGGTGCTGTGCTTTGTAATACTATACATGTCATAGTGTCTGGGACACTTGTTCGTGTTAGTATCCATGGTGGTTCCGAGGGTGCATCAATTCCCACTAACTCGATAATGAAATCTTTACAGTATGCTTTAACAACATCTTTTGGTAGCATTTGTTATGGCTCATTATTCACAGCTGCTATTAGGACACTGCGATGGGAGGTATTATCTACCACCATTTTCATTTTTTGTGAATTATTTGACGTTCGTTTCCTATACATATTACACCATTTCTCTTGTACACTCATCAAAATTTTATTTCTTAGATAAGAGGAATCCGGTCAAAGATAGGCAACAATGAGTGTTTGCTTTGCTGCGTTGATTTTCTTTTCCATCTTGTAGAGACTCTCGTCCGATTCTTTAACAAGTATGCCTATGTCCAGGTAGCTCATTGTGTCTATATAAGTAAGCACTTCAATATACGATAACAATAGAAATTGATCTCGGCAATCAAGATTAGAATGAGATACTGCTGATTTTTTTATTTTAGTGTAACTACCTGTTGTTTCTATAGAGTCAAAATGTGAAAATGTCATGTTCATGGACATTGAAATGAGAAACTTATGTGAGCATGTTTTATGCGCATGTTCCTTGCAGATTGGTGTTTATGGTAAAAGCTTTAACCGTTCTGCTAGAGATGCCTGGGAGTTATTTCAATCAACTGGAGTTGAAGCACTTGTGGCATATGATTGTTCAGGTGCTGTGCTGTTAATGGGAACCATTTTAGGTGGGTTGATAACTGGAACTTGCTCTGGTGTTTGGGCATGGATGAAATGGAGTGACAGAGCTTTTATGATTGGATCTACATCAATGCTCATGGGGATGATATTGGTATGTTTACAACCTTCTTGATTTTTTATTACTTTTATTAAATTTTCTCTCTGGAATTGATCTCAAATCTGAGAAAAAATTACAAGATTTGAGACTATGATGTATGATGTAAAAGAGTTTTTTATACATTGTCGGAAGCATATTTTTGTGCAACTCTTGCTTTCCCTTCTAAAGCACTAAATGTCGCACTTCCATTAATAACAAAACTCAATGATAGCTGGGCTTTACTTACCTTGTGGCCGAACTCTGGATTACCGGAGCCCCGTTCCCATGGGAACTAGAGGGTTAATACAAAAAAAAACACCTCAGTGATGTCTTTGTTTTTTTGTTTTAAAAAAAAAATGATAGCTTTGTCTATCATCCATAAATATCTGCAATATGTAAAGATCATTCAAACTTCCAATTCTCAGGTTGGAGTGGCTATGGTTGTGGTGGAAAGTGCGGTGACATCAATATATATCTGTTATGCTGAAGACCCATTATTGATTCAGAGATGGGACAATGATTTTTTCAACCAGATTTCTGAAACACTGCATCAGCGACTTCAACATAGGAGTTCACGTGCAAGGGAAGTTTTAACCCACAATCACCTCGATGCTCATATACCAGATAACCCCTAAATTTGAGGAATCACTAAATGGTATTATACAAGAACTGTTTATTTAAATTATCTTCTATATATATGTCAACTCTTCACATCTTTTAATTTCATGATGTGCTGTGTTGTGTGTGTAACTTTCATGTTACAAAAAGTTCAAAGTAATTGGAGAAGTAAATTTGGTCGATGTTGAGGCAATGTTGTAAATTGCAGAAAATAGCAGTTTGTTCAAATTCCGGCTAGTCGATATTTGATGTTGCATATACCAGGTGCCAACAAATTCTATCCAATGCATAAGAAATTCAAGGACTAGTACAAATTAGTCTTTACGTCTCAGATATGGTAACACTGTCGAAATCTAGTAGACAACACCACCATCTGTTTACATCAGGAATACAAGAGTTTATTTACTTTGTATAGCAGAGGTTTATACATCTGATATACTCATCCTGTACTCAAACCGTTATTGTCACCTTGCACAATCCATGATTTGACACTTGATTCCTGTTTCCATCACCAACACAGCAGGCCATTTGTTGTTTAGCCCGCAGTTACACGTTTTGCATCTTGGCCGATAATTAGAAATCAAACGGTTCAAATTACACACTAATAAAACCAACTATAAACAATAACGGCCATCGATTCTAGATAGGATGGCTAAGACGAGTAACTGCAGACACAGTAATTATTGCGTCAATTTAACATTACAGCACCACAGCAGGAACGCAGGAGAGACTTGCTGTGATTAATAATGAGGGAGAAAAATCAAAGGAGCAGCAACATTCAACATTCAACACACTTGCGGTGATTAATAATTTTTAGCAGTTATGTTGCTTTTCTTATATTATTACAGCAAGAAAGCGTAAGACATGCATATAATAGACTGACATATTAAACAATATAATCAAAGCTTTATTAAATTAGTCCACTATATTATCAATCCCCATCTTATTGTCAAACACTATTGTATTTCTTGCCTTCCAAATAATCTATGTATATGCAATCCATACACATAACAGCCTATTTTATACTATGATATAGAAACAATATAATTCCATGTCCTCCTATTTTTTATATACATTTAACTACAATACCAAATGAGAAGAAATTCACTATTGAACAATGTGTAGCAAGATTAAAATCTTGCACACTTGCATACTTTCACTTTTTGGATACAACAAATGGTAGATTTAGTAATCCATTGGAGTTGATGAATTTTAATCTATTAAAGTCAGCCACAATTATGCTCAATAACTAATATGATTTGGAAAAAATAGATTATTAGTGGTTTTTTTTTAAGACATGAAAATTTGAAGTTGTACACTAGGTAAGCAAAATGTAACTTACTTCCTCATTGACTTGGTCTTGTTTTATATCATTGGTACTATATATTTTGTTTTTTTGGTAGATAGATGAAATGACAAAACTATTATAAATTCACATACATAAATGAGGAAGTCAGAGTTCGAACCCTGACCATGACGTCTAACCTAACAATTTTGACAATTTTATCAGTTAAGCTAGAACTTGTGGTATAGTATAATTGATATACTTTATTCAAAGAATAATAGAATATTTGAATATCTTGCAATATATTATTAATTATTATGTCCAAATATTTTCATAAAGTAGCCTCAGTTCCAAAGTTAAGTACGTGCAGTACTAATTCACTAACGTTTCCTTCAAAAAAAAAAAGAATGAGTTCATTGGTTGAATGTAATAGCATTAGCATTGATGCACTAGGGTAGTGCCAAAACAAAGATACAGAAGTATAGAAAGTCAGCAAGCATGGTTGAAATAGAGCCCCTGACACGCCATCAAGTGTACGATAGCTGTATAAAATGCGTCATAACGCATTCCAATTTGGGCCTAGAAACAGAGGGTTTAGCTACCATTAGCGTGAAACATATACATGCAAGGTTTCTGACACAAGATGCAGTTATTATTGAATAAAAGAGCACCCTAAAATACACATTACTAGTCCTACTATGCACGGTTTCAACCATGTATCTAATTCAAACCAAATGCCAAAACCCCAGGACAGACAGGAGGTTCCTTTCAAGAAAAGGATTTGCCTTTAATTAACTCTGACTATATATCTACTCACCACCATTAACAAACAAAACATCAAATATTTTGTTCACCCTTGAATTAGATTAGACCGTCAGTCTAGTGAACCGAATAGTAATGGTAAAAATAAAATAAAAAAATATTTAATGCTAATTTTTTTTTGAAGAAGAAATAGATAATACTAATATTGTTCCTGATATCTACTTAGTAATAGCAATATCAAAGAGAAATTTTTGGGTTGAAAGTTTTGTGCTGAGAAATTTGGGTTGAGAAAGATATACACTAAACACCTTGAGAAGCAAGAAATAATGGAAGCCGGATTAAAACTTTATTTAATGAGTTTTTGAGTGAAATCTATGAAGTGGTTGATTGATTGCAAACTAATGGAAGCTGGATCAAAAATTTATTTTGTAATATTAAAGAGAAATTTGTTTGTTTTTAATAGATTAAGAGAAAGAAGAAAAAAAAAGTAGAAATTCACGGTTTCTTCTTAGAGAAGTATTGAAGCAAATTTCTTGTAACTTCTTTGTGTATATGATAAAGACCCATTAAAGTTGATCGAAGAGTTACTCTCTCTTAGACATAGATCAATTTATCCGAACTAGATAAATAATTTTGGTGTTTTTGTTCATCTAGTCTCTTTATCATATTCTTTGAATTGATTGTGTGGTTTTGCTTTACACGCATGGTCTAGATTTGTTCTAGGTTGAATCCCTATTTGATGATAAGTGTTGTCCACCGAGGAACAAGAGAACAAATCTTTCAAGTGAGCATCATGAACAAAACTTTTCAAAGACAATTTTAAGTTGTGGAAAGTGAAGGCGGAAGCGACCTTGATTCAAGGGAAGTGTGTAGAAAAATTGAAAGGTGAGGTGTTGAAGCCGGCCAACCTAGCACAATTAAATAAGACTTGGATTATGGATTATGAAGGAGAAGAACATTTCTGCAATGTGAATACCTAATCACAGTCTAGAGATGCAGTGGTAAAAATACTCAATATAACTCTAGAAAGATTGTGGTAAGAATAATCAATGATGACACCTAGTCATTTAGATATGGTTTTAGATGATTATGTAAGAAGTTGAAGATTTGGATGCAGAGCTCATAAAACAGGTATTTCAGGCTAATTATATGAAGAATTTTGAAGAATGTTGGAAGTTTCCCAACATTGCTGCACGCGCCTCGCACACGGTGTTCTGCGCCT
Organism: Trifolium pratense; assembly: GCF_020283565.1. Lineage (NCBI taxonomy): Eukaryota > Viridiplantae > Streptophyta > Magnoliopsida > Fabales > Fabaceae > Trifolium > Trifolium pratense. The sequence continues at coordinate 26,795,356 of NC_060060.1, forward strand.
CGCGCAAATTGAAGAAAAGCAAGGAATTAAGCTTTTGTGGTCTGTACCTTGCGCCTCGCGCAGCTCTGTTGTTGCAAAATCAACACAATTTGCATTATGACGTGTGTCCGGTATTTTGACCATATCTAGAGTTTCGTAACTCAAAATGAGGTGGGACTTGCGGCAAATGAAAACTAAGATCCAGAGCTACAACTTTCATGAAGAAAGGCAAGGCATTCCAGTTCTATTTCATGCGTCTCGCACAGCTTTGTAGCACCAAATTAGGATTTTGCGTTTTTCTATAAATAAAGGCTTTCATAACTGACCTAAGGGTGGATTTTGAGTGGAAAAATGCCAAGGAACACGAATTCGAGAGTGCTAGGGCCGGAGACTCATCCGAAAGGAAATTTCAACGCATTTGTGCATCGGATTTAATGTATTCTTTCTCAAACTCTTTTGCTATGAATATTGTTATTATGAGTAACTAAGTTCTTTTGCTAAGAACATTTTTAGTCCTTATAAAAAATTTCAACAAGTTTTAGTCCCTCATATATTTGCTGTCACAACTATCGGTCCCAACTTTTGATTAAACTCTTTTGTACTTTCAAATTTTTTAATAATTTTTTGTTTTCATATTTATAACATTATAAGAACTTCTCCCACAAAAATGTTATTTTTTTAAGTCATGGTCATAGCGTCTAACATTTTTATGTCTTATCTTAGAAATTATTGAATTCCGGTAGAGTGTGCTTCTTGTACCTCTTTGTTTTTCTGAACTCTTTTACCTTTTTTGTTTTTGTATTTATATATAATATAATGTAACGCTATTTATCCTTCATTACTTCCCTAGAGTGAAGTTTGCCGTTAAAAACATAAAATGGATGAAGATGTAGTTGTGAGTACTTAATATGGGATCCAGATTTGCCGTTGTAGCAAAATAATACGGTTATATACAGTAATTGATCATAGTCGTTGATTTATGATCGAACAATTTAGATTATATTTCAATTTTAACATTATTCAATGATCTCAATCATTAGTTTAGATTGGACAATTTAAAACAGTAATTGTGTCGCCGTCAACGGAGTTATTGATGAAAATCCAATTCTCTTATAACATACACATCTCATTTAAACATGTATTGATACACCGTTGATATAGATAATTTTAATAGGTCAACAAATGTTATTTAATATAAAAAAAAATTAAAGTTCATGCTAATTAGTTTTCCCGAAACACTAGTTAAGCATAACCCAATCAAAATTGTTCATGTCAACCGATGTATCAGTACATATCCAAATAAGATATATACCGAAGAATTCAAGTATTATACTACTCCGGTTTCTTATATAAGTAAAATTTGACTTTTGAGGTTTATTGAAAAAGTCATATATCTAGTTACATTATTAATCAAATACATTAATTTTTCAATAAATTTAAAGTGAAATAAGTTTTTGATCCCATTAATTATCTTGAATTTTGTTTTTGGTACCTATAAAAAATAGCAACTTTGGGTCCTCAAATATTTTGTATGACAACTTTTGATTCCTATTTTTAATCGACTCTTGTGTACTTTCATATTTTTTTGTTTATAATATTATTATAAACATCTTCCACAAAAATTTAGAATTTTTTAACATATGAAATATTTATGAATTTTGAAGTGAAAAAACTAAAAATTAATATTTAATTCATCTTTTATTAAAAAAAATTAAAATTTTGCAAGAAATATTTATATAATATATTAAGCATGATTTTGTTTTTGAAGGATATTAAACATGATTGCGGAACAAAATTTTAAAATTTCGAATGATATATACTAGTTGACTAAAATGCAAGGACCTAAAATCATGATAGAAAATATTTGAAGATCTAAAATTGTTCAAATATTTCATACAGACTAAACACAAAATTTAAGATATTTATAAGGATCGAAAACTTACCTAACATATAAATTTAAAATGTCAAATTTTATTTATTTATATATGAAAGGTAGTAATTAAGATATACAAATTACTATATTTTTTCTTTGGTCTTTTTGTCCACAATCTGATCACCGTCTTCACACTAACCTAGAAGCTATATATTCGTGATGAGGAGTGCTAGCAACACACTCTTTAACAAACACACTCTAACACACTCTCTTTTATTGGTTAAAATTTATATGGGTTTCATAAAAATTATATGAGTCCACATTTTTTTATGGGATCCATGTGAATTTCAACCAATAAAAAAAAGTGTGTTAAAATGTGTTTGTTAAAGAGTGTGTTGCTAACATTATTCTATTCGTGATTTCATATAGTACAAATATTAATTTTGTGGTATCTAACGCTGTGAAAACTCTTCAGAAATCAAAGAGTTCAGAATTGATCAGATCATCTCAGAGCTCACAGCTGAGCAGGGAGAGACCCTATCAAGAGAGAGGATCAATCCTATACGTTTTATATGCCTCGGGATGTGGCACACAGTATATTCTAATTTCTACAAAACTGTAGTTTCATGATTTTTTATGTAAACCATCAAATACTCCTAGGTTTTTAACTCACGCCATCAAATACAGTAGTTTCATGTGTTTTTTTTCCACCTTCAATATTCGTATTCGGTTCATTGGACGCCTAATCTAATTTGGATCATTTCTGACATCAAGTGATTTCAGCTTTCACCCGATTACAGTTGCAGGAATGGAACCGTGATTCACCCTACCAAGTTCAGCACCAATCACTACTACAAAAAAGAGCTTTAATAGCGCCTATTTAATAGCGCTTATTTAAAAAGCGCTATTAAAACTTTAACACGGAGCTTTATAATAGCGGTTTTGGTATAAACGCTCTTAAAACCTTGAACCCAGGAACGTTACAATAGCGCTTTTGAAATAAACGCTATTAAATCTATAAACGCGGAACCCCTATAATAGCACTTTTGAAAAGCGCTATTAAACCTGATACCCTATAATAGCGCATTTTGCATAAAAGCTATAGTAAGTAAAATTAATAAATTAAAAATTGTTATGGGTGGGTGTCGAACCTTTGACCCCTTGGTTGCATAATATATAATAATAATAAAATAATAATAATAATAAACAGAGTTCCAATTTATTTATTTTTTTAAAAAAAAAACTTATCTCCTACTCTTAGACGCAAATCGTTCCTCTACTCTACTGACAGTTTTTTTGTTCCAATTCTCCTCATCTCTCCATTATTCCTCCTCTCTCACAACATCTCGTCTCCTCATCCTTATCAAGATCCTTCGTCGAACCCTAAATCCTTATACCCTCGTTCAACCTCAATCTCCGTTGAACCCTAGGTCTTCGTTTCGGCCGACTCCATCTCCGTCGAACCCTAAATCTTGTGATTTTCAGTATACCTGGAATGAAAATTCTCAGCGAACAACCCTTATATCTCCACATCTTTTAATTTGAATACTATTTACAAAAAATTGCAGGCCCAGTCATGTACTCCATAGATTATTTTGATATTGGCGAAGTCGAAGACCTACTAAGAAGAAAACAGTTGAAAACACTCCCTAAGCTTGATTCCAGCATAGGTAGGGGAACGTCTTTCAATTTGAAGCTTTAACATGAACAAGGTGAGCAACCACCATTTTGATTGGGTTTATTTTTTTATATTTCATTGATTCATATTATGTGGGATTGTTAATTGTTGATTTAATTGATGGTGCTTGTTAATATTAACTAATATTACTAGTATTTTTTAATTTCAAGTTGTGTTTGTTTTTCTGTCATTCAAACTCTGTCTGCTGCGTTTTGTTGTTGATACTGCGGTGTGAGCGGAGGTGTTTGTTGTTTGAGGATATTGTTGGTTTGTGCGTTAGTTGGTTCGTATGGCTGTGTGTTTTTGCTAGGCTTGGCAGATGGATTGTGTCTTTTTCCTTTGCATCACAATGGAATATAGCTTATCAAAACTTTGCAGTTTTCTTTTAGTAGGTGCTGGTTCAGTTTGTTGGTTTGTGCTAGGTATTGCTTGGGTTTGAGTGTTTGGTGTGTTCCTGTCACTTAACAGGTCTAGTGTGGAGTGAGTGCTGCCCTTTTGGTTTTCTTCCCTTTGGTTTTCTTGTTTTGGTTATTTGGTTTATGTGTTTCGTTTTTTAAAGTTTTTGTTTTAGTTCAAGGTGCTCCTGGTTTGCTTTGCCACCTAGTGTTGTGGTGTGTGGTGGTGGGGGATTATTAGGTGTTGTTTGTTTTTTAGTGTAGATCCTGTTGGAGTGTGTTACCACACAAAGAGGTTTTTGAGTGTAGATCCTGTTGTTTGTTCTTGCTGTAATGCTTATTGGAAATGTTTGATTGCTTTTCCCTTTTCTTCATTTTCTCTCTAAATGCTTACATCTCTTTTTGGTTTTCCCATTTTTTCATGTAGAGTTGTGTACATTGCTAGAAGATGTTTCCACACAATGAGGTTGCTCGCGCCCTCGTGGACGACATCAAGTAAGTTCACATACGCAAAATCTGTGCAATATTAAGTTTGTGAATTTCCTATTTGTAATATTCATATGATTTCATATAGAATGGCTATTGTCTTGACTAAGTAATAAAACACTTCATTGGAATTGTTCATTAAGTTCACTAGAAATGCTAAATTAGGTGAGACAACATTCAGGAGATTATAAGTGAGATAATTTGCATCATTAAGTTCATTGGAAATACTATTTGTAGCACAAGATACTACAACAAATGTTCTTACTTGGATACTCAAGTACCATCATAGAATTTCTAATCATTATAATTAAGTAATTATTCCTCTGTGTTCAAAATTAATATCTTAATGAGTGGAAAAAACTGCACATATTATTGCAGCAAAACAAATGGCAATATATGAAACCAATATGCAGAGAAGATTCCATTGACATGGAGTCAGATAAAAAATATGCCACTTACTCATAGGGTGTGGTATATGATATATACCATGCAAAAAAAAATATTCAATTTAATTTGAAAGCAACTAAATTCATGTAGGACATGAATACATTTCTCAACATTATATATCTTGTATTGTAGGTAATATTGGAAAGCATTTACTTTTAGAGAAAGTTGATGTGGGATACAAAGGTAAGTGTTTTACATGAAAAATCTTTTGTACATTTATAGGAAATTTCATTTTCAAGAGCTATTACTATTTCCTACTTGCGTGATTAATTTCTAAAATGTTCTTTTATGCAACTATTAAGGATATTTAATATTTAATACCAAATCATAAGCAAGAATCTTGTATTTATGTATGTATATTTAGTGATGGATATTTGTTTTTGTTGAAAATGTTATTGTGGTGCATAATTGTATGCCTATGTGTAGGTCGTTTAAGTTCTGTTTAGTGTAGGTTCAAGTGTGTGTACTAGTGTACAAGAATTGTGAAACTAGTAGTGTATTCTTCATTCCGGTCTGAACACTAAGTGATGAATCATCTTTGAATAACTTTCAGGTAAAGAAGCTCTACACCCAAAGAGAAGATTAAATCAAATAGTATATAAAGATCTAATGGGAGAGTGACATAGTTAAATTGGAAGAGATGGTCCACGTTGCACTCATGTTTAGCATTTTAGGTGACTGTTAATTTTTTGTGGAATTGAATTTGCCACTAAACATTAGTAGTAAGGCACCACATGAAATTATGAATCTTGTGACATTAGTACTAAGGTTTTTTCCTTGTACTATTTTGAAACCAGTGGTGTCATATACATACATGCTTATATGCAAAGGATTGATTAAGTTTGTCATTTTCATGCCTCTGTTATATACTTATATTTGAGTTGTATCTTGTTGGATTATTTTATAACCGATACGTTGTATTCACTTATTTCTAATGTATTGTTCTATTTTATGATTAATAAAAAATTGTTTAGTTTTTTTTATTCAAATTTATAATAATTAAAAAAGATATTTTTCTTGAAAGAAGAGATTTAGATAAAAAAGGATTATTTTCTCTACCAAAAAAAAAAATATTTTTTTTATTTGGAAAAGGACCTATAATAGCGCTTTTGCAAAGACCGCTATTAAAAGATGACCTATAATAGCGTTTTCAGGGCACGGGCGCTATTAAACGTTGTATGCTTGAAGAATTATAATAGCGCTTTCAGAATAAAGCGATGTTAAATGTCGTTTCAACAGGCCTCTCAAGTGGCGCTAGTTTGCATACAATAGCGGTTTTTACCAAAAGCGCTGTTAAAAGTGGACTTTTGATAGCGTTTTTAAGCGCTATTATAGGCAACCAGACTTATAATAGCGGTAACAGTAATAGCGTTTTTAAGCGCTATTAAAAGTCAAAACAAGCGCTATTAAATGTCCTTTTTTGTTGTAGTGAATCACCGCTAAACCAACTAACATCGGTTTTCATGATTTTATTTATACTCCAACGTTTTATATATAAGTAAAATTTGACTTTTTAAATTCATTAAAAAAGTGATATATCTAAGTAAATAATAGACTATACTTTTTCAATCAATTTAAGAAATTAAATTTTCCTTATATATAAAATTAGAGTAGTATTTAAAAAAACTCTAATTCTAATAAAATCTCTATATTTAATTATTTATCATTAATTAAATCTCTATATTTTATGACTTACTAGCTTTCAATTTGATCTTTTATTCACTTCTTTTTAATTTAGTTCCAAACATATTGTTTGAAGCACTATTATTTTTAAGGTCTAGCTAACGAGTGCATTCGGAGCACTCTTTAAGTAATTAGTCTATTGGTCCCTTAAAGACATTTTAGGTTTCACAATGGTCCTTTAAAAAAAAAATTGGATTGGTCCCTTATGGTCTGTTTGGTACAAGAGAAAAAGAGAAATATAGAAGAGAGAAAGAGGAGAGAAATATGATATTTCTCTTGTTTGGCACATGTGAGAAAGAGAGAAGAGAAAAAAATTTGATGTGGGGCCCACTCATTTTTGTTTCTCTTCTTAGGAGGAAAGAAAGATGAGAGAAATAGCTTATTTGATGCTTTTTCCATTAATGTCATTCCATTTAAGATACCCACCATAATTTTTTTTTGAAGAATGTTAATTTGTGCCCTTAAGGCACATGTTAAGAAGATAAATGTGAAAAATATTTATTGAACTTGTGTTGTATTCAATTCTCTAAGCATTAAATTCTTTGTACCATTAAATGCTATATATTTCTATTTTTAGCTAGCTTAACATGTGCCCTTAGGGCACAAGTTAACATGACCCTTTTTTTTTTATTCATGGGCATTCTTGTACTTTTATAAATAATGAATACTTCTCTCTCTCTTCTCTATTTCTCTTCTTTTTCTCTTACACCAATCAACACATCAAATCTACTATAATTCTCACATTTTTCTCTCTTCTTTTACTCTCTCTCACCTATTTCTCTCTTGTCACTTTCTCTTTACAACCAAACGGACTTTTAAAGAAAAAAAGACCCGGATTGGTCCCTTAAAGACATACATGTTTGTCATATTGGTCATTTCCGTTAAATTTTAACTTCAAATATAACAAAAAATTCCAATGGTTAAAATTTTAAAAATTAATAAGGTTTTTGGTGGACCACTTACACTTAATGACATCCACAATTCAGTTAACTAAAACTAACGTTTTTTTATAAAAATTGACGAAAATGACCAATGTGAGAAACAAATGTGTCTTTAATGGACCAATCCGGACCTTTTTTTCTTTAAGAGATCATTGTAAAACCTAAAATATCTTTAAGAGACCAATAGACTAATTAAAGTATTTCATTTAAGGCTTAAATGCAGTTTTACCCCCCCTATTTTGAAAAATGCGGAATTTTACCCCCCCTATTTTAAAATGCGGAATTTTACCCCCCCTATTTTATAATTTGTTGGATTTTGCCCCCCACCAAAATTTTGCACAAAATCTGCTTCTGAGCCTGAAGTTCAAAGCTACGCACAGAACTCAATTTGGATCAATAATTCACCAAACTGGTACCGAAACGACCGAAATCGAGTTAGTTTTCCACAGAATCAAACTCCACTAAATTTGGAGTTACAGAGAGAGATTAATTACTGTTTTAGTGAAGGTCTGTTCAAATTAATTATCGTATGAAACTACTACTGGTATTCTCGTCATTCCTCTCACCCTGTAGCTCATTTTTTAATACTATTTACATGTATGGAAATCTAACGAAATTACCCTTGTTGGCATTTCAATTTCGTCGAATTTGGAGTTACGATGTGTTCGGTAGACGATGTTGAATTTGAAGATCACAAGTAGATTTCTGCAGAATTAGTAATTGGACAGACCTTCACTAAAACGGTAATTAATCTCTCTCTGTAACTCCAAATTTAGTGGGGTTTGATTCTGTGGAAAGCTAACTCGATTAAGGTCATTTCGGTAGCCATTTGGTGAATTATGGATCCAAATTGAGTTGTATGCGAAGCTTTGAAGTTGTGACTCGAAAGCAGATTTTTTGCAGAATTTTGGGGACATACCTTCACTAAAACGGTAATTAATCTCTCTTTGTAACTCCAAATTCAGTGGGGTTTGATTATGTGGAAAGATAACTCGATTACGGTCATTTCGGTAGCCGTTTGGTGAATTATGGATCCAAATTGAGTTGTATGCGAAGCTTTGAAGTTGTGACTCGAAAGCAAATTTTTTGCAGAATTTTGGGGGACATACCTTCACTAAAACGGAAATTAATCTCTCTTTGTAACTCCAAATTCAGTGGGGTTTGATTATGTGGAAAGATAACTCGATTACGGTCATTTCGGTATCCTTTTGGTAAATTATTGATCAAAATTGAGTTGTGTGCGAAGCTTTAAAGTTGTGACTCGAAAGCAGAATTTTAGGGGGGGCAAAATCCAACAAATTATAAAACAGGGGGGGTAAAAGTCCGCGTTTTAAAACAGGGGGGGTAAAATTCCGATTTAATCAAAACAGGGGGGCAAAACTGCATTTAAGCCTTCATTTAATGAAACTTTTTATTCAAAAAATTAAACACTATAATTTTCAATGTCATGACCTTACATACTCCCACAAAAATTCTATTAACTATTTAAGGTTTTAAAGAGTGCCCTAATTCTCTTGTTTTTAATTGTTTCTGATTTGTTTGGTTCATATTTGCTATTGTTTTGCTGGTTTTGGTTCACATTTGATCATTGATGAATTTTTTTTATATAAAGGCTAGTGCAGTGAAAAGACATCAGTTGTAAAAACTTGACATCTCAACTATGTTGGCACCCCAAACACCATCAATCATTTGCAGCACCACATAGGAAAATTTATTGAAATGAAAGCAACCGAACATTGGGAGACTAGGCCAAAACCCAAGAAAAAACAATCAATTAAATCTATAAGACAGCAAAGCCGTCCAATTGCGAAAAAAATCCTCAGCAAGGAAACTAGGAACATTCTCCCACCAATGATTTTTCTGAGAATTTAAACTAAAATTTGCGAGCTTATCAGCACAACAACTTCCTTCCCTAAAAATATGAGAAATTCTAAAGTTCATAAGAGAGCATAAATAAATACAATTATACCAACGATTTCTAAGTTTCCAAGGTATTATATGAAAATTATTGAAGGCATCCACCACTAGTTTATAGTCGCATTCCAGCCAAAAATTATGTCAATTAGTTTGATGAGCAATTTCAATAGCATGTATAGCTGCCACTACTTCAGCAAAGAGAGAAGATTGAATACCCAAATACATGCTAAAGTAGCCTTTCATTCCTCCACTTGAGTTACGAAAAATGCCCCCCGCTGAGGTATGACCTAGGGAACCCCTCGTTGCACCATCAGAGTTGGCTTTTATCCAGCCATTCAGAGGAAAAGATCATTGATGACATAAATTTGTGATATTTCAGATAGTTTTTAGGTTAGTTTTTTGGGTCTTGTTAACATGTGTCCTAAGGGCACATGTTAAGATATCTCAATATAGAAACTCAACATTTAATGATACAATAAATTTAATGCTTCAAAACTTAAAATGCACAAATTAACATTTAATAATTTCTATTTTTGCTTCCTTAACATGTGCCTTAAGGACACATGTTAACATTCTCGTAGTTTTATTAGTTTTTACTAGTTTTCAAGACCAAAAGCATGCCAATGACCTAAGAAATGAAGTTACTTGACCAAGAAGTAAGGAAAGAGAAAATTACACAAAAAGGAGCAAAAAAAAAAAGGATAAAAAGCCCAGTTATATATCGTGCCACAATGAAGAATTATTTATTTGAAGAAAATATGGCATATTTTGGGAGAAAATCTGAAGCAATCGTGCCACGATGTACCTCTGTGAGACATTGTGCCACGATGAATGTGTCGTGCCATGATGGAAAGCCTAAATCCAAGAAGAAAAACTATAAATAGAGTTCTCCTCCACCACAATTATTCATTCCTCTCACTCCACACAAAACAACTCTCAAGGGGGTTGGGAATCACTTTCAAGACCTTAGATAATTAATCTAGCTAGCATTGGGAAAGATAACTCAAGCACCCGATGCTACATACTATAAGATTAACGAACACTTAATTAATTTCTGCATGCTTTACAACTGGTCAATTAAGGTTGGTATGAATGTGACAACATGTATGTTACAACATGAGTTTTGGTTTAGTGGCAGTGTCTTCAATTGCAATAAGGTGATTTTTGTATGCGCAAGCACGTCTCACTATTTTAGGGTTATAATAGAAATAATTGCAAGAGATATGGGATGAAATCGAAAGCGCCTAACGACTTGTCTCATCTTGAATTTATCTATCTTATTTTATGTATTATTTTATGAAAACCTTATCAAACTCAAAAGCGAATGAAAATTTACTTTTCTATCTTAAATTCCTAAACAAAATTAATTATTTTCGTACGGTCCCTGTGAAGACGAATCATTATAAATATTATTACGCAACTTGTGCAATTGTCCGGAGTCAATTACAATGAATTATTGGAATGAAGAATCAAATGATCAATGATAAAATTCTCTCTTCTTGTATCAAATATTAATTCTTTGTCGGTTTGCTTTTTGTACTACTCCCTTATCGCTATACATACCCGTTATTTTATTCTAGTTTTCTACGGTATCAAGTTTGCACATGATCAATCATTTATAGTTTTCTCTTATTTTCTCGTTTTGTATATATGATTTTCAATTTTTTTTTCTTTTTCTTCAAGGTGTGTGATTTACGGAATTGAAAGTGTTGTAAATGTCTTTGTCAAATATGTTAATGTCAACATTTGAAATTCTTGAATTTGTCAAAGTTGCATACAGTAATCCAAATGTCTCGATTGCTTATTGTATTCTCTTAACTATGTCGGTGACTGTTGCATATGTGTAAATGAGTTTTCCGAAGTTAAAATTATTGAAAAACTACTTGAGATCGTCAATATCACAAGAAATGTTGAATGATATAGTCATTTTATGTAGTGAAAAAAAAATGATAAATCAAATTTTTTATATTACTTATTAATTAGGATCCAAAATGTAAGTTCACCTTTAGACTAGTAAAATCTAAAAAATGGCCTTGGACATCAATTTACCGTTATCTTTGATGTTTTTTCAATAACGGTAAAAAAAAATCATATGAATAATTGACAAAGTAAAAAATAAGTTATTTATTTTGGGACGGATGAAATAATAGTTATCTTTATGATATGTATCAATGCTTCCTATCTTACTTTTGAGGTTGATTTTAATGTTTTTTCACAAATTTAATCATCAATTTAGTCATTTAATTATTTTTTTTTAATAACTTTTAGTCATTTAATTAAAATGTTCTTGATCATTTAATTAAAATTATTACTATTACTTGTTGCTTCTAATCTTTTTGACTTTGCACGTTTACTAAATGCACGTGTTTCCTTGTTACATGTTACTAACGTGAATCGCGTTTGCTATTGGTTGAGTAACGGATATTCGTTTATTTATCTTTTTCGAATATGGCCGTTTAGCAATACCAAGTGATAAATATGAATACGTTCTTTTTTGCTAGTCTTGTTTTTTAAATACTCCTCCTTAATACTCACCCATCCTAAATATAAAAAGAAATATATTTTTTAAATTCATCGAGAATTTAATATATTTGGTCTATATTTTAGACTAAATACATTTTAAATTCATAGAATATTTAATATATTTTATTTATTTTATCAATCATTTCATGAATCTAAAATGTTACTTCCTCCGGACGTAAATATAAGGAAAAATAATCGTTTACCCAGTGTTTAAGAAATTTAGTTAAGTGTAGTTAATTTTCTTGATTTAATGCAAAACATGAGTTAAATTTACTATATTACCCTTTGAAAAGTGATTTATGCCTTGAAATTCACATAAACTTTTAAAAAGCGAAATGATTAAATAAGGGTATAGTAGAATAGTAGTATTAATTAGTTTAAAAGTAATTGACTTTTGCTTATATTTGTGTCCAAAATTTAAAGTGTTTTTTCTCTTATATTTATGTCCGAAGAAAGTAATCTTTTTTACATTAAGGACTGAAAAGACTACCCCTAACAAGTAACTAAAAATTGAAATGTAAAAATTATGAAACTTTGTTGAGTGGAAATTCAGCACCTTTTTAGATTAGAGTCTAGTGGTAAGTAATTATGCTTTTGATTAGATGGAAAATAAAAGCAAAAAATGGTGTTTGTAGGTAGGTTAGGACATAGGAGTAGTAAAAAGAAGAAAACAGAAGAAGGAGACGTCTTATGGGGAAGAGATTGAGATAGTTTATTGAACAGTGTGTGACTGTATCTGTGAGTTGTTGGGAAAATAAAAATCTCTCCCGAGTCAGATACCAATTTATAATAATGCTTATAAACAAATAAATAAAAGCCTCCCAATCCCATCCCATTTTACCTATAATAATAATAATATTATAATAGTTGTGTTATTTGGAGACAAAAAATCCTAGTATACTATTGAATGAATGTGGATGTTGGATTTGAGCAGGGAGAAAAATTAGAGATGTTTTATCCGGTCTTAAATATAAGCAAAAATTAAAATGTTTTTTGCTCAAATTTAAGCTAAATACGTTTTGACTTTTGCTTATATTTAAGATTTGAGGGAGTACAAAAATTAATTTAAAAATTGAAAATTGTGTATCTTTTTTATAGAAAAAATTGTGTCTTTGTTGATGTTAGGGTGTTTTATCCCATATTATATAAGCAAAAATAATCATTTTTAAATATCCCAAATTATAAGCAAAAAAATCTTCTTTTATCATTTTCAAGATAGACTTTTACTTAATTTATTCTTTTTTTTTTCCTATAGTCAATAACCAATAAAAACTTTTTTTACATCTTCCCATTAAACTTATTTCAACAAAAACAGAAAAAGTTATCCTTAAAATTATCACATTTTACTTTTCTTAATAAGTGTGAAAATATTTTTTTTGCTTATATTATGGGACGGAGGGAGTATATATATATATATATATATATATATATATATATATATATATATATACTAAAAAAAAATACCAAGTAACCAAAAAAAAAAGTTTAACCAAAAAAAATATATACTAAATTTTTTTCTCATGTTATTACCATGCTTTGAATGTCTTTTATCCTCTATGTCTTTCTATATGATTTTAATATCTTCTTTTCACCTGTCAACAAAAAAAAACTCTTCTTTTCTGAATCTAATAATTTTTGTCTCTTTTATTTATTTATTAAAGTTACAGTTTTAGCCAATCTATCAAGTTGTCATCCAATTTTTAATAGAGATGTTAATGTGGCAATTAAGAGTTGATGTGACTTGTGAAATTAATTACTTAATGTGGTATGGATCGTGCTGACATGGACATTGATTTTCTTAAGGAGAATGTTAACTTGTGCCCTTAAGGCACATGTTAAGAAAACAAAAATAAAAATTATTAAATGTTAATTTATGTATTTTGACTTTTGAAACATTAAATTTCTTGTATCATTAAATGTTGAGTTTCTATTACTTTTACATAAATGTATATAAACATAAATTCCTTCACATTTAAAATCAATGCAATTTATGTACAAAAAAAAATCAATGCAATTTTTTTTTTTACAATAAATCAATGCAAATTTAAAATCGAATGAATATGCAAACAAACTCACAATATTCAAGTTATTAGGTAAAATGCCTACAAATATGACCAAATTAAAGTGTCTGAACATGCTTTCATATTTGCCATGTTGACGATGACAAAGTCATTAATTGAATCTGCACGGAATCAAATCCAATCTAACAATTTGAACCGAACAAACACCGCACAAGACGGAAAAACACAATAATGCCACAACAAAACGACGAACAATACAACATCACACTATAAAATGACGAACTTACAAAATAAAAAACTAAATATGTAAGAAAATCACTTATTTAAATAAAAAAATAAAATTATAAAGGTGATTTCACGTCGAAATTAACCTTAAACTATTCCTCTATAATGGGTGCAGAAAAAAAAGGAGAAACTAGGTTAAAAGAAAGTGGAAGGCCACCATTCAAAAATTGTTAATCATTGACCGTTAGATTGGATCTATCCATGCATGAATTACTAGTAGGAGAATGTTAACTTGTGCCCTTAAGGCACATGTTAATGAAGCAAAAATAGAAATTATTAAATGCTAATTTGTGCATTTTGACTTTTGAAGCATTAAATTTCTTGTATCATTAAATGATGAATTTCTATTTTGGTATATCTTAACATGTGCCCTAAGGGCACATGTTAACAAGACCCTTACTAGTATTATTTTACTTTCCCAGCATATCGGTGGTATAGGAAAACCCCTCATAGCTGGTGGATTCCGCAGCTGCCACCGTTGTCCTATATCCTCTAATTAATTAAGTATACGCTACTAAAATATTACAGTACATTAAACAAAATTCATTTTACGATATCAGTTAATATTAGGTATTTATCCAATAACTAATAAGAAAAAAATCATATATATCCGAAGTAAAAATTAGTTGTAAAGTATCATATAAATTCACTTATGCAATACTTATTCTCACGAATGGTTTAATAAATATATACAAATTGTCAATAGATAGTGGAGATCTCACCATTAAAACATGGGAACAAAAATTGTAGGTTTAGAAATAGGAAATAAAAAATGCAAGTAAGTATTAGTAGTATTTAGTAGTATTTACTTTCTTCGGTCCTATATATATATATATATATGAAACACTTTAATTTTTTTTTAGTTATTTTTATAAGAAACACTTTTTAAATTTATTTTTTGTTAAATAGATAATCCGTTTTATACTCGTATTAATTAGCTTTGTGCATAAGAGGAGTTACATTGGAATTAAGATAGTGATGTATATTGATAATTATAAGAGACAATAATAAATTAATACATCAAGGTTATTTTTGAAATAACACATAAAATTTTAGAATTTTTAATAAAAAAAATAAATCTTTTTAGTCTGTGTATTTTTCTCAATGTGTTCTTTATATATAAGACAAGAGGAAATATTATGCTACAATTACAATCACATTTTAAATTTAAATTTTAACAGTACCATGGTTGTAATTTTTCCACTATTATCACATCATTCTATCACTTCTTATTCTTTTTTTATTCTCTGAATATTTCTCACTTTTTCCAAGACGTATAGATCCTTTGTATGAGTAATGATAACTGTTAAAAAAATATTTTCTTCAAAAAAATAGTATATTATAAATAAAAAAAAGGAAAAGTACTACTAATATAAAAATCATCCTTCAACCGACTGAAATGTTGAAATCGCTATGTCAGCTCTTATTATCGGAATTCGAACTCCGATCTCTTTATTTTGTGTGTTCGTTAAGTTTTCGATAGTTTCGATAATTTGTCATTTGGAGTAAAAAAAAAAAAAAGAAAAAAGGAAAAGTACTAGTCTTACTAGGCTACTACTAATACAAATGAATACGCCATCCACTTCTTAAAGATACATCAAGATTTTCCTTTCACTTCTTCTCATAAAATCTTCTGATTCTTCTCTTGGTTCTGATGCTGCTGCTCCTGCTGCTGCTTTGGTAAAGACACAAAGGAAAACAACCTCTCTCTCTCTATGTTATGTGTGCTGTATTATTATCATTCATGTTTCAGTAGAAAAAACATTCTTAATATACATTAACATTCACTAATTTTTTTTTTTAAAATTAAAAATATAATAAGAATAATTATGCAAAGCTTCAAAACAGCTCAATCAAACTCTCAACTCTATTGTCACCAACCCTTCTTACTTCGGTATGTATATGTTGCATTTTGTTGTTTTGCTTTTGAGTTCTCTCATGAATAAAATGATTTAATGATGTTTTTGTCTCTGTTTTGAGGAAACAGGGGAGAGGATATAAACAGAAACCAAATGCGTTTTTCTGATCTTGGAGACTTTCATCATTCTTCTCCTTTCTTTCAACAACAAGATGCTGTTGATTTAAGTTCAAGTAATAAACTTTCTCTTGTTTTTTTTTTGTTTTTAATTTTTTTATGTATAATATAATAATATTAATATATGCATGTTTGTGTTTTTTTTTGTGGTTGATGGTATATAACTATTTCAAAATTGAAACTTTTTTGTTGCAGGTTGTATGTTTAGTAGTGTAAAGTCGAACAATGTTGTTATTGGTGGTAATAACATGCAGTATGAAACAACAATCAACACGGTTTATCATCCTATTCTTTTCTCTTTTTTACTTTTTAGTACATAATAATAGAATAAGGTTTGTTTTTGTTTTTGAAGAAATTTTTTTTGATATCCAATTTAGTTTAAGTAGGGAAATTTCACAAATTTTATGTTAGAACAACAACCGGTAACAAAAGAGAAATTGGAAAACAAAAATTGCAAACAATGAACAAATTGTTTGATTACGCAGTTCGGCAAAGTGTGTCTATGTCTGCGACTATAGAGCAGTTGTAGTTCCGTATTATTACTTGGAATGAATTAAGATTTTCAGTGTTACAAGTCATGTACTATATACAATTATGGTTCAGATTACAGGAATACCCCTGAACCATGCTGCGGGGTCACCTCGCTTGCTAGGGCCGCTCGGCTCCCACGCCTCCTCTTGCCCACCATTTGTGTCTATGACTCTTACTCAACATATTATTTAAAAATTATCAAACTCATGACACACCAGCTCTTTTATTCGTCTAACTCATCTTTACAAAACCTAGTTTTAAGGGGAGTGGTGCCATTTGATATATTATTTTCCAGAATTTATTTCTTTTCAATATGCGACTTGGATTTTATCCAGTAGTTAGTTCCTACAAGAAATACGGCCGAATTTGTCCGGATTTCATAATTTTGAGGGACTATTCGCGCAAGCATTTTCTCCCCATAGGAGACTAAACTGGGTTTCAAAATGGATATTTACTGTAGATAATAATATGATAATCTTTGTTATTTGCTTTGTATCTGATTAAACTTTGTGTGTTTTCGTAGAATATTGGGTCTGCAGAGATAGCTTCAAATGGCGCAGGGTGTTCGGATGCAGGGCAGCAGCAACTGATGTACAACAAGGGAATAGCCTCCTTGCCTTTGGGGGTTGAGAATTGGGCTGATTCTGGAATGGCAGATAATAGCCAACAGACTGATGATACTTCCACTGATATTGATACTGATGATAAAAACCAAGTGAGTTCCAAAAATTTTTCAAACATGTTTTGCTTTTTTAGATCTTTAGATTATTACAAATTATAGATACAAATTATAGATACCCACTTGGGGTTGGTCGAGTGGTGTTGGCTTGGCCCTTGGAGTATGCTCCTCTCAAGGTCTCAGGTTCGATTCCCACTGGTGCCAATTTCGGTGGGCTAAGTCCATACAGAGCAAAAAAAACTCTGGCTTTAAATGGGGCCCCCGCAAGTGGGCGGTGAGATTGGTCCCCTTGAATTAGTCGGTCCTAAGGCCGGATACCAAGTTTTAAAAAAAAAAAATAAAATGATTTGATTCAGATACACCGCCAGTGTAAAATTTTACACAATCAATCGTAATCGTTAGATCATTAGTAATAACATTTGACATTAATCATAACTAATTCTAAAGTCATACATATGTTTTATTGACATCTGATAATGTTTTTCAACTTTATAGTCCAATAGAGGCAAGAGTGAGGCGCATATGGTTGCTAACTCCAGGGATCAAACCAAGTTCAGAGCTGAAGATCACAAGGTTTTTGTTCTTTCTTTTTATTCTTCTTTGCTACGACATCTGTCAACATCTTCTAGCTCGTTCCTGATTTGGATGCCCTTTTAATAGACCCTTCGTAGACTTGCTCAGAATCGTGAGGCGGCTAGGAAGAGCCGGTTACGGAAGAAGGTAAACAGTTTCCATGCAATTACCTTTTATTTTTTTGGTTACTATGCAATTACCTTTTATATTGGTGAAGTTAATTGATATCGACCCCCCTTTGCATCCATGTCTGCATTTTTGCTGTAAACTACGGGGTAACCAAATTCATAAGTTAGTTAAGTTTTAACATATATACATTCTTACAAAAACTATGAGATGTGATGTGATGTGGTGTTGGCATAGCCTCTTTATTATGGAGAATAGATAAAATGTCTTATGATTTTAAGATATTTGAATGATAAATGGGTTTTGGTTTTAAATAGGCATATGTACAGCAGCTGGAGAGCAGCCGAGTCAAGCTTATGCAATTAGAGCAAGAGCTTCAACGAGCACGTCAACAGGTGCACCGAGTTTGTCATTTCCATTTTCAATTTGATGTTTATGAACATTTTGATTATCCTCATGGTTGTGAATGTTAATAATGCAGGGCTTGTATCTTGCGAATCCTGGAGATCAAGGTCATTCAACTGTTGGAAATGGTAATGAAAATGCTATTTCATGTGATTTTTGTTTTTCTGTTGAATTTTTATTTATGTGAACTCGCATCGAAGTCATGCATGGAACTTGATGATTTCCCAGATTTCATTAGTGTCTTTTAAACATCTCATTTGTACATTTATGAGAGTGATTCTATTCAAATATGCTTCATGGTAGGGAGGTTTGTAAATGATAATGTTTATTGATCAATCAGGTGCCATGGCATTTGACATGGACTATGCTCACTGGGTTGATGAGCATCAACGTCTTCTGAACGATCTAAGATCGGCGTTAAATTCTCAAATGGGTGATAATGAATTGCATCTTCTTGTTGATGGTGTTATGGCACATTATAATGAATTATTTAGGCTAAAGAGCATAGGGGCAAAGGCGGATATATTTCACATGCTTTATGGGCAGTGGAAGACACCGGTTGAAAGATTTTTTATTTGGCATGGTGCATTCCGTTCATCCGAACTTCTCGAGGTAGGTGACTGATCAATTCAACACTATTTTTTTTTCTTAAATTGGATAAGGGGGAAATTAATTATTATTAATAAGGTGACGTTAATGAATATTTTACAACTGTAACAACTGGAATTGAACCTAGTTCCTTGTGTTATCAGGTCAAACTCTTACCGCTGACCTGACACCTTATAGACAATTCAATAGTACTTCATTTGCAAGTAACTTGATTACTTGCGTAGAACCGTAGAAATAGTTATTCTGAATTTGTTTGATCCTAATATTTGTTTCTTTTGTGATTCAGATAGTCAGGAACCACCTCGAGCCATTAACCGAAAATCAGTTGATGGGAATTTGTACTCTGCAGAAGTCTACTCAGCAGACTGAAGATGCTTTATCTCAAGGAATGGAAGCATTGAAACAATCTCTTTTAGAGACACTTTCCTCTACCTCTTCATTACCTAGTACTGGTTCTGGAAATGTAGCTGATTACATGGGCCAGATGGCATTTGCAATGAGCAAGCTTGCATCGATCGAGGAATTCCTTCGTCAGGTAAAATAGATATGCAATTAATCTCTTTTTGAAATATCATATATATTAAAATATATATGTATCCCTCCAAAGCCTCTTCCCTCCAAAATCCTCCAAAAACCAACTCGCAAACACACCCTAAATTACCATCTTCCAGCAAGATTTTTTTTTATGCAAATTGTGTGCCTACTCTGGTTTGCTCCTTCTTGGCCGTGTAGTTCAAAATACACGGTTTCATCATATGCCTTTCTCTCATTCAACACTTAATTGAAACTTTATCAAATCTATGGGATGTTCTGCCAATTGAGTTGACTCATACACCACAAGAGCGTGAGTTCAACTCCTATCGTCGGTGTGATGACCTTGTTGGTAGGTAATTTCTAAGTGCCTTTGTTAACGCTTTGAACCTTAAAGCTGCTCTGACCATACTGAGCTCTCAGGACCTAACTCACCTAAACTTTAGATATACAAACAAAAGAACCTTAATGTGCTGCATTACATGCCTGCATGTATTAAAATAGCACCATTGATAGTTTATTTCTTCATTCCAATTGCTAAAATAAAATATTCACTACCAAGTTTATTATCTTCAAAGGTTTATAAGCATCGTTCTCATGCTTTGTGTTTTTAGGCTGACCTCCTGAAGCAAAAAACTCTACAACAGTTACAAAGGATTTTGACGACACGTCAGATTGCTCGGGCACTCCTTGTCAGAAATGATTACATTTCAAGACTACGAGCACTTAGCTCGTTATGGTTAGCCCGTCCAAGGGATTAGGGATTTATATTGATATAATCACCTTGATCTAGCGATGGTGCATTTTCTATGTTTCCTGGAATACTGATTGGCTATTTATGTTAGTTTGTAATAGGAACTCAGTGATGAAATGATGCGACCCTCGGATATAGAGCATTGTTAATAATCTGTTATACTGAGAAGAAACCTTATCATTGGTAGCTACTGATCTAATTTTCTTTAGAAGATATAGGTTAGCGGCAAATGTTTTTAATTATTGTGATGCTTTGTATATCAATGCACATTTGAATGGTTATAGTGTTGTGGTATTGAAAAGGTAAGGGTCATAGCATAAAAACATATAACAAAATTAACATGATCCTTTTTTCATCAATTATTCAATCATAACTTGCTACAAAATTATCATGATCCCTTTTTTCGATCATAACATACTACAAATGCGGAGAAAAATAAGAGATGAATGGTATGCTTATGGCAACGTAGTGCTTATAGTAAACATCGATTTGGATCGTCGGCTGCAAAGTTGTCAGCTGCCATCTCTGCTGCATCTATGCAAACCATTGGATTAATCCAACGCCTACTATTAATGATGAAAAAGTGGATTGTAAAAACACTTGAGTCATGGGATTAAAAACATAATGAAACCCCTAAATTGTTTGAGCGGTGGACACAGACAGTGAAGTCGATCGGCACACGACGGCTAACGGTGAGCATCACAGAATCGTATATTAGATGGACGAATCTGCGATTCACAAACCACTTAAATGAAACCTCCACTTAGAGCAAACAACTGAAGCGCTATTTCTTTGCATCTATGATTCTATGAAAAGAATTTCATAGATGCAGGTTGCTGTTTTAATGGATAAAAAAATCAGTTGATCACCATGCTGGTTCGGAATGTAGTATCGTTGTAGCGGTGAAGAAAGCTTTGGCGTGAGACCTAACTTCATTATCAACATGTTTCAATTATAATCCTCTGCGTTTAGGTTTAATTACATATTTATGTATTAATATGGAACTGAAAGGCAGATTAATTGAAGGGTCAGGATCCAGCAGCACCGCAGCAGAGGTTGCCGCTGCTGAGGATCCAAATCGTAGTAAACATGCACCAAAATGAAAGGTGTTTGATGATAGTTAGTAAGGGAAATGAAGTAATAATACGAATTCAGTAGCTGTCAAACAACAATAAATGTTGAAGCTAAGATATGTAGCTTCTGTTTTAAATATAATTTTTACATTGAAATTTATTGTTCTGCTCATTTTTAAGCAATTCAATCTAAACATAAACCACTTTATATTCGTTTATTATCAAGTATAATCAATTTTACAAAATCAATCGATTCAAAAACAATATTTGTCACCCCAAAACCAAATATGCGCTTGATAACAAGAAAATCAAGGACAAAAGTGCTATATTTGGCTAATCAACTTCTATAGCACAAGAGTCCTTGGATTGTAACTATGGCACTGTTTTTGTTTTTTCGAAGATGAATTTCTACTAAGCATGTGTTCGGTCTAGCTGTGGTTTGGAAACGGCCACAAGTTTAGTGAGGAGCTTGAATGTCTAGCTTCAGCAAATAGCAGTAAAGAGAGCATTGGGACGTGCGAAATCAAGTTTAGACGCGAAACCAAACAGACAATAAGATATATTGCTTGATGCAGTACTTGAACATGACTTGAGTGTTATCCTTCATTCTTCATACTTAAATATAATCAAACTTCTTTAAGTTATCAGAGGCAACTTGATTGTGTTGCTTTAAGCAACATTATTTTGTCTTATAGGGTTTTATCACTTGTACCCTTAAGATCAAAATTCTTTACACTTAAAACACTATTTTTCTCAAATATATTTTCTAAACTGGTAACAAATTTATTTCTTATGAAGAAGATAGTAAAAGACAAATCTTTATGACAATAAATTTTTCAAACAAACCTCTCATCAGGAAGTTCATGACAAATCTTTAAGACGGCTTAGACGGGTCTAGGAATTGATACATGAAACTGTTTGTGTACTCAAAAATGTTCCAAGAGATCATTCTTTAGTGCAAAGTAAACTAGTAAAGTAATCATCAAAACACAAAGTTATACCTCTTCAGGCTCCAAGCAAAGAAGATACGCGATTAAGCCAACCGCAGGTACATATCTAAGATACTTTACTACTGAAACCTTATTTTGCTGAACATTCTGGAGGTTTTCACCAATCAACCATGGCTGAAAAATCGTATAAAGACATATATCCCATATGAAGGCATAAGCCAGTCTTTCTGATCCAAGATAACCAACCACGTACTCCCATCTGTCAGCTATGCCCCCAAAATTTGCATCCGCTCGACCAAAAAGAGCCCACAGTAGAGATATAAGACACACACCCCCACCAATCAGTCCAACAAGAGGAGCCCCATTTGTCATAACAGATCCCAAATTCGATTGTTTGTTTGGGACACTGTCATCATCAACATCATTCAATCGGATAGCCATGTATGGTATCAAAAATGCTGGAATCACAAAGAGGAGTTATGATATGTGATACAATTGCATGATACATATATGCAATTGAGGGTTGCAAAACATAGCTGTTTATTCAAATTCTGCTACGCTATATAGAAACTATTAGACAACACTTTGTACTAAGTCAAGTATCGCAGAACAATAGCAGATTGTAAAAATACCGCTATGCTATAACGCCACTGTAGCTGCTCTGCTATTTGACAACACCGACATATTTAAAGGAAAATCAACTTGAGATCAAATAATTCGTAGACAATACATGTAGGTAATAAAAAAGACTAGTCAAGCAAGAGAGTTTAATGAAACATACTATTTGTGAGGAACATTTGCAGGCCCCAGAGTACATCAAGAGACCCTTTGTATCTATCTCTCTTACGATCTGTGAATAGTAATGGTGCAAACATGAATGTCCAGCCAATCACAAAGTTGAATAGTCCTTCTGACATCTGAAGTAAGAAAAAATATCCAACATAAGGGAAATTGTTCCATCAAATGGGATGTATAATATATTAGGTGCCAAATCATATTTTACACAGTGACACTTACAGGATGAAGTACTGGGGCATCAATCAGACGAACGCCGACTACTCTGCCAAAATTGTCAGCACAGAAATCATTGAAGTGCAAGGATATCCCTATTAAGTTTCTTTAAAAACCAACTTGAAACTTTTTAAACATAAGGGACCAAGTATGCAATTAAGCCAATATTATAATAGCTGATTTCAAAGAAGTATTAGATACAAAAACTCAGGTTTGTGGGGAGAAGAAAAAAGAAATGTATAAACACAAATGCAATGGCCATGTTTGTCATTTTGGAATATCTTTTATAACAAGATTCCTCTCTTAGAATGTTCCCGAAGCGAAAACAAATGAAATTAAACATTATCGATTAAAGTGCAGTAGGAAAACATACCAGCATTCAGGAAAGGCAAGATGAAAAAGAAATTGAGAGAAAGATCCACAAGAGAATTGACTGTCTCAGAACTGATAGCCCATACAGGATCTCCCTATTACAATTCAAGGGAATAATCAGATATCAAAACCAAATCAAATCTCAAATAATATTATCAATAAACAGAAGGAAAAGAAAAACCATATGCAATACATCATTTCAGAACTCCTAGATTTCCAAGCAAAGTAAGAAACACAAGGGAGTTTTGTCACTGATTATTGGTAAAAGTTCTGTTGCTGCCTCTAGTCAAATTTACAAGCATTTATTTATTTTTAAAAATATGTCAAGTCATCATTCCTTGCACACGTGGCAAAGGACACATCATCAAATGCATGCCATGTCATCGTTTTTGTGATATGTCTGAATGAAGGACTAAAATGAAAGGAATCTGATATTACAGGGACAAAACGAAAGGATTTTTTCAGGGACTAAAACCTAAATTCGCCCATATTACAGGGACGAAAAACACATTTTGCCTTAAAATCAAATCTGAAACACTGTCTTGAAGTTATTATGGTCCTAATATGAATTCCATTTGAAAAGGAAGATTAAAGCTTTTCAACTTAGTTTATGACATTTTTCATAAGATGCAGTCAACTTATTTTCATAACTTCACCAATGTAGCTTATGAAAACATCGTATAGCATATACAAAAACAATTTAACTTTATTTCATCATGATAAGCGCTTGTGCTATTAGCTGCAAATAAGTTTTTTTTTTTGGTCAAGTAACCTAGTCGTGGTTAGAATTCCACCTTTAAGGTGAATACATGGAGTGTCCAGGGTTCGAACCACAGTCGCTACATATATAATGTGATGTTCCTACTAACTGAGCTAAGTTCACTCACGAGTCAGGAGTACTATACCTGCTAATAAGTTAACAAGGCATTAAGTTCAACGGATAAAGGAAAGTGAAAGTTTATTAATTGCTCTTAAGTCTTAACCTCGTACAACAACATAAAATCCAAAAATGAAAATCACATAATCTGAGAGCACAAAAAAAAACAAAGTACCTACAGGAGCATACGGAAGCAGAAAGAGCCACAAAATATAGACAACCTCAGCACCCCACAACCCAATTTGGAGAACTCTTCTTAGATTGCCATCATACTCTTCTTTCAAGGAGGAAGATGTAGTTAAATTTGTGGGTTTTCGCCGACCTGCGGAACACAAGTGGGTTCTTCTCGAATTGGAAACGAGTGGTTTTACAGAAGAGAGGGAATTGGTGAAGGAACTGAAAGGGGTTTGAATTGGTTTGAGTATGTGCCATTGGTGATGATAGAGCGACGATTTTGAGGCCAAAGGTGAATGAAATGAGCAGAGAAATGTTGGAGACGATGTTGTTGTTGTTGTTATCATCATTGCCATAGCTTCAGTCACTGAAGCTTGGTCATTGTGATTCAAAGTTACTTCAGTTGTTGGTGTGTAACTGTAACCACAAAATCTAGATAGATCAACAAAGGAATGCCAATTTTAAACAATTCTATTTAAATTAACTTCAATTTTTAGATAGATGTGTTTGAATAGTGAAATTCTGGTATAGCAGAACCAGATGTTGTATAGAAAGTCGAGACATCTGGTCTGACATGAATAACACGGTAAGGCATATAACATTAAAACGGATACTGAGAAATAATGTTTTAACAGATGTTCCAACATTCAATTTAAAGAAAATGTCATACTTAATGTTGGAACATCTTACGAAACATAATAAAATCAACAAGTAAATAAACTGCACAGGAAATTGTTAACCCAGTTCAGCCAACCTGCCTACTCTGGGGGATACCAATCCAGGAAGGAAATCCACTAATAGCTCTAGTCACTAAGACCTCCAGCAAACCCTCGGTTTACGTCTTACACTAAGACCTCCAGCAAATCCTAGGTTTACGCCTTATGACCTCGACACTACTCATGTAACTTCTGCCTAGGAACTCCTAGACATGAGATCCCATCTCACTTCCACTCACTCAACACAACCTGTGTTGTTTATAAAATGTTGAATAAAATGTGGCGACAATCACCGTGACATATTTTACTCTTGCTTAAAAGCTTCGAGTAAATCACACACAGTTAACTCCGTGCTTCAAAGCTTAGGAGTAACCTTAAAACATTACAACTCAATAAAACACAGTCCTACTCAAGTATTAAATCAATACGTGAGAGGCTCACAAACACTATCTCCTTGCTTAAAAGCTTCGGAGATATTACAATACTCTACTCATTACCTAAAGGTTTCTGAGTGAGGACATAGTGACCATCTCACAACCCGAGTGGTTCACTTACACCAACTCTCCTAGAGAGTGGCTTAAAGACACGAAACCCTAAAGACTACATCTTTGATGAACAGTGGTTTCGGTTCATTAAAATCTTGGTCTTGAGTCTTCTTTATATAGACAGAGCTAGCACGCTCCTGATCTTCCAAGATAAGCTTCAGAACACAGCTGGTCTTTGAGTCACGTCCAGCTAAGCAAATCAGACCTTAATAAAATCTTTCCTAAAATAGTTGATCCTCTTTAGGAAATAAACAATGTGTTGAATCATTCCATTAAGTCTTGATAATAAGATATCTGCACTAATAACGTCTTGATCAGATCAAATCTTGATATACACGTTTGTAGAGTGGATTTCCATATATAGCAGATACGTGTAATAAATGCGCGAGATTTGGGCAATCTGACTGTCATACCCAAACATGTTACAACATTTGGTCCAACATCTTTTGTACCCAACATGTTGAAACATTTGGTCTAACATCTTGCTTGTATATTTGTTTTAGCAAAATGAGGCCAGCACACAAATATCCAACAATCTCCCCCTTTGGCAATTTTTGGCTAAAACAACTTCAGCCCATTAATTATCATAGAGAGATTTAAAAACCATACAATCCTTCAAGTCAACGCGAACACACAAATATGAAGGAAGGTAGAACATCTTCTATGTTACTTCCAAAAGAATTCCTCAAATGAAAATAACGCACAGGGTAAAGAAATAAACTTTACCATAAACCATCAGAGGCATACACAGCAGCGGAATCATAACATACTTAGCTTCATCCTTCAGTAGAGAGAAATAAACTCTCACAAGCACACTTGGGAAAAATAAATTCCCACATCAGCATCAAGATGTTTCAACATTTTGTAGCGCATCATAACATCCATACATTAAGCACACATAGACAGAGAACTTGATATTGCATTACTCCCCCTTAATATCATATCAGAGAAAAACATACTTTTGCTCCCCCTGAATACATCAGCTCATGCATCTCATCAGGCCATCTGAAAAAAATGGTTCTTACTCCCCCTGAATTCATGCATGTCACAACACACACTACTACTTCTTCATAGACAGGCTAGACTAGCATGTCACAACATCAGATACAACCTCGATAGTATTCTCTTCATCAGACCCTGTTTCTTCATCAGATGAGTCAGATGGGTCAACAGATGTCCCAACATCTTTCACCACAGCAGTTTCTTGAACAGGTTTCTGGACAATAGTAACATCAGCCTTAGGTTGGTGCACAGATGTGTCAACGTCTGTCACAACATCCTTTTCAGGAACAATTTGTTTTGATTTATCAACAACAGAACCAAGCATCTTTTATCTGAGATATATCAGGAACAAGAACATCTATAATTGTGTTTGTGGAATCAACAACATTCACAACATCTGAGACCTCAGATGAAGAGACTGAAATTGCTGATGAAGGAGCTTCTGCTGATGAAGAGGAAACTCAATCTGAAGAGAGCAACCAGTCCAAACACCAAACATACTACTCCCCCTTTTTAGCCACAAAATATGCCAAACAAAAACTTCGTGCATTAAGAGCAATAGTAATGAACATCACAAAAATCCATAGTGCAGAATATCAGAGCATAACAGATCCATATATTAGTATCTAGCAATCCATAGTCTTGAAATAGCTGAAGCATTACATCACGTACCAACAGAAAAGGCAAATGTCCTCAACATTATGCTCCACATCATATAATCATCAGATACCATACATCACATACTGCTACCGCACACAAAACACATCACAGATCACAGCTCCTTAAGCAAACCACAAAATAGCAGTTGGGAAGAGTAGATTCCCACAAAGCTGAGAAAAATAAGTTCTCATGCAACCAGGATGTTCCAACATATGGCAGGACATCATCCAGAGCAAACAAATAGTTCATTGCACAACAGAATAGTAACTACTTATTGCATTATGCTACTTCCCCTCAAAGTCAGAATCAAAACAAAAATTAATTTCACTCCCTCCAAATACATTGACACATGCTTATCAGAATGATCATCAGAAAACAATTCTTACTCCCCCTCAATTTTATCATCCATATCAGCACATAAGCATACAGCAACACAGATTCAATACTACACCACTCAGATTAGCAGATGTCTAAGCATCAGACACCACATCATATAGTAGAACACATCCAACCACTAAAAGAGCATGCATATGTTTCAACATCAGGTAGCACAACAGACATTAGCAGGAAAAACATATCATGCCTACCAACTACTAAACTACTTCCCTTTTTAGTCAGAAGTTTAGACAAAATAGGGTCTTCATGCATTAATCAAATAGTACAATAGTAGAGATATCCAGGAACATAGTGCACAGAGCTACTACAAACGAAGACAACACCATGGGATACATACCTCATCAGATATAAATCAGCAGTGGAGACATCAACAAATAGCCTAAAACAGATCACACTTCATCAGCACAAAACTTTCAACATGATGACCAAGATGTTTCACCATCTAGCACAGGTTCCTCCGGTATGGTATCAGAGCATTGACAACAAAGATGTTTCAACACATGTTAGCACAACACATAGCACATGTTAGCAAAGATGTTTCAACATGTTTATCTAGCGTTGTATCAGAGCGAATAGGAGCAATCACAAAATACGTCACATGTTAGCAAAGATGTTGCAACATATGGTAGCACAGCTTCTAGCACAGGTTATTCCAGCATGGTATCAAAGCACTTGGTCTTCCAATCAGGGCATTGAGCATCCATCTAGCAAAAACTCCTCCTGTACACATGATCCCATCTTTGTGCAAAGGAAACACAATGAAAGGAAACATTGTCACAGGGAGCAACAAACACATTATGAGGGATTTTTTTCCCACCAGACTTTTTCTTTGAGGCAGAGGGTGTGATGTCTGGTACATCCTCCTCAACATTATACTTAGATTTACTTGAAGGTGCTTCCTTTCTTTTCAGACTCTATCTCTTCTTACTAGCAGGCACAATAAACTCATACATGTTCTTCAGCCACTTCTTCATTAAGTGGCATAGTTTGATGCCTTTCTTTAGACTGAGAGACCCTTCTTCAACCTCGATAGTATTCTCTTCATCAGACCCTGTTTCTTCATCAGATGAGTCAGATGGGTCAACAGATGTCCCAACATCTTTCACCACAGCAGTTTCTTGAACAGGTTTCTGGACAATAGTAACATCAGCCTTAGGTTGGTGCACAGATGTGTCAACGTCTGTCACAACATCCTTTTCAGGAACAATTTGTTTTGATTTATCAACAACAGAACCAAGCATCTTTTATCTGAGATATATCAGGAACAAGAACATCTATAATTGTGTTTGTGGAATCAACAACATTCACACCAGTTGAGATAATAATGTCAGGAGCTAGTAATACTTCTCATAGTTTCTTTCTCCTTTAAAGCACAAAGGGAGAAATAAACTCCCATATACTGAGGAAAATGAATTCTCACACATCAGAGAAAAATAATTCTCAAAAATCAGATCAGGATGTGTAGACATCATGGATGACATCACAGCACAACATATTTCATGAGAACATAAAGCTAGAGGTTTCAGAAGCAGATCTGAAACTGTCACACATAGTAGTAGTAATAACATCTAAGTATCACATATCTGAGCATTATCACATCTGATCACAACACATCTGAACACATACAGTACTTCTCCGCATAATGCACATCCACACAAACAGTCATAGCATGACCAGTTCTCTTTCAGTCATACTTTGAGCAATAGCTTGGTCACGTGGAAGATCATCAAGATCAGTTTCTTCCACCACAGTCTAAACTTCAATACTCCAAACCACCATCAGGTTTAAGACTCTCAGAACCATATTAGCATCAGTTTGGGGAATTGTAGAACAGGTTTCAACAACACGAACAGGTTGGTCCAAGATGTTTCGACATCTGATGTGATATCAGACTCAGGTGAGGTTTCTTTGGGGGACACAACCACAACTTTAGTGGGGGATAACAAAGTGACAGAATCAACAACTTTGAAAGATGACACATAAAAAAAATTCAAAAAAAATGTCATCAACAACCACAACATTCATACTAGACTGACCTATGGTTTTAAGAGATCTTGGTTTATCTAGACTTACAATTTCAGAGACAGATCTCACAGATGTTTTAATACTACCCACAACATTTGAACTGACAAAAACCTTTAACAGATGTAACAACATTTGACTCAACATTAGGGATGACAACTGAATTAATGAGGTTATCAAAACGAGTTTGGTAGGTTCATTAACATCATCAACAAACATAGATAGACTTTTCTAGGATCTTTTGAGATATAAGATTAACCCGGATAATGGATTTAGAAATAGGTTTCCTAGATGATGCACATTTTGTTGACCAAGCAAAATAGAAGTAGATTCAGATGGATTCAAAGTATTCACAGACCTTTTATGCATTCCCTTCTGACACGTGGTTGATCACACTGTCCATTTCACTTCCTTGTTGATCTTACAGGAAACATGTCTCGAATAATGTTCTAACATTCAGTCAGACATTGTCGTCTTTTACTTGAATTGATCAACACATCTTCAAACATACTGTCTTCCACTTGATTCGAAGTGTTCTCCTTTCACTTAGTGACACATACCAAGACATCTGAATATCCCATTTGTGACATCTCTCAATAATGAAGACTCTTGGAAAGTCCTTCCAAAAAAAACTGTAGAGAAAAATAAATTCTCCCAAACTCAACCATTTAACCCTTCGAGAGATATGTGAATAACTGATATAATTATTCAGCTTTACATGACTAGAATCAACCATGCCTTGTTAATAATTTCATAATGTCACAACATGTTGTCTGACATCATATTCTCATATGAGGCAAAGATCTCCAGAAGCTTGTACAACACTCTAGACAATATATATGTACCAATGCAATCCACAGATAAACACATGACTCTACCTGTCATAGATAATCAGGGCTCCAGCTGAAGATGAAAAAAAAAACTCGAGCACTAAATGAAAACATGTGAAATACTTCATGCTTTCATGTTGAAGGGCAACACCAACTCCCTCAGCAGAGTCGATTCTGAGTCAGATACTCTCACTTCTTGAGAATACATCCAAGCATTCTGACCTCTTCACTTAACAAGGACAAATCTGATCAATGTCCTAGCAGAACCACACTATGTATCATGACCTTTTGAATAGGCAGGATGTCATGCATACAAGGTGTAAAGTCACTCACAAACTCCAAAACATCTTAGTTTGCTTAAAAGCTTGACTAAGATCCTGATTATCAACCCTTTTTCTAGAGTGACTTGCAACAGAAGAAAACCAAAGACAATTATCAAACCTCAGTATTTGACAATATTCGTCTGGCCTTACATTCACTAGTAGTTGTTGATACTAGTGGAATAAATAGTCATGCATTGCTAGAGCATACTATTAAAACAAGATCAGATCCTCTACATTCTGATTCACATAGTCAGAAACACGTCTTCTGACCACACAGCTTGAGCACTCCCATGCAAAGTCTCAAGCACCTTCCACAGAACAGCCATAAGTAAATATGATGTTACAACATCATTTAGGACATCAGCTTCTGATTTTGGAACCCAATTACATTGGTTCATAAATCATCATTCAAATGGACTCATTGTGCATAGACATTCTTCAAGAAGCTCCCAATAGAGTACCATCAATGCAGATCATCCAGGTTTTTCAAAAACACCTGAATACCATGAAGAGAAATATACTCTCCGAACAATAAAGTTCAGACTACATAATTGCACAGCTCTTCAGACAAATATATCAGTTTTATGCATAACTTCAACAAAGGATATACAGATACTTAGCTCCCATTAAAGTATTTATCATTTGTCAGATATGATTACCTTCTCACACAAGGTAGGACATTAGATCTGACACCATTCTTCTGCACATATATGGCACCAACAAATAACATCCACTCATGACAGTTATTCTTACAAAAAGGTCATTCCAGATTAGGTCAGTTGCTTGACCTTGTACTCCACCCTGAGTAGAACCAGCTTCCTTGGCTAAAGAATCAGATGTTGGAGAAGATGTTTCAACATTAATTTTGACATCAATCTCAATCCCATCGGTTTCATCCTGAACTATGGTCTGAAGATACCATAGTAGTCCATAACTCTTGCAAGGGAACACAGGAGAATCAACCATCAGTAGTTGATCAACCTTCAATATCAAATCATCCACACATGCAGGGACATGCATATTTTACATCTCAAAAACTTCTTCTAATGTTCCAACCCCTTGTCTTACTTTGAGATGTTTGATGCCATTCTTCTGAACCTATAGAGGAGATTCCCTCTAATAGGTATCTGGAACTCTTTGAACCAACATAATATCAGGTACCACAGATGTGACAGTACTTAGCACAACATCAGTCTTAGGTGCCAAAGATGTACCAACATTCGACACAACATCATTTTCAAAGACAGATCCTTTGAGAGACTTATCAACAAACTCACTTGTGACCTTAGTGGAAACACTAAATACATCAGATGGATTTCCCTTGATTAGTGTGCACCAGACAATGGAGAGAGGGATGCAACATATACTTCCTTTCACTTCAACACAAACACACATCTTGAAGGGAAGTAAAAACTTCGTCAATCTTAATTCAAAAGATATCTTTAACGCACAAGGTCAAGAATTAACTTCACCAAAAATACAAGAGAACCATAATTCTTTGGTCCCAAAAATAATAAATCCTCCTTGTTAATCATGCATTCATACAACTAGATATTATCATAAGAATATAACATGTATGGTTAAAACATCAGATAACACATCAACACTGCACACAACTTCAACTATCACTTACTTGGATCAGACATGAACTAACCCAAGAGGTCAACCATATGTTGATCGTGTCCCAACAAACTTATCTAAGATATGTTTCTAGCGTAGAAACCATCTCAGACACAGATGCCTCCTCTTCCAGGTCAGGAGAAGGTTCCAAACATATGTAACCAACACACACTTTGTTTAGCACCCAAGCATCTGCCATGCCCTACTGTCATCCAACAAGATTCTGCAGAATCTGCTCGTCAGATGTTCCGTCAGATGTTCCAACATCTGGTAAGACATCAATTCCCTTCTAACGAAACACACCAAGAAATCCTTTATCAAAGACACTGGAAGTTGACTTTTCTGAGTTGAAAGCAAAAATAAATTGCTCATAACTTCCTTCAGACCCCTTTTCAACAAACTCATACATGAGTGCCTTTATGAGTGGACTTGAGATCACCCATAAGTATCTTTGGCATCTCTAACAAGTTAATTAAAAAAACTCTCCTCGAGCATCACCACACCAGGGCTTACATCATAAAATAGAGTGGTGCATCCTCAACAAACAAAACCACCAGGAGTTTTCCATCAGATATATATGCAGCGGAATTCAAACCACAAAACTCCTCAACAAACTTCAGGCACACTACAATAACACGTGTTTGAAAATAAATCAAACCATACAACAACTCATCACAAGATCTACACGCCTGAACAACAAAAGATAGGTCTAATACACACCCTATCATGAATAGTCCATCCTCCACTTCTAGGGACCATTCAATCAATGTGAACTTCTCCAAGTTCAAACAAATTTTTAGTATTCCTTTCTTGCCCATAACCAGAAAGTATCTTCCCTAGGATCTCATCCAGAAAACAGAACAGGATGCCTGCTCTGATACCAATTGAAATTCTGGTATAGCAGAACCAGATGTTGTATAGAAAGTCGAGACATCTGGTCTGACATGAATAACACGGTAAGACATATAACATTAAAACGGATACTGAGAAATAATGTTTTAACAGATGTTCCAACATTCAATTTAAAGAGAATGTCATACTTAATGTTGGAACATCTTACGAAACATAATAAAATCAACAAGTAAATAAACTGCACAGGAAATTGTTAACCCAGTTCAGCCAACCTGCCTACTCTGGGGGATACCAATCCAGGAAGGAAATCCACTAATAGCTCTAGTCACTAAGACCTCCAGCAAACCCTCGGTTTACGTCTTACACTAAGACCTCCAGCAAATCCTAGGTTTACGCCTTATGACCTCGACACTACTCATGTAACTTCTGCCTAGGAACTCCTAGACATGAGATCCCATCTCACTTCCACTCACTCAACACAACCTGTGTTGTTTATAAAATATTGAATAAAATGTGGCGACAATCACCGTGACATATTTTACTCTTGCTTAAAAGCTTCGAGTAAATCACACACAGTTAACTCCGTGCTTCAAAGCTTAGGAGTAACCTTAAAACATTACAACTCAATAAAACACAGTCCTACTCAAGTATTAAATCAATACGTGAGAGGCTCACAAACACTATCTCCTTGCTTAAAAGCTTCGGAGATATTACAATACTCTACTCATTACCTAAAGGTTTCTGAGTGAGGACATAGTGACCATCTCACAACCCGAGTGGTTCACTTACACCAACTCTCCTAGAGAGTGGCTTAAAGACACGAAACCCTAAAGACTACATCTTTGATGAACAGTGGTTTCGGTTCATTAAAATCTTGGTCTTGAGTCTTCTTTATATAGACAGAGCTAGCACGCTCCTGATCTTCCAAGATAAGCTTCAGAACACAGCTGGTCTTTGAGTCACGTCCAGCTAAGCAAATCAGACCTTAATAAAATCTTTCCTAAAATAGTTGATCCTCTTTAGGAAATAAACAATGTGTTGAATCATTCCATTAAGTCTTGATAATAAGATATCTGCACTAATAACGTCTTGATCAGATCAAATCTTGATATACACGTTTGTAGAGTGGATTTCCATATATAGCAGATACGTGTAATAAATGCGCGAGATTTGGGCAATCTGACTGTCATACCCAAACATGTTACAACATTTGGTCCAACATCTTTTGTACCCAACATGTTGAAACATTTGGTCTAACATCTTGCTTGTATATTTGTTTTAGCAAAATGAGGCCAGCACACAAATATCCAACAAATAGAATAATTGAAATTTTTGGACCAATTTTATAAATTTGAAATGGTTTAGGTCAAATTTAAAATTTGGAAAATAGGGACTAATTTGCAGGTAAATTCTAATACGGATCACTTCATCAAGTGGTCATGGTGGACCAGTCATGAATAACATTATAACGAATACAAAATTTACAAAATCCACCGTTGGATTGAAAGTTTATATCATATAGACCATTCATAGAAAAATTTAGAAAAATTAAAAATCATTTGATATGTTATTTAGACAAATCAAGATTAACAGTTTATTAAAAAACGTAAATCTTGATCGGTCTCAATAACATATCAAATGATTTTCAAAAAATTTTAAAAAATTTATGGATGATCTATACGATATAAACTTTCAATCCAACAGTGAATTTCGTAAAATTCATAATCGGTAGATCACTTGTCCACGGTGGACCACTGTAGCATTAGCCCTAATTTGCATATTTAAAAATTTAAAGGACCAAATTGAAAGCATTTAGGGGTCAACTTAAATTTTTTGAAAATTTTAAGGGTTAATATACAATTTTTAAAAGGTTTATAAGGGTCAATTTGAACACACAGGAGGAGGATGAAATTTCAAAATCCTAATTTTTAGGTGTCATTTGAAATTCCTTAAATTTACTTTGGACAATACACTTTTTTTTTTGGTTGATAGACAAAACACTTTATAAATTTCTTTCATTTTAAAAATTATTCAAATTAATCTTCCAAACAAAAGAATTTCAACAGAAAAATTTAAATTTTCTCAAAAAAATACTTTATATCAAAATATTTCTCCATCCAAATATACTCTAAAAATAAATTTGATGACACACCAATAGTATTTCTACTTTCAAAATACACTCAAAAATATTTCTCCCTCCAAATACACTATAAAGATAAATTTTGGTAGAGATTAAATGCAATGCCCAACCTTTAAATTTTTTTTTTTGAACAAGCCAAAATGATATATATATATATATATATATATATATATATATATATATATATATATATATATATATATATATATATATATATATATATATATATATATATATATATATATATATATATATATATATATATATAAACAAAAAGTCTTCTTAGCACAAGAAGTGCCAAGAACGACCAGATGAAGTTACATTAGAGTCAAAAAATACAAGAACCAAAAGAAACTATACAAGGCCCAGACAAAGCATATGACTATACCACCAACTATGGCAGTTCAAAGCTAAAGTACTACTCGTCGCTTTCAACCACCTGTAGGAAAAAAATCTTGATCTTGTCCAACATATGATGCACTGAGTTTGTTGAGCCTCTGAACAATCTATGGTTTCTTTCGGTCCATACAACCCACACAACAGTAAGCCATATAAGCTGCATGAAAGAACGTCGTGCTCGAAGACCCCCTGCTGAACCTGTAAACTGAACAAAGTGATCGGAAAGAGTCTGAGCAATCACCAGAGAAGAGCCAATCCAAGAGCTGACAAGAGACCAAAGGGCACCAAAAGTGCTGCAAGAAAGGAATAAGTGCTGAGCCAACTCAACCCCTCCGCAACCAGAAACACAATGATGGGCCGCCTCAGATAAGATCCCTCGAGTAAATTGTTTTTCTATATAAATTAACGGTCCTAAGCACTTTCACATGTGAATTATCACTCTTTTATTTAATATAGATAGATTTATTGAACTATAAACATAGTAGAAGATTTTCCTTTTCTCTTTGTTACCAAAGCTTATGAAGTTAACTCTCTTAACATCATGTGTGAAAACTGCAAAGACTCATATGACCCCCCGACATTGGAGTATCAAACACTGCTGCGAGGGTAACTAGATAATTTATTTAGAGAAATGATGTTTTGAAGTCAACATTTTGAAGTAAAAAACAAGATGTCCTTTGCTTTTTATGTGTACTTCTAAACTCTGTGTAAGTGGTAAAAGATAAAATAGTACGAGAGAAATAAAGAAGACAATATGAATGAATGCGTAAAGTGGCTATTATATACTCCAAAAATGGAAAAACTACGGCCAGTTCCAACTTATAATTTCAAACGATAAACATGGTTTACCACATAAATCCAATTCAAAATCATTGCAATAACATTATTTGTATCTTCATCAAAATACCAAACCAATAAAACTAACAATTTTACATCATCATAACTCCAACTCCAACCTTTGACAACAAACAATGGCTACAATCTTCTAACTACTACCCCATAATCAATTTCAAGGTAGTAAAACATATATAAATCAACTTCAAATATACTCAATTATTTTGAAGTATATTACAGTGTATAA
This sequence comes from Trifolium pratense, assembly GCF_020283565.1. Taxonomy (NCBI): domain Eukaryota; kingdom Viridiplantae; phylum Streptophyta; class Magnoliopsida; order Fabales; family Fabaceae; genus Trifolium; species Trifolium pratense. The sequence continues at coordinate 26,832,870 of NC_060060.1, forward strand.
GGAAAATGAGAAAAGGGCAAACACATGCTGCCAGAAAAGAAGTGCCGAAGCTTCACTAACTGCATAACCTCTCAAGCTAGCAATTGCTCCAAGTAATATAGCACTAGGTGTTGTGTACTGTAACAAAAGCACAAATCTAAACATCGCATCATTTTCAACCAAGAAATTAAGCTTATTCGACAATGCAACAATCCCAATACCAATGATAGGAAGTACTAATAGCCTTGCCACAACAATACCAATTGTAGTTCTAAGTCCAAGTCTAGACTCATTTGGTCCTTCAGCAAGCATACCCCCTAATATAAGCATCACAGAAGGCACCATTGCTCCACCTAATATCTCTAAACTGTCGGTAATAAACAACAACGGAGCATCATATCCGAAGAACAAAGCTTTCAATTGAGGCACTGTGCCAATTATGATAGCTAACAGAGACGCAATTGTTGGCGGTTGAAGTATATGCTGAAGTGGAGTTTGTTCAGCAACAATTCTTATCCTCCTAACAACTTTAGGTTCTGCCAAACACCTAATAGACCTTGGACTGTTGTTACCGTCATTGTGTTCTGCCGTGATCTCAAGATCAGGAATTGCGGACGAGGAAATTCCTGAGATACTCTTAAACACCCTAGCAATAAAGGGTGTCTTAGAATGTTCAGTCTCTTTATCCTCCATACCAGGCCACTCAGCTTCAACAAGAAGCGGTCTACTAATATCATTGAGCGCACGCTGTTGTTCCTCAATTTCAATTTCAGCACCTTCCTCAACAATCTCATAATACTCCATAGGAGGCTCCATCATATGATAAACAAGAGTATAAACAAGAATAACAGCAACCCATTGAGCAAAAGAAACATAAGCCACACCTCTTGTGTTACAATGTTTCCCAAACGGATTATCCTTACTATGACAAACAGATCCAACAACAGCAAGAGGTAGATTACCAGTGTTACCAAATCCTGTCATGATAATAGTAAACCTAGTTAACTGTGGTGGTGGCCGACATATAACCACCACTAAAAAGCCGAGGAAGCAACCGAGAGCTGTACTGACGAGAACATTAACAGGAATAAACCACCAATCGAGGAAATTTTGAAGAGTAATGCTTTCACCCAACTCGGTAAATATAAGACATGGTAAAAACAAAGCAAAGACGAGTTTACTAAGGAGTTTGAATGTAGCTTTTGGGATGAATTGCATTGTAGGGTTTGCAAGAAGTAGTCCAATGACTGTTAAGCAGATAAGTTTCAGCAAAGGTACTATAGCAGTGGTCAGATCTGCAGCACCTGACCTCATATTCATTTCAAACAAATTATGTGACATGTTTTGTTTGTTTGATTGATTGATTGAAATTGATTTACCTCTTCAACACAAATTTCCTCCTGCAATAAATCAAATATATAGCATTCCAATAACAAAATTCAGATTCCAAATATAATACCAGCAAACTCAATTCCAAATATTGATTAGTTATATCGGTTATTCAATGAATCAGAAAAGTGAACTTTTGCTTATAATTATGGTCTCGGAGAAATTAAATACAAGATAAGTTAATGATTTGTAAGCATAAAGACAAAACAGAAGCTAAAAAATGATAAGGATCATAAGATTGTGAAAATAAAATAAAATTGAGAAACAGTGGAGCGGGGGAGGAAGAACTTACGAATGAGTTGAGGAGAATCAATGATTTGAGTGAGGCGAAGATAAGATTGAAATCAACTCGGTTTTCACAGTTGGGAAGGGAAAAATTAATCAGTGTCAGCCAGATAACTATATTATTGATGAAATCGATCAACTATCATACAGTTCATCGATTAGTTATTTATTTATTTAATTCTGGTCAAATTAGCTTGTATTTTTTTTTTGTTTGGGGTAATAATAGACAAAAAGAAAATAATTAATTTTTGTCCTCTTCAATACAATGCAAAGAAAACAAATGAGATTCCTTTTCCTCATGTGATCCTTTTTTAAATAAATAAAACTAGGCAAATACCTTGTAAAAAATAAAAAATAAAAAAATCGACAAATACCCCTTATGTCACTATTATAAGCAAAATTCCATTTTTTATATTTATTGAATAGTAAATATATCTAGTCTATAATATTGATCGGATACATCAATTATTCAATGAATATATATATATATATATAGGGTTATGTTAACTTGTGCCCTAAGGACACATGTTAAGCTACCTAAAAATAGAAATATAGCATTTAATGATAGAAAACATTTAATGTTTAGAAAATTGAATACACCACAAGTTCAATAAATTTTTTCCACATTTATCTCCTTAACATGTGCCCTTAAGGGCACAAGTTAACATTCTCCATATATATATATATATATATATATATATATATATATATATATATATATATATATATATATATGGCAAAATTACACTGCAGGTCCTTTATCTTATTTTTTTGTAACACTTTGGTGCTTTATCTTTTTTTTGTAATACTTTGGTCCTTTATCTTTTATTTGTAACACTATGGTCCTTTATTATTTTTTTTTGTAACATTTAGGTCCTTTATTTTTTATAAATAAATAAGATAAGGATCAAAGTGTTACAAAAAAAAGGACTAAAGTGTTACAAATAAAAGATAAAGGACCAAAATGTTATAAAAAAAAGATAAAGGACCAAAGTGTTACAAAAAAATAAGATAAAAGACCTGCAGTGTAATTTTGCCTATATATATATATAATAATGATCATAGAGAATACATGTGTTATCTGACAAGTTTGTTATAAATATCACTGTTAGGGTAAGTGTTAGAAAAATATTGAATTGATAATATATATTTGTTTTTTTTTCTTTTTGAAAGAATTGATAATATATATTTGATTAATGAGTGACTAGCCAAATATCCCATGAAATTGAAAAAATCGTAAAATATTCTTCTGAAATTTTCAAAATATCAAATACCCTCCTAAAATTGTGGTTCGTCTGTCAAATTACCCCTACATCCGTTTACTTCGTCAGAGGTGATAACGTGAACGTTAACTGCATATGTGATCAAATCAAGGGCATTTGCAAGATATAAGTGATGCAATACAAAACTTAAGATGTCCTATGACAAATGCACATGCAAAAAAAGTTAATGATGTCTTAGTTCACTTCATGATCAAATCAATATAAGATCCCACCCAAGTTGAAGAAGGTGTGACCCAAGTTGAAGAAAAAGAACCAAAATTTATGATTATTGTCCAAACTTGTGATATTGGCACAATAAAGTATAAGAAAAATGAAAAATAAAGAGCTTCATTAAGCATACATACACATATTCAAACACTAAACATAATATTAGATCTAGTAGTGAAATAAAATCCAAATTATTAGATGGCATATTAAGTCTTTGATAAAAATATATAAAATCCAAATTATTCTTTATTCGGTAACAAATTAGTCATTGATTTGTTATAATAAAAACACTAATTTGTCTCGGTATAAAAATGTTGGGATTAATTTTAATTTTATTTTTTCAGGGACCGTCATAAAATTGATTTTTTTTTTTTTGAGGAACCAGGGTCTTTGATTTCAGGTTTGTTGAGTTTTGCAGATTTCACTGATTTATGTTTGTCTTCACTACAATGGTGTGACTTTATTATTATCAGTTCTAGAATGAATTGATTTCGAACTGTCTAATAACTTGAAAGAGTCATTTTGCTTGTTGTTCACGAAAAATTGATGGTACGTGGATTCGTTTATGTGTTGGCGGACGACTCATTCGCCAACGTTCAAACCTTAGTTGATGCTCACAGATGTTCAGTAATCATCTTTGCGTTGTGCTCATGATTGGTGGTAGTTTGTTAGACTTGATTAGGGTTGGTTCAACTTGTGCTGGTTTATCTATCTTTATTATCCGTTTGAGTCAATTTACACTTATACTAGGTGATATTTTATGTCCCCTTAATTAAGGTACTTTTTTTTCCTTTTTTTTTTTTTTTTTTTTTTATATTCTACTTCTTAGACCTATCAATTTTGAGTTCAGATATGCTCCATTACCTTATCCTCCATTACCTTTTCATTACCTTGTTCAGATCGTGACACGTGGATAAAAACTAGTCAATGGTCCAGATTAGAATCAGTTTAGTTTTTATTTTTGTAACTAAACCAGATGAACAATATTTTACCTTCTTCTCTCACGGATGAAAAGTAACCCGGTGGGGTTTGATTGCCGCTGCAGCTACGGCGGCCTCTGCCCAACTTGCTTTCCTCGGTTTCGAGTCTCCTCCTCTCTCTGTTTTGAGCTAACCGTGTTCTGTTCCAGTCTCCTCCTTTCTCTAGGACGTGAACCGTAACAAATTAAGCTTTTGATAAACAGTGGTAGCTCCGACAGCTTCCTTTACTCCGTTCACCATCAGAATTGAAACAAATGAACCCGTCATCATTTACCAAAACAAAAATAAATATTTTGTGCAGTAGTGGTTGGTGGCTTCCTCATATACTAGGAATTAGTAGTTGAAATCACAACATAGGGGTTTCATTTGTCTTCCTCAACAACAACGGCTTCCTTTGATTGGCATGTAACAACCTTTGATTGGCGCTGTGAGTGATGGAGATAGTAACGGTGGCGGGCGGGGATGATAGGAATTGGGAGCGTTGTCGCGTTCTTGGAGGAAGAGAAGAAAAAAATAAAAATTAAATTAATTTTAATCTGGACCATTGATTAGTTTTTATCCATGTGTCACGATCTGAACAAGTAATGGAAAGGTAATGGTGAATAAGGTAATGGAGCATATCTGAACTCATCAATTTTGTGTTTATTTATTGAGAAATCAAACAAAAAATGATGAATATTTAAAATAATACTCTAAATATTTTTTGAAGATTTTATATTAAAATATATTTTAGATTTATATTTAAAATAAAACATATTAAAATTTATGATTTATATTTTTGTTTAGAATATTTTAAAACTTATTTCTTATTTAAATATATAATTTTCTTAAACAATTTAAATATATGATTTAGAAATATGTTTTTTTTTTACTACAATTTAACTTTATATATAGAACTTTAGAGTCACAAATAAATATAGGGTAAATAATAAATATATCCAACTGACTTCTGCAATATAAAGACAAAGCACCCCTTCGATGTGTCAACCCCTTCAGACAGAGGCGTCTCGCAAATATGTGTGAGGTGTGCGATGATATCGGGCCTCAAAATTTTGAGAGCCTCAACTCAAAATTTTGAGGTCCTATAATATTATTTATATATTATTTATACCTATAAAATATCAAATGTATATTAATAGATTAATTTTTAGGCCCTAAAATAATAGTTATATATTGTTAATGTTCATAAAATATCATATGTATCAATAGATTAGTTATATAAAATCGTAAATATAGTACTAGTCCATTTTAATCTTTGCATACAATTTGATCTTATATTAGGATGTTCCTTTTTGACGTTATATACAAAGATAATTATTTTGTATTTCTTGTTCCATTTAATTTAATGCAATTGATTTAATATTGATAATTTATATGTTTATAAGATTGATTTTTTTTTTTATATATTATATGCAATTTAAATCAACAATTTTTTTTAAATTATATTTTTTTTATTAACGTGGCCAATTTTATAATTTGCACAGAGTCTCCTAAAACTCGGAGACGCCCCTGCTTCAGAGTTCGGTGCATCACCAAACCAAACAATATTTCGACAGCTATCGGAAGAACTTCAACTCAATTCTTGAGAACAAAATTTGTTGACCTTGCTGTCGAACTCTGAATTATCAAACCTCTTTTTCTTTGGCCAAAATTTGTTTACCTCACCGTAGAACTCTGAATTACCGTACCCTTCTTCCATAAACTAGAAAGTTAATACCATTATTATACCAAAATAAAATCCAACTGCTATGAATTGTAACCCTTAGTCAACAGAAAAATACTGTAACGGTCCTATTGACCGACTTAATAGGCGAGTATATTGCAGTACCGTTGCGCCTTAATCCGCGAACATCTATCTATAGCAGTAGTATTTCATTCAGTATTCTTTAAAGCAAACACTTTCCATCTCTCTGATATCATTCTTTTAAGCTCACACAATTAATATCGCTTTTCCTTTCACTCATTCTCAATCTTTTTGAATCACTTATATGGATTCATCATCACCACCTCATACTCCAATCTCATCATCTCCTGTGGCCACTCCGTCACCTCCACAAGCACCGGAAATGAACAAGGAACAACGACAGCTACAATTTATCACGAAAGTCATTGAGAATAGTGAAATGATTTTAGAGGAGCATCGAAGATATGCGAACAGCCCAGAAGCGTTGGAAGCTGAGAGAAAAAGGAAACTGCGCATTTTGATGTCATTTCGATAGTATGCTAATAAATTCTTTTATATATTCCTCCTTTTGCAATGTGATGTGGTTTTGTTGAAAAGGTAACAAATTTAATAAAGTGTTTCTGTGATATAGTTTAATAGCTAATCTTTCATTTTTGAGTTCTCAATTTTCATCACGATTCTAAGAATTCGAATATCTTTCTCATCTAAGGTTGTTTTTTCTTTACCAAAACTATTTTGAATTCACAACTAACTTACTAGTTGGAGTCTTTGCAGGAACGGCACCCTTACTGTACTCAAATTGGACTAATTTCATATTGAGTTTTGTCATACTTCTAATATGTGGTTGAAGTCTTTTATTCATTGCTTCACATAATCAAACCAAGTTTTGTCATGAAGATATTCTTTTCAAAGCTATGATGATTAGATTCTCCTACCCTATCATGTATTCCTATCTTTTTACACCTGATGTGTTAGTTTAGCGGTAAGAGTTTAGCTTTGTAACTCAAATGCGAAGTTTAAATCTTTTTAGGAAATGATTGTAAAATGACCATTAGTGTCACTTTAATTAATAAAAATTTCCAGTTCTCCAATATTTTTAGTTTTAAGATTATCTTATCATGTATGTTACTCTCTAATAACATTGATCAATTTATATTATTTATTCATAAACTTGCATAGTACAAGTGTGTGGAGACATAATATAAACCATCCCTCAATTGGAAGGCTTTTTCACTTCCCATAGGGCATAGGGACTTTTTGTTTGTCTGCTAGTAGTGAGCTTATTTGCTTTTCAATGCTTAAAGTGTAATTTTGTCGGTGGATGACTTAGAAGAGTGAGTATGATCAAAATAGATGCTATTTCAATGAGTTAATATCTCTTATGTGAGTTATTTCATTGCATTGCACTTACTGTTATATAAAGGATATTAAACTATTTGTCCCACTCAACAAGCTGGTCATGCTCAACTATGAAGCACAGACACAGACGTCAGACACAACACGGACAATGACATGTCGACACTGATAATAATTTGAAAAATGACATAATTCAATGGAATCATAAGTGTCGGTGTCGTCTAACACCGGGACATGCCTAATCCAAGGAGAGTCCATACTTCATAGATGCTCAAAGACTTGAGTGTGCATTTTTGTTGTGATATATACTCAAGCAAGCTATAGTAGTCCTTGACTTATACAGATTAAGAGTCTCTTAATGAGATATTTATAACCCTTGTTCAATTAAACATGTGAGATGCAATAATGAGGGTTTATCCTTGTCGCAGTATATTCCTCCAACACACATTTCTAGACTTCTCAAACCCAAGATTGAGTACTTATGTTCAACACTTGTTAGGAAGTAATATAATTGAAGTCAAGAGATCTGTAATAGCGAGTCCAATACTTCTGCATACATCAAGTGACAATTTTACAACTCTTGTTCACAAAAAGTACATTAGGACTTTGTTACAACTTACAACTTTGGAGCTCTCGGAAATGTTGCAGCATTATCTTTTCTTTGCATTGAAATTGCAATGTTGTTGTCTTGTTAAATAATAAATACTACTCATTTTGTTTTATATATCTCGATCGACATATTTATCATTCAATTCAATTGTTATGTGTATTATGAATTATGGGCCGTTAATATACTCTTATTAAGTATGTTAGTATCTTATGTGTTTAGTTCTCTCATGAAATATTGGATTTGACTAAGAGATGCAAAGCTGATTGGTTGTCGCAAGCAAGTTTCATAGGACATATCTCTCATAGAACATAATAGCCTGAAGTGGATCTTTTATCATTAGCATCCCCTGCCCAATCTACATTTGAATATCCAAGAATATTAGTTTGGCCTCTGTCCATTTAAATAAACCTTTTCCTTAGGGATCCTTACATTTTCTTAGGATTTGAACAACTACATTGCAATGACTATCACATGGTGACTTGAGAAACTTACTAATGACACTGATTAAAAGGCATGGTTTGGCCCGGTCACAGTGAAATAGTTTAACTTTCTAACCAATCTATATCAACTCGGGTCTGGATAGGGCTCCCCTTGATTAGGTATAAGCTTTACATTTGGATCCATTTGTTCATCATCAAGCTTGCAATCAAGCATCCTTGTTTCCTCTAAAATGGCGAGAGCATATTTCATCTCAAAAATTGAAATACTTTTTTTGTGTGGAGCAACATTCTAAGAAAGTATTGCAAACGAACTATAGATCTTTGGCGTGAAAATGTGTAAGCAAGTGTTATTTTAGTTGTTTAATGCGATATCATTTATAATAATAATAATATCATCTACATACTCCACAAGGTAAATCACCTCATTAAAAGGTGATCATTTAAAGAAAATCGAGTGGTCAACTTTCATATAGCAAACCATACGAAATTGCTAAATAACTTTACAAACTTTCCAAACCAAGCTCAACGTGATGATCGTTTTAATACCTACAATGAATTTTTTAACGTGAAGATAAAACATGACTCACCCTAAGCTACAAAGACAAATGGTTGTTCCGTATTAATCTCATCTTCTAAATCACCATGTATAAAGGGATTCTTAATATCAAGTTGTCAATAACAAAGAGCTGCCATAAACGCGAACAAACAATCTGATACCATTTTAGTAACCGGAGAAAAAGTATCACCATAATCTAAGCCATAAATATGTGTATTTTTGCTACCAAACATGCCTTCAATTGTTCCACATGTCCCTTAGGCCCAACTTTAACAGTAAAAAGCCATCCACAACCCATTGTAGATTTTTCAGTAAAATAAGGAACAAGAGTCCATGTACTATTGGATTTCAAAGTTGTCATCTCATCAATCACTGCATGTCTCCACCTTAAATAAGATATTGTTTCCTAAACTCGAGAATACAAAGAAAGACACATTTAATCCTCCAAGTAGACAATTTTTTTTTTGTGGTGAATAATCCTCCGAGTAGACAATTTATCACACCCAAGAGTAATATCATAGGTGCAACTTTACATGAGGGGAAACAAATACATAAGGGATCCCATGGAAGCAAAAGAAGGTACCGAGAAATTTTATTGCCCAAAATAGAATATGGCATACGATGAATTAAAATAACATGCCGTAAGAACTGCATCACCCTAAAATTTTAAAGGTGCTTTATCATTTATCAAAAGTGTTAAGGTGATATCAACAATTTGACGATGCTAATGTTTAAACACATCATTTTGTTGTTGTATATGAGGACAACTAGATTCGTGCATGATTCCATGAGAAGTCAAAAACAATTTGAATTGTTTTTCTAAATATATTTTTATCTCAAAATAAAACATTTGAAAGGCACCAAATAACTCATAATTACCGTTTAATAGAAATAACTATGCACACCTTGAAAATTCATCAATGAAGGTAACATAATACTTATATCCTAAAACGGTAGAAATATGACTAGGACCCGAAACATTAGAATGAATAATATTAAAAGAAGATACAACTCAACTATTTTTACCACTACGAAAGACATTCTAACATGCTTGTCAAGATGACACGACTCTCAATACAAGGAGTTTAGATGTGACAATTGAGGAACCATGTGCTTGAACTTATCCAAACTAAGATCACCATGAAGACATTGAAGAAGGTCAAGAATTTGAACCAACACATATCGTGAATGGGTACGATCGAAGATAATAGAGACCACATGACTCAAATCTAGTTCCAATCACAATTGTTCTGACCTCAAATCTACGGAGTAGTATATAGTTTTTTTTTTTAAAAAAAATTAGTGTTTAATTGGATATTTTTTTTTTACGGGAATTGGATACTTTTTTTTTGTTGATAATAACGGTGTCTAATTAGATACTAATGTGAGTAATTAGTATCAAGTTGTTATTCGTGAAATTAGTATCTAGTTTTTATTGGTGATTTTGATGTTAGACTAAAAGTGGGTTGGAAAATGTTTGTCCTGTGAAAACGACTAAATGAAAGTGGTATTTTGAACGGAGCATGAAACCGACCCACTTCTAAATACATCTTCATTCTTCACGCTTTGCGTCTTTGTTGTTAGAACATCTAATCATGGATGTCACTCATTAGTGACGATATGGTTTGGGACCAACGTGACTACCGCACTCATTTTGGCTATGAATGAATTATTATTATAAGTAGAATGAAACACCACCTTGCGTGTCCCTTTAAACAGCAACCTGAGTTGGAAACATAATCTTTAATTGATTTGAGGTCCCTCATAGCCAAATATATGTAAGACAGACATTATGTGAATCTTATTGCACCAAGCATGTGAAATGTAACGTTATGTAGGGACCTTTTTATAAGAAATTATTTTCGTGTCACAAACTGCATGTGGATCGAATGAAACTAAAAATGTCTCTAGTAATAAGAGTCGTATCATGATAGGATATTAGAATTATAGGATTGTCGATTAAAGAACCGAATCTTCTTTCAAAGTGCCATGGAATGGAATATGATAGTTTAAGGACCCTTTACGTATTGATAACCTAGTATTAATT